>NC_053159.1:113393518-114108518 GCF_016835505.1 Polypterus senegalus
ATTTGTTTTCGGAGACACTTCAGCAGCCACAGTTAGTGCAAGTGGTGGAAGAGTCCAGAAGATGCATTTCCAGAGGCAAATGCTGGAACCTTTACAATATTCCTTCTCCTGGATGAAACAATTGGTCAACATCTTGCCTGAAAAAGTGGCCTGAGCTGCCCCTCAAAAGGCTAAGCCAAAAAGAAACTAACTAACTACACCAAAATTTGATAAAGCATCAGGTTCTACTCCAGGTGTTCCCAAAACCAACACGATAGCAAACAATACAGAAAAGCTATTCCCACGGTACTGAACCCAATGGCTCCATTTACTAGATATACTTTAACCAAGCAGGACACTAAAAGCACTTTTAATTTCAGCATGTATTTATGCACCTCTTGTTCCTTCTCATGAAAATATGCTGAATGTATATTTCCTTTGTAGTTTTTATTGAGAATATAAAATAAATACAGCTTCATTTTTCTTTATCTACTGTACTTCCGTCAAAAAGACTGATGGGAAGCTAAAGCATATCCAACCAAGGATAAATACAACAAGAGGTCTGCCCGAGAGCCAAGAATTGCCTACCAATAATAAAAGGAGGTTTTCTGTTCCTACAAATGTAATGTTAACATCATTGGTAACTATTAAAAATGATGTTACCCAATAATATGTACTCCGTTTTAAAGTGGATACCAACATTTAGCTCCTGTATCTTTCATAAAACATTTTAGCTAATATACACAAACAACTCTGCATTTAGTTTTTCTTTTACAGAACGGTTTTATTTGACCATACCTGAAAATTTAAGTTCTTACAGTAAATATGAAAAAAAATAACATCTCAGGAAATAACATCTACCTAAAGTATGAAGTTTTCTTAAAATTGCATTTCGACATGTTACAACAAATTATAGCAAAGGTGATTTTTGTCATAGCTTATAATTATCAATGTTTTATTTTCAATATGTATATATATAAAAAAAAAAAAAAAAACAGATTTAACGTTTTTCAAATACTAACCTGCCCACAAAGTGTAAACAATTGTTCCACTTACTTTCTATGAGCCGTTTAACTTCAAGTTAACAATTTTTAATATGATACAGCAAAGCAAAATAAACATTTATGTCTTCTCCATACTGTGCAGCAGCCAAAAGAGAATGAATGCCTCAAAATTATGTTTAATACCAGCAGTAATTTATTCTTTAGTTGCTGATCAATTCAGGATAAAACAGAAAAAAAAAAAAAAAACACAAGAAACTATTTCATCTTTTATGTCTTGATCGCAGTATCTCTGGATTTGTAAATGACTCCCCTACTTTTCAGCTCTCTCACAATACCTGAAATGAAACAACATAAAAGCATAGAATAAAAACGTATTGCTTTCATAATTTTTGACAATACCTGAAAGAACTGTAAGATGTCGTCAAAATGTTGCACATGGAAGATCATGAAAGACCAAGAAGATGAATTCCTGGGTAGAGGGGAGTCAACTACAAATGAAACTATAGAGGACAACTGGATATATTAATCCACTCAGCCAGAAGAGAATGAAATAAGATAACCATCAATTATATTGTCTATTATGCTTTTTTTTCTTCTTTTTTTCTCTGAATTCACTGTCGTAATCTTCTTGATTTGGTTTATACAATGCTACAGTATATACTGTATACCCCGCCGTTCTCTCTTATATTCTAGATAGATACTTTACTAATCCCAAGGGGAAATTCACATAATCCAGCAGCAGTATACTGATACAAAGAAACAATATTAAATTAAATAGTAATAAAAATGAAAAAAATTAAAATAAAATTTATTTTAATTTTTTTCATTTTTATGCTAACATTAAATTAATGTTAGCTATTCTGTAAGTGCCTTGAGCATAGGAAAGGCACTATATAAATAAAATGTATTATTATTATTATATGGCAGACATTATTACACAGATGAATGGCATAAACTATATGAAATACTAGGTTCTATTGCTTATAAAATCACTTTTTTGCCAATCTAAAAAAATCTGTATTGAATGGTCCAAACAACACTTCCACATGAATTTCACTTTAGTGATACTGCAAGTGCTCACTCCATGGAAGACTTTACAATACAAAACAAGCAACTGTACTGTACAATATTATACAATCAAGTACATTGGCATAATATTTATTACATAAACAAGTAAATATAGATTACAAGAAATAGGAGATTGAATCAAGTGAACAACTTGCATAATATTTGTTTTGAAACTAAACAAGTTGGGTCAAATGTAGTAAATGAGCTGTACAGATTGATTGGCACAGGGCTGGCTTAATGCCGCTGTCAAGGTTGACCTTTCCAGATCTATTTTGTGAATGCATGCATGTGCGTGTGTTCGTGCGTGCGCGTGTGTGTTCGTGTGTCTGCGTCTGTGCGTGTGTGCGTGTGTGTTCATGTGTCTGTGCGTTCCTGGGCGCGTGCGTGTGTTAATTTCTTTCTCTTAAACATCCAGCATATACTTTGGTAGGTCAACCAACCTGTCAGCTATTTCACATATAAAATTTCTTTTGAGTGAATGCCTGCATGCACGTACACTTTCTTGTGCCTCTGTATATGTATATTTAATTAAAATTATGCATCTTAAGAACTACTTGTGCAAAATATCTCCAAATCAATAAGCCTAGCCACATGACTAAATAGAACAGACTTCAAAAAAACAATTTTTACGGCAGTTATTGTTGGACATATGTCAGACCATTTTTGTAGAACTGGGGCATATACTGTAATTACTGAACCAAAAACAATAGGTCTGAAGCCTGTAACAAGGCAAACATGATGCAACTCGTTTACAAAAAGAGATAGTTCCATCTTTTTCGGAATTTATCTCTGTACATACTTCCCAGCATTCCGAGTGGATATCAAAATTGATATTTCAGAAACTGCTCGCTCTAAACCTTTTTTTTTTTTTTTATCTTTCCTAGAATGGGGCAGAGTGGTGGCTCTGAGGCTAGGGATCTGCAGTGGTAAATCGGTAGGTTGCTGGTTCAAATCCCATAAAGGCCTACTTCATTGGTCCCCTGAGCAAGGCCCTTAAACTGCAATTGCTCTGTCCTGGGTATGACGTTAATCTCCATCCAGCCCTGCAATCTGCAGGGAAAAACCTGGGGGTTGGTGGCAGAATTGGCACTCCGGCCACCATTTAAAAAAAAACCCTCACACTGGTTCCATTCCATCTGAACTTGTGTGGTGCTGAGGTGTCACCCGTTGCATGGCTGCACTCGGGTCCTAATCTGGATCCTGAGTTGGTTCGTCATGTGGTCGGTGTGGCAAAGCGCTGTATCACCATGTGCTCCTAACCTCTTTCTAGAATGCAGTCATTGAGGAGTGCCACACAAAGCCAAAACATTTTCAAAAGAAAATAATAACTTTATGGCATGAAAATCAATGAATTTCATGTTGATATAAACAAAAGAATGCACAGTTGAAACGAACTTAAATTTCACACTGTGGACGGTATCACAATGAGGCACAATCATCACAACAGGTACTTCTTTTTGTGTGAGAATAGTAGCTTCGAGTAGCAAGAAAACAACATATATAGTCCTCCTATGGCGATTAGATTTACTGCTTGAAATTTGTCTTTCAATTTGCCTTCCAGACAGTTTTTAACCCAAAAAAAATTAGAGCCTTTGGTAATTTTGTAATAAGCAAAAAGAAAATTGTCATAGATTAAAAAACCTTTTCCTTCCCACTCCTTAAATATTGTATTAATTGCTTTAATGCTTGTACATTTTTTCAATCATGCAGGTAGCCATGAAGTTCAATTTTATTAACAATTGTGTCACTGTGATATACATATTCAATAAGCTAGCATCCTTTTTACTTGCTATTTCTTGTGGCATTTCTGCTGGTTAGTGTTAGGCTAAATTGCTTGATTTCCCTTTTTTATTATATATTCTTGCTTTCATTCTTTTATTATTACACTGTAATAAAATGTTTTGAGTTCTGCCAGAAGAAATGCGGATAGGAACTTTTGTTCCTCGTAATTTTCAAGCATGTAGCAGGAGGGAGGCAAAAAGGCAAAGCTCCCTGTTAATCACTAATTGGTTTAAAAAACAATATTATATCAAAGTTGCAAAAAGTGTGCTACCACACACTGACAGTGGAAACCCCAGCCAGTCAACCCTGTGACTTTCAAACTGCCGCCATCCATAATCCTCCTCCCTCCAAAACACGTATTGTTTTTACAAAAGTTTTAAAGTAAAAGTGAAAACAATGCATATGTAACAATTCCCATGAAAATAATCTCTTTAAACTGCATATCCAGTAAGCCAAACCCGGGGCTGGGCAAGCGAAGCGAGCAGGAGGCAGAGCCCCCCTAGTAATAATAATAATAATAATAACCGGGGTAGCACTACTGTCTCACAGTGAACAATAATGGTTATTGTGTCCCGAGTATTCCCTGCATGGAGTTTGCATATTCTCCCTAGGCACTTTGGTTTCTTCCTGCAGCCGACAATCTAAACACATGCAGGTTAGGTGGACCAGTTGCTAAAATGGTCCTATAATTTGTGTGTGTGGGTGAATGCATTCACTATACGACAAATCATTGCTGTTTTGGGGATTGTTCCTCCTTTGGGACTGTCTGATGATTGCTGGGATAGGTTCTAGATGTACTGTATAAACGGAATGAATCCTTATAATAATTGTTCAGTTCTCATCATTTGATTACTTGCAGAGCTTTATGTCGAAACAAGCAATTACTGGTAATGTTTGGGTCCATGGCCAGGAAACTCCTCAGACCTTAATCCCATTGAGAACTTGTGGTCAATCCTCAAGAGGTCGGTGGACAAGCAAAAATCTACAAATTCTGACAAACTCCAAAGCACTGATTATGCAAGAATGGGCTGCCATCAGTGAGGATTTGGGCCAGAAGTTGATTGACAGCATGCCAGGGTGAATTGCAGAGGTCTTGAAAAAGAAGGGCCAACACTGCAGTTATTGACTGCATAAATTTAATGTAATTGTCAATAAAAGCTTTTGAAACTTATGAAATGGATGTAATTATACTTCAATATACTATAGAAATATCTGACAAAAAGATCGAAAAAGATCGAGCAAAATTTAACACAATTATTGGTTATCATTTTCTCAAAACATTTGGCCACGACTGTACAAGTCAAACAATGTGATTTTATTCTGAAACTGTCGTTACAGGGTTGAACAAATGTGCATATTAATAAAGAAAACAAATACATCATAATTTCTCAAATGGGCCCATTAACAGTTACCCCTACCTTATCTTCAATTCTACTATTAGTGTTCAGAATGATACTTCTAAGTACTGTGTTATACTTTCCCTTATATATTTGCACAGAAAAATAATTGCTGGCCTGATTAACATGAACACATTTTAATTAATAATTGTAAGTACACATACCTGGGGGTAATCGTCCATTTACTGATACTGCATAAACACCTGGCTTAAAATTACCTATAGAAGAAATGCAATTATAGGTAACTGGATAATTGAACATCGTTTGCACAAACACAGAAATGCAAAAAGAATGAACACCGCAATCAAACTATATTTAATTAATTAAATTATTAGTTTTATTACACTTCTAAGACATTCTATGAAAGAAATTATAAAAATAAACAATTTTCCAACAACAGAAAGTTTTATTCAGCAACCATAAAAAAAAACTTCTTGCCAAAAATCATTGTAATCAATAAATGTTGCTTCTATAACCAAAATTGTTAACTCTGTTCTTGTCCAGGTTTGAATAAAGAAAAGTAAATGCAGCTGTAAATCAGACTTACATTTTAAAATTGCTTCCTTCAATGTGCTAATGATTACAGGAACTAGTAACTTCATTTCTTTCATATCGAAAATGCATTAATATTGCAATTATTGAGACAAATAGGTAAAAACTTGGAAGGAACTTTTAATGGATCCTTCTTAAACTGTAGTTGATAATTTAATAACAGAATTTCAACTAAATGTTGATGTGTGATATATGCAGCATTACTTTTGTTAATTAAAATCACAACTGACAAGTTTTTTTTGACCTGGACAAAGATATAAACTTATTGTAAATACTACATGAACAAGATAACTAAATGAGCATTTTCTTTAAAGAGTTTTGCATTTAAATCTTTCATGCTTTTATTTATTTATTTTTGTAATTTTTGGGTTGATTATTTAGATTTTTTTTATTTACATAAATTATCCTACATATGAGTGCCCATTTATGAGCGGGTAAAAAAAAAAAAAACACTTGTCATATAAAGAATGGACAAACTGCATACTTACAGACTGAATGTGGGATAATATCACAAACTTTTGGCTTACTTTATGAATCATTTCATAATGTACTTTGATAAAATGCTAGGGATCTGCACTGGCAATTGAAAGGTAGCCGGTTCGAATCCCGTAAATGTCAAAAGGGACTCTGCTCTGTTGGGTCCTTGAGCAAGCCCTTAACCTGCAATTGCTGAGCGCTTTGAGTAGTGAGAAAAGCGCTATATAAATGCAAAGAATTATTATTATTAAAATGTAAAGAATTATAAAATAACCACCCAAGACAAATGTTTTGTGGACTACTATAAAGTGCCTAAGACACAGTATTGTATAAACTGTATTAGACTTGCATAAGGACAGACGATTACAAACAAGACTCAGTATACTCTGTTAGACTGTACAGACTTGGAAGCCAACATAAATGACTAGCTAGGTTAATCTAGTAACACAGAGGAACTACAAAAGAAAGAACAGAGCTGCTTCTTTTCTTCGAAGACTGTTCATTTTATGTGGGAACTAGCATCTTCACATGCTGTACAATTATGTTCTAGTCAGTGCATGATTCTCTATTTTGTGGTCTTGGACCAATAACATTTGTTCAAGAGAGGCTCAGTGAATAAACAAGCTAATTAAAAAAAGCAGGCTCAGTTGAGACACTCGAACTGGAGGTTCAAAGTGCAAAGGAGAAAACGAAGACAAAACTGACAACTGCTGGATGTCCTCTCAATGACACACAATCATTAAGTACAGTACTCATAATCAATTTATTTTTAGCTTAAATGTGTAAAGAAACACTACTGGTGTGCCAATATGGCAAAACCTTGAATGTTTCCTACTCAAGTCATCAATCAATTGCTCTTTTGAAACTTACTGATTCTCTGCCATTTAGAAACCCAGCTATCTTCAGGACTCATCATTGCAATGACTCTACAACAAAAAATATATATATATATTTTTTAAATTAAACATAAGCAATGGAAAAATGTGTTTCTTCAATTAAATAATAAATCTTTGAAAAGTTATTTATAATCACTAATATCAACACCATGGCAGTTTTAAAATTGTAACTTCATAAAGTAATTAACAGGATGGCTAGACACGGTATTGCGTCTAATTCAATTCAATTCGGCTAAGGAACAGCAAATTACATTTGTTTTTTTAAATACAAACGTGCAGCTTTCGTTCTTTGCACAGTCAACTGTGTAGAAACAGCTCAATTTAACATCTAATAGTGTAAAAAATGCATTAGTATTATATATGATTTATTTGCATATCGATTAAGCACTACTTTTACGTACCCGTCAAATGAGGAGCTCGTACAGTCATAAACCATTTCCCGGTTTCCTTTCATCTGAAGATAGGCATCACAGTTATCACAGCCGTCATATTCGAACTGATCGATTGTCTACAGTGAGATAAAAGAGAAATGATGGTAATCACGAGGGTATAAACAATGAAATATGTACACTTTTCTAAAAGATGTGAAAAACGTAACTTTAACATGAGAACACTTGAAAAGACCTCCTTCTACTTGGTGAATCACAGCAACAATCTGCATTTGCGTTGTTACTTTCGAGAATTCAATGATACAACCCGACAAGCAAGTGTATTCATAGTGCGCTATACAGGTTCTCAAAAACAAATTGACCATCTCTTTACTGTTACAAGCTTCAGCATGTTTGCCATTCGTATTAACCACCCTACATACAACTAACTGACTCACAAGAAGAGAGGAAAAAGCAGATCCCAAAAACTGCTGTTAAAAGAAAACGAACAGTCCCCGAGTTACCTATGAACATTTCTTACCTTTACCAAGGAACACAACAGACAAGCTCGCAAGTGCCGAAGATCTTTAGGTACAGTCTCTAACGCCATTATAAAAACAAAGAAACAGCCAACAATGCAACTGTTTCTTGTCAGTAACAAAAAGAAAAACAGATTAGGACCAAACACTCTAATCAGGCCGCGATGCTCGCTGTCATCCAATTGCGCCGGAAACGATTCGTGATTGGACGAGCGTCCCGAGTGACGTCATAGTCGAAGTCCGACTTCAGACGTCGCAGCTGAGCAGCAGAGACAATTGAATTTATTCAAATTTAAGATTGTATTTTATTTAAAGTTACATTTCCATATAATTGAATATACTGTTTAACTAAATTAATTTGTTGATTTTAAAAGTTAAATTTTACTTATACATTAATGACCGGAGACCCACTTTTTAAATTTTCTTTCCTAATCTCCTCATATAAAATACAATTTGGTGGCCGAGTTTATGGGTGCTCCCTGTGTAGAGTTTGCATGGTTTCCCTCGGAGTGCTCCAGTTTCCTTCCACACCCCGTGTGACCTCGGTTGTATTTGTGTTTATCCTGAGATGGGCTAGTGACCTATTTGTGCCTTCTGCCTGATGCTTACTGGGCTAGGCTGCTGCTTCCCTGTGACTCAGCTCAGGATAGGTGGGCTTCCAAGATGCGATATTTTAAGTTGTCAATGTATGCCAAGAACAAGACAAGTTATTGAAACATTAAGCACCCTTCTGTTTTCTGAACAGTTTTAATCTTGGCAGCATCAAGTGCAAATCCAAAAGTGGTCCATCTTGGCCACTCTCACACCGATTCACATTGATCAGGTTTACCCATGGAAACATATCAGTGTGTTTTTTTTCAGAAAGTAAAAATTAAAAACATCTCCCAAAAACACTGAGGAACATATTTTTTGATCCCTTCCTCGGGGTTAACTAAAAAATTATACTTAACTGTAAATCGGCCTTTTATAAGTAAGTCAGACTCTACCTTTTGCACAATTGGTTCCTGGTTTTTGCCTGTTGTTGCTTCAGTTCCTATACACCTTAGCTGAAAAAGCAAATTAGGAAATGGTTGGATAACAAGATAGAGCTTACTTTAAATAACGTCATGAATCTTGAGATGCGGTTGTGTGTTGCTGTTTCCCAAATTGCATCTTTGCAGGTGCTCAGACTGTCCTTGGCTTCTACAGAGGATATTAGCTAAGGACATTGGCTGTTAGTACTATGACTGTAATCTTTGTGTTGTTTTTTTTTTCCCCCTTTTTCAGAACTAACATTATTTGCATCCAGGCATACTTCCAGTCTTGATCTATTCGCTGTAGTCGTGTTTCTTTCCTTTCCAACAATCAGGCGATCACACCTGCAACCCTCCCCAGTGTATAAAAGGACAGTGGTAAGACACAGAGGAAGAGGAAGAAAAGAAAGAAAAATGAAGAGAGTAATGGAGGCAAACAAGCAAGCAAGCAGACAGGAGTAAACAAGTGAAAGAGAAGGAGAGTGAGAGCTGGTGCATGTTGAAAGGAAGCACGTGACAATGGGTTCAAGAGGGGTGTGGAGCTAACCCGCACTGTCACATTTGGTGGCAGCTGTGGGATGAGCCGAGGCGGTGAGGACTGAAGACTGGAAGGGAAGCAGCAAACAGGATATATGTCTGACTTTAGAAGAACCCACAGACCCAAGCTGAAAGAACTTTGAGCTTTTTATTGGACTGTTTATTTATTGATTGTTTTAATGTCCTGATTTTATAGAGGGGTTGGATTTGTTTTTGGAAGGGTTGGTTTTAGCGTTCTTATCAGTAGTGTACTGTACTGTACTCATCAGTTCTAAGCACTTGCTGTCATTGTTTAGCACTCCATCGTTGTGGTTTTACATGTATGGAGGTGGAATGGCTCTTTCATGAAGACCTTTTCTAACTACTGAGTCTTATAAACCACTGGGTTGAACACCAACTACCTTTTTTCATTTATTTTTTGAATATTGGTTTATGTGCCATTGCACAAGGCCTCAAATAAATCCTTTTTGATGTATGCTTACAGTAAAATTTATAAAGAGGACATATTTAAAAACTGAAAATCAATCAATCAATAAATAAGTAATTAATAAAACATGTGCAACATGTGAGCAGAGTTAGCTTGTCAGGGTGCCTTGTTCATTCCTGGCCTTGCAAGTTGTAGGTATCCACATTGTTTATTAACTCATCCTGTTTAAACTGTGTTGCTTTGCATCCTGATTCATTTTGTCCCAATACAAGCCCTTCTCGTTCCTCCTTCCTTTGTCCATTTGCTATTGTAAAAGCCTTATGGTCCTTGGGCCATGACACTACTCATTTATTGTTGTAAATAAACCAGTACAACCCTCCAAAGATGGTATCAACACCCCACAATGCAATGCAGTGTAATACATCACTCATAGGCCCTTTTACAAAGTTTGTAAGGCATGCATTATTGGGTGCTACTTTTTATTAAGCTGCAATGGATCGTGTTTATTTGACCTCTCTCTTTTTACTTTCAAAAATACATTTTAAAGGTGCAAGAAGTATTGAAAAATAACTTCACAAAGAAAGAATCAAAGTAAAATAAAAGCTATACATTTTCTAAGGAGATATTTCTTTATAATTACTAGGATAAGTTTGTTAGCTTTCTTATGTCTGTATGCTAACAGTTTCAGCTAAACAGTTTTTTTATATTTGGCACCATTCAGTTTCAACAGACCTCAGTGTGTTGTAATATAAAAACAGTCCAAAGGCATTTTCCACGTTTGTTGTATACAGTGGTGTGAAAAACTATTTGCCCCCTTCCTGATTTCTTATTCTTTTGCATGTTTGTCACACAAAATGTTTCTGATCATCAAACACATTTAACCATTAGTCAAATATAACACAAGTAAACACAAAATGCAGTTTTAAATGATGGTTTTTATTATTTAGGGAGAAAAAAAATCCAAACCTACATGGCCCTGTGTGAAAAAGTAATTGCCCCCTTGTTAAAAAATAACCTAACTGTGGTGTATCACACCTGAGTTCAATTTCCGTAGCCACCACCAGGCCTGATTACTGCCACACCTGTGAGAGAGCCTAAACCTAAAGAGAGCAACAGATACAGCATCACATATTCAGACAAATAAATAGTAGTTTTTACACATTTAGCAGAATACTGAATATGCTATATTTTACCATCTATAGGGAAATATTTCTGGTTGGTCAAAAAATTTGCATGCCTACTTTTGACAAGACTTATTTATACTGTAGAGGGGTGTACTTGAGTTGCAATAGCATCTATGACTTTGGAGCTGACAGCATTGCCAGACTCAAAATGTGTAAAATAAAACAGTAAAACAAGATAGTAAAATTCACAGCCCATTACGTAAAAAATTCAGAGTATAATACAGAAAAAAATATTTAATATCATTGGTTAAGGAAGGCAGTTTCAGTGTTTAAGCACACTGTAGTGTTTATTATCATTTATTTACTCAATTCTTTCTGAAATAACTTTTTACTTTTAGAGTTACTTGGCAATATAAATTTTCCCCACAGCACTGATAATATAATATATATATTACTTATTCTATGTTGATTAATGTTGACTTAAGTTTATTTTTTATTGTGTCTTCTATTTTTCTATTCATTTTGTAAGACACTTTGAGCTACATTTTTTTGTATGAATATGTGCTATATAAATAAATGTTGATTGATTGATTGATTGATTGATTGATTGATTGATTGATTGATTGATTGATTGATAAGACAGAAGCCATAACGTTATATACTCTATATATACAGTAAACGTCCATAATGGTAGAACAAGGGGAGATGGCTTATGAAGGGCACCATCTTCCCCAAGCTGCTATTGGGCAACTCCCCCCGGGGTGCAACGGCACCTCGGATTCCCATAGTGTCAGCTCAGCCCTATTGGGTTCCAGGGGTGCCGCCAGGAGCTCCAGAGCCCTATTTTGTCAAGCTACTGCCCACACCTGGGAGGATTTCAGGAACCTGCTAATGAGCCACCAGGAGTACTTCCAGGCACAGCATAAAAGGAGCTGCCTGCCTTCATTCCCAGAGGCAGAGTCAGGAGGGAGAAGATGACACTTGTGTGAAGAGGAGGAGTGGAGGCGGAAGGACAGACAGACAGAGAGGTGGACTGACAGAGAGAAATGTTATATATTGTGCTGTGCTCATTGTAACTGTGCTGAGGTGGTGGGAATGAAAGGAAGGCAATGTCAATGTCAAATTTATTTATATAGCACATTTAAAACAACATAGGAATGCTGAGACCAAAGTGCTTTACAATAATAGAATAAAAGAAAAACATACAATTAACACGAATAACATAAATAGAAATAAAATAAATGAAAATAAATAAAATAATAAATAGAAGTAAGATTACATAATCACAATGAGGAAACCATCAGTATTACTGAAGGTCACCGAATGCAAGTGAATAGAAATGAGTCTTTAATCTTGTTTTGAACAGTTCAATTGTAGACGACTCCCTTATGTGATGAGGTAGAGAGTTCCACAGGCAAGGAGCAGCAGCTGCAAAAGCCCTGTCCCCTTTAGTTTTACACTTGGTATGAGGGACAACAAGAGACAACTGACCAGAAGATCTAAGCACTCTAGATGGCTGGCGTAAAACACACAATTCAGACAAATAGGCAGGAGCAAGCCCATGTAAAGATTTAAAAACTAGCAACAAGATTTTAAAATCAACTTGAAAACTGACAGCCAGCCAATGTAAAGTAGCTAATATTGGAGAAACAGAATCAGACTTTCTTGCCCCAACCAGACAGCGAGTGGCAGGATTCTGGACCAACTGTAACCTGCGTATCAGGGATTTGCTAATCCCAGAATACAGCGAGTTGTAGTAATCAAGGTGAGAGAAGATAAAAGCATGAGTAGCTTTCTCAAGATCCCTAGAAGATAAAAAAAGGCTTGATCTTACCTAATAGACGAAGCTGGACAAAGCAACTCTTAACTACAGAATTAATCTGTTTCTTAAAAGAGAGGTTACTGTCAAAGATAACACCAAGATTGCGGACTTGAGGTTTGCAAAAGACAGAGAAAGGGCCGAGAAGTCCAAGACCAATTTGGGCTTTAGCTGATGGACCCACTATAAGCACCTCGGTTTTATTTTGATTCAGATCAAGAAAATTATTAGCCATCCAGGATCTTAATTCAGAAAGACAGTTGTGCAGTTGATTCATTGTAGAGTTGCAGACAGGAATATAAACCTGTGTATCGTCAGCATAGCAGTGAAAAGAAATGTTAAATTTCCTAAAAATAGCTTCAATAGGATGACGGTATATAGAGAACAAAATAGGATCCAAAATGGATCCCTGAGGAACACCATATTTAAGAGGAGCAGTAGACGAAAAACAGGAATTTAAAGTCACTGAAAAGTGTCTACCAGTTAGATATGACCTCAACCAGTTAAGAGCAGCCCCTTTACGCCCAACAAGATGTTCAAGCCGCAACAGCAATATCTCATGGTGAACAGTGTCAAAGGCAGCGGACAGGTCAAGGAGGACAAGGACTGCAGCGTCACCTGAGTCAGTAATAATAGAGATGTCATTGAATACTTTAAGGAGGGCCGTCTCAACACCATGATAACGCCTAAAGCCAGATTGGTAGATCTCAAATAAATTATTGGAGTTTAGGTGATCAACCAATTGATTATAAATAATTCTTTCTAATATTTTAGCCAGGCACTTCCCACACCTAAAAAAAAGTGTGTATTGCTGCACTTGTGCCTAGGCCCTAGTCAAGTGTCTGGTGTGTCTGGTGTGTCTGGTGTTTGGGAAGCTGGGCACCCCCTGGTGGTCACTATATAAAATTATATTTATACTGTACATATATATTATATATATATATATATATATATATATATATAGGCTTATCATTATCATAAGTATTTTTGAAATGTTAAAAAATTCTGATTTATACAAAATATATGCTGTGGTGGATCAGGTGACAAAATTCAGTACAGAAATCAAGTGAAATTTCAGTATGTCATAGATCAGGGGAGTACCAAAATAGCGGCTGAATTCAATTTGCAGATCTGTCAGATAAAAAGGGCTCCACCCTTAAACCAGGTACTTAGGTATACTGGATATCCTACTAGTGTGGCAAAGTGGCAAACTTTAGCTTCTCCAAAATCACATGCACTTTAAGTTACAATATCATTGCGAGGCTGGGTAATATCGACACTCAGTATCTAGAATCTTATAAAAGTTTTTCCGAAACTGACATGATGCTCAGTTTTAGCTGAATATGTTCATGCTGAGGCTAGTATGGTCAAATGCGAGGTATAAAAACAGCCAGTGCAAAGTTGAATCTGTCATGGTAAGCAAGGCTGGATCTAAGGGGTTGCTGGTAAAAAAGTTGCCTTACCCTCCAAACCAGAATGCAAACTCATGATGTTGTCGATTGAAACACCAAAGAGGAGCACCTACCATGTTTAATATTTCTAAACAACTACTTTCTACTGTGTGGTTTGATATTACCTATCCAGAAACATTTGCTGTACATTTAAAGAATTAAAACATCATAATCCAAAAATCAACCCACTGTATTACATGTATTTCTTATTTCAGACAGAAGGTGTTGTTGAAGAATGAAAATAAAAGATTATAACAGAAAAGCTTCAAAGAAGCAGTAATGAATATAGTACAAATCCAAATATAGATCTCAGACCATCATCTTGGAAGTCTGAAAAGCTGGTAATGAGAGCAATGTGTCAGCTATGATGGACAAAAGATACAAATTGTTCACAAATGAGGATGCTACGCTGGTTAGACTGAAAGAATTTGCTGCGGCATGGACACAACTAAACAAACAATGCTGGCTCCTGAATGCCCAGACACTGTGGATCTCTTCACATCCACCACCACCACTTTCTAACCCGCTGAATCCGAATACAGGGTCACGGGGGTCTGCTGGAGCCAATCCCAGCCAACACAGGGCACAAGGCAGGAATCAATCCCAGGCAGGGTGCCAACCCACCGCAGACCAGTCATCCATTCACTTTTCAAATGTGGTTCCTCCATTACAGGGTCTGGAGCCTATCACAGCAGCGTTAAGTGTAGGATAGGAACAGACCGCTGACTGGGTTAGCCCATCACTGGACACACACCCAATCTCACTCATACAGGGCTAATTTAGTCTCACAAAATATTCTAGCCTCCATGTTTTTTGGAATTTGGGAGGAAACCGAAGTATCTTGAGAAAATTGAGACATAGGGAGAATGTGCAAACTCTGCACCAATAATGACCATTAGTCAAACCTATTTGTCTGGAGCCATGAGACAGCAGAATTAAGTGTAGTGACATCCCTTTATTTTTCTGCTCCACTTAGGGATGTCACAATATCAGAATTTTAACATTCAATACCAATACCAGTTAAATTTTACAATACTCAATACCCACTCAAGACCACTGCAAAAACAGAAATCCCATTCAATTGTTCTTTATTAAAAGTACCTCCATTATTCGACTCAGTAGTGTAGCCAAAAGTGGGCATGGAAGGGCAATCACCCTCCCAATCAATTTCCAATTTGCCCTTGTTCAGCCACTGATGGTCAAGTTCTATAAACCATCGTATCTGGGTCAAATTTTATTCACCCACCTAGTTTCAAATATGCCCAATTCTGGATATGCTACTGATTCAAAAGAACAAAATTGTGCTTATTTCTGTGTAATACAATATAAAATATATAAATATTAAGAATAACAAGAGCTTAAAAATACTGGTATACCCATCAAATAGCTGAATGATGTGCTTCTATCTGTTTCTACAAAAAACTTTAGATTTCCTATTAAACTATGATAACTAATGAACAATACAAACATTGAGTCTGTTATGCAGGGCTCATGTATGCATTGTAATAAGGCGCTATATAAGCACCTGACCCAGCACAGACTGACGCAGAGGCACATACAAAATGAACACAAAGGCTTTATTAATTCTTCAACTGTGGGACACGTCTTTCCCGTGCCACACAGTCCAACACAGTCCCAAAAGCACAATTACACCACAAAACACTCTCTTCTCCTTTACCACCACTCCTCCACAAGCGTAGTCCTCCTCCTCCCGACTCTGGCTCCTTGAGAGGTGGCGGCTGGCCCTTTTTATAACCCACCCAGAAGTGTTCCAGGTGCTTGACCACCTGGTCCTGATTGCACCTCCGGCTGGGGCTAAAGAATCGTCCAGCCAGGCTGCTGACTCCATGCAGCTCCCCCTAGTGGCCATCCAAGCCCCCAACCAGGCTGTGGAGGACTCCATCTTCCATGGAGCCATGCGACAGGCTCGGGGATCACCATTCGCCAGGGAGGCTGCCACCAAGCGTCCCGGGGGAGGTACTGAGCTGCCCATGGTTGCTCCCCAGGAACAGATGCAGCAGGGGCGTCCCTGCCGGGCATGGGAACCGGCTGTCCGCCACAGCATTAGATAGTAAATCAAATTGTTCACCCTTCAGACATGATCTTTTCAAGTCCAAATATTTAAGTGCTAGAGGAGAGGGCATGGATTGCTTGCAGATGAGTAATGCATATTATAGAAGTACAGAGGTTATGGTACACACAAACAGTGATATCTTTTATACTTTTTCTTGAATGTTACTTTGCATGGATGCAGAGTAATATTATCCATCTGCATCTCTAGCAAACCAAGACAATTCACTGAGCAAGAAAAATCTTGATGAGGATCTAGTTTTACAACCAATGTGGCTAAAAGCAGTCCAGAGGTTTACATCAAACAAACTGACAGATATTTCTCAAG
Source organism: Polypterus senegalus (assembly GCF_016835505.1). Classification (NCBI taxonomy): domain Eukaryota; kingdom Metazoa; phylum Chordata; class Cladistia; order Polypteriformes; family Polypteridae; genus Polypterus; species Polypterus senegalus. The sequence continues at coordinate 113,410,350 of NC_053159.1, forward strand.
GCATGATACCCATGTTTCACAACCTACAATTCATTTCCATGCCACAGCATGCACAACTGGATTCTACAAGGAATGTGGACCAAAATTTCAACTGGTGTATAATTCCATCAGCCCAGTAGCGTTCCAGTATCTTTCTTAAAAAGTATTTCCTAAAATCTAAGACAGTGTAGAGTATGTGTCTCACCACATGATAAAAGTTCAGAATACAAAAACAGCAAATCACAGAACTATTCGGTTAAAAAGGAAAGTTACCTAATAGTGGTGTGTGACATATTTAAAATTACAGCTTGTCATGGCAAATGTTTTGTCGTTTTATATAAACCCTTATTTAAAGACTTCTTTATTTATTTGAAACTTTAGTATTGTTTTTATCTAATTCCATTTCAGCACAAAAATGTGTTCTAATATTTTAATGACAAACTGTGTATTTATAAAAATGACCAGGTAGTTGTCAAACTATATTAAATAATTTAAGACAGGTGCAATGATATTACTTTATTGAGTTATTATGTTAATATTTTATTTTATTCCAGTATCCTTGCAATTCAATAATTGTTTGGGATTTTTGTGAGAGAATCAAAGAAAGGAGTAACCTGGAGATAGTACAAAGGAAAAATGGGAAGACTTGGAGTAAGACAAAAAACAACATAACCTAACTTTTTTAACCCACATAATCCAATCCCAAGTCATTGACTCTGTCTTGAAATGGACTAATGGAGTAACGTTCTGTCCAAGGTAGGTTACTGACTTTCAAGTGATGCTGTTGTGAACTTCCTACAACACTGTAATGGCAAAAATGGGCTTAAATAATGAATGGCTGCATATAATTTATGTGCAGTATTATTGTGAAAAATTATGAATGATTTTCTTTTTATTAAAGCTAGTATATATTAATATATGCATAGATGTGGGAGTATCTGTTCTCCCTTTCCCAGATGTTTCAGTCAACATTTTTTCACAATTACCCGTTACAACAATTACCCGGTTTAGGTTAATCCAACAAACCACTTTTTGCAATTAAATAAACAAATCACAATCAATTTTTTACACTCTATAAATGTAGCAAAATGACAAATATTTTGTCATTGATGTAGCTATGTTATGTTTGAGTTCTAGTTTAATAAGTGGACATACCTGTTTAACCACTTTACATTGTTTTTTCTACATTTATTCTTCAAGGTTAATTGCTTAGGCATATCTGAGGAATTTTACTGTATCTGTAATTTAAGTATAGTGGGAATGATGTGCAATATGGTATTGGAATTTCAATGAAGATCTTGGTAGGTGCTTAGTGCTTAAGTAATTTACTACCGTATTATAATAATATACTGTAGATCATTTTTCAACATCAAATCTGCACTGTTTTATCCATAAATATAGATGCAATTTTCAGTGGGGAATCAAAAATCAGCCAATCCCAGTTATCAGTACACCAGCTCATGCTTGGTAAATGTGGACATGATTCTGCTTCACAGCAAGATGCAATCTGAATCTGCTTCAAAGAAGCGACCACTTTCAAATGCTGGAAATAATATTACAGATGACACACTCTCACAAATGATTCCAGTACCATCAATTACACCATTAACTCTGAAAAACAGCCAAATGTAAGACTAATGGAACAGCCTGTTCAGTTTCCATTCCTAAAGCATTTGAGTTTCTGGTTTCTCCACTACAAAAGTAAAGCAATCACTGTTCACAATCTGCGGTAAGCATGCATACATTTATATGCAACTATTTAAAAACTGGATTATTTTTGTTCACAAGACAGAAATAACTTTAAAATATCAATTGAAAATACATGGATATATACTGTACAGAGGCTGATATCAGCGATTTCTTGTTAAAGGGTTTAAAATTTTAGATTTTACTAAACTGATTGCATAACCCCCATTGAGGCTGTGAACTTTTCTTCATAAAAACTATGAACGATGAAAGTGTAACTTCTTACAATTATATTGAAAATATGAACAACATACTTGACAATCATCCTCCCAGTAAGTACAACATATTAATGGATACTAATTTAAAGTTTAAGTAACCTTTTAATAATGTGCTATAATAATTTGAATTACCATCGACTTGTTCTCAGTTCTACTTTTTGTAAAAATTGATTGATTTGTATGAAATGATTGCAATAAAATTAATAAAATAATAATAATAATAATTTGAATTACCAATCTTTATACAAATGAAACAATAAGTATGATTTTTATAAATACATTAGGCATAAAAACTGTACATTAATAAATCTGATATGATTATAAAATTAAATGATGTGAGTTATGATGAGGTAGTGCTTGAGGAGATGGAGAGAAGACAAAGAACAGAAGAAGTAAAAGCAATAAAATGCAAATAGGATATGTGCGGAAAAGTTATCAAAGACATTTAGTGGCATGATAGATCGACATGAAAGGAAGGGTTGATTATGCGTAAAAATTAGTTCTAGTCGATATCTAGGAGTTTGCAAGGAAAAAGAAGAAGCAACAGTTTAGAAAGAATGAGAAAAGAAAGTAAGGAAGTTAGATTAGCAAGGAGAGTTAACATACACTCACCTAAAGGATTATTAGGAACACCATACTAATACTGTGTTTGACCCCATTTTGCCTTCAGAACTGCCTTAATTCTACGTGGCATTGATTCAACAAGGTGCTGAAAGCATTCTTTAGAAATGTTGGCCCATATTGATAGGATAGCATTTTGCAGTTGATGGAAATTTTTGGGATGCACATCCAGGGCACGAAGCTCCCGTTCCACCACATCCCAAAGATGCTCTATTGGGTTGAGATCTGGTGACTGTGGGGGCCATTTTAGTACAGTGAACTCATTGTCATGTTCAAGAAACCAATTTGAAATGATTCGAGCTTTGTGACATGGTGCATTATCCTGCTGGAAGTAGCCATCAGAGGATGGGTACATGGTGGTCATGAAGGGATGCACATGGTCAGAAACAATGCTCAGGTAGCCCGTGGCATTTAAACGATGCCCAATTGGCACTAAGGGGCCTAAGGTGTGCCAAGAAAACATCCCCCACACCATTACACCACCACCACCAGCCTGCACAGTGGTAACAAGGCATGATGGATCCATGTTCTCATCCTGTTTACGCCAAAGTTTGACTACCATTTGAATGTCTCAACAGAAATCGAGACTCATCAGACCTGGCAACATTTTTCCAGTCTTCAACTGTCCAATTTTGGTGAGCTCGTGCAAATTGTAGCCTCTTTTTCCTATTTGTAGTGGAGATGAGTGGTACCCGGTGGGGTCTTCTGCTGTTGTAGCCCATCCACTTCAAGGTTGTGCGTGTTGTGGCTTCACAAATGCTTTGCTGCATACCTCGGTTGTAACGAGTGGTTATTTCAGTCAAAGTTGCTCTTTTATCAGCTTGAATCAGTCGGCTCATTCTCCTCTGACCTCTAGCATCAACAAGGCATTTTAGCTCACAGGACTGCTGCATACTGGATGTTTTTCCCTTTTCACACCATTCTTTGTAAACCCTAGAAATGGTTGTGCGTGAAAATCCCAATAACTGAGCAGATTGTGAAATATTCAGACTGGCCCGTCTGGCACCAACAACCATGCCACGCTCAAAATTGCTTAAATCACCTTTCTTTCCTATTCTGACGTTCAGTTTGGAGTTCAGGAGATTGTCTTGACCAGGACCACACCCCTAAATGCATTGAAGCAACTGCCATGTGATTGGTTGATTAGATAATTGCATTAATGAGAAATTGAACAGGTGTTCCTAATAATCATTTAGGTGAGTGTATATGCTGAAGGACCCTAAAAGAATACCTAGATCTGAAAATATGACTGGAGAGAGGCAGAAACAAAGTTCATCTAGGTGGTTCTCATAAGTTACAGGAGAATGTCTGACCTCTAAAAGAATACAGGAACAGGATTAATGTCAACTGTGGGAAAACACTGAACTTTATGAGCAATAGTGACTCCTAGAAGCTGGGAAAATCTGTATGGGTTGGGGGGAGGGGTACTGATGACGTGATTCAGTGACCATCGGAGAGAAGAAATCTAGAAGAAGATAACAGGCATAAAACTGCTCTGTGGGAGACATCCTGCAATTCCAAGATTATTTAGAAATTAAACAATTTGACGAAAGAGAAAAGGAAATCCAACACAGTACATGAAATTTATAGTGCTTGTGTGGGAAGTGTGAAGACAGGATTGAGGAGGGATGAGTCCAAAAAATGAATGTCATTAATGAACAAAATAAACAGGAGGCATCTTCAGGAAGAAGTATCTTTAAAGAAAGACTGATTTAGGTTTGTGTAACTAGTACCCCAATTCATTTGCAATGTCTAATCAATATCAAAGAATAAGACTTTCAAAGGCACACTAATACAATCTGCTTGATACAGTATTTCCATAATACAATGCCATTTAATGCCATTCATCCATAGTGAATAATGAAAAAGTAAATACATCAGAAAATAGTTAACTTACAGCGAGCAATTTATAATTATTGGTAGCAAGGCATAGCTGTCTATTTAAAGACAGGGTACCACCGCTGCACTTTTAAGAAAGATAAATATTTATTTAAGAGTTAATGTGTTAATCCTTTAAGGGACTAGTAATAGTTTACATCTTCACAATCAAACCTAATAACCTGTAAGCAAATCTGCCTTCTCTATTTTTTTGCTTCATTAATGAAGTTAGCATTTTATGTAAATTATTGGTACTGTTTAAAAGTGGTGTCAACTCAGATGTAAATTTCAATATGAAATAAATATAATGGGGGGAAAACCTGTGACATGCATTTAAAAAACTGGCAGTTCACTGAAGGAAGACTTTACTTGTATCAGTAATGTTCTAGTGATTCAAATTTGACTTTGTTCAAGTGTACTTCCTTTAAGAATGTTTTTGGTTTTGTTATGTTTACAACATTATACTTATATGGTATTTAATTATTTTATGACAATTAACTAATTGTATATCATTCACTATTGTCATTCTAATGTGTAATTAATTTATGGAAATGTGTATTTTATAATTAATTTTTGAGATTTAAAACAAACCTGCATTCATCAAGGCTGAAATATTTATGCTGTTTTACATTTCTTATTAAAAAACATTATGGAATACCTACAGCCTAATAACTCCTATGTTTTCATGTCAAAAGAGTTAAATCTTTTCAGTCCTGTCAATACTTCTCTATTTATTTTGAAAATAATATTTATATTATTTTAGCTAAAAATTATACTGAAGGACTGGTACAGAAGCACACAACTTTAGCTACATTAAATTGGCTTAGTGTGTTGTGTGTGTGAGCGTGTCTTAAGATGGAAAGGCATCTTGTCTGGTGTTGCTTTCTACATACCTTGTATCCACTGCTGAAAGGATAGGCTCACAGATTCAAAGTGAAAAGACAGAAGGTAGACAGAGACGGTGTTTGTTCAAAGAAACCGGATTGCAGTTTCTTGTTCATGTTAAGATGCCTTTGACATAAGCTTTTCATGATTTATCTTTGTATACATTATTTTTCTTTTAAGCCTCCCTTTCTTCATGGACATGTAAATCTGTCATAATTGATATGTAACTAAAATAAAGATTCATATATTGTGTATAAAGTACACTGTATATTAACAAACCATTGATTCATTTGTAAATTTAACAACCAGAGATGTTAATTTAAAAATATACAAATGTGAATTTCCCCTTGGGATTAATAAAGTATCTATCTATCTATCTATCTATCTATCTATCTATCTATCTATCAAATTTCAAGTTCATCCCAGCCTTTGCAGTTAATAAATATAAGGAAGCCAGTGCTTTTCTTTTTAAAAATATGTTTTCTCATCCTATAAAAAGTCTATTGACATTAAGCTAAATAACCTGTGACTCTAAAATTGCCTTCTATGTGTGAATATGGGTGTTAGTGTGTATATGAGTGTGGACTGTGCCCTGTCCAGGATTTGTGCCTTCTTTGTGCCCGATGCTCCCACCAATCCCAGGTGGAATTCATGAAGTTTAAAAAGGATGTTTGGAAGGATGTACCAACGTCCATCATTGACATAAAGAAAAGTGTTGACAGCACTTAATAATGGATGCCAAATCTAATAATACTTCTTGAATCTCTTTAACTTTGAACATAATATGAAGTCTTTAAAACTCACTAAATATCACACCAACATCATTCAACCACCCCTTAACTGTTAAACTACTGCAGTTCAAAAACAAGGGGAAAATATTTTAGTTAATTAAACAATAATAGCAAAAATAATATGCATAATAATGAAAAAAAAACATTCGTAGCTTATTTTGGTTTTTAGATATCATTTTTTTTTACAGGATATCCTTTGTAACAGCATTCACCTATACACTTACTCTAAGGTGACCAGAATTTTTTGGGCCAATCCGGGGACATGGGGGGTATGGGGGAGTGGGTGTTGTGCTAGAGGAGCGTAGACTACATACAAAGTGAAAGCTTATCACGTGATTTTTCGCCAAAGTTGCAGGATGCGGTAAAGCATAACCTCCGTCAAAACACCGCGCATGCGCCCCGAGTTCAAATTATCGTGGTGATGAGATCCATTAAAAAAAGTGAACCAGCTGAAACCGGGGACGAAATCTTAAACCGGGGACAAAACGGGGACATGTTTCTGAGTGGGAACAGTTGTCCGAAAACGGGGACTGTCCCGGGAAAATGGGGACGGATGGTCACCTTACTTACTCCCCCCTTTTCAAGACGAATAACAAACAAAGATTACATAAGTTTTCACTCATTGGTTTAGGCTTATTTGTGACTTCAGTATAAAGTTCAAGACAGGCTCGACCTTGTCGTCACAGTTTGTATTTACCTCGTACCGACCGTTTAAATGTTAAAGCATTTTTCTATAAGAGAGGTGTAGGGACTGTCTTGTAAGGAACGGCCTGCAATGCTTAAGTTTAACTTAATTCGCTATTGCCAAGCAGAGTATAATTATGTCTATTATGGAAGAGAAAAGCTGGACTAGTTTTTACTTTAGGTCCATGCCGCACCGTAAGCGTTTTTTAAGAGAACCATTGTCATCTCCACAATCGCATTAATTCCGGCAACGTTCTAGACATATTTATTCGCTAAACTCTCATAAGGGAAATGGTCTGTATTCCTGTGCTAGTTGCATTGTGGTCTTTTGTTAGGAATTATAGGCTTCGTGTTAACATGATTTTTATTATATGAGAAGAAATGAAATACAAAGCTCCTTTAAAGACGTGAACTCGGGTCTCCGTTAACTGTGTGCTGATCAAAATGAAAGCACTCATCCGTAACAACAGTCTTTGACTGTGACGGACCACCTTGTAGAGGTGTACGTGAACTGATGATTTCCGCTTGTTATGCAAACCACACACCTTGGCACAGTTTAACTGTGTCGCACTGACCTTAACACAGGGCAACTTTAGAAGCCTTTTGGTATCTTGGCAACCGATTACGTCAGTTCCTCGGTGGGTCCACGTTTTTAATTGTGCGATATAGCTGGACTCCTGCATTCATAGGCTGGACTGCGCACTAGTTACGTTCCGTTCACGTTGGGCGTACAGCACCAAAACAATGAAGAGTCTGCACAGTTACAAGTCTGTTTTTTGCCCTCGCCCATCTGGAGGTAGGTTTTAGGTGCAGTCGCGAAACTTATCTACCTCAGATGGACTGATTTGACATTGAAATAATAGTTCTTTGATCTAGGTAATTCATTTTCAGCAGTTGTGTGTCGTTTGTGGTTCAGGTACGAATAGGAGTGCTGATCTCGGGCTATATTTTCTAGCTGTCGATGAATGTAAAAATCGTAAACATTAAACGCTGTCATGCAGAAACTGCTTTTGGGCCATTTTAGTAAGTTTTAGTGGAAGAAGTGTACATTTTAACTGGCCGTGAACTTGCGCACGTTACTAACCGACCCCTATCAAAGAAGACACGAGTTTTAAGACCACGATACGGCAGGCAAATTAAGTAAGGACCATTGATAAATATTGACAGGGAAACATATGAAACCAGACAAAGTGCAAATCTCGGAGTCAACGGAAATATTGTAATCCGTACAGCATAAAAAGGAGAACAATTTTCTGTTAAGAAAGAAATAAAACTGTATATTCATCTTGGAAAATTAAACCACACCTTAGTTCGCTTTCGATGCGAAATATGGCGGCTTCTATTCCTATGCGCGCGCCATATACTGAAGCAATTGCGCACGCGCACTATCAGAAGACGCCGCAACGTGTGACCCGTTTTTTTTAACTCGACATTCCGTGTTTCTTGTAGCCTTTCCGAGAATATAGCAAGATATGTCAGGTTTTTTTTACAGTTGGTAACATCCAAATATAAATTGTGACATTCTATAAATATGCATTGGGGAAGTGAAATAAAAAATAAATTTGCTGTACACTTGATCGTTTTGCGTTTCACATGATGAGATGAATATGAAGCAAAATTCCAAAACATCACCTATGGATTTTGGGTACACTTGTACATACGGCATGGGCGTTAATATTATAGAATAATACATTTGAGTTTGGTACAGTGGCGTTGCAACCTCTTGGATTCTCTGCTCGAATCGCATGCCCAGTTGTTGTGTTCATTTATAGTAATCATAGTCTTGGCTGTGTCTGTTTTTTCCGATTTTATTTTTATTCGAGGAAAATAATTTTCCACACAATCAAGTCGAACTACAGAATTCAACTCTCACCCAAGAAAAAGAGATATAACAGCATGGGGAAAAATAAAAAATAAATAGAAAGAAAGAAACCACAAAGGGTCAGCTCAAGTTGGACGGCTGGGAGACAACGTCAGAGAGGCGAGATTGCGTTGGTTTGGTTATGTGCAGAGGAGAGATGCTGGGTATATTGGGAGAAGGATGCTAACGATAGAGCTGCCAGGGAAGAGAAAAAGAGGAAGGCCTAAGCGAAGGTTTATGGATGTGATGAGAGAGGACATGTAGGTGATGGGTATAACAGAACAAGATACAGAGGACAGAAAGATACGGAAGAAGATGATCCGCTGTGGCGACCCCTAACGGGAGCAGCCGAAAGTGGGAGATGATATAAAACTGAAAGTTAGGTTCACAGAGCAGATGAAAGTTCTGCTTTAGGTCTTTGTAGAGTTGACTTTTAAATGTGTGGATGTCTCAAGTTCCAGATAAATGAGGTTATAATTGAGTCCAGTTTCTTAAAGAATGATTTGTTAATGTATATAGTGATGCTGTGAAATGGAAAAAGAAGCTTGGGACGATTGGTTATCTTGAAAGTATCTATTCTTCCTGTTAATGTGAGATGTAAGGTAGACCATCTGTTCACATCTTTTTTGATTTTATTTTTTTCCAAGCTGATAGCAAAATTTTGTTGAAAATATCTTTATATTTTTACCTGTGAAGTTTAGCCATAGATAGTTAAACTGTTCTGATAAACTAAACAAATGTCCAGTTCAGCATTCTGTGCTTGAGTTCACTGAAAAAAGCACACTTTTATTCAGATTGTTATTTCATTCTGGATTAGAGATGAGCGAACTTTATGGTGTTAAATTCTCCTCAAGTTCAGAGAAATTACAGAATTGTTTTGGAATATCATCAAACTTGGCAAAATTATCTTTAAAGTGTCCCTGAGTGCTAAGGAAACGTCTGGCAATTATACTGGACCGGTTATTGTGGCCAAAAAAGGGAAGTCTGAGGTATGCGGCAGCTGTGCCAACCCCTGCACCACTGTGCCTCCATGAGATTAAAGAAGAAAGAACACAGTCAGAGACACACAGTCGCATATTTCATCAACACAAAGCAGAAATACAGAAATTTTAGTCAACAGTCAGAAATAATACTTTATGTTGATTTATGCGAGCAACTATTGCTTTGTGTGCTTTTCAGAAAAATGAGTTTTTTTGTAAAAAATATTCAGCCCTGGGAGAAAAGCAAAAAAAAAAAAATCAATCCTAAAAAGAGTTAAAGGCAGAAAATTCAAAGTGGCGTGTCATGATTAAAGCCACTGGCTTATTCAATTAAAGCTCTCCAAACTATCATGTTGATGCTTTGGACTTTTTCTTCTCTCAAAAAGATAAAAATGTCTTTCATTATTATTTCACTAGCCGAAGCCTGCCGTAGCATACGGCGGTTTAAGAATGGGAATGGAAAACAGTGAAAAAAGGAATTCAGTATAACAAAGGCTTAGGAAACCACTGTCGCAGTATAACGAAAATGGCAAGGAGCGAAACCAATGCCAATGGTCGAGAGAGTACCATCCTGTAGCAGGCTACAGAAAACATAGACATATATAGATAGACGCTGCATTCACTGTGTGCCCAGTCGACACGATCAGTCAGTGCGTCCAGCCTATTGCAAGTGGTAAAAGTGCCATTTAAACTAACACGGGTAGACATGGAAACCGAGTTTTCTGATGTAAAAACAATAACGTTTAAAACAGTATTGTTTACATACAACAGATTTTGGCGAATTGTTTACATCCAATTATTTATATCCATTTATACACTAATAATGGCAATTATTAAATAATAATAATAATAATTATTATTAAATAATTCCTCCCGTATAAGTAACATTTCTCGGATTGCTTTCTTCCATGTCTGAAACATTTCTAGACGTCGTCCTGTTCTTACGCAACACAGTACTAATGTATTGGTTAATGCCCGAGTTACCAGTTCTTTTATCTGAAACATGTTGTAAATCTTTGTGCCAGCCAGTGTCTCCATAAGGGAATAAAAGTGGCTAAACCATAGGATTGCAATTCATATTAAGCATGGAAATCTGTCTACAGGAGTTGCCTAAGGGACAGATGCAAATGTCCCTTTCGGCAGGTGATTTGCCATCTTCTCTGACGAAAATCGCTGCAACATTGGTGTGACATGTCCGGGCATTGTAGCGTTGTAAATTCTGCCTCGGGTTTTCCTCGAAAAGCTTTCGTAAAGCTGCTGTTGGATTGGACTGAGTGATTTAAGCGTACTACAGATGCTTGGCAAGAAATGGCGTGTCGGCAGCGTGTGGGCGGGACCGGTTTTGAGGGTGGACGTGGGAGGAGAGTTAGAGTTGGTAGGCGGGGCTCTGTTGTGTGTATCCCATGACGCGGTAGGAGGGTTAGAGCTGGTGGGCGGGGCTCTGTTGAGCATATCTCATGGTCTTAGAGTTGGCGGGCGGGGCTCTGTCTTACTTGGCCCTCACTGTCGTGCGTGCCCTTAGTGAATTATATTTATAGATAGCCTCCTGTGTTCGGGGGTTGGGGGGGGGGCATCAGGCTCTTTAAAGCTTTGTTTTCATTCTCCATGTAGCTAATTACGCACACATAAGGTACATGCCTCCTTCTCTTATACTGACATGAAACTCGAATTTTAACCTGCACATTTGGCAACAAGCACAGATAACTGATTGTTTATACTGTATATATTTAATAAAAATAAAATTTGAGAACCTGCATTATTTACTTATCTGATAAGCTTCTTAAATTGAGTTCACCTACTGCACACACAATATTAATGTGCTTTTATGGCTTTACATTTTGTAGCATTTGTTTTTATGGAAAATGTAAAAGACTGCGGTGAATACTGATATTATAGTAGTTCACCAGCTACCTTAGCTCCTTTGGTTTCCATGAAGACTGCATGCGTTTTCTCTGCTAACCCTGAGTTTCTCCCAGTGTTCAAATCTGCAGTGTGTCAGCCAGTAGACTAGCGATACTGTGATCGAGATTGTTTGCTCTTCATTGTGCCAACCACTGCACATCTGTGCCTTCATAAGATCAAAGAAGAAAGAAGTATTGAGAGATGCACAACCTTCATAACCATTCTGTAAGGCAGATTATCAGCATTATATAAACGGGGGTTGGTCCCATCTAATGTTGGCTGTTACAGCTCTGGGGGATGTCTGGTATAAAGTAGTTTTATCCATGCACATATACAGTATGTGGGCCAAACACAAATTTGTGCAATATGGTGAATAGCCATTCTACTATGTCAAAGGCTTTTTCCGCATTCAAAGATAACAAGAGCTGTGGTGTATTAGACTTTATTGGTGAGTTTATTACATAAATGAGACAGTGAAGGTTTGAAGTGGCAACCTTTAATAAATTGATTTTGGTCTTGTAATATTAGAGTAGGAGGAACTTTCTCCATCCTTCAAGCTAGAACTTTGGTGAGTATCTTATCATTATTCAGAAGTGAAACTGGTTTGTATGATGCACAATGTAATAAGTCCTTATTTTTCTTTGGAAAGATGATGATAATGCTTAGTGTGGGGCACAGCTCGGACACAGACAGGTGGACACCGATGGTTGAACGCCCAACACACGTTTATTCATTATACTACTAAGAACAGTGCACACACAACCCATTTTCACCCACAAAGTCCAGGCTTTCTTCCTCAATGCCTTATCTTTTCAGGTCCGCCTCGACTCCTCTTCTTCGAGCTCCGTCCTCTTCCACCCGACTCCAGCCATCGAATGGAGGGAGGCGCCCCCTTTTATGTTCACCCAGACGAGCTCCAGGTGCTTCCCGATAACCTTCCACTGGCCCTCCCAGGTGTGGCGGAAGTGCCGACTGTGCACCTGGAAGCACTCTGGGTGTCCCTGATCTTCTTCCCTCCAGCACTTTTGGGTGTGGTGGAAGTGATGAGGGCCAGGGCTCCTCAGGCACCGCCCCCTGGCTGTGATCACAGGCCCCTATAGGGTTGAGCTTCCATGCTCCTTTCCCGTGGTCCTCATAGCCACCAAGGCGGTCGCCCCCTCGTGGTCTGGAGGAAGCTTAAGCCCTCCTCCGGTCTTTCTGGGTGTTCCGGCTGGGTACCACCCCCAGCCACTTGCCACATTAGCAAAAAGTTTGAAATAGAATTTTGTTGTCTCTAGCTTCTATAAACATTGCTAATACTAGCAGAGCTAATTTAGTTGAAAATTGTTTGAAAAATTCCACTGGGTAGCCTTCAGGGCGTGGTGCATTCCGAATCTGGAGTGAATTTATAACATCCAGTAGTCGTGAGAGTGTCTGAGGTTTGTCCAGTTCCCCTGTACTAAGAATATCTAGCCGTGGTATTTATTTTGTGTCAAAAAACTCCTCAGATTGTGTCTTATCTTCTTTAAACTGAGTAGCACTTCTAGTACTCTATAAATGTGTGGCTTATTTTTATGTTATTTTTATGGTCAATGGTTTTATCTCTAACTGCACTGGATCTGCATTGGAAATTTCTGTTATTGCATTGCAGTTGCATTGCAGACTTGCTGTTTGTGGATTTGTTAACCTAAACTCTTCTCTCCATTTTTTTTATCCACATCTGAAAGAAGTGTGTGTTAGGTTGACTAGAGTTTCTAATTTGACCTTTTGTGAATGTTGTGTTATCTACGTTCATGCTTTGACCCAGAATCTTTGGACTCAGGCCACTGTGCATGACACTAAATAAGACTAAATGAGTTTGAGAATGTTAGGATACTTTTTAAAATCCATCCCACGTTTTTGCACATGCATAAACACAGGGAAATTTATGAAATGTCACAAATTCAATATTATTCCATAGTGCTATTTGTTTACTGAGTGCTTTGCAGAACCTTGAGTCCTTAATAAATGTTTCAGCTATAATAGAGTGAGAGATAGTTGTTAAATGATGCAACAATTTATATATGCAATACATTAAAGTTACATATCTCAATAATTAACAGAAACATTTCAACATTTAGCATTAAATCTAATTACCAAGACACTTAATAATTACTCCATCAAGGCTTAAGGCTCACTATGACATCATTTATTCGTTTGAGATGTTTGCACGTTTGCTTTATTGTTTCCATTTACTTTCAATTTGAGGGGGTTTTGTAAATTGAATTTCTTTTTCAGTGTTTTTCATCAATAGCCTTGTGTCATATTTGCCAACTTCTCAATATTGATGGATGGTTTTTACTTTGGAAAACATTACTTAAACCTATGCATATAATCCACTTTGGTTTTTACAATACATGGATGCAATCATTACAGTATTCTTGTTCTGTAGTGATACAGTATATATGAGTAAATATAGCTAAAATAAAAGATTTTCTACCTTATACCAATCTTTTCATCTTAAATGTGAATTGCTTGTGTATGCAATACAATTTTAGCTTCACTATCCCTATAAAATGATACTGAAAGTGTTTGTTACAAGGCTTCATAAATAATACTGGTTAACTAACAAAAATATTTTAGAACAGCTTTCTCTTCACTTTCTTTCATTTTGTAACCCTAATTGATAGTATTGTACAATATTTAGATAAGGCTACTTGACTGTAGTAGTAGTAATAGCATCAGCAACTATGTACATAAAATTATTGTATGTTTAATTGTGAACCTAAAGTGTTTTTTACAATTCCTTTGTAGGAATGTGCAAAGTTCAAATCCAACATTTGACAAGATAAAAGATGGGTTCCCAGCCAGTAACTAAACTAGAAGTTATGCAGGAGGTGAATGAATTACCTGCTTCCCCAATTTATTGTGCCCTTGATTTGATCATTTAATGTTTTACTTAACAATATAAGGCATGTTTAAAACGATCTGAGCTTTAAAATTGAAAGGTGGGTGGGTTTGTATCGTCAATTCAAAAGCTTAATCCCATAAGAGCAGTTTTACATTTCAGTTACAATACTTTCATTCTGCAGAAGTATTTATTTAACAATAGTTAAAGCAAAAAATGTTTAGCAAAATATTCATCTGCTTTGGATGTTTTGAGCACAAGACTAGGTAAATGACATGTGGATTATGTGATGCAAGTAAAATGTTTTCTTGGTCATCACTACATAGAACATAGGGTAAGTAAAAGTTAAAAATATTATTTTTGCATTGCGTATTCCCTTTAATTTTGTAGATCAATTATGATTTGCCCTTTTGAGTTTAAAAATAGATTTCTTAACAAACAAATTGGCAATTTTGACTGAGCTACTAATTTCACAGTCTTAACATAAATGACGTCTATAGTATAGGATAGTTATAACCATTGTAAAATGCCAAATACTTATGTATTTCAAATTAAATCCATTTTGCTATATATAGATAACTGCATATAAAAATCCTGCAGAAATTTTTTGTTCTGTTATCCTTTCATTTCATCTCACAGAAACTGTAAATGAGTTTTTTAGTGTTAAGTGTTTCAATAGTTATGAGTTGAGAAAATCTTGTGCTGGACACAGCACATATTTATATTTTGGTCTCTCCATGATTATGGGTATTGGCAGCCAATGCATCGCTCAGTTGCAGTGGTCAATCCACTCCAAATCAAATACACTCACCCACATCAGTTTATGGTCACACTGTTATGTCTTTGGACTTGAGCCAAATCAACTCTTTGAGAAATATATTAAATTAATCTGTCAAATTAATACAGTTTATATTAGGAAAACTAACTTGAGTTGTACTATCTGGAATGAGGTATGAACACAGTCTGTGCAAAGTCTTTTGCTAAACGTTTGTTGTACTGGAACAAAAGGTCTGCTATCTGTTCCTTTCAGTTTTTCTACAGTTGAGGAATGAAGGTTTTGAATTTTCTAGCAAAATAACCTAAAATTGTACTGCATTTTAAAGTGAAGTAAGATGAATGAGAATAAAAATCATTTGTATGGAATATTTTCTAAGAGTGAAATATTAAATAATGAGAATATGACGCATATGAGGTTGACGGAACCCAATCATGAGTCCAGTGTGAGCGTGTTTTAGAATACTTTGCGGCTCTAAATTGGCCTGAAATGTGTGTGGATGGTTGTATGAGTTTACTGAATGATGGAATTCTTTGAAAGGTTGAATTTTGCTTTCGCATCATTATTTTGGACATCTTTTGTCACTTGCAACCATGTAATTGAAATTCAGTAATTGATGTGTTCTCTTTACCAAGAGTGTTATTTACAATCAAAATTCAGTAACTGATGTATTCTATTTACTAAGAGTGTTATGTTCAATCAGAATACTTTATTGTGTTAAACTAATGTGTTCTTGATCATGGTATATATTATGTTCAATGTTATTGAATATTGAATATCCACATCTTGAGATTACATACATATTGCAAAATAGCATGTCCATGTCATTTTTAAGAAGGTTAAAATTCAGCTATTTCAAAAGGTTTCATCGTCTTCCCCGACAAGTCCAGGCTAGGGGCATGAATTCACCCCAGAAAGTCATCATCAAGTGCCATTGTCAACATTGAATGTTGATGTTCAGATGTGAATTGTTGTGTTTTGTTCTGCAAGTAAATAATAATAGAAAAAAATCACTCTTACAATTGTTTTTACTTTTTATTTTGCACAAATGGTGCCTCTGGAGTAATATGGCACTCTTGTGCTTCATTGAGAGACAATATTGAGTATGCATGTAGCAAGCAATCAAGTAACAACTGAACACACATTATAGACGTGCATCCATGTTTCTAACACTCTTTTCTATGGCAGGATCGTGGGTCAGCTAAAACCTGTTCCAGCAATCATTAGGTGCAAGGCAAAAACAATCCAAGGATAGCATTAGTCCATTGGAAGATGAACAAATATACATACTCACAAGCCAATTTAGCAACGCCAGTTCTCCCAAATATAATCAGGATGAAGCTATTTAAGTTTAGTAAAGATGTTCTAGAATAGGCAGTGTGGTAGAGCAGAGCTGTCGTTCCTGCCTCACAGCTCCAGGTTCTGCGTGGTGCTAACATGCTCTCCCAGTGCATTTAAAGATTGATTAGTATCAGCGAGTGTCAGTGAGTTTATGCACTTAAAAATGATGTGCACAGTTCTGTTAATATCTAATCCTCAGCAAGAGATTTTTGTCATGTGTTAAAAAAATTGAGATTTGGTCTGTGGCACTTCAAACTGCTCAATTAAACAACCTGCCTTTTTCAATTTTTAAGTATTTTTTCTTATAATGTAAGTGCATGATACACCACAGAAAGTGTGACATGCAGGTGGCTTAACTCTGAAAAAATTATTGCTTTTTATTAAAATACAGTACAATGTAATACTGTAGTTCAGTTTATTGTTATTTATGCAAAGTACAATGAAACTGGCTCTTTTAACTATGCTGCCACTTGGGATGAATATTGCAAAATTAGTATAATACGCAGAATATGGCCTTGCAAGGTTGGGAGAGGTTGGTATAAATACAGTCATGGCTTCCTTTACAAAAGTATAAAATGAATGCATATCAAGAAACATATCATTACCTCACGAAAGCAGTACTGAAAAGAAAACAGAATCTGTGTTAAAATGTATTTCCAGTTTTCTTTTGCTGTCACAAGAATGCCTCAGAAACACAGAAGGTAGGTTTTTTTCAATTAAAACTTTCACTGCCACAAAGTGGATTTATTTGGTAAATTTAAAGCTGTTTTCACAATGGGACCCAAGTACCCAATAGCTCCATTATAAAACAGAAGGGCAAAATAGTTAATTTTTAAATATATAAAATTTGCTTCACTTTAGAACACTATTTTATGTTGAGAAATAATGTATACTGTGTTTGGGAAGAAATAACCTTGAGTTGAAAAATACCAAACTTATCCCTCAAATTCATATAAACAATATTGAATTTATTTCTCTGCAGTGGTGCTGCCAGCAGCCATCGACCACCCAGTAATAGAAGAAGACTTACTTTCCATACCCATCAATCCTAATAACTTCCCAGCAAAACTATGGCGATTGGTGAATAATCCAGAAATTCAGTCTATAAACTGGAATCCCAGTGCTGAAGGAGTAATAATTATTCATCAGAAGCTATTTGAAAGTGAACTTTTGTCACCAGTTAGGCTTTCAGTGGAATCATCAGATGTCTTCAAGACCACTAACTTCACCAGTTTCATTCGACAGATGAATCTGTATGGGTTTCGAAAACTTCCTATGAGCTCTGGAAGTTTTTCTCAAAGTGGAAAATTTGGAGTAGACATCAAAGCAGTTAATGGTTCTGTTTGTAAGGACCTGCTTTCTAATATAGATACAGGCAAATACCTTAATACAGTGGGGGACCAGAGAATTGCAGATGGGACATTGCATCATTTCCTCCATCCTAACTTCAAGAAAGGACACCCAGAGCTATTAGTTAATGTGAAGAGACTGACCGGTGTCAACAAAGCCAAACTAGAAGCAGGAATTGAGGTAACATGCAGGAAACCTAGCCAGAAGCGGAAGTTTCTTTCATATTCTACTGGATCCTCAGAAAAAGGAAGGCTAGAAGACCAAGGTACAGTATTTTTTCGTTTGCTTGCTTTAATTTTTACTTATTTTCAGCATAGTCAAAAGTAGTTATTGATTCTGAATTTACAGTATGGCAGTATTTAGGTGTATGTATAAAAATTATTAAGTCATTATTGCTCTGGGATAAAAAAAAGTTTGTAGGTAGGAGGGTGTTATTAATAAACTGACATAGTAGAGTATTTCCTATTCCCATAATCCACATACAACTACCTTCTTTTTCTCTTTTCAGTTACCTTAGGTATTCCCTGAAAGCAGAACTTCCCCATCTGTCATCCATGAGGACGACAGGTGTAACTGATTTCCATTCCATCTGAGTTCCTGGTTACTTAATTACTATATTATCAGATCAATCAAACATGTGTAAGAAATGTTTTAATATATAATTTCTATCATATGCATTCATAGTGCATGTAAACAAGAGTGTAGCAATATATAGTCTCTACACTTTAGCAACCAGTTACTCAACTTTTAAAGGAGTTTGGCATGAAACTACAAAGGTGACATGTTGTTTAGAATTTAGATTTTTTTGTGTCTATGCAGTTGGCTGATTCATGCTCAGTGCACTCAATAATATTTAAATTGTAATAAAATCATAAAATATGGTGGCCTGGTTGCTCTGACACTCGTCTAAACAAAAAATGACATTGAAATTAGTTCAAAATAATAATACTGATTCATTTAAAGTAAAATATGCCAAGGAGCCTGCAAAACCGGTACAAATTCTACACAATTGGGAAGCTTCCATCCACTTTCTCCAAATATTTGTATTTAGTGATGTTTAGTTTTCCTTATGCCTCAGCTGTCATTGCACTTCACCCTCAGCTGTCATTGCACTTCACATTCGGTCCAACCCAGATTCAAAGCAACTACATTTGCAGCCATTTTTTATATATTTGTGTTCCTTCTTTTCATACAGCTTAAAGTGTATTTTTCTTGGTTGCCTTGCATTTTTTAAAAATGAGGGAACTTAAATAGTGATGCAGCACTTCCTACATTTGAGTGCTTTGCATTCTTTGATGCCTAACTATTTTCCTCTTTAATTATTTATGCCATACAGCAATTTCAGTAATGCTTCTTTTATGTTAATTTTTGTAGTGATTACTCATGATAGTTTGTATTTTCAATGGGATGGCTTGCCTAATTTTCTCCTCAGCTCTTGCATCATTTTCAAATTTAATTTCATTTTATCAAGAACATCAACGATGAAAAATACTGTACTTTTCTTGTTATTCATCCTATTTCACTTGGCCCTAATTACATTGTCTGTGTCCTAAACACATGTTATAACTTAACTTAGTATACCACCACTAACTTGACTTGCAACGATGCAGCTAACCACTTTGTCATTTTGCCATTACAGTACTGAAAGTTTTGGTTTTATTTATCTCTCATATTGAACTTGTGAGTTTAGATTTGTTTTTTGTTTTTTTTTTTACATTTACTCTAAATGTTTTCATCTTAGTATTTTATACCTTGTGTATACCACTGAAACGAGTATAAAATGTCACTGTTTTAAATAGCTTTCCCTGACTTTTTGGGTTTATGAGAAAAACGATTTACTTTACCTGTCATATTCCATTGTAACCCTCTCTACAAAGCACATTGAGGCAGAGTTCACAAAAAAGAGATTTCTTTGTCACAAGCAAGCAAAATCATGAAAAAGTCTTAAATTCCCTTCAGCTTTCTATACTGTACATGTGTGAATTCTAATCCAAGGTCTTTTGTTAAGAAAAAAAAATACAAAGTGAATTAATGCAATGTTTACAGTAACTCTGCATTAATGTCAACAATAAAGAAAAAAGACCAACAAAAATTCAATGAAAACTTTATAAAATTAAAATGAGCTAAAAATGTCAGCAAAAAATACAAATGAATTAATAACTGATACTTTTTTGAGTCTAGTGCAGTCCCTTGTAGAATAAAGAAACATTTTTTTCTCATCCTTCTTATAAATGTAGGTTAGTTGACGCAGGTGGCTATCAGAAATTTACTTTGACTATACATTTAATTTGGGCTATATTAATTTATAAATATTTGTGATGTATGTTGAAGATCACCAATTTTAAATGTTTTTCCAATGTTAAACTTTCAAATTGCTCATATGTATCAGATCCTGTAGTGGTATTTCAAGATAAGGCCTATACGTGTTCCAACGCTTCTCCTTCTCCAAACTGTATGTGTTGTTTCTTCACCTTTCTACTCTTCCTTTCTTCTCACTTTCCTGGCTTTTATTTTTAAACAACCCAAGGATCATGGGCTTATTGCTGTGATTATGGCAGTTTTCAATACACAAGTTAGAAAATCTAAGTTTTAATGACTTGTTTGTTTTCCAAATATTCATACATTTACTTAATTGCTTGATATTTGCTGCCGTAAACGTAGTTTTTTTTATTTATATGTCATTTTCACAACGTTATAAAGTACTAGTTTTATGACTAAAGTGGGTCATCTCCTGTTCTGACCACATTCATCCATCTATTCATATCTTAACACGCTTTTCCAATATTGCATCTTAGGAAGCCAGAATCTGTGTCTGACTGGGATGCCACTTCGCGTCTGGGAAGACTTATGCTCATTTTGGAATAAATTGTAATTGCCACTTATTCAAATATGTGCTTTCTTCTGAGTGTGGAAGGAAACTAGAGTGCCTGGAGAAAACCTCTTGGACTGTGGAAGAACGTGCAAACTCCTCATAAGCAAGGATCAGGCATGTAATGAGCACTGGTTCCTTTAGCTGTGAGGCAGCATCACTAATCAAAACGAAAAAGCCCATCTTATTTGTTTTCCTTTTTATGCATATTTAACCATTTACTGTATTTTGTACATTTCAGTACATAGTCTTAATAAATTCCTTTCAACCTTCCTATTCAGGTTTCTTTTAGGAGTTCTAGTGCAATATTATGTTTTCTTACCATGTTACTAATGTTTAATTTAACACTGCTATTGCTTCTTCCGCATCATCTTTTAATATACTGATAATTTTAAATTCATCTAAATTTTTATATGGCTTAATTGTTTATTAATAAATTGCATATTTTGTTCTAATGCTGTATTTTTCCCTCAGATTCTGCAAATCATGACCAGACCCATCATGCTTTCTACATGGAGAACTTGCATTTCATGAAAGGTCCTGATCCTTCTCCAATTTCACAGCATATGTGGCCAAACCATAGTAGGATGTACATGAGGAAAATAGACGGCTATTCCCAACACCTAGACTGGAGCATGCCTGTATCAGTTTTTCAGGGTTTGCCACTGCAAGCCAGCTGTGCTGTGCAATCCAATTCAAGCCAACTTCATGATCAGCAGAGTCCTCAAAGAACAGGCGATCTGGAACACAATTTCAACTGGCACCTGACTCATGTAAAACAGTATCCATCATACAGCCTCCAAGGTAAAGTCTAAATAATGTTCTTGGATAACCATTGAAGTGAGTACGTGCTAGATAAAGTATAGTACCATGTGATATACAACTGTTAGTGTTTTTTGGATTCACTGATTTCTTTAGGTGCTTTTCACATTTGTCTTCAGGTATTAACAGCGTTTCCCTCAAAAATTAGAAAATGTAACTGTTTTGGTCACGTGATCATTTTCACTAAAAATGACACTATCATTTTTTAATTAAGAATTAACAGACAATAAATGTGATAATGAAGTCTCAATTTAAAAAATGTGTTTCTCTGAAGAAATAACAGTTTTAAAAATGTAGCTATGATGGTGCTTGGAAACTGAATAACAGAGCTATATATGCAGCTGCATATTCAAAAGACCACTCATTCTTTGCAGGTGAACAGATCTGCAAACTCAAGTTTTACTTTTTAAAACTGTTGTTTTAATGAAACCAAAACAAAGAAATGCACGCAAAGTAAGCTAGTTTAAAAAAATGTTGTAGTAATACAGTAAGTCACAGTGTCTTTTTCTTTGTTATGAACAAAAGTCACATATAATAAATACATCCCCACTAGTCACCGGAGTAAAGTTAAGATGAAGATAACACAGTGAAATAAAATTGCAGAGGAATTATGTCAATAACTCTTGACAATAATGAGTAAATAGCTTATCAATGTAGGGGAATCACAATGATATCTGGTTGCTAAGTCTAAGGCTATTTAATCATACAGTGCTCAAGGCAATATATATTTACAGCTTAACTGCATATAGTATTAAATTTCTTTTACTTGGACCACTAAAACATACTTATTTTTAGAGACTCATTTTGATTTTTATCCATATGTAGCTGAAGAGATCAAAACATGGGTGTGGAACACCAGCACAAGTTTCACTTAACTGTTTATTGGTTACAGCAAAGGCCAATTTATTATTACTGCTTAGCAACCAAACAGTTTTGCGGATATGCACGTTTTTCCCAACATGAATTCAGAAAAACATTATGGGCTGCCTGAGAATGAATAATGGATTTTCATTATTTATATAATTTTGTAGCAGCAGTAGCTTGTTGCTAAATTTTCTGTATAGGGGAAACACTGGGTATTAATGTGATAGGGAATGTCATCCTCTACAGTTATCATGGGAATTTATTTAGAAATGTTCATACTGTAGTTTCACTTTTGCATGCTGTTGGTTGCACTTATTTTACTTTGATTTAAAAACAAAAAGCCTATTTGGGTTAATAAAAATTTGATGTGTAAATATTGTGTAAATGGAAAACTTGACACTTTAGCTGAGAGGCTGTCACTGAGGCCTAGCTGATATAGAAGCCACCATCCTGGCAGTAGGGGTTGTTTGGTCTAGGAGCCAAACCTGAGCAATGGATGCTTTGGAGGTTGAATAGAAATTTTAAACGTTGAGTGGTATCAGGGTGGACCAGATACAAAAAGCAATTTACATAGTTTATATTAAGTAACCAAAGATATGATATGTTACTTATGGTGTGTCTTCAGTAGTTACTGTATATTTGTAGATTGGACAGAGTGCTGGTTAGGGATCTGCGCCGGCAATTGGAAGGTTGTTGGTTCGAATCCCATAAACACTAGAAGTATCTCTACTCTATTGGGCCCTCGAGCAAGGTCTTTAACCTGCAGTTGTTCCATACTGGGTATGATGTTAATCTGCATCCAGCCCTGCAAGCAGGTCCTCCAATTTACAGGGAAAACTTGGGGGATGGTAGCACTTCAGCCACAGTAAAAATCCTCACACTAATCCAGTGTGGTGCTGAGGTGTCACCCACTGCATTCGGGTCCCAGTCTAGGTGGTTCTTCGTGTGGTAGGTGCGGCAACGCGCTCTCGCGCATGCTCCCAAGCTATGATGAAATTGTATATTATGGACATTCCTCATTGGTTGATTGAGGTTACAGAAGTGTAAAGCCTGAGAGTACTTAGGGGGATTCTTTTGCTTGGAACGTTGATTAAAGCTGGACTGTTACTTGGGTGATTAAAAACAGTGAATATACCTTTTATTTTCCTACCCTTATTTTTCAGAGTGACAGAACAGTGTGTATTTTGAGTTTGTTTAATTAAGATTTTTCCCTGACTCAAAATAAATAATAAATGAAGCAATGATCATATTTTGGCATCAATAGCTATGGTCAAGGGTGCATGTTTCATTGTTGCGTAGCTCAAGGACCACGGTTCTATACAGAGGTGTGCTACATGGTGGATTTGGTGCCACATTGCTTTGTGAATGCCATTTCCAGTATAGATACAGCATAATCCTTGCATTATGTGCAGGAAAAAAATGGTTCAGCTATTGGATGGGTTGTGATCAGATCTTTATCAAAATACTAAACAGGATTAACAGGAGGATACTGTATTAAGGAACACAACCAAACTTTGGGGGTTCTTCCAGTTATTTTAAAGCTTATGTAAAGAACTTAATACATCACATAAATTCCATCACTAGTTAGCGTTCCCAGGTGAAGACTTTACCAAATTGACTGGCTTCCAAGTGTTATGAAGCCTTTTTGGTACAGAATGTCATGAAACTTTAGGGTCCATAGTTTAGTTTACATAAGCATTATTTAGCCCATTGTAGCCTTAAAAATTCAACTGATGTAACAGACATTAATCCAAAATTATGGAGGACTATCCAGGATTTTTTTTTTAAATGGACCACTTTTTGATTTGATTGCAGACTCACTGAAACTGGTTTAGGCTAATGACAGTGTCATACAAATCTAAATGCGTTGTTTAGACATATGACAATAAAAGTTGGAAACAATGCATAAAAGAGAGAACTGAGTTAAAAAAAGAAACAAATGGCTGCCTTTTTTATATATTTCATATCAGTATGTATTGAGAATTTGTGTGCTTTAGCCGATCAATTTTACAATTAATGATACTTTTAGTAATTCATGCTTGTCATAGAAAACTACTGCTCTCCTGTGAGTGGGAAAGTGAAATTAGTGTTTTTAAGTTAATGTAGATTTATGAATGAAGGTCTGATCAAAGTCATGCAACAGTTCAGGAAATCTTAATGAAGCAATACTTTTTTAATATATACAATCATGAGAAGTTAATTGACAGAAACTGAAAAACACAACAAACTTTTATCAATGAAGTAATTTTAGATTGTCTGGTACAATATGTTACTAAAGAATTGATCACCCTTCCTCAGAAATATTTCTACTCAGTGTGCCATTTTTAAATGCAGAATGCTAAAGAATTATTTATTTTTTAATTTAACAGCTAGTATTATAAATTTATGGTATTGCATAGTAAGAAAATCTATTTGTTGTCTTGGCACTGGGGTTGGTAATTATTTGCTTAACATATATTCCTGTACTGTTTTCCAAGAGTCATGAATCAGAAGTAAAGAGTGATGATGTATTATTAACAAAGTTGTATTATCCTTCCCTAGAATTAAGAAATGACTACTTGGTTATCTACAGTAAAAAAGCCATTTGCTTTATGTATTTAATTTTGGAATTAATTGCATAGGTAACCAACACAGCATAAGACATCCCCAGTCATGGTGTTGCTTTCACTGTCTGTGAAAATTAAAGTTTAATATAAAAAATATAAAAGGAAAAAAAGGAGACAATCAGTGAGACAATTTTCTAGTCTGCAAAATCCCTTTTGATACACCTAGTATTTTAAAGAGAACTTGTAGTTATTATTGTAACTGAACAATATTGGAAATTCATTGATTACTTTTTAAACTTGATTAAACATTTAAGTTAAGAATACAACCAAAATCTTCAGTGAAAGAATTTATTCTTGAGTTTTGCTTTTAACTTGTTTTAGGAACATGCCACTGCTGCTCTTCTTCATCTGTTGGCTCAATACCAGGATGTGCAGAACAGCATTCTTCTATTTTTCCTCACTACAACTATTACCAGGTTAGTACTAACAGTCAAAGTGAATTGGTAGCGTGAAATGTGAAACATTGGTACTACCATTGATATGTATTTTTTATAAAAGTTGGTTCTGACACTCCAAATTTATCTTGGATGCTGAGGATAGTTCATTGACTTTGTTAGTAAATTTTTAAATAACACTTAAATCATTGAAAAGCTGACATCTAACTGGATGTTTTTGGAAGCTAAGAATCTAACCATATACATGTAGCCAATAGGTAAAATGTAGATAAAATTATCCATGCTATTCTTCATATATTGATTGAGTCGTTTCCTTTTTTGCTGTTAGAAATGCTGTATTAATGATGGAATAAATCTTACTAGAAGTCAGCACCAAGATTATTACAGTTAATAAAAACTAAAATCAAAACTGAAACAATTAATAGAAAACATTTTCTTAAACTGAAATGAAATAATTAACAAAACCAAAATGAAAAGCTGAGCTAAACAAAATGATTAAAACAGCTGGAAAGACTAACAGAAATAAGTACTAATTTACTAAAAGTATTTTTAGTTTTCATCACAACCCAGACTTACACAAGGACTAACCTGGGATGCTGGAGTCACGAAATTAATCAAAACATATTAATACAAATTTTATATTTGTTTTTTGAATAAATATTCTTGACATTAGTCTTCAACCCTTGTGACTTTAACCTCTAAAACAGACAGTCATCCATCAAGAGCCACTCACATGAATTTATTCAGTGATCGGCAGTAGGTGATGGAGTGTGGGTGTTTACACAACATTTGCTGAATATGGGCACGTAAAGCGTGCGAAATAGAAAGCAATTTACTATGTGAGAATAGTAACAGTTCCTCAGGAGTTGATAGTGGCAGCATGATAGATTCTGGTTCAAGTGTTAGTGAAGAATAGCATATGAGCCTAATGTCTGTTATGATGAGCTGACACATTTCTTTGAGCTTCTTGTATATCAATATGTAAATTCAAACGGCTTGAAGTTGTAACGTGTTGGACAACAGAATCTTCATCCTATGGACAGAAAAATAACGAGAGAGTACTGTTTCAGTTTATTTCTCAATTTTCTGCGTCCAGTTTGCACAGGAAAAATTCTTTTTGAAAGTAAAACGACATTGATCGAGAGACTGACAAGGTCAACATACAAGATCAGCATAATGTTGCTGACCAATCACTTTTGCTTTAAAAAGGCCATGTAACAATGAAGCAGTACAAACCTTGTTCCACTGAACTACAGGCAGGTAGGTGAAGAGAGTCTCCCAACTGGTGAAAAACTAAACCTACTTATTTGTTTTTGTATTTATTCTTTATTAATTTATCATTTTTAGTTTTACATTCACGGTTCAAAATACCAGAAATTGTGAAAATAATCCGGTAACAGAATTATGTTTTAAAATATTTGTTCCCCTGTTTTCAATCTTTCTCTCTCTCTCTCAAAATAAATAGTTGAAATATCATACTCTTTTTGTTCTTAACATCAGCCATATCATAAATATTGCATCCAAACCTGCTGGGATAGGCTCCAGAATTCCTGGAATCTGGATCTGTATAAGCAAGTTCAGAAAATATACTGTATATATTGATCCTAATCTCAGATGCTGTTTCTGTCATTTTATGGCTGTCCACACTTCTATTTCCTGCTCTTTCTCTTCTCATTAAGAGTTTGCTGTGCATGGGCTATTCAAGTCTCACTAACCCTAACCTTGACAATATATGCTTGTTTTTATTTGTTTCCCTCATTACAGTTAGGTGGCGTCTGAACACTGATTCAAGCCTAAGCGCCCCGTACTTCTTAAACCCCCGTGATACTGTGTCAGAACACAGTACAATCTATTTTTGATTTTTGATATTTTTTCAGGCCTGTAGGTGGCAAAATTCTGTCTATAAATTGTATGTGCCTGAGATGGAATCATAAATCAAAATGGCTGGTAGAAAATAACAAAGCAGTATAGGAGATATTTGAATGATATATTGAAGGCATTAATTGTAAGCACATTGTCTTGGAACAGGATATGTAGTGTGCTGTACACATTTAGATGAAAAACCCTCAAACCTTAAAATCCACCTAATTTTCATCCCAAATTGTCCCATTCTCAGCAAGAAAAGGAAAAGATGAAGTGCCAACAGTCAGTGTACATTTATTTGTTCAGCACAAATGACATAGAATTATATTTTAAAAATTAAAAAATTGTATAAAATTGTTCATATACAGTATCTGGTTTTGATTATGCTTTTTTATCAGACAAAAACAAACCCAGATAATAAACCATGTAGTGTAGTAAATTTCCAATAACATTAAACTCATATCCAGACCAGTTAAGTTTACAGTTCTGTCTGATTGTGACATAAAACTAAACTCCATAGTAGCTCTTTAACCATATCATAATTACTAAAGCTAAAACTGAAACTAATAGATATAAAAATAAAATAGAAATGTTTTTGTGAAATAAACACTAAATTCAACTAAAACTAAAAGATAAAGGAAAACCAAAACTATACAGATTTTCCAAGCAAGGTCATAAAAAATCTAGAAATAAAAACTAATATAAGACACAACTATAATACCCTTGGTCAGCAGTATACACTGTGGCATTTCTCTAGAGATTTGCATTGCATTCGTAAGATTGGTTGATTCAGTATGTGCATCATGGCTGCCTACTTATTATTAAAGTGTTACTGGTAGATGGAGAATGTGGGGAGCACTAGCCAGATAAAGCCAGGTATCATCAGTAATTTGTATAATTGGCTACTTCACCTCCAGCCATAGAAGTAAATATGTAGTAGTAATAGTATTGTCATTTGTTCAGAGTACAGTAAAATAGCAATGAGTGGATATTACAGAACACACACATGGTTATCAAGCAATTAGCTGCAGTGTTCTGTTTTACCTGCCAACTGTAGTTCAGAGAAGGTAGAAAATCCCTTTAAAATGGCAACAAATGCAGCCTTCTGGTAGCAACATGACCTGAAGACAACGTCAGGGATATACTGCTATATTCATCAATCATACTCGACAGAAATTCTGCTGTGACTTTTTTGTTTCCTCACATTAAAATTGGCATGTGTGGTCATTTTGACATTGCTGCTGAAGAGATCATTGTGGCTTTGACAGTTCTTTCCACAAAATGCTTTCTCTGTCTGCTTCCAGCAGTCATATGAGAGACGTAGGACTGCATTTTAGCTGAGGGAAATTTCCTTCGGAGGATGCGGACAATGCACTGCACTTTTCATCTGCTTGACTGCAACTCATATTGCATTGCTTTAATTAAAAGTAATCAGTGAACTAATCTGGTGCACGCTGAGAAACTTGAGGCCTTCTTGTCAAACTTATTTCAGATGATCATCTCTATAAGGTATATTAAGTATCTAAATATTACCCTGTTGATCCCAGAGTCTAGACTGATTTGTTCCAGCAGCAATATAGAATATAAAGTGCAAAATGACAGTGTAAACTGTTTTATTAAGATCAAGACTCAAGATTAGACAGACAGACATACAGACAGAAAGAAAGACTTTATATGTTTCTAGGGAGAAAATTGTCTTTTTACAGAAGTTTTTTAAATAAATACATATATAATTAGGTAAATAAGTATACACACATATGATGGTCTGAACACACCCCAGAATAAATATAAAGCAATAAAACTAAAAAGAAAGAAAAGTTCTGACTTGGCTATCACCACCATGCACTTACTGTTTCTATTGTTTATCTCGTTTCTAAAAAATATTGTCCTTCTACCAAAATATCTTGTTATAACTGACTTGGATGAAGACGGGTATGATGGGAGGAGGCACTATAAGGTTTGATAGCTAATGTTAAAAAATAGTGACTGTGGTACTTATTCCATCAATAAGAGGTAAGATGTTGGACAGCATTAGTCATGATGGCTGCTTTTCCATCATCCTTTGCTTCTGCCAATGTCTTAAGTGAGTCTATAATCAGTCTTGAAGTACAGCTGGCTTTCCAGATCTGTCTATTCAGTCATTAGCTATTCTCTAAGCTGGCTCTAACTGATGCGTTCCCCAAACAAAATTCTATACAATTCTATAAAAACAAAAATATATAGCAAGTCTGTGTGGTTCAGTCAATCCAGTCTATTCTTCCATATATTTACAGGTCCATGGCACCTTTTCCTTTATCATGACTGATCTCTGAACTCCCTGGCATACTTGTTGAAGTGCATTGTTAATCTTTTAAGGACTTTTTCTTTGCTAATTTTAGTAATTGCAACTATATAGTTCATTTGTACATTTAAAGTTATCGAAAGAGTGACCAATCAGTGCCTATTACTGTGAGAAAGTGCAATTTTAAATATTACAGTATCTTCAAAATATTACTATGAACATTTCTTTTCTGAAAATATGCAAGTGAAAGCAACGAGACAGGTTTATTTTTACATTGTTTTGTCCGGCTGCTAGTACTAAGCACAATATGAGGGTCATGTTGCATGTATTTATAACCCAATTAATCTGTTTATTTTTCATATGTAGTTGCCATGTCCAGTAGGTGGTCGGAATTCCTTCAGTCCAAACTGGCAACACACCAGCCCATGTTCCCCTGAAGAGAGCAGAAAGATGGATGTTAGTTTGGAAACAGTATTTCAAATAGCAGATGAGTTGCAGGTATCTCCAAAAGCAAGCATGGTAAAAGTAGAAATGGATCCACTTCAAACCCCTACTCAAGAAGGCACTGCTGCAAAAGAGCACTTAGTATCAGATGTTAGCAGTCATGTTGCTGAAAGTTCATTGTCCCAGTTGGCTCCAATAGAGCTTCACAACTTTACTCCATTAAGTCTGGAAACCGTCCCGTTATCTGCTACTCCTGATTTTCAAACAGAGGGACTAATCACTCCAGTTTCTACTGTTGATGCACCCGAAGCTTCAGTTCAGCAACTGAAAACAGAACCAAGTACCATTCATCTAGATTCATGGGGAAGCTTAAAACCTTCTCAATCTCATGAGGTAAGAAATCGTATTTTAGGTAAAGAGTTTATGCTACAAGGTTATGGAATACCAACTATTATTCAAAGGCAGTACTTGATTTTGCAAAAATAGGCAACGACAGACCTGCTAAAAGTAAAGAATAAAAGATTTTTTTTAAACAAAAACTTTTTGTTGACAATAATAATGGATGCAATAAATAGTCAATGTAAGAACTAAAATTAGTATAGTTTCTGGTGAAATGTATCCTTTGTATAATAGTTCCTTCATGGTATTATTTAGTTACTCTCAAAATCTTCATTAGAATAATTCAAGATGCATAGGCTAACACTTTTTTCATTAAACCATTCTTTTTTGTCAATTTTAATGAGTCTCCACTATTATTAAATAAATCAGTAGTGCAAAACAAGCACTGTGAGAGAGTACAGAACACAGCAGTAACATTTACAGAATCATCTCCTTGCCATAAACCTAACAGAAACCTAGATATTAATTTAGCATTACTGAGTTGAACTTAACTGTCACTTTTTTATTACAGATTCCCAAGCACATTACCCACTCTTTGCCAGAAGAAATATCCGTAACAGCCATGGAAAACAAAACTTCAGCTTATGGCACCAATACTCAACATAAGCAACACATACTACAGAGTCAATCTCTGAGTAAGTACACTGTTGAAAAATGAATGTATATTTTCATTCTGTCATACATAGATTTTTCTTTGACAAATTCTCTTAAGTAATGTTCATAGTCATACTTTTTTCAATTGATTGATAATTTATTAATCCCAAGGGGAAATTCACATAATCCAGCAGCAGCATACTGATAAAAAAACAGTATTAAATTAAAGAGTGATAAAAATGCAGGTAAAAACAGACAATAACTTTGTATAATGTTAACATTTAACCCCCCAGGGGTGGAATTGAAGAGTCACATAGTGTGGGGGTCTCCTCAGTCTGTCAGTGGAGCAGGGCAGTGACAGCAGTCTATCGCTGAAGCTCCTCCTCTGTCTGGAGATGATACTGTTTAGTGGATGCAGTGGATTCTCCATGATTGACAGAAGCCTGCTCAGAGCCTGTCGCTCTGCCACGGATGTCAAACTGTCCAGCTCCATGCCTACAATAGAGCCTGCCTTCCTCACCAGTTTGTCCAGGCGTGAGGCGTCCGTCTTCTTTATGCTGCCTCCCCAGCACACCACCGCATAGAAGAGGGAACTCGCCACAACCGTCTGATAGAACATCTGCAGCATCTTATTGCAGATGTTGAAGGACGCCAGTCTTCTAAGGAAGTATAGTCGGCTCTGTCCTCTCTTGCACAGAGCATCAGTATTGGCAGTCCAGTCTAATTTATCATCTAGCTGCACTCCCAGGTATTTATAGGTCTGTACCCTCTACACACAGTCACCTCTGATAATCGTATGGTCCGAGAGGGTCCTGGGCCTCCTAAAATCCAGCTCTTTGGTTTTGCTGGTGTTCAGGTGTAAGTGGTTTGAGTCGCACCATTTAACAAAGTCCTTGAATAGGTTCCTATACTCCTCCTCCTGCCCACTCCTGATGCAGCCCGTGATAGCAGTGTTGTCAGCGAACTTTTGCACACGGCAGGAGTCCGAGTTATATTGGAAGTCCGATGTATATAGGCTGAACAGGACCGGAGAAAGTATAGTCCTCTGCGGCACTCCTGTGTTGCTGACAACAATGTCAGACCTGCAGTTCCCAAGACGCACATATTGAGGTCCGTCTGTAAATAAATAAATAAAAGTGATTTGTATCTGTTGTGATTAATAATGGTACAACAACTTAAACCTGCTTATGAGTCAGGAAGAATGACATTACAATTACATACACTCACCTAAAGGATTATTAGGAACACCATACTAATACGGTGTTTGACCCCCTTTCGCCTTCAGAACTGCCTTAATTCTACGTGGCATTGATTCAACAAGGTGCTGAAAGCATTCTTTAGAAATGTTGGCCCATATTGATAGGATAGCATCTTGCAGTTGATGGAGATTTGTGGGATGCACATCCAGGGCACAAAGCTCCCATTCCACCACATCCCAAAGATGCTCTATTGGGTTGAGATCTGGTGACTGTGGGGGCCATTTTAGTACAGTGAACTCATTGTCATGTTCAAGAAACCAATTTGAAATGATTCAAGCTTTGTGACATGGTGCATTATCCTGCTGGAAGTAGCCATCAGAGGATGGGTACATGGTGGTCATGAAGGGATGGACATGGTCAGAAACAATGCTCAGGTAGCCCGTGGCATTTAAACGATGCCCAATTGGCACTAAGGGGCCTAAAGTGTGCCAGGAAAACATCCCCCACACCATTACACCACCACCACTAGCCTGCACAGTGGTAACAAGGCATGATGGATCCATGTTCTCATTCTGTTTACGCCAAATTCTGACTCTACCATTTGAATGTCTCAACAGAAATCGAGACTCATCAGACCAGGCAACATTTTTCCAGTCTTCAACTGTCCAATTTTGGTGAGCTCGTGCAAATTGTAGCCTCTTTTTCCTATTTGTAGTGGAGATGAGTGGTACCCGGTGGGGTCTTCTGCTGTTGTAGCCCATCCGCCTCAAGGTTGTGCGTGTTGTGGCTTCACAAATGCTTTGCTGCATACCTCGGTTGTAACGAGTGGTTATTTCAGTCAAAGTTGCTCTTCTATCAGCTTGAATCAGTCGGCCCATTCTCCTCTGACCTCTAGCATCAACAAGACATTTTCACCCACAGGACTGCCGCATACTGGATGTTTTTGCCTTTTCACAGCATTCTTTGTAAACCCTAGAAATGGTTGTGTGTGAAAATCCCAGTAACTGAGCAGATTGTGAAATACTCAGACCGGCCCGTCTGGCACCAACAACCATGCCACCCTCAAAATTGCTTAAATCACCTTTCTTTCCCATTCTGACATTCAGTTTGGAGTTCAGGAGATTGTCTTGACCAGGACCACACCCCTAAA
Organism: Polypterus senegalus; assembly: GCF_016835505.1. Classification (NCBI taxonomy): domain Eukaryota; kingdom Metazoa; phylum Chordata; class Cladistia; order Polypteriformes; family Polypteridae; genus Polypterus; species Polypterus senegalus. The sequence continues at coordinate 113,443,713 of NC_053159.1, forward strand.
TGCATTGAAGCAACTGCCATGTGATTGGTTGATTAGATAATTGCATTAATGAGAAATTGAACAGGTGTTCCTAATAATCCTTTAGGTGAGTGTAAATTAAATTGGATTTTCATTTATGTGCTCCTTTGGGCAGCACAGTGCTGCATTATCCTAAATAATCAAGAATAATCTAGTACTTATGGGACTTTATTTCTTGCCAGATCATCATAAGAAGGTCTGTCTGTTTTGTATTGTGAAATAATAGCATTATGAAAAGTGTAAATGTGTAAAAGTCAATTGTGATTGGGCTGTTTCTGATTATAAACATTAATGCCGTACTATAGCTACAACTTTTCAGAATACATTTTTAATCTTAAAAAATTAATTTATCCTGACACCAATCATTTAAACTTTTACTGTGCTTTCATTTCTGATTGCTGCCTGACCCATTCATGTGTATTTCTGTGATACTTGCATATGTGGAGGTGTTTAGTCATTTTAGTTATTTGTGACTCTTGATGTGCAATTATTGAACCAGGAAGCAAGTGTTACTGTATTCCTCAATTAAGGATTATGGAGTATGTCATGGGTGTGATGGTGATACAGTGGTTAGAGTTGCTACCTCAGTGACCAATATTTGAGACCCATCTTATTTTATTTGTCTATTTTAGTTGGGCCAGTGTAAGTAAGTAGAGTTGTATATACATTTATGTGAGCATCACAATGAACTTGGTGCACTCTTAGGCTCCAACCCCTTGCAACCCCGAGTTTGATTAACTGTACTTAAAAATTAATTAATAAATGAATACAATGTCTCATAAACTTTTCCAGTGTTTTTGCTAGTATATCTTTAAAGCGTGCTGTTTATCTTGTCATTTATTAGAAAACGTTCCGTTTGTTTGCTTCATATATGAAAACTAGCATGCTAAGAGTAAGAATAGTTGTTCAGGTAACTTCAGGCTTTATATCAAGAAAGGCTTTATACAACTGAAAACATCACATAGCAGTTAATACCTTGCTACCAGTTTATATAAATTATTATGGTTTGACACTGTAGATCATGAGTATTACATTTCCCTAAAGATCACTGCTGCACTAATTCAATTATCGATTGTTTTTCTCTCTCCAGATCTTGTCCTTTTAGTGGATGTTGCCTGCAAGCAGGAGCCCAGTGGGAACAAAGATTGTCAGGTTCCTGTCATCCAGTCACCAGCTATGAATAAAAAATAAGTGACACGGACCTTTAACGCTTACATCTTGATTTTGTGTTCTAGCATTTGTTGTCCTGTTCTAATGGATTTTAATAAAAATAAATTTCTGAAAAATAGAAACATGAAAGTTAGAGTAGTTCATTTAGCAACACATTTGTAATGAGCTTTGCATTCATTTAAATATTTTTAGACTGAACATGGAGTTATACAATTATGACACAACTGCATAATTAAGAGTGATGTGGTGCTGCAGGTCTTCACAAATCCCAGATTCAAATCAGGCCTGTATGGAGTTGAGTTATTCTTGTGTCTTTCTCCATAATTTGCTTCATGTTCTCCACACACAAATATTTCACATTGCTTAGTTAAATTCATTAAGTAGTGACTATAATTGTCCCTATGAGTTTGAGTAACTGTTGATAGATAGATAGATAGATAGATAGATAGATAGATAGATAGATAGATAGATAGATAGATAGATAGATAGATAGACCCAGAATTGAAATAAGCATGTTTGTGCGTGCTATGTTATGAATGTGCTGGAACAGTATTTCCCTTTGATCCCCTTTCTTTAAATTCCTATGCTTTGGGCCATCATTGTACAAGATGCTAATCCAATTTCTTACAGGGGAACATGTCCTTTTAAAATTGTAGGTAAAGTTTTAGCTTATAAAGAAGGGACCTGTGCAGTGTTGTTAAGTGGATGAGTGCTCTGTACCCTTTACTGGGCAATTTGTGAAAATGAATTAGAGAAAAAACAGTTTGCTTTTGATAGAATCTTTACTCTTCCAATGGCTTTAGCCTGAAGCCTATATGCATCCTGACAGAATAAGGGCATTGCTGTTTCCATTTTCTATTTTACAACCAGATAAATACTCTTACTGACTCTACATCTTTTTGGGGCTAATGGCCCCTGAACCATCCTTCAAAAAGAAAGTTAAGGTTATTTGTTATTTTGGCCTCATAGTAGCCCCAGTATGTATCAATAAGAACAACCTTTTATATTTTGATCCGCTTGATTATTCTTTTTGCTGCAGGCTGAAAGGTACCTAATTTTAACAAATGAGAAATTTGGCCTCTAGCAGTATCCAGGTATCTGGAATATCCTTGATCATTTTAATTCATAAAATTCAACTTATTGGAAATCTTGAAGAAATGCTTAGTTCTATAGGAAAAGTGTTGAGGTCCAAGGAGTGACTTTTTATTATGTTCTTCGAATGCTAGATACATATAGAAAATACAGGTATAAAATACTTACATAATCTTTAGTAGACCCCTATTTTCCTCCCTTGTCACCTTTAGTTTTAACACACACACACACACATATACTGTATGCTGCAGTAGTGGTAGTGGAGCACATGACAGTCTTGGTAAGCAAAATGATCTGGCCATGACTGAAGGTGTTCATCTTGATAAAGTTAAAAAAAAGAACAATCCAGATGTGTTCTAATTAAAACTTAATTCTTACAAATGTTTATTTAGACTTGCTGCTTTAACAGGATGAAACAACAAAATACAATCACCAGGAGGTGAAAGCAAAGGACTGACAAAATCAATCATATCCTTTCTGGTACGTAACACATTCTGTCACCATTCAAAGTCCAGTGTGTGAGTAGATTTGAATTCTCTTTTTCAGGACAAGTTCTTGTTTTTTACCATTCTGCCCTCTTTGTTTTCCCCTGATTTTGTAATACCCTCCCAGTAAATGTTCACAATCAATTGGTGCCACCTAAAATGCCTAATTAAGTCTTTGTGAAAAGCAGATCATGTTAAACTGATGGCTATGGATGCCACATTATAGACTTGCTCCTTATCTATGTAAGAAGTAAAATGGTGGCTTCAAATCTAGAGGTGTCAAAGTGTTCCAGTAGATGGCATTATTTCCCAGGCTTATTAGGAAACTGAACAGTTAGAACCTTCTTTTGCTGTGAGGCACATCAAATGGTAAAATGAACAAGTAATTTTCCTGATACAAATAGACATAAACTGGGTTTATAAAATGTTATAAATTGCAAGTTCTTTTGCAAGAATGTTGCTTCTTTCTGTTGCTACTCTATTTTATACTTTACCATGTAAGATGTGACTAATGAGTTTGTCATTGTGGAAACTGGCAACAGCCGACTGAGTTTCTTAGGAGGAAGCAGTAAAACTTGGTTCCATTTGCAGAATTTTGCCAAAATAAAAGTCTGTATCCTAGTGACAATATTTTTTTTGTGAGCACACTTTGCCAGTGCAAGTGACTATACTATAAAATCACAGATTCAATTTTGTTTTTGCGCAGTGCGACAGAAAAATGTTTTTAATGGCCAGGATAGTGAACAAAGAAATCTCTGCTCAGGATTCATGCCTATCTGACTAATAAAATATGCTTCTGTAATATGTGGGGGGATGAGGTAACTATATGACCAGCCTGGCCAGAGCCTTTTGCTATGGCAGGTTTTTTGCCTTTGTGACGTTTCTCCTGAGTTTGGTGGTGGTTCAGGTTTTGCCTGTGTTTTTGGATAGGTCTGCCAGTGACTTGCTTCACTTTACACATTGACCTCTGCTCACCTTTTTTACCATGTTTATGGATATTTGGACATTAATAAATAATTCATACCTATATGTGGCTCTATGGCACAGGTGCACCTCAACATTTGTTCATGCTACCGCCCATGCCATAGTCCTCTTCATTGGAAGCCTTTGCTAGCAAGAATAGGTTTCAAAATGCTCAAATACCCAGATTGCTTAGAGAGCACACACCTGTGCACATGCTGAAAGCACCTCTCCTTTGTAGACGTTTTTATCATGCAGTTTGCCAACAGAGACTATTGGATCTTTATGTCACTGGCGTGACATTTTCTTTTTTTTGTAGGTTGTTTATATGTATGAGTGTAGATAATAACTGGTTTATCAGTCCTGGTGAAGGCAAATGTAATACATACCTTAAATCATTTATTACAATAAATTGTAGTACCTTGTATTTTGGCCTCAAGGCAGGTGTCTCAGATCAGATAAGATTGTAAATAAAGCAGCACAGATAGCATAAGGTAAAATTTAAATAGAACCCACTGAAAACCTGTTTTTATTGCTTTGATCCTCAACAATCAAAGAAAAATTTAACAGTCACCTAGAAAGAGTTATAAAAAAATGGCGCTCTCAGCAGCCAGAGGAGTTCAGGTGAGAATGCTAATGTGACGGCTATGATTTTATCTATCTTTTATTGACTTGCTTATCTCTTCTTATCCAAGTCTGATGACGTGTAACAAAATGAGAGCTTTTGCCTGCAGAGTTCTTCTCCAGGGAAGGAAAGAAGTATATTTAGTCATCCCTCACCATTCTGGAAAGTCAGTTGTATGATCAAATGTCAGGGTAGGAGCAAAGTAAGCTTTACACACCTTCTGTAATGATAATAATAATATTTTATTTATAGGCGCCTTTCAAGGCCCACAAGGACACCTTACAGAGCACATTGTTAACAACAGTCACTACATACAATTAACAAAATATTACAGTGCAATAAAACCAGAATCAATATGATAATAAAATTACATTTAAATTTAACAGCTAAAATTATCAGAATAAGCCAGCTTAAAAAGATGTGTTTTCAGATGAGATTTAAAAGGTAGGAAGAGAATCGATATTACGGATGTCTTGTGGGAGAGAGTTCAAGAGGCAAGGGGCCACTCGACTGAAAGCTCTAAACCCCATGGTAGTCAAGGAAGCAGGAGGTATAATAAGATTGATAGAGGAAGACGATCTAAGGATACAAGTAGGAATGGAGATGTAAAGAAGATCAGAAAGATAAGGAGGTGCCAGCTTATTAAGGGTCTTGTAGGTAATAAGCAGAAGGTTAAAATCAATGCGATATTCAATAGGGAGCCAGTGAAGCTATTGAAGGACAGGAGTAATGTGTTCTATGGAAGGGGTTCTGGTAATGATACGAGCTGCACCATTCTGAACCAATTGGTGTTTGTAAAGGAGTTTGTGAGGAAGACCAGAGAGGATAGGATTACATAATGCACCTTCTCTACAAGAGTAACAACATAATTTCTTCCTTTATACTTTGCACAGTTCTTCACCATTTGCATGGTCTCCCTACTGTAAAACGCTGAGAAGCGAGATGTCTTTACAGTTTGACAAATGTAATAAATATGTGCAATGGGTATTACATTGTAGTCCTACAACACCTTATTCCTGCAAATCTAACATCAACGATCTGGTTTTAAACTTCACAAAGATAATATAGTCTTGAATTAAATAGTCTGGTGTCGCACCTATCAGTTCACTAACTGTAAAATGTGTCAAATTTCATAACATGCTATGAGACCCATAGAAACCATCCCTCTATCTTCAGCCCTATTTGCCTAAACTTACCATGGCTATGATAGAAAGAACAGGTGAACAAAGCACGTTGTGCATGAGAAAGTATCCTGACGTCCACTGAGTCTGCTCATTCCAACTTTAGGGTCATAATGGAGTCACAGGCCTTTATGGAAATAAATTCTGAATGCAAGATAGGTATGAACCCTGAAAGGGTCACCATTCCATCACAGAGCAAATTCGCTCACAGCAGGACACTCACCTTATCATGATTACCATCAGGATGTGGGAGCAAAGCCACAGGGAAAAGATGCTAACTCCACTCTTGACAGTAACCAGGTCACGAATCAAGTTCAGTTTCTTGTGATGCCACCACTGTGTTGCCATTTTGCAGTGTCCTCAGTAATGTTTGGGATAAAGACACATCTTTCCTTGATTTACCCCTCTGCTCCACAGTTTATAAAATTACAAATCAAATAATTCATGTGATTAAAGTACACATTGCAGACTTTAAGGGTATTTGCATACACTTTGGTTACCCCATGTAGAAATGACATTTTTTCTATGCGCTCCCCTCATTTCAGGGCGCTATGTCGGCCTATGAAAGCATTCATATTTAGGACTTTTTCGAATACCCCTTGCATGCATTGACTGTTTGAGGTCTGCGATTCATAAACCTCTCCAGCTGCTGAGTGTCTCCTCCGGTTGTTGCTCTGCCAAGCCTCTAATGCAGCCATCTTCAGCTCATGCTTGTTTAAGGGGCTTGTCCCCTTTACGTTTTTTCTTCAATATATGGATTCATGTGGATTCAGATCAGGTGGCTGGCTGGGCCATTTAAGAATTTTCCATGTTTTAGCTTTGAAAGACTCCTGTGTTGCCTGTTTGGGATGCTAGTCTTACTGTATGGTGAATCGCCGTACTATAAGTTTGGAGGCATTTAGTGGAACTTGAGCTGATGAGATGTTCATGTACACCTCAGAATTCATCTTGGCAATGAAGAGAAGTGTGCCAGTACCCGTGGTGGCCATACATGCCCAAGCCATAACACCCCCACCACCATGTTTAATAAATGATAGGTGGTATGCTTTTCATCTCTTGTCATAACTCTGATACAGGTTCAACTTTGTCTCGTTTGTCTACAAGACGTTTTTACAGAATTCTGCAGACACTTGTACAAACCACAATCAGGTCATCTTGTTTATGTGGCTAACTAGTAGTTTCCATTTTGCAGTGTGGCCTCTATTTTTGTTCATGAAGTTTTCTTCGGATAGTCATATCTGACATACATACACCTGCTTCTGATCTGTTAGACAGACGTTCGGGGCTTTTTCTTTACTATAGTGAGACTTCTGTTGTCGGCAGTGGAGGTCATCCTTGGCCTAACAGCTCATTTGTGATTACTAATCTCACTGGCACCTTCTTTCTTCTTAATGATATTACAGATGATTGATTTAAGTAATCCTAAGGTTTTACCCTTTTCTCTGATGGTTTTATTCTTGTTTTTCAGCCTCTTAATGGCATATTTTTGACTTTCACTGGAAAAGTTCTTGTTTTCATGTTGATCAGTGGCAACGACAGACTCTAAAGGGCAGAAGCAAGGCGAGGTATCCTATGGCTGCACTAATGAAGCAATGAAACACACCTGTGATGCCAACTGTCCCAAACATTATGGTGCCCTAAAATGGGGAGGGTCCATGTGGAAACAGTGTTGTGACTGAAATGCAAATACTCCCAAGTCATCAATGTGTACTTTAATTACATTTAAATTGTTTGATTTGAAATTTTAAACTGTGGAGCAGAGGGGTAAATCAAAGAAAATGTGTCTTTGTCCCAAATGGTATGGAGGGTGCTGTATAATCGTATCTTTTTTAATTACAGTGGAACCTCGGTTTGCAAGTAACTTGGTTTACGAGTGTTTTGCAAGACGAGCTAAAATTTTTAATAAATTTTGACTTGATAACCGAGCGATGTCTTGCTATACGAGTAGTATGGATACACTTTGTCTGCTGAGTGTCATGTAATCACAACTGAGCTGATGGTTCTTCTCTCTCTCTCGCTGTGGGATTGTGGGCAATCGTCTGTCTGAGTCGGCGTGCCTCACTCATATAGTCAAATATCCGTACGAGCGTATACTGTTCACTACAGCATTGTGACTGTGTGTGTGCTGTGACGTGCGAGTCCACGTCTTGCACCACCAGCCTTATTCAGCTTGAAACAGCAAAAGCGTGGTTATTTATTGTATGTGGATCTGCCACTCTCTTATTCACAGACACAGCAGTCAGGCAGGGTCGTGGCCAAGCAGTACTGTGCCCTGTGCATTTATAATGTTCTTTGTTCCTTGTATCACCCATCAACGGCAGGTGCTTATAGCATGTCCGCGATCTTTTCAGATTTGCTTTTATGGCGAACTGCTACAGCGCTGGGAGACTGCGATTGCTTTGGGACACTCTTCCACGTGTCGTCCTGTTGGTTGGAATCCTACAAGAGTTTAGAAACTCACACCAGCCATGATTCTTTTCAAAGGTAAAGTGCAGGTTAATTTGTTTTATGTATTTTTACTTTATATTTTGTATTAATCTATACTAATAAAAGGCAAAGCCCTCACTCACTCACTCACTCACTCACTCACTCACTCACTCACTCACTCATCACTAATTCTCCAACTTCCGTGTAGGTAGAAGGCTGAAATTTGGCAGGCTCATTCCTTACAGCTTACTTACAAAAGTTGGGCAGGTTTCATTTCTAAATTCTACGCCTAATGGTCATAACTGGAAGGTATTTTTCTCCATTAACTGTAATGGAGTTGAGCTGGAATGACGTGGGGGGCGGAGTTTCGTGTGACATCATCATGCCTCCCACGTAATCACGTGAACTGACTGTCAACGCAGTGCGTAGAAAACCAGGAAAACCTCCAAAAAGCGCTTAAGAAAACATGCATTATATAATTGAGAAGGCAGTGAAACAATAAGAAGCGAGCGAGTGACATATACTACCATATTCATGAGTGTTGCCAGCTCAGAAAGAAAGCAAGGTGTAAACCTAAACTTTAAATTAAGTTCATAGACAGGCTACCGCTGGCGTTTCACATGCCCACAGGTAATGCGGGATACAAGTTTAATGAGAGGACGCAGGATATAAACGAGAGTTTTGATCACTTTGTAACTAAGTTAAAATTGTAGGTGAAGGGGTGTGCTTATGCAAATTCCGAGACTGTGTTTGTGGGGATTGACAGTTAAGGCGGGTGGGGAGTCACGTCATCATCTCCCCTCCCATTCATCTCATTTGGCTCTGAACTGAGCTCCGTGGCTAACGCCGTCTTCCGAAGCAACTTCGTCAGACTGCCACCAAATACTCAAACACACGCTGTCTCTAGAGTTTCTACACACTGAATCCTCCACGCACTACTTACAAAAGGTCACATTGACAATCGTGTTACGTTATTTTTAAAAACTTTCCTTTTCTTAGCACAAGCACAGCTGAGAAGCTTCGATGCATGTGCTCCATAACGCGTTAAAAATAATGCATTTAATCACACTTTGCATTACAAGCAAAGGGAGCTTTTGTCAATGCATGATTTCCTGGTACTGTACACCGATTACATTGATCAGCGCATCCAGATTCATTTTACCCTCGCACCACCTTAGTTTGAGAAGAAGTATAAAAAAATATGAGGTTAACACAGAAAAACAGATCACCAATTCAAGCTTTATGAATAATCGATTCGCCATCAATAATTGTTTTGGTAAAGCCATCCTCCTTCCATTTTATAATTTTTCCGCCACTAGCCATGATTAAATGAACGGTAAAAAGTAAGAGCAAAGCGAGGGTGACTTATTTAGGCAGGCATATATATGACAGCAACACTCATGACAATGTCAATCATGTTACGTTATTATTAAAATGTTTCCTTTTCTTTTCATTACTTCTTTAACACACTACTTCTCCACTGCGAGGGGGTATTTTGATATATATATATATATATATATGAATGACCTCCAAAGAGCGCTGAGACTTTTGATATCATGAATGTGTGTACAAAAACTGTGGTCTCCTGCCCTGCAAAAGTCGAGCAGCCAGCGCGCGCGCATAGCTGTGCCGGCCTTTGAGACGCTGACTGCGCTTCTGCCTTAAGTCAAAGTGAGCACTTTTAATTTTTTCATCCTCCCCTGCGCTATAGCCCAGACAAGTGCAAACACGGGACCCCTTTTCTACACCACGGCAAAATAATATTAAGGCGATTCACACTTTCTCTTGCACGTATACGATTATGAGGTCCTCAGCTCGGATTATGAAGACACGCACACGAGTGGAGGACTGACAGTGCCATCACAGCCGATTAATGGCGGGACGCCTCACCAGTCTACACAAGACCCACGCGACTGTCCCAAAAGGCGATCATAACGTCAGCGAACACATCTCTCTATACTATATAAAAGAAAAAGGCAACTTTCCTTTCTTTACACCTTTTTTCCTTTTATCCCAAACCAAAGCCTTTCTCTCTTAACACTGCAGAGGACACAAAACTAATTTTCTTTAAATGCCGGTAAGGCACATTACCAGAGGCACAAATTTGAATGTTCACATAGAAAATGTAATTTCAATGTACCTGTACTTCTTAAAACGTTAATGTTTTACTGTTTAATAACTTATAGACTATAATTTATTATTTTTCCCTTGCACTCAGTGACCAAACCTATACACACACATATAGACACATACAAACATACACACAAGTATATGTATGTGTATATATATACACACACATACATACATACATACATACACACATATATATAACTTGTGTGTGTATGTATGTATGTGTTGTATATATGATGTAGATAGGTATGTATGTATATATATATATATATATGTGTGTATATGTAGATATGTATATAGATATGTAGATATGAAGATATGTATGTGTGTATATATATATATATGTATGTGTGTGTGTGTGTGTGTGTGTGTGTGTATATATGACAGCAGCAATCCAAGCTGTGAGAAAACAGTTAAAAGGAGGCGTGTCAGACGTCGTAGTACATTTTCTGATGCAGCTACCGAAAACAACTTCGTGATGCTGCCACCAAATACACAAAACAATTACTTTGACAATCATGTTACATTATTTTTAAAATGTTTCCTTTTCTTTTTCATAACTTCTTTAACACATGACATCGCTGAAGCTGGTATTTTACTATATATATATATATATATATATATATATATATATATATATCACAGCGACACTCATAACAGTGACAAAACAATTACATTGACAATCATGTTACGTTATTTTCAAAATGTTTCCTTTTCTTTCTCTTTCCTTCTTTAACACACTACTTCTCGCTGCCAAGTGCAGGTATATATATATATATATATATATATATATATATATATATATATATATATATATATATATATATATATATATATATATATACTGTCAAAAGAATTAAAGGAACACTTTTTAATCAGAGTATAGTATAAAGTCAATGAAACTTATGGGATATTAATATGGTCAGTTAAGTAGCAGAGGGGGTTGTTAATCAGTTTCAGCTGCTGTGTTGTTAATGAAATTAACAACAGATGCACTAGAGGGGCAACAATGAGATGACCCCCAAAACAGGAATGGTTTAACAGGTGGAGGCCACTGCCATTTTCCCTCCTCATCTTTTCTGACTGTTTCTTCACTAGTTTTGCATTTGGCTACAGTCAGTGTCACTACTGGTAGCATGAGGCGATACCTGGACCCTACAGAGGTTGCACAGGTAGTCCAACTTCTCCAGGATGGCACATCAATACGTGTCATTGCCAGAAGGTTTGCTGTGTCTCCCTGCACAGTCTCAAGGGCATGGAGGAGATTCTAGGAGACAAGCAGTTACTCTAGGAGAGCTGGAGAGGGCCATAGAAGGTCCATAACCCATCAGCAGGACCAGTATCTGCTCCTTTGGGCAAGGAGGAACAGGATGAGCACTGCCAGAGCCCTACAAAATGACCTCCAGCAGGCCACTGGTGTGAATGTCTCTGACCAAACAATCAGAAACAGACTTCATGAGGGTTGCCTGAGGGCCCAAAAGTCTACTGCGCCCTGTGCTCACTCCACAGCACCGGGGAGCTCAATTGGCATTTGCTCAAGAACACCAGAATTGGCAGGTCCACCACTGGCGTCCTGTGCTTTTCACAGATGAGAGCAGGTTCACCCTGAGTATATGTGAAACACGTGAAAGGGTCAGGAGAAGCCTTGGAGAATATTATGCTGCCTGTAACATCGTTTAGCATGACTGGTTTGGTGGTGGGTCAGTGATGATCTTGGAGGCATATCCATGGAGCGACTCACAGACCTCTACAGGCTAGACAACGGCATCTTGACTGCCATTAGATATTAGGATGAAATCCTTGGACCCATTGTTAGACCCTACGCTGGTGCAGTAGGTCCTGGTTTCCTCCTAATGCACGACAATGCCCGGCCTCATGTGGCAAGAGTATGCAGGCAGTACCTGAAGGATGAAGGAATTGAAACAATTGAATGGCCTTCACAATCCCCTGACTTAAACCCAATAGAACATCTGTGGGACATTATGTTTCGGTCCATTAGTAGCGCCAGGTTGCTCCTCAGACTGTACAACAGCTCAGGGATGCCCTCATACAGATCTGGGAGGAAATGCCACAAGACACCATCCGTCGTCTCATTAGGAGCATGCCCCGACGTTCTCAAGCATGCATACAAGCTGGTGGGGGCCACACAAGATACTGAAAAGCATTTTGAGTAGCAGAAATTAAGTTTTTGAAAAATGGACTAGCCTGCCACATCTTCATTTCACTCTGATTTTAGGGTGTCTACACAATTGAGCCCTCTGTAGGCAGAAAACTTTTATTTCCATTAAAAGACTTGGCATCCTTTTGATCCTAAGACATTGCCCTGTCGTTATTTGTATAGATATCCAACTTCATATTGAGATCTGATGTATCTAATGTGTTTCTTTAAAGTGTTCCTTTAATTTTTGTGAGCAGTGTATATATATACTGTATATATATATATATATATATATATATAGATAGATAGATAGATAGATAGATAGATAGATAGATATGAGAACAACACTTATATCAATGACAAAACAATTACATTAACAACCATGTTACGTTATTTTTAAAATTTTTCCTTTTCTTTTTTGTACCTTCTTTAACACACTACTTCTCCTCTGCGAAGCGCGGGTATTCTGCTAGTCATTTTTATATTGATAGTTTTGGGTTGTGGAACAAATCATCTGAGCTTTCATTTTTTCTTATGGGGAAATTCACTTTGATATACGAGTGCTTTGGACTGCAAGCACGTTTCTGGAACGAATTATGCTCGCAGACCGAGGTTCCACTGTATTTGACAGACTAGTGTGCCTATGTAGCTGACCCTAACAATCTTAAAAGGAGGTGGGTGGTCTTGAAACGTTTTTCCATTATTACAGTTTGTGTTGAATGGGCTGTGCCCCAGTTTAGCCACATTACTGTTAGACTAACTGGCAACTCGAAGCAAACCTGCTGCAGCATTGGATTCTGGGTTTGTGTAACATTTATGACTGACTTGTGCTGGCAGCTTGTTCTTGCCTAGAACCTGTTACAGTACTTCTCGATTAGCCTTTTAAAAAATATATTTCTTGCTTTTATAATTTCTGTAGAAAATCATTTTTCAGCCATCGTGAATCTCGCATGTATGTAAATTTGCAAAAAACTACTGAGATGTTTAAGAGCCAGGCAGAAAAACATGCATGTTATCAAACGCAGCCTTCATGCCCTTGAAGTGGGAAAGATGGGCCTTAGAGGGTGAAGGCAGAGACAGAGCTGGAAACACACAAAGCGGAAAAAAAAATTGGAAAGGGATTAATGTCCCGAAAAAGGCATATGGTGAGTCATCTGTAATGACAGCATTAGGAAATAATCCTTTAAAAATATAATGAGCAATATCATGAACACAAAACAAAGTTGTTTTCTCTTTTTTTTGGTTAAAGCAATGTAAGTGTAGTAATCTAAAAGTTCATCCATAAAATCTAAAATAAATAAAAGTTTACAATTTTTAGTATTTGTGCTTCGAATAAAAATGCAAAATCCCAGTAACCTAATATCCACCCCAAGAAAACTACAGAGCCCCATGCAGTTAAAGCCCTCCTCATTCAGGGTCCCCAATCTCCTGTGTGGTCCTCAGGACCTCCTCACTAACCCAAGATATGTGGAGCAGGCAGAAGCAAGGCTGAGACACGGCATGCTGGGATGCTCGGTGGTACTTGGACGCGCTGGGTTTGGTAGCATTGCAACACCCCGATATGATAAAAAGCCCACGGGAGCGAGTGACGTCAACTGATCCAGGAGGAGATCCATGCAGAGGTGAAAGAGGAAAGGCGTAACAGGGCAGTCGTTATGGCCCAGCAAGGAGCTCGGATTAACTGGAAACATTTAACCGTCCGAAAGATCACTGGGGCAGAAGTTTGGAAATCAGAACCAGCGAGAGTGAAGTTTCTGATTCTGTCAGTGTCTGATGTCCTTCCAAGCCCGTCCAACCTGCATTGCTGGGGTCTAGCTAATACCCCAATGTGCCGGCTGTCCAGGGCAAGAGGTTCTTTGGAGCACATCTTGAGCTGTTGCCCAAAAGCCTTGAGAGAGGGGAGTTATAGGTGGTGCCATGACCCAAGTGCTGAAGGCAGTACCTGATACTATCTGAACGGGAATTCAACAGAGCAAACACCAGCTCCCAATAGAGCATAAAACATTGCCTTTGTTAAGGCAGAGGGAAAAACCACAGATGGAGTGCATGGCCCCAAGTGGGCTGTTAGCCTCCACCTGGGACTGGCAGCTGACGTTTCCAGAACACATAACAAGGATGACATTAAGGCCTTACTCTCTCTTCTGTTTCCTTTTCCGGTATCCCATCTACTTAAAGCACCGTGATGTTCCAACAATGATGGATAGATTAAAAGCCAGAAGTCTGTGTGACCATCAACATCAAGTGACTCCGTAAGAACCTTAACTACAAAGAGGACGGTTTCATTTATGTTAGGTAGAATGCCCAGAGGGGACTGGGTGGTCCCGTGGCCTGGAACCCCTGCAGATTTTATTTTTTTTCTCCAGCCGTATGGAGATTTTTTTGTTTTTTCTGTCCACCCTGGCCATCGGACCTTACTCCTTTTCTATGTTAACTAATGTCTTATTTTAATTTCTTATTTTGTCTTTCATTTTTCTTTTCTTCAGTATGTAAAGCACTTTGAGCTACTTTTTGTATGAAAATGTGCTATATAAATAAATGTTGTTGTTGTTGTTAACATCAGACCATTCTAAGCAAGTGATCATGATGGAACTAACTGTTCGCTGGGAAGACCGAATAGAGGAGGCCCATGAGTGCAAGAAGGCAAAATTAGAGGAATGTAGAAGGCATGGGTTGAAGGCCCAATGCAAGCCCAGTGAGGAGGGCTGCAGGGTGGTCTCTACATCGGGCACTCCGTCTCCTTGGCATTAGAGTGTTGCAGGAAAGAAAAACCACCAAGAACATCAGCAACACTGGAGGAAAAGCATCAAGGTGGTTGTGGATCAAGAGGAGCGATCCGTGGTGTGGCACGCTACTTGGACACAAGCTGGTAACTGATCATCCCCAGCTGGGGCGCCCGGATGAGGACGTCCGATGATCAAAAACCCAAAACACCTTCTGAACCTCGGTTCATCACTGATGATGTGTCCAAGTTGTACCACTTGATGTATAAAGAAACTGTGTCCTCCTCCATTGTAGTGTGGAGCAGGCGCTGGGACGACTTGTGTAAAAGTGGGCTTAATGTCTTGTGAACAACAATTGCTTCAAACTGAAAAGTTCAAGTAAATGTCATGTAGATTGTCTGATAGGAATGAGACTGTGAAGCCTGCTGGTTCAAATCCTGTTATTGCCAGAAGGGCCCTTCTCCTGAAAGTTGTTCGAAAGGTGCTGTACAATGGCTGACAATTTCCCTTCTGGGATTAATAAAGTTTACTGAAAAATGAGTTAACAAATTCCAATCTTTGCAATGTCTTAACTTACTTCATGCGGCAGAGGGAGTGGGAGATGACAGAAAGCAGCCCTGATAAAGATGCCGCTCAATGACAGGACACCCTCACCAATTTGCCAGTTTACATTTGACCGCCTAAGCTGTATGTCTTTAGGATGTAAGAAGAAACCAGAGTAGTTGCAGAAAATTCCATTCAAAGATGGGGAAAACATGCAGACTGCACACGAACAATCTGAATTTTAAACCCAGAACCCTAGAACTGTGTGATAGTCACTCCATCATTATAATTCTTTTCATATTTAATTCATTCATACCCTAATTCTAAAGTTTTTGGGAGCACCTTGGATACCGACCCTGGAAGCACCAGCAAGGAACATTTACATCTTCACACACACAATGCCAATGCAGAACAACAACAAGTTGGGAGGAGAACTTGAGCACCTCATGAAGCATGGGGAGAACATGCGAGTTTAAGATGTTACAAATTAACCCAGCTACTTGGAGTTGTAAAGCAGACACACTAACCACTTAGCTACCGTTCCACAGAGCTGTTTCAAAAATGAAGGCTTGGCCACTTAAAACATAACAGTGTTAAGCTCATCTGATCCAAAGGACCAAAGATTTTCCCAGCAGCACTCCATGAGGCAGCAAGGCAAGAAATAGCCCTTGATGGAACACCATAAGGACCACTCGTGAACCCATGGCCAATACAGAGTTGAAGTTCAACTTAACTCTCACATTTTGGGGGACGAGGGAGGAAAACAGGAGCACCTGGAGGAAGATGAACACAAATATGGGGAGAATGTACAAACTGCAGGTGGACGATGACTGAGTGCAGGATTTCGATGGGATTTTCAAAACACTTGACCAGTGAGGCTATAGCACTAGGTCTTGTTTGAAGATCTGTGATGTGTATCCATCCGGGGAAGCACTAAAGTATTAAATCATTACATTTATATAGCGCTTTTCAGGGTACCAGGGAGCCACTTCAACCACCACTAAGGTGCAGCATCCACCTGGATGATTCATAAGGCAGCCGTTTTTGCACCAGTACACTCACCACACATTAGCTGTTGGTGGTGAAGTGGTGAGAGATGGTTAGCCAATTAGAAACTGGGGATGATTAGGGGGCCAGAATGACTAGGCCATGGTGGGCAATTTAGCCAGGACATCGGGATACACCCTGCTCTTTACAAAGGATGCCCAGGGAACTTTTGTGACCACAGAGAGTCAGAACCTTGGTTTTACATCTCATCTGAAGGATGGCGCCATTTTCACAGCACGGGGCACTGGGATCCACATTCAGATCAGGGGGGAAGTGCTCCCTTCTGGCCTTACCAGCACCTCTTCCAGCAGCAACCAAGGCTTTTCCTAGATGGTCTCCCATCCAAGTAGTGGCCAGGCCCGAACTTACTATGCTTACAACAACAACAATATTTATTTAGATAGCCCAGTTTCATAAAACAATGTAGCTCAAAGTGCTATACAAGATAACAAAGAGAACGTTACAAAAATAGAAAAACAATTAAACTTAGGAAAGAATGTTAAAGATCAAGTAACAACAAAAGAAGGTCATTTCA
Source organism: Polypterus senegalus (assembly GCF_016835505.1). NCBI lineage: Eukaryota > Metazoa > Chordata > Cladistia > Polypteriformes > Polypteridae > Polypterus > Polypterus senegalus. The sequence goes on from NC_053159.1 coordinate 113,460,804, forward strand.
GATGGTCGGGAGGACAGAAAAAAAAAAACTCCAGTTAGGATGGAGAGAAAACAAAATCTGCAGGGGTTCTAAGGGCAAAAAACCACCCAGCCCGACTGGACATTTTACCTACCCTAGTAGTTCTTAAATCAGTCCTCTTTGTTTTCAGGCTTCACATGACAGGATTTGAGGAGGCAGAGACATCCGCCTTCATTCCATCATCACAGATGGCTGCACGGTGCCGTGATCAGGTGGTGGTGGCGCAGATCGCCACCTCAGAAGAACCAGAAAGCACAGCAGAGGATAGTAGAGATTAAAAAAAGTTGCGGATCCCTGAAAAATATGATCATTCTATGCCCTTATAGTCTGTTAGGAATACAACTAAAAAGTAGTTACGTGAAATCCAAATTAAAATAATGGGTTTTTAGCAGTTCCACAGTATCAGCCTGACGAATTTATATCTGTAAGATATTCCAAATATTAGGTGCATAAAAACAAAAGGCCACCTCATCATTTCTTTTAAGTTTGGCTTAGCTGCAGGTAGATGACCTCTTTTGAAGTGCTTGTGGTATGGCTGCTGGCTTACCCAGTTCAGTGCGCTGTGCAAAAAAGCAAACGCCACTGTCGAACTTTTCAATGCAATTTAGAATTTTTATGAAAGCAAAAAATGAACAAACACTGGTCCACACACAGAAATCATGATTCATACATGTTAGCCTGCCTGACCAAATCAATATAAACTATGGCATCATTCCAGTGTCCATGAAGATGAAGCAAATATTTATCTGCCACCCACACATTTGCCAGTATTCTTGTGACCCACCTCACAGTGCCAGGCAGATTTGTCATTCTAGTATGCCTTGTGAAAGTTCGGTGTTATGCATGGGTTGTATGTTTGGATGACACTGTTGTCCCACATACCCTTCAATTGTTTACATGCCTTTTTATGGATTTTTGTTTCTTTTACAATGGTGTGGTGGACGGCCAAGGTGAAACAAACATGTGACATTGCTTCAGATATTTGCCAATACAGTTCAATATGTAGTGGCTTGCCTCGCGGATATCTGCACCGTTTCGAGCATCTGATTGTGTGCTGGTTGTGAATGCAGTTTCAGTCTCATGAACGTCATCAAGACAAAATCTCGTAACAGCCTCGAAGCAGAACATTTGGACATGCTGATGCACATAAAGTTGTATCACAACTCTGGACGAACAGTCAATTTAGATCAAGTTTATCAGTGTTGGTGTGCGCATAAGGACAGGCATCAAAAACTGTAACGGAATAAGTTGTAACTTGTTAACTGTCCATATCTGAAATTTGAATGTCAATTAATCTAGCCTAATATAGAGCTATGTGTGTGTGAAAAACGTTACATTTTCAGTGTTTTTCTCAATGTTAAAAATGACATGAATGGAAAGCACAGCGCCATCTAATATATAAAGCAGATTTAATGTATGTGTGTATGTTTGTTTGTCCTTTATACAAATCTGCACCGGGCGTCAGATCGCCACCAAACTGGGGATGGGGCTCCTTTGTGACCAGGAGGAGGTCATGGGGTATGTTTAGTTCGGACAAATGTTCGTGGTGAAGCGCAGGGCAACTTTTCAGCGCCACAACGTTTGGCACAGGTTAACGGCGGCGCCATCTAGCGGCAGGTTTGGTCCCTGTGCGTCGCTCTTTACCCATGTTTCTTTAAATTGCCAACAGATGGCGGAAGCGTCCAAGTATGAGAAGGCCGACTGCTTTCATCGGGTGAAGGAGAACTATGGATGTAAAACATGACCGACCCACTGCGCGTGACTGGCTTTCCGTATTTGTGGTGCTATTTGCTCCTTTCTGACTCACAGTACGATTTCAGTCTTGGTCTTTCTGACTGACTAGTCCTATTTGTTCGCTTTGCGACATATTGTGAATAACGTGCATTCATCTCACTGTGGTGCTTATTTCGTACGTAATACCATGTAACACATTATAATTGTCCTGCTTTTCGCTATTTATACCCATGCTACCGAAAAAATGACGTAGAATTAGAAAGTAAACTTCCGCTGCCAGAAAAAAGTCTATTTCAAGGGAGTCTGAAGCGTTGCGCATGATGTGACGATGTTTTCATACCAACAATTACGCTAATTCCGAAATATTTACCCTTTGATTTCAAACTAATACAATTTCCTGTTCATTTGGCTTTTGCTGTGTCAATTAATAGTGCTCAAGGCCATTCACTGCAAGTTAAAATCCATGCTTTTCACACGCACAACTCTATGTACTGTATTATGTTCTAGAGTGGGCAATCCTCAGACTACAAGGCAAAACAAAAAATATACTGTATCCAAAGGCTCTGGAATAACTACTAATATTAACTACCAACCAACCAACCAACCATTTTCTAACCCGCTGAATCCGAATACAGGGTCACGGGGGTCTGCTGGAGCCAATCCCAGCCAACACAGGGCACAAGGCAGGAACCAATCCCGGGCAGGGTGCCAACCCACCGCAGGACACACACAAACACACCCACACACCAAGCACACACTACGGCCAATTTAGAATCGCCAATCCACCTAACCTGCATGTCTTTGGACTGTGGGAGGAAACCGGAGCGCCCGGAGGAAACCCACGCAGACACGGGAGAACATGCAAACTCCACGCAGGGAGGACCCGGGAAGCGAACCCGGGTCTCCTAACTGCGAGGCAGCAGCGCTACCACTGCGCCACCGTGCTGCCCCTAATATTAACTATCACAATAAAATTTCAATCACAAAACGGTTTGTTCTATTTCTATGTTCTGTTTCTTTCATTTGGTAAATTCACCAGTTATAGATTCCAGGGCAATGCCGAGTACTCCAGCTAGTGTATAAATAAAAATGAGTTTCTTAACTCACACATCTCCCTTGTGTTACTGCTCAGGCATGTAGGTGTTCCGCGCACACTGGAAAAAAAAATTAGAGGAAATGTTGATAGTAACCATACAACAGATGGTAGTGCCTGTGAAAATCCAAGATGTCTGCTGTGTACTGGGTTAAATTTCTACGTATTTTATTTGTTATGACTGCAAAGTATTTTGAGAGTGACCAGGAGAGAAATGTACAAAAACTGGCAAGATCAGAAAAAGCTGTGCAACAAGCCATAATGAAAGTCTAACTCAAAAGACTTCCTATACACAAACTGTTTTCTGCAGCCTGATTCAAAAAGGGTTTTATCCATAGCTCAGCTAGAGAAGGTTTGCCCCGGAAAAACTTTTATGCCATCAGAGCAAAATCAGGGTCATGACCTTCAAGGACACGCCCATAACAATTACACGTGCCTTAATGACAGTCACTCAGAATGTTGACAAAAATATTTGTCCCTAAGTAATGGTCAAAACAGCCCCAAAATAATAAATGATTCCAAATATTGACATAAAATGTCTGAAAAATTACCAAAAGTAAGTATGCTCATAATGTTTTATTGCTCTTTTTGTAGTGAGAAGTCAAGCAAAATGACCCCTTTTATTGGCTAACTAAAAGAGTACAAAATGCAAGCTTTCGAGGAAACTCAGGCCCCTTCTTCATCTAGCCAATAAAAGGGGTCATTTTGCTTGACTTCTCACAACATTCATAACGGCTAACACGGTACAACAACCTAGTACATTTGCTATTTTTGTTAATTTTGAATTACTATTTTTCACATCTTTATGTTTTTTCTGTTGATTTCATATGTGATGTTTACGCTTTAAATGTGGTTGTGCTCCTCATTCTTTATGGCTGGAGCCCCAGGAGCTGTGGCCACCATGACATCACCTCTCCTGATCCCTCCCTCAGGTTATTTATACTGAGTTAGACAGCTCGGCAGTGGGGATCATTCGTCACTTAGAGTTTTCACTCAAGAGTCTTGTAAGTATTGCTTTTGATGTTTGGATATACTTTTTTCGTTTTGTTTCCTTGGATTCTGCCTCTGGATGGTGTATTGAGATCTGTTTGCTGTAGATTACCTTTTAGACATTTCTTTTTGTGCCTTTTTTTTTTTCTCTGTGGAGCTTTTTTGTTTTTAGTTAAATGAATCATATATTTATATGGATTCTTTGTTGGCCTTGTTTTTACAAGCTGAAGGTTAATGGCTGTCCTTCTCCTTGGGGAGCTTGTGTTATATTTTTGGGCATTACTAGTTGTTTTGCCATCTTCACGTTTTTGGGTTTTGCTCCAGCTGAAGCCATCAGTTGCTTTGGAAGCCTGGCTGAAATCTGGTAAGCCCTTACTGGGTAGACAAGGTAGGATTCTGGCCTGCACCCTTCTTTTACAGGCCTTACCTATTTTGTTCCATTTCAGACCAAAATGATCCCTCCAACAATAACAAAAAAAGCAGTAAATCCAAACAAAAAAAGCGATACTTACAAAACCACTATAAACAATGAATGATCCTAATTCCTTAACTGTCTCACTCAGTATAAAAAGCCTGTTCAAGAGCAGGTGAAACAAATATGTGACATTGCCAGCTTTGCCAAGGAGTTGCCAAGGCTCCGCTGAGGATCCCTAATAGCCATGGACAGTAGGGACCTAAATCTGACTCAGACTCATGGAAACTTGTATACCCAAATTTGAGAGAATATCCCTTCTTCTCACCCGTACATCCTCACTGATAATTTCTTGTTCAATATCAAATTTTGTAAGTATGACAATACTGTCATTTCCAACCTTGCTACTCTTATTTTGGTGCTTGCAACCCGATGCCCTGCTTACTTACAACTGGCATCTTAACCCCCTGTCATTAGCAGACAAAAACTTCGCAGAAATCATCTCCAAACAAATTGGTTATTTTTAGAAACCAACAGACACATAGAGGTGTCAGCAGAAACACTCAGGAAAACCAAAAAGGCAGTTTTAAAGGGAGAAATTATTTCATAGCTATCTCATAAAACCAAACTAGAGAGACACAGAGAGCGGTCTAGTCAAAATTTTCCTCACCAAATTCATAAACCGGAAATTCACAATGCAATAATAAAAAATTACCAATGCAATTAGAAATAAAATTAGGGAGCTTAAAGAGATAACTGACACATTTAATGAGTACAATAAGTCCTTATATTCTTCTCACTGTAAAGCAGATACCATGTGTATAGTTTTCTGATAAAATACTAATACCACTACCTTTCATTTAAACATTAGACTCAATTATAACATCACTCATCTTGAAATCAAAATGGTTGTGCATTCAAAAGGCAATTCCACGAACATGTAAAGCAGAAGGTGGCACACTTCCTAACTTTCAGCTTTACTAGTGCCGAAATATGCCGAAAATCATGAGTTTATATACTGTATCTGGCTTACAATGGAAAAAAATCTTGCTCTAAATCTGCTTTTGATGCTGCTCTGTGCTACAATCAATAATAATTATTGTCGCTTTACCAGCAATCCAGTCATCCACTAATTACTCAAAATATGGAACCAATACTGGACACATTTCAAGACAGTGAAGCTCATAACTGTTGCTCCTATACGTGATAATCACCGTTTCAACCTTTTCAGACCTTGTCAGTGTTTAAGTAATGGAAAATGCCAGGGATTAAAACACTTAGAGATCTTTATATAGACAACGTACTTGTGTATCTTATGAACAATTACTCTCCAAATTTAATTTTCCAGCTAAACCATTTTTTTTCCTATATACAAATTACAAACTTTGTTAAACAAGACCTACCCAACTTCCTGTATCTCACACCTACATGTATCCCAGAGGCTATATAGGGTAGTCAGCAGGAGAGGAACTCAGCCATACACTTTACACTCTAGTCCTAAATGCAGCAAGCATTCCATAATTCATTTATAGATTTTCAATCGATTACATTTACCTAATTTAAAATTGCCTGAAATGTACCCAGGACACAATCCAACTGGCAAGCTCCAGCATCACTAGGCAATATGTTCTGGGAATGTACTGTACAAAATCTTTACATACTACTATGACAGCCTTGGTGTCATAGTCACTCCTAATCCATTAAAGGTGATATCTGGTGGACTCCTGGATGGCATCAAAGTGCATTGGGAGATATCGATTGTCACTACTGGCACGTAGGCCTATCTCACTCAGCTGGAAGAATTGCAACCCACCTTCTAGAACTCAGTGGGTAAGTAGTGATCTATATTATCTCAGGTTAGAAAAAACTGAATTCTCTCTTTGAGGATATGGGTAAGACTTTAATAAAACATGGCAAGAATTCATTATAATTATTTTAATAAAAAATAATTAATTGTACCATTATATTCAAAATGTTTTTTTTTTTGCTCATGTCTCTATTTTTTTTCTTTCACTTAGTTGGCAGCTGAATCTTATTTTATTTTTTCCTTGGTATTTCTTTTTTTGTTTTGTTTACTTGTGTTGATTTTGAAACAAATCTGCTATATTATTAATATTTGTTTGATTGAGTGGTATGCCATTGCAATATTCTGTTTTTCAAAATACAAAGTGGTATATATATATATATATATATATATATATATATATATATATATATATATATATATAGTGGCAAGCAGCTGGGGGCGGTACCCACCTGGGACGCCCAGAAGGACCAGAAGAGGGACTGCGCCTCCTCCGGACCACGAGAGGGCAGCCGCCCTGGATTGTATGGGGACCATGGGAACAGAGCTTGGAAGCTCAATCCTATAGGATGTCTGAAAAGCCCTGGCCCTCAGCACGTCTGCCACACCCAGAAGTACTGGGGGGAAGAAGAGCAGGGACACCCGGACTGCTTCCGGGTGCACACCCAGCACTTCCGCCACACCTGGGAGGGCCAGCAGAAGGTTATCGGGAGGCACCTGGAGCTCGTCTGGGTGCACATAAAAAGGGCCGCCTCCCTCCATTCGATAGCTGGAGTCGGGTGGAAGTGGACAGAGTCTTGGAGGAGAGGAGAGGAGGTGGACCAGAAGAGGCAAAGGCATTTTGAAGAGGCCTGGACTTTGGGGTGATTGGTGCTCCGGCACTGGGTTGTGTGTGCGTCATCTGTGTGAATATTGTAAATAAACATGTGTTGAGTGCTTAAACAATGTCTACCTATCTGTGTCCGGGCTGCTTCCCACAATATATATATATATATATATATATATATATATATATATATATATATATATTATGACAATAAAGCAACACAGACATCATAAAGATTTGGGGCAGCCACCCGTATATTGTTTTCCGGCTGCAAAAGTAGAATTTTAGAAGCACAATGTGCATAGAACAGAGTCCAAAACAGAACTGATCATTACAGACAAAGATGGAAGCTTTAAAGTGCCGTAAAGGAAGTGACGTCATCAAAAGGCCCTGATTCAGAAGTGATGTGTTCTGGTCCGAAAGTGACGTCAGCAAAGAGGTTGGTGCCGGAAGTGATGTCTTCTGAGGTGCCAGAACCTTGCAGGATTTCCCGGGAAAGGTCTGTAGGGAAGTGAGAAAGACAGTCAGCGCACTCTGCCACCCCCTGGTCAGATGTTTTATTACAATTACTCAGGCCCTTTAGCTGCCTCCTACTCGCAAGTGTGTGACAATATATATATATACTAGCCAACGCCCGCCGTCGCATACTGCGGTGTCAGAATAGGAACAGAAAACAGTGAGAAAGGAATTCATAAATCAAGGAGAAAGAAATACTTCTTGGAAGACACAATTGTGAATAGGTGTTTTGCTGGAGACGATTTGTGTCAAGAAGTAACCCACTGATAGGAACAGGCAGTTGTTGGATCTCGGAATAGAGGTGACGTTGTACAAAAACCCATCGACAGAGAAGATACTGTCGTTCATTTTATAACAAAGGCTTAGGAAGCAACCGTCGCAGTATAACTAAAATAGTAAGGAGCGAAACCAATGGCAATGGTTGAGAGCTTAGACATATATAGATAGACGCCGCATTCACTGTGTTGCCCAGTCGACACGATACGTCAGCGCGTCCGCCCTATTGTGAGTGGCAAAATGTCATTTAAACTAATACAGGTAGACGTGGAAACCGGGTTTTCTGATGAAAAAACAATAACGTTTAAAACAGTATCGTTTACATACAACAGATTTTGGCGAATCGTTTACATGCAATTATTTATATCCATTTATACACTAAAAATGGCAATTATTAAATAACTAGCAGAATACCCGCGCTTTGCAGCGGAGAAGTGGTGTGTTAAAGAAGTTATGAAAAAGAAAAGGAAACATTTTAAAAATAACGTAAGATGATTGTTAATGTAATTGTTTTGTCATTGATATGATTGCTGTTGTCATATCTATCTATATATACTGTATATATATCTATATATCTACTGTATATATATATATATATAGCAAAATACCCGCGCTTGGCAGCGGAGAAGTAAAAACAAAAAGCAAACATTTTAATAATAATGTAACATGATTGACAATGTAATTGTTTTGTCATCGTCATGAGTGTTGCTGGCATATGTATATATATATATATATTTATATATATACACACAGACACACACACACACATATATAAACATATATATATATCATATATATATATACATATACACATATACATATACAAATATAGACATATATATATATACATATATACACATATATATACACAGTTATATATATATATATATATATATACATATTGTGACGGACAGCCGGAGCCACCATGGACCGTGCAATACCTTCCCTGGGGCGCCTGGGGGCAGTCTCCCTGGCCGTGGGTCCTTCCTCTGTCTCCCCCGTGGCTTCATGGGACATGGAGTCCACCACAGCCCGGTTGGGAGATGGGGTGGCCGCTAGGGGGTGCTGCGGAGAGCCAGGCGCCACATCGGACGACTTACCAGCCCCACCCGGAGGTGCAATTAAGGCCAGCTGGTCAGGCACCTGGAGCACTTCTGGGTGGGCTATAAAGCAGGCAACCTCCGCCCATTCGGAGCCAGAATCGGGAGGAAGAGGATGAGGTTGCCTGGGAGGAGTGGTGGTGGCAGAGGGTTGTGAAGAATTGTGCTTTGGAACTGTGTTGGGCCTGTGGGACCCGGGGAAGACGTGCCCCTCGGCTGAAGAAAAAAGAATAAAGCCTGTGTGTTTTATACACGTGCCTCTGCGTGGTCTGTCCCGGGTCGGGCGCTATATAGCGCCTTTTTTACTATATATATATATATATATATACACACACACACACACATATATATACATATATACACATATACATATCTACATATATACTGTATATACATTGTGGAGGACGGCCGGCCTCCCAGGCCGCCAGGAGGAGCTCTCCCGACAGCAGGATTGTGCCCTGAGGTCCAGCAGGGCCTTATGGACTCTGTAGTGTTCATACACAGCCCTGCTGGATACCTTGGGGACCACCAGGAGTCGCTGTGGGGGGACTTATGGGCTCTGTTGTGCCTTATGACCCGGGAGTACGTCACGGTCACGTGACGGGAAGGAATGACGTGCTCCCGGGGTGAAATAAAAGACTGATTGCCCTGACCCGGAAGGAATAAGGAACTATGGATTGATGGGACAGAAACACCTCCGGGTCAGGGGCTATAAAAGGACGGTGTCTCAGTCCAGGCACTGAGCTGAGCTGGGAGGTAGAGGAGCAAAGTGTCTGGGCGAGGAGGAGAGTTTATTGTTGTGTTATTGCATTTAATAGTTTAATTGTATGAGTAGTGTGGAAGGTGCTTGGTGCACTGAGGGAAAAGAAAATAAAGAGTCTTGGACTTTAACCTGCTGTCTGGAGTTGTACCTGAGGGTTCAAGGGACCACTAGCGCCCCTACTGCCACACCACATATATATACAAATCTACATATATATATCTACATATATATATTAGGGGTGGGACTCGATTAAAAAAATTAATCCAATTAATTAGAGGCTGTGTAATAATTAATCTTGATTAATCGTATGTAATCGCACACATAAATTTGCCCCAAATCGCAAATGTTTTTTTAATTTAAAAGGGTTTTAGTGGGCGACAGAATCAAATAATAGACATGGACATGAATATTGTAAACTGAAGCTGTTTTAATTTCTGAAAAAAAAGCTTTTAAACTGCATTTGAATTCAAAACAGAAACAAAAATGTCATCCCTGGTTAAAATTGGGCAGACTTAAAAATAAAGTGGTAGTTTAAGTACTTTAAGTACATTTTCAGAATGGTATTGTCTTTAAATAATAATAACCAAAATTTCAACATAAAGTGCAGTTTTTCTTCATAAAAAAATAAGTCAGAAACATAAAAGGTAATTTGACCAACTTAATCTTTAAACTCTGAGTAACCTTAGCCAAAATTATTTTGTATATTAGGCTAAAACAGTGTGATCATTGAACATTTTGTAATTAGATGTATTTAGAATTACTAACGGTCACGGAAGTCCAATGATCCCTAGTAAGAGCCACAAAGTCCGCTTTCTGTAATGCATCTAATTTTGCTTGCTTTTCAGTGTGCACAAAACCATGCTTTTATCAAGGCTTTGCTCGGGTAGTCTTTTGAAATGAAATTTTCTTCCGATCAGTTGTAGGAACGCGCTTTATTCCGACTCTAACATTTTTGTACCTGTGATGTGTGCATCAGTGTAATCGATGTACCAGGAAATCATGCATTGACAAAAGTTCCCCTTTGCTTGGAATTGAAAGTGTGATTAAATGCGTTATTTTTTGTTATGGAGTACATGCATCGAAGCTTCTCAGCTGTGCTTGTGCTAAGAAAAGTAAACATTTTAAAAATAACGTAACATGAATCTGCGTTAACAGCATATTTTTTCATATGTCCCAAACCAAGGAGATGCGCTTGTACATACTCAGTACATCCCCTCTCGGGAATTGAACCTCGGATGTCAGCACTAGAGGCAATTGCGCCACAGCGTGTGGCTTGTCTATTTGAGAGTATGTAGATCGGTATATATATATATACATATATATATACCCACATATCGCAGCGGAGAAGTAGTGTGTTAAAAAAGTTATGAAAAAGAAAAGGGAACATTTTAAAAATAACGCAACATGACTGTCAATATACAGTATTTGTTTTGTGAGTGTTACTGAGTGTTGCTGTCATCAAGGATTTGATTATCATTATTTCTTTCAATCAGGTTCGTATTTGTAGGATGTGTTGTGTTCAAGTTACATTCCGTGTTTGTCAATCGTTGTAAAGATGACAGGTTTCATTCATCGATTCGTTTCTTACTGCATCAATAAACAGCTCGTCTTCTTCTTTATCTGAGACCTGACACACTGCATGCACGGGTTTTTTTACACTGTCTTCCTTTAGCGGGACATTGACTTTTTCCACCATGTGCTTTGTTTCTGCAGTAGCTGCACTAATGAATATGTTTGTATGTGTCAGACGCTTCATATTTTTTTGCTGCCTTCTCAATTGTGTAATTCGGTTTTTGTTCAGCACTCTTTGGAACTGTTGCTTTTTGTCTGTGCACTGCGTCAGTTCACGTGAGCCGCTTGGTGTTCTTGCATCGAAGGTTCCCAGCTGTGCTGGTGCCATCTCGTGTGATGTCCACGGCTGTATGTAATGTCAGCTAAGACCCGGCACTTAAAAGTTTCTCTCGCAGTTTCGCTAAGTTTGTGCCAAACACCACCCTGACCATCTCATCTTCCTCTGCATAAGCGCAGTCCTTCACCCGTGAATATTTAGCGGCAGTGTTTCTATTGGATTGCCGCTGATGGACGGCCTTATATGGGCAGGCACTAAATTACAAACGCCAGCGGCAGCCTGTCTATGAGCTTAAATTAAACTTTAGGTTTACATCGTGCTTTGTTTCCGAAGTAGCAGCACTCATGAATATGGTAGTATATGTCACTCGCTCGCTTCTTATTGTTTCGCTGCCTTCTCAATTATATAATGCATGTTTGTTCAGAGATTTTTTGAGCTCTTCCTGGTTTTCTATGTACTGCGTTGATAGTCAGTTCACGTGATTACGTGGGAGGCGTGATGATGTCACACGAAACTCCGCCCCCCACGGCTTTCGAGCTCAACTCCATTACAGTATATGGAGAAAAACAGCTTCCAGTTATGACCATTACGCGTAGAATTTCGAAATGAAACCTGCCCAACTTTTGTAAGTAAGCTGTAAGGAATGAGCATGCCAAATTTCAGTCTTCTACCTAAAAAGGAAGTTGGAGAATTAGTGATGAGTCAGTCAGTGAGTCAGTCAGTCAGTGAGGGCTTTGCCTTTTATTAGTATAGATAATAATAGTTATTATTATTATTAAATAATCTATACTAATAAAAGGCAACCTTTTATCCTGAATGAAATCCTACAAATACGAACCTGATTGAAAGAAATAATGATAATCAAATCCTTGATGACAGCAACACTCATAACACTCACAAAACAATTACTGTATATTGACAATCATGTTACATTATTTTTAAAATGTTCCCTTTTCTTTTTCATAACTTCTTTAACACACTACTTCTCCGCTGCGAAGCGTGGGTATTCCCCGATCTACATACTCTCAAATAGACAAACCACACGCCGTGGCGCAATGGAAGAGGTTTTGGTTCTAGCGCCGACGCCCAAGGTTTGATTCCCGAGAGGGGGTGCACTGAGAATGTATGCCTGATGACCCCAAAATTAGGGCGAAACATGTGTCGCGTACTATTTGCATTATTTCACATAAAACTATTTCAATATATATATAAATACATATATATATACACACACATACATATATATCAGCTTCCCGATTCATTTTACCCTCGCATCCCCTTGGTTTGAGACGTATGAAAAAATATGCGGTTAACGCAGAAAGACAGATCACCAATTGAAGCTTTATGAATAATGGATACTTTATTCGCCATCAATGATTGTTTTGGTAAAGCCATACTCAGTGTAATCATTAGATGAACAGTAAAAAAGTAAGAGCGAGGGGAGGGTAACTTATTGAGGCACGCAGGCGAAACCACAATAGCACGCGGGCTCGATGCGTTGGTGTGCGTCAACTCGATCTGAATTGCGCGATCACATTCGAAAAAATATATCTTTTCAAGTTCTATATAGTCGACACAAATATCTTTGGTTGGAATGTAAGGTGAATTTACTCTTTACATTTCTATAGTGAAGAAAAATTTATGCAATGATGCCTACATTTAACTTACATTCCTACCAAAGATATTTCTGTTGACTAAATAAAAAATCCTTCTATTTAAAATTTAAATAGAATTTGAACACACACGATAGTTCATAATATCCACGCATACTTGCACGTAAGAGCGGGAGTCATCCGTTTTAATGAGCAGTGTATTGCACTGATACGAAATAGCCTGCCCATTTAATTATTTAGGAATGGATAAATAAATTAAGATTTTGTACAACAAATGTTTTTCATTTTTCTTCCTTCATGGATTCTGGCACCCCCAGCAACAGTTGCTCGCACCCCAAAGAGTGTGTATATATATATATATATATGTGTGTGTGTGTATATGTATATATGTAGATATGTATCTATATGTATATATATATATGTTTATATATGTGTGTGTATGTATATATATATATATATATGTATTTGTGTGTATATATGTGTATATATATGTATGTGGATGTATGTGTATATATGTTTATACAGTATGTGTGTGTGTATATGTATATATATATATATATGACAGCAACACTCATCACTCACAACAGTGACAAAACAATTACATTGACAATCATGTTACGTTATTTTCAAAATGTTTCCTTTTCTTTTTCATTACTTCTCTAACACACTACTTCTCCGCTGCGAAGCGTGGGTATTTTGCTAGTTCCTCCCATATAAGTAACATTTCTCGGACTGCCTTCTTCCATCTCCAAAACATTTCTAGACTTCGTCCTGTTCTTACGCAACACAGTACTGAAGTATTGATTAATGCCCGAGTCACCTCATGTATAGATTACCGTAATGCTATTCTAACACGAAAACATATCCATCGCTTACAACTTCTTCAAAATTCTGCTTCCAGGATAATAACCTGTTCTAAATCCACTGAACATATTACACCTACTCTCTCTCAACTTCACTGGCTCCCTGTCAAGTTGTGCATAGGTGTTTTGCTGGAGACGACAGTTGCCAGATTCCGGAATAGAGATGACGTTGTGCAAAAACCTGTCGACAGAGAAAATACTGTTGTTCATTTTATAACAAAGGGTTAGGAAACAACTGTCGCAGTATAACGAAAATAGCAAGTTGTTTGGGAGGCCGCAGGCAGCGTGGGGAAGGGTTTGGAAGAGGACGAATAGGAATCGAGAAATGCTGTGTTGGCCACGTGTGAGCGGAATCGGTTTTGAAGTGGAAGCAGGACGAAAGAGAAGAGAAATATATATAAGAGATTAAAAAAACTAAATCAAGTGGTATGCTCAGGCTGTATATGTTAATGAGACCAGTGCACTGCACACATGCATTACAAAAAAAGACATCAGCAGCAGCTCTAGAAGCCATGTAGAAAACAATAACCAAATAGATCCTTAAACTAGAAAGAATGACTTAGTCTTACAAGCTAAGAGAACTGAGCAACAAGTGGGCGCTCTTCAAATCTTCAAATGTTGATCCAGCAGAATTGTTTCAGTTACAGTAAATATTGGTCAGAATTAAGGGAATGAACATTTGCAACAGAAACCAGGAAGTACATTTTCACACAAAGGGTTTTAAGAATCTGGAGGAAGACTACTGGGTCATGTAGCTGTAATTTAAGGTTTTAAAAAGCAAACAAATGAGTTGTTGGAATATCTTAATTATTAACAATAAGCAAAGGAAATTGATGGGCAGAACAGGCACCTCATTTTTATTGAACTTCATATGTTTTCAAGTTGACTATAAGCTCACCTTTCTGCTGCATGGTTGAAAAGCACACTCATTTCATAAATAATCAGTGTGTTTGTGAAGAAGCACGAGAATTATTAATGAAGTTTGGAATATATTTATTGATGTTTATGGTGGACCCTGTTCGGCTTGTCTGACTCCTTTTCTGCAATCTGCATGTGGTTCCACAATTAGCTGATGGACAGATATTGTTGCTTTTCATTTATGTAAATTAGTTTCTACTTTGTTTTTGGAGTATTTGAAAAAATTCATAACCTTCTTTATGATAGCTCTATATTTAGTGAGTGGTATAATCTATTCTTTTTGCTTTGGGAGTTGTCATGGTGCTGTGTGCCTGCATTTGGTGAATATTTCTATGCAGGAAGAAAGTAATTTGTACTGTGGTGTTGTATTTCTGAGTTGGCGATGATAGAGTGACAATCTAGCTCTGTGAAGAGGATTAATTGTATTCTGTTTTGGGTGTTGTATTTACCCCATTTTTTGACATCCATTACATGCCCAGCCAACCTGAAAGGAGGGTCTCTCTCTGAATTGCTTTAAGTTTTTTCTTGTCTTCTTAAGAAGTCAAGATGGGAGGGGCTGTCAAAAAATATGGCCTTCAAAAACCTATTGAGGCATTCCTTGTGTGATATTGGGCTATATGAGAAATACATTTTTGTTGTTTCTAGGAGTCACCATCTCAGAGGACCTGTCCTGGGCTGACAACAACTTGGCTATAATAGGCAAAGCACAACAACACCTCTATTTTCTCAGGAAGCTAAGGAGAGCTGACCTCCCCCAGAAGCTGCTGGTTAATTTCTATAGATGCAGTATAGAGAGCATCTTAACTAACTGCATGATGGCCTGGTATAACAGCTGCACCAAGGCTGCTAAAGAAGCCCTGCAGCGGGTCATAAAAACAGCAGAGGTCATTATTGGGACTGAACTGCCATCACTCGAACTCTTGTATAAGACTCGCTGTGTGAGAAGGGCCAAAAACATTCTGAAGGACAAAACTCATCCTGGAAATTCTTTGTTTGAGCTCCTCCTGTCAGGAAAACGCTTTAGGTCAATCCATGTACGCAAAGACTAAAAAATAGCTTTTTCCCATCTGCCATAAAGTTTCTGAACTCTGAATCTCCTCAGACTGAGATAATTTTTAATTGATCATGTGCAATAAGCTATATTGGTAATGTGAAATATACTAATGTATCACTAATGTAATGTAATGTAATGTACTGTACTATTCATTGACAGGTGCAGTAACAATTTATGCTGCTGTACTTTGAGCAATAATAATTTGCTCTGGTTACTTGACCACTTAACACTGTATACACCATATTTGGAATTATTTGACTTTTCTTTAAATGCACCTTGGGGCTGTCACAAAAAGTAATGAACTTGATGGCGATGTATTAAGAACTTCATCTAAGTTTCTGGATTTCTAAATCATTTTTGTGCAAGAAGTTATCATTTCAGCGCTTAAGACATGAGGACTTGTTATTTTTGACTTTGGGTTTTTATTGGGATTTTGAATTGGTACTTCTTTAAAATTCAATTTCTGACCCTCTTCATGTTGTTTAGCCTTGACATCTCCCTTCCTTTCCTGATCCTAGGCAATTTTGTCTCAGTCTTGCCTTTTCATTTTTCCAAGTCAGTTTTACGATTTCAAAAGCTGTCCTGACCCTTGCAGTAATTTGTACTGTTTAATTCTCCCAGTGTGTTGTTTATGAGAAGGACTTGTGGCCGAGTGGCATACCAGCCCATGCTGCTTGCTGCTGGCACAGAAGATTGGGTTAGAACAAGAACTGAAAATGACGGCAGTGGCACTGTTTTCACCTGGTGGCATTTATTAAATCGTGCACACATGCAGAACATTTCTGTCTATTATAAAAGGAAATCCTGGGACAAGACTTTCTTGGAGATAATTTCAAGTCCCGCAAGGCGAGATTTTTTGCCAAGAGATTTTGCCAAGTCCAACCCTCCTCTCAAACATTTACAACCACACCTACAGTCCACTCACTTTCATTTGTGTGAATTCTATTGTCAGACACAGTTCCTGCACTCTCTGCTCCAAGCGGGGTCAGAAATAAAAGACAAAGAGTAGAAGACAAAGTAGAATATCATAAAGAATTCAAAAACATTGGCGCGATACACATGCCGAGCAGGTTAGAGATTATGAAAGTACTAGAATTCAAAAGTCTCACAAAACTGATAGTAAAGATCACATTAGCGCAAAGAAATGGAAATTATTACTCGGAGAAATAACGGAACAGCGAAAATAGATACAATATATGGACATAGGTGATATGACAGAATTATGTTGATATTGTTTGGCTTTAAACTTTAAGTCAGAGACTTGTAGATCGTCTAATTGGTGTTGCCATCAGGGAAAAGCAGTGTTTCTTCCCAATGAAGAGACGTATTCACAAGAAGTACAAGATTTGGTGTTTGGCGAAAGTTAAATCCACATACACAAGCGGCAGATACACAAAGTCGCTGGCACGTAGCGCAGGCTGGGGGATTGGCGAGTGAAGCCCCCTAGTTTTCAAGAAAAAAATGCTATGATTAAATAATATGAAGAAAAGAAATATAAATATCAACAAATGTGTGGCAAAGAAATCAACAGAAATTGAACACATTTGGTATAGCAATGAAATTGCATTGTGTGGGGAGGGTAATTTCCTATCTTGGGTTTGTAAATGCAAGGACTGTCTTAATGGGTAAAGCCATTCAGGGTTTTTCTAACCTTGAACTAGTAGTACAATATAATTTCTGCCCCAGTCTATATCAGTCTGTTTAATTTATATTGGGGAGTTGGCATGATGGCACAATGTGTAGTAATGAATGCCACACCTTGTTGCGGGCTTGCATGGTCTCCCTTTGGTTTCCTCCACATACCTTGGTGCTCCTCCAGATTCCCTAAACACACAATGGGTTAGGTTAATAGGTGAGTGTGGGTGGACCCTACACTGTGTGGACCTCTACTCCAGCGGCATTTTCTGCCTTGTGCCCATCGGATCCAGAATAAGCTCTAGTCATCTCGAGTCTGAAACGAGTTAAGTGGTTTCGAGAAATTTCTGATGTATCCAATTTTTATTAAAAGGTATACAAACCCCAATTCAGCATAAACAAATGTACATTTGGATCACACTGCACACAAAGCACAGAAAGTGAGGAATACAGAAGATTGAAAAGTGGAGCACAATAATGTCTGCTTGAGTGGTTGATTTTATCTTTGTCTGTGTGGCTAATGCATAAGAGTCAACCCTAATGGCTGCTAACTTAACTATGACACTAAGTGTCACGGAGTGAGTCAATTGAGAACAGAAAGGCATGGGAAGCCCGAGCTACCTAAAGCTACTGTAAACATGCGAAATAGCGGACCCCTTCCCCCCAATACTCCCAATGAAATATGCTTGGTCTTCCTCACACACACTCAGTAGGAAGACATTTTTATAACAATTTATACGTGCCTTTTGAGTGCTTTGTGATGGTATTCATCATTATGTGGCTGCTGGGATATGTAGAGAGGCAAGAGTCTAATCACTGAAGAAATGTTTTGGCATTATGCCTATGAAAGCGCTAAGTAATCAGGCCTCCCTAGATGGCTCACAGCTGGCTTTGCTGCTCTCAAGTTTAGCTGAGGTGATCTCTTGTTTTCATAAATAATTCAATAAAGGAAATGATGATTTGATGGCAGATGTGGTCCGCTTGTCCTTCTTGTCATATAATTTAACCAACAGCTTGCCTTTGCATTTTTTTTATGTCAGCACACTGCCCGTGTCTGCCTTCCCACTTCTGTTGCTCCAAAATTTCTACAGTTGTGTTCCCCGTTCTTGAACTTAATTTCCCCTGAATGAGGCTCCCTTCTTCTGTTCACTTATATTATTTCTACTTATTGACATCTGGTGTCTTAAATGGCACAGTAATGGAGAAACAATTAAAAACCAAAAAATATCAAGCAGCTAATTAAAGATGCAAACAAAAATATACATATGGAGGATGATAGTTAAATGTACAGCACAACA
The DNA here is from genome assembly GCF_016835505.1 of Polypterus senegalus. NCBI lineage: Eukaryota > Metazoa > Chordata > Cladistia > Polypteriformes > Polypteridae > Polypterus > Polypterus senegalus. Next base: position 113,479,566 of record NC_053159.1, read on the forward strand.
ATGGCTGAGCAGCAGGCCTTTAACTCAATCAATAGTTTCAGTAACAGACTTGGAAACTGACTGAAATGAATGAAGGCAGCTGCAAGGATTTGTAGTAACTACTGTAAATCATGTTTGTGAATAAGTAGGCGCCCTCCATGACAATAGCGTGAAGTTGAACACTCTGCTATGAGAAAACAGTCATGGTGGACTCAATGATTGTAGGCACCTCAGTACTCTAAGGACTAATCAAATCATTACCACTTCCCCACCACGCTTGACAAGTGGTATGATGTACACTTGTGATGATATACTGCCTGTGGTTATCTGCAAACATGTCATTGTATATAAAGGCCAAGTGACTCCACTTTGCTTGTGACTGTCCAAAAGCCGGTGTTCCTCTTTACACTTCCTTGCAAACCTAAAGTGAGATTCTTTTGTTTTTTTTTTTTTTTTCTTTTTTGGATAGAAGGACTTTTCTCCTGGATGAACTTCCAAGAAAACCATACCTGTCCAGTCATGAACTGTAACTATATTGGTAGATGTCTGTAGATCAATTGATGCAGCTTTTGGGTTATTTGAATAAATTGGGCCCATCACACCTGGGAAGACCAATAGCAGTCTACAGTTTCCTCCATTAGTGTATATTTTATCTCTCTATGGATGACGGACTTCAAGTGTTTTTGGGAAGGGCGTAATCCTTCGCAGACTAATAAGCAGCAACAATTGCTTCTCTAAGATCAGTTCAGATGTTGCTGTGCTTAGCATGGTGTTGCTACAATCTTGAATTCTTGTTAACTTCCAGTGGTGCTGCTTTTATATTGAGGTACTCCAACTGCATTTTGTAATCATCAGCTAATGAAGTGTGTTTGATTAGCAGTACATGACTCTCATTTTATCTTCTCTGATTACCTCCTTAATTGATCAAGAAGAATAACTCTACTGTCTTCTTCATACATGGCACTTCCATGACAACTTATTGAGTTCTTCAGTTAAAATATTACAAAGTAAAATCTGTTATCTAGGTTAGGCTAGATTTGTCTAACTGTAGGACTTACTGAGGACTGGATGATTCCAGATTATGTTCTGATATGTAAAACTATATAATTCATTGAAAATACTGACTTTAGACCCCTTCATTTTATCCCTCATCAAACAACACAGAATGTCAAAGTGAAAACAGGATGTTAGTCATTTTTGTGAATTTATTAAAAAATAAAAAGAGAAATATCTCATTTTCCCAAGTATTCAGAATCTTTACTATGACACTTTTCTCTGGTGCATCCCATTCTATTTATCATCACTGAGATGTTTCTACACCTTGTGTGGAGTTCAATCAATTGATTGGGCATCATTAGGAAAAGCACATCCCTGTTTATAAAGGTCCCACACTTGTCAACATGTATCAGTCAAAAGACTAAGCCATGAGGTCAAAAGAATTTCCAGCAGAGCTTAGGCAGGATTGTCTTTAGGCACAGATCTGTGGGAAACATTTTGCAGCACTGAAGTTGGCCAGGAAGCACATTGGCCTCCATTATTAATAAATAGAACATTTGAAACACCCATGGTTCATCTTAGAGCTGACTATCAAGCCAAAATGGGCAATGAGGGAGGATTTTAATAAGACAGGTCACCAAGAACCCAGTGGTCTCTCAAGCTGAGCTTCATTGAACCTGTGTGGAAACGGGAGAAACTTCCAGAAAAACAAATACCTCTGTGAAACTCCACTAATCTGCATTTTATGGCAGAGTGGCCAGATGACACATGAAGACCCACTTGGAGTTTGCAAAAAGGCACCTAAAGGACTCTCAAACTATAAGAAACAAGATTCTGTGGTCTGACGAAATCAAGATTGAACTGTTTGACCTCAGTTCTAAGCATCATATCTGGATGAGACTAGGCTTGGCTCATAACCTGTGCAATACCAGTTCAACCACAAAACATGGTTGGTGGTAACATGATGCTGTGGTGTTGTTTTTCAGTGGCAGGGGCTGAGAGACTAGTCAGGGCCGAGGGAAAGCTGAACACTGCAAACTACAGGGATATCCTTAATGAAGCCCTTCTCCATAGCAATACAGACTTCAGACTGGGCCGAAGATTCACCTTCCAATGGGACAATGACTTTAAGCACAAAGCAAAGACAACACAGGGGTATCTTAGGGACAGCTCTGGGAATGCCCTTGAGTTGTCCAGCCAGAGACTAGACTTGAACCAATCAAACATCTTTGAAGTACCTGAAAATAGCTGTCCACTGACAGTCTCCATAAAACTTAACAGAGCTTAAGAGGATCTGTCAAGAAGAATGGCAGACAAGCCCCACAATTCAAGGGCACAAAACTTATCGTGGCATACCCAAGAAGACTCCAAGCTGTAATCACTGCCAAAGGGGCATCAACTAAGTGTTGAATGAAGGGTCTGAATACTTGTATCAGTATCATATTTCAGTTTTTGTATTTTTAACAGATCTACAAATATTTCTAATATCATGGTTTTACTTTGTCAGTCTGGGGTATTGAATGTTTGATGAGGTAAAAAATGAATTTAAACAATTTTAGTATAAGGGTGCAACAATAAAATGAGTGAAAAGTGAAGGGGTTTGAATACTTTCTAAAGGCACTGTATAAAGATACTATATATATGGCTAGGATAAAATTAAAAAAATAAAAAATCTTAAACAAGTGTTCCGAAGACCTTCACTATCACCTTTTAATAAGATCCTTAAAGTTTTAAAATTTTAAAAACAGCTTCAAACCAGTAACTGTCTGCAATGGAAATACTGCCAACTTTAAACAGACGTTCAGAATGATACTTGTCGAGACTGGTATGACAGCATGTAGGCAGTAATGAGTATATAAAAGGCACTTTTTTTTAAGGACAATACGTACATTCCCATCATTTGTTATGTCTTCCTCGTTTGTAATGTTTTTTTAAACAAGTCTGTACTCTCCATCATTCTAATTCATCCATCTCAAGTTTAGGGCAGTAGACCAGCATCATAAACATCACCATGCATAGTTCTAGACAGACAGACAGTCTTCCTCAACCCTGGCCCATTATAGCTGTTTGTGTTTTGTTCTAATTGGTTTATTCACCAAAATCAATTAATTTTAATCAAAAATCATCCCAAAGTCAACTTAAGCAGATCCTTATGAGTTTGGGAAGTGAGTTTACAGAAATGATGAACGGTGCCACATCATAATTGAGTGTAGTTTAGTGGTGTTTTTTGTTTATTTATTGATGCTCACGATTGCTCAGATGATGCTTAATGAACAATAGGAGAGAGAAATAAGAATTTTTTTTAAAAGTGACAACTACTGCCATAGTAAGAGACGCGTCTGGTGAGAGAAGGCACAAGCACCTTGCAGTTTTTCAGTGGCAGATTCTGATGCCTTCATTGTGGGGCTCAGCCAAGTCATTGTCAGGGTCTCTCATACAGTCTGGAGGTTGATCATATGAAATGAGTTTTGTAGACGCATCGGTGCTGGATTTCATCTTGTGCAGCTTAGCCGAGCTGCTAAGGCATGGAGTGGTAAACCACAAAACTGCCAGTTCAGACCTCACATCTTAACTCACTGTTTTTTTTTTTTAACATGAGAGAGACACTTAACTTGCCTATGCTATAGTTGTACAAAAATTACAAAAATGTTTACTTGTGAGTTATTTTAGGAAAAAGTTCAGGGTAAATAATAACAGGTATATAAGAACAACTGAAGCAAGTTCTTAACATGTAACTATTAGCTACAATGATGGGATTCATCATATGCTGCATACACGAATGGAAAACATGGACTGGATATTTTTCTTTGCCATTTAGTTTTGTTTTATTTTCACTCATGCCATTTCCTTTTACCAAATCTACTATCACATTCGGTAATTTTCTATACCATGTCACACATGTGCATCAAGGGGTTACCCACTGACTCCCTCCCAAGTAAGTATTTCCATCACTGGCTGAGAAGAGGCGCTGCCATTAACTATGTTGTCTTCCTTTTCCCCTACAGTACTGTGAAATCCCCCAGTGAGGGCAACTGACTCCATCCCTTCTCGTCCCTGGGCCATAAAAGCATGATCACCTGGAAGGAGGTGTTACTTCATGACCAAGCAGCCAGCAAGATGGAGGTCCTCTATTATCTGATAGAGCCACATTGCCCAGAATCTAAGGAATCTGAGTACTTGGTGCACTTGTTTATCCATCCATCCATCCATTATCCAACCCACTATATCCCAACTACAGGGTCACAGGGGTCTGCTGGAGCCAATCCCAGCCAACAAAGGACGCAAGCCAGGAAACAAACCCCGGGCTTGATTATTTTGATTACTATTTGGAGGTAAACGGGGATGGCCTGGATGACGCCTTAACATTTATTTTTGTCATGAAATGTCATTCCCTCGTACAACCATGACTTATAAAAATTGTTACATCTTGGAAGTTTTTACATTTTATTGTTATACAACATCAAATCAATGTGGATTTAATCTGGCTTTTTTGATGCTGATCAACAGAAAAAAGGCTCTTTAATGTCAAAGTATAAACAGATCTCTGTAGAATGGTCTAAATTAAACGCAATCGATTGTTCCATAACAATGATATATGAAAATTTCCAAGGGGTGAATACTTTTAATAGGCACTGTATAATTGCTAAAAGTTTGTTCAAAGGCTATAGAAACCATAAATGACTAGGACTTTTTCACAATTATTCTGCTGTAAGATGCAATCTTAATGTTGGTCCATACATACATAATGACAAAGTGAAAATAAAATTCCACCTATCCTTTCATGGCATGTTTTAAACGTAGATATTCTCAGCTTGTCTCATCACTAATACACTCAATAGATAAACCGGTCATAGAATGGGCATATTATAAAGCTTACTCGCTGACTCAAACTCTCTGTCAGTCCTACCAGGGTGCCTCTCAAGCTAACTTAAACACCTTCGGGAGTCCCTGAAGACAACACACACACACACACACACTGGGCAACCACCACACAGTGACTGGGAGGGTGTTCAAATCCAGCCCCCTTAACTTTATGGCAGCAGCAGCACTAACTATTAGTGGGGACCCAGCCATTAACTAAAAAAAAAATCAATCAGGTTCCTTCAGGTAGCATGGGAACCATTGGTGAAGAGAAACCGCCACCACCACATTTTGGATTAAGGTGTGGGCTTTAATTGGACCATTATAGAATACTAGCAAAATACCCGCGCTTCGCAGCGGAGAGGTAGTGTGTTAAAGAAATTATGAAAAAGAAAAGGAAACATTTTAAAAATAACGTAACATGATTGTCAATGTAATTGTTTTGTCAATGTTATGAGTGTTGCTGTCATCAAGGATTTGATTATCATTATTTCTTTCAATCAGGTTCGTATTTGGAGGATGTGTTGTGTTCAAGTTATATTCCGTGTTTGTCAACCATTGTAAAGATAACAGGTTTCATTCATCGAAGTGTTCACTATCCAAATCGGTACTCGTGAATCTAAGATGTTTAACAGGCATTCCCGGTATTAAGTTGTGGATTTGCCTGTGAATATTTAGCGGCAGCGTGTCTATGAACGTAATTTAAACTTGAGCTTTACACCTTGCTTTCCTATTGATATGTGTACAAAGGCTTGTTCAGCGTCAGAGGGTTTCCACAGTAGCTGCACTTATGAATATGCTAAGCACAGTCCTTCACCCGTGAATATGTAGAGGCTGAGTGTCTCACTCACCATCTCATCTTCGTTTGCATAAGCACAGTCCTTCACCCGCGAATATTTACCTTATATGGGCAGGCACTCAATTATGTCGGAGGCGTGATGATGCGGGATGCAACTCCGCCTCACACGGCGACCGAGCTGCAGGCTATGGGCGTATATATGGACGAAAGTAGGTTCCAGTTATGACCGTTACGTGTAGAATTTCGGAATGAAACCTGCCTAATTCTTGTAAGTAAGCTGTAAGGAATGAGCCTGCCAAATTTCAACCTTCTACCTACACGGGAACTTGGAGAATTAGTGATGAGTGAGTGAGTGAGTGAGTGAGTGAGTGAGTCAGTCAGTCAATCAGTCAGTCAGTCAGTGAGGGCTTTGCCTTTTATTTGTATAGATTAACATTTATGCTTCCAACTCCAGTGCAACTTTGGCTATAAACTCTGGGTTACTGACCTGTTGGAACATGAATCATCTCTCAAGTGTTCCCTCCGTGACTTGTGGTTTCCTGCATAATGTTTGCCTTTTATTGCCACAGGTTTTCTACTCCTTGAGGCAGACTTAGACTTGATGCCAGGATGGTCAACATTAGTCTCATTTAGTGGAGAATCATCTTCTACTTTGTCTCTGGGCTTTCAATATGTTTTCTACGAAAATGTTCTTATGTGTTAAGCCCAGGAGGTATGGCAATTCAGAGGGTGACCAGAAGACAAGGATGTATTTTAAAAAAACTGTAGTGAGGAGCAGAACCAGGAGAACACCTGCCAGTAACCTAAGCCAATAATTGTGAGACTAGAATCAAACTTGTAAGGCATACAGAGTTCAACAAGTAAAACATTTTTTTTTTTTCAAAAAGGTCTGAAGGGTTTTTGGAATCTGTGTAATTGGATGGGGATGCCATTTACAGGCCGTGACCTCAGAAGACACGGCCATTCCAGGATGGTCCTAGTAACAGCAGTGCTCTCAGAATGGCGGCATACACTCACCTAAAGGATTATTAGGAACACCTGTTCAATTTCTCATTAATGCAATTATCTAATCAACCAATCATATGGCAGTTGCTTCAATGCATTTAGGGGTGTGATCCTGGTCAAGACAATCTCCTGAACTCCAAACTGAATGTCAGAATGGGAAAGAAAGGTGATTTAAGCAATTTTGAGCGTGGCATGGTTGTTGGTGCCAGACGGGCCGGTCTGAGTATTTCACAGTCTGCTCAGTTACTGGGATTTTCACGCACAACCATTTCTAGGGTTTACAAAGAATGGTGTGAAAAGGGAAAACATCTAGTATGCGGCAGTCCTGTGGGCAAAAATGCCTTGTTGATGCTAGAGGTCAGAGGAGAATGGGCCGACTGATTCAAGCTGATAAAAGAGCAACTTTGACTGAAATAACCACTCGTTACAACCGAGGTATGCAGCAAAGCATTTGTGAAGCCACAACACGCACAACCTTGAGGCGGATGGGCTACAACAGCAGAAGACCCCACCGGGTACCACTCATCTCCACTACAAATAGGAAAAGGAGGCTACAATTTGCGCGAGCTCACCAAAGTTGGACAGTTGAAGACTGGAAAAATGTTGCCTGGTCTGATGAGTCTCGATTTCTGTTGAGACATTCAAATGGTAGAGTCAGAATTTGGCGTAAACAGAACGAGAACATGGATCCATCATGCCTTATTACCACTGTGCAGGCTGGTGGTAGTGGTGTAATGGTGTGGGGGATGTTTTCTTGGCACACTTTAGGCCCCTTAGTGCCAATTGGGCATCGTTTAAATGCCACGGGCTACCTGAGCATTGTTTCTGACCATGTCCATCCCTTCATGACCACCATGTACCCATCCTCTGATGGCTACTTCCAGCAGGATAATGCACCATGTCACAAAGCTCGAATCATTTCAAATTGGTTTCTTGAACATGACAATGAGTTCACTGTACTAAAATGGCCCCCACACTCACCAGATCTCAAGCCAATAGAGCATCTTTGGGATGTGGTGGAACGGGAGCTTCGTGCCCTGGATGTGCATCCCACAAATCTCCATCAACTGCAAGATGCTATCCTATCAATATGGGCCAACATTTCTAAAGAATGCTTTCAGCACCTTGTTGAATCAATGCCACGTAGAATTAAGGCAGTTCTGAAGGCGAAAGGGGGTCAAACACCGTATTAGTATGGTGTTCCTAATAATCCTTTAGGTGAGTGTATATTTCAAAAATAAGTTAATCTAATGGATACCTAAGGATATAAGCCCCCACCAACAGAAGCAAATCATATTCAAAATAGGAGTCTCTGACATTATGAGCTGCTGTGAGCTTTTTCAAAAATGTCTTATTTTGTCACTTTCCCATAAAGCCCTATTTGATACTCTGTTGTTTTGTAGGTAGATTTTTGGATCCAGTGCCTTGTCTTCCCATATTCTCAGCTTTAAAGCTTTGTTCCAAACAGAGAGCTTTTTCATAATAGCTCTATTTTGTTTTGCTAAAATTCAATGCTGCTAAATTTTCAGCATCTTGGAAATTTTTCTTCTACCCTTCTCCTCGTTGGAGCTCTTTAGCCTTCATGATGCTTATTTTATTAGGAGCTATGCAAACTCACTTTTTCAATTGCTAGAGATCAGTGTACTTAACCTGTGGATGGTATTTTCAAAAATGGGTCCTGAAATACTGTAGACTGGTGCCTTGTCCAGGGCTGCTTCCTGCCTTACCATAGGTTGGATAGGCTTCAGTTACTGCTGATCCAGAAATGACACGCAAATGGAATTAATTCAACAAATTTTTTTCCAAAGTCAGTGGGTTTCACTAGAGTCTACATGGAATCCACTTTTATTTATAATGATTTTGAATGATCCAGGCACTCCATGTGCAAGGTTTATGTGGTTTCTCTGTGTCTGTGCTGCCCGTGCACATCCTAAAAATATTTACACTTTAGGTTGACTGTCCAGGTATGAATGAGTAGCAGTGTTTGTACAATTCAATTTAATTCAGTTTATTTTAGTATAGCACTTGTCACTGAGTGCTGACACAGAGGACTGTGACAAGTTCACAGGTAGATACAAATACAAATTACTAATTCTAGTAGAGTACACATAAAGACACAGATTTGTTTAAGTAGACAGGAAAACTAAATGGTTCAAAACTGATTAACATCAATTGAACCTAACAATATCTGTTCATTAAAGGAAAACAAACTCAGTTCAGCAACATCCTTTGAGAAAATAAACCTCTGTTAGGTCCATGGTAAATTAAAACAGACAAAGTCAAAGACTGAGTCAGGCATAGTCTTAGTTCTGGAGACCTTACACTCCTTTCTGGGCAGGCTACAGTGAAGCCTGTGCTAAGCTGTTTCATATGATTACTGAATCTTTCCTTCTGTTGATTCCAATGTTCCCCGTAACTCAGATATTTTTCCATGGACAGTAATGGTTGAATGTAGAGCAGTAGCTCTGCACAGTAATGGTCTTCTGGGATAAGCATGGGCCCTCCATGTGGATTAAAAAAATGCACAATTTACAAGCATCTGTAGAAAACTTTTATCATATGATTCTATAGTTTTAAGTTGATCAGTGTGAAAGATCCAACTAAAAATTAAGATTTGATAGTTTCCACTCAACCAGCCTTTACTGACCCCACTGAAATCAGTTTAGAGTTGTGATGGTGAAGACAATCTTGGCAGAATTGGCCCTGTGTGGCTCCAGCCATAGCAGCATTTCAAACTGAAATGCAATAAAATTCAATTAACACCCTTAGGCTGAATACCTTTTACAAACATCCTTAATAATGTGCGATCTTCAGAAAAATGTCATTGGTTGTTAAGAAAATCATAGAACAGATGGACAATGAATAGTCTGAATACACACCATTATGACTAAACAAGAAAAAACATTAAAAAGCAAAAAAAAACTTGTGACTTGGCAGTTCCATTCCCAGTGAAGCATTATGCAGATGTGTTGCTGTTGGTATAAAGGAGCCCCCGTACCTTTTCTTGACACACTTCTGTCGAATGATTCATTGGCTGAAAGTCCTCAGTGTTAGTATGTCAGAGAGACAATGAGCAGCATTGTTCATAATGTCAATAGGTTTTGTTTTCATTCTTTCCTTGGCTACGACCTCCAGGGAGTCCAGTGTGTGTCCCATAACCGAGCCTGCCTTTTTAATATAGTCCTGGTCACCATTATTAGCACCCTTTAATTTTTAGCATAACTTGTAGAATATATTCAGAAATAAATGAAAATGTACCAAATGTGTATCATCAGAATATTTTAATTGGATATCCAGAGTACTGTCTTGAAACGTTTTTGTAGCCATCTACAGTATAAGCTTCTTGCACATGGCAGGTGGAATTTTCTGCCACTCTTCCTTTGCAGTTTGTTCAAACTCTTGAATGCTTGCAGAACTCCCTTCCGCTGTGGCAGATTTCCGCTCTTTCCACATATTTTCAATGGCATTGAGATCAGGACTTGGATTGGCCAGTTTAAAATGATCCACTTTGTTCCTTTTTAACCTTTCTTCATATTCTCGTATGCTTTTCAAAGTGTGCTTTGGGTCTTTATATTGCTGGAGAACCCATAATTTTCAACTCAAACCTACTTTTTTTACACTGTGTAGCACATTTCTGTCTAGAATACTTTGGTAATGCTCTGATTTCATGATTCCTGTGATACCATCAAGGCCTCCAGTACCAGAGGCACCAAAGCAGCCCCACAATGTTATGAATCCTCCACCATGCCTCATTTTGCCATCTCTAAACAAATTGCTGGAGTGCATTGTCTACAGGTGATAGTTTGGTTTCATCCGTCTACAGAACATTTTCCCAGAAGGATTGTGGTTTGTTCAGGTACTTTCTGGCAAAGAGCAGTCATTCTTTTTGATTTCTTTTCTTTAGCAGTGGGGTCCTCCTTGGCCTTCACCCATAAAGCCCTTCTTGGTTTAGAGTGTGGTGTATGGACAAAGAGGCTGTTTGGTCTGGCTAAAGTCAATCCCCAGTTCCTTGGTTTTGCTGATGTTAAGTTGCAGACTACACTTTCTGAATCAAGAAACATATTGTTCAATGTCAAAATGAAGATTGTAATCATCAATTTTATATAATGCCTTTCATATAAAACACACAAGTACCCTACTTTTAACATTGCAATTATTTGCAGCAAGTCCCTTTTTTCCCTGTAACCGCTGTAAACCCTCTGCAGTTCGCATACCAGGAGAAGGTGGGAGCAGAGGATGCCATCATCTATATGCTACACCGATCCCTCTCCCACTTGGACAGAGGCAGTGGTGCTTTAAAAATTGTTTCTGGACTTCTCTAGTGCCTTCAACACCATCCAACCTCTGCTCCTTAGGGACAAGCTGACAGAGATGGGAGTAGATTCATACTTGGTGGCATGGATCGTGAACTATCTTACAGACAGACCTCAATATGTGCGTCTTGGGAACTGCAGGTCTGACATGGTGGTCAGCAACACAGGAGCGCCGCAGGGGACTGTACTTTCTCCGGTCCTGTTCAGCCTATATACATCGGACTTCCAATACAACTCGGAGTCCTGCCACATGCAAAAGTTCTCTGACAACACTGCTATAGTGGGCTTCATCAGGAGTGGGCAGGAGGAGGAGTATAGGAACCTAATCAAGGACTTTGTTAAATGGTGCGACTCAAACCACTTACACCTGAACACCAGAAAAACCAAAGAGCTGGTGGTGGTTTTTAGGAGACCCAGGCCCCTCCTGGACCCTGCGATTATCAGAGGCGACTGTGTGCAGAGGGTACAGACCTATAAATACCTGGGAGTGCAGCTGGATGATAAATTGGACTGGACTGCCAATACTGATGCTCTGTGCAAGAGAGGACAGAGCCGACTATACTTCCTTAGAAGACTGGCGTCCTTCAACATCTGCAATAAGATGCTGCATATGTTCTATCAGATGGTTGTGGCGAGTGCCATCTTCTACGCGGTGGTGTGCTGGGGAGGCAGCATAAAGAAGGACGCCTCACGCCTGGACAAACTGGTGAGGAAGGCAGGCTCTATTGTAGGCATGGAGCTGGACAGTTTGACATCCGTGTCAGAGCAACGAGCAATGAGCAGGCTCCTGTCAATCATGGAGAATCCACCGCATCCACTGAACAGTATCATCTCCAGACAGAGGAGCAGTTTCAGCGACAGACTGCTGTCACTGTCCTGCTCCATTGACAGACTGAGGAGATTGTTCCTTCCCCACACTATGCGACTCTTCAGTTCCACCAGGGTGGGGGGTAAACGCTAACATTATACAAAGTTATTGTCGGTTTTACCTGCATTTTTATCACTCTTTAATATTTTTTTTTTATCAGTATGCTGCTGCTGCTGCTGGAGTATGTGAATTTCCCCTTGTAATTAATAAAGTATCTATCTATCTATCTATCCATCCATCCATCCATCCATTTTCTAACCCGCTGAATCCGAATACAGGGTCACGGGGGTCTGCTGGAGCCAAACCCAGCCAACACAGGGCACAAGGCAGGAACCAATCCTGCCAACCCACCGCAGGACACACACAAACACACCCACACACCAAGCACACACCAGGGCCAATTCAGAATCGCCAATCCACCTAGCCAGCATGTCTTTGGACTGTGGGAGGAAACCGGAGCGCCCGGAGGAAACCCACGCAGACACGGGGAGAACATGCAAACTCCACGCAGGGAGGACCCGGGAAGCGAACCCAGGTCTCCTAATTACGAGGCAGCAGCGCTACCACTGCGCCACCGTGCCGCCCATCTATCTATCTAATAACAACCAAAAAGAAGAGCAGACAGAATTAAGGTAACTTGCTCCCAATTATCAGTTAAAGTGTGTACTATTGGGATTTGAACCTGTGACCAAGAGATGTAAAGTCCATCTTCTTAGCCAGGAAAACCCACCTTTTAAATAGGAGACACGCCTGCCGGCCACCTCCCAAGTGTTTTAGGCTCTGAAGGTGATGTTAGGTCCCTCTCCTAATACATCGTTTTCTGTATCACAAATAAGCTGAACAAGCTGAGCGGAGGTGTACTTACCAGCAGGTGGAGCCGGCGTTTGCCTCTGGTCTGCAGCGGCTGCTCCACCCTCACTGAGACAGTCAGCAGGTAGACACAGTGATCCCAGGGGAGGGAGGCAGAGAGCTACACACTGCAATCTGCTGCCTTCCTCTTTCAACAACTTTTTTTTCCCTTCAAAAACTACATTCAGTCGTCTTGGATCTGTCTGGAAGGGGAAACTTTACAAATGTTGCTGAACTGAGATATAGTCTCTTACAAAAGTCTTCCAGATTACGCATTCTCTTACAGTAAATTCACACGAGAAGATTTCTTTGGAGAAATTAGCTCGTTTTGCTTCTTTGGAAACCTGACCTGGAATTCATACCCTGGAAGAAACAGGCGTGCTGTTTGAAGATTAAAGAAGGTGAAGGGGTGCTGGAGGTGGAACCACATCTTTTCATGGGAAGAAATTAGAAAGTGCCTAATCGCGTTGAAATTCCTGTGGGATTATATGTTTCATTATTTTCTGCCTAATTTTAAGGCTTTTTTGGTTACTGTTGCACTTCTGTGCCTGCGTATCTGTCTGTTAGAGAGATATTAACGAAGTGGAGACGAGGGGAGGCAGGGGAAGATATTTTGTCTCTGCAAATTAATTAAATAAATACGGTAGTGTTCGCAATGGCTACGGGCACGAACTCTAATGCCTGAAGACAAGCGATTTTTATTTGGGAGTATTAATGCATTCGATGAAGGAGGGAATCGCTTTGGGAAAGTACTGAAACTTTCCGATTCCAGTGTGGTTTCAGCGCAGAGGATTTGTTCGTAAGCCCAGCACAGCGTTGGACACGCCACCGATTTCTTCTCGCATTTCTGCTCTCGCTGAATATCTTTCTGTGTCTTGGGGATTCATGGGGGAAAAGTACAGTGCTGTCGGAGCCTTGACCGTCTCGGCTTGTGTCACGCAGAAAAAGCCCAAGAGCGGTTTTGTAATGTTTCAGCGCCCCGGCTGATTCCCACCGTTTCCCGAAAGCCCGGGGGGCGGGCTGGAGGGCAAGTGGCGCAACGCAGAGATCAAACGCACCGAACTCTCGGGATTGCGGTCGCCCTGGAGCAGCAAAGGACAGCGGCACTGATCTCACGGGGAAGGCGGATTCTCACAATGCGGCGCGAACGATTGGGGGTGCCGCGATAACGAGCTGCTCGTTACCGGCGTCGCAGTGGACAAATGTCACCGTCCTGGTGTGACACTTCGCCTCCACACCTACTAAACCGCGACTTGCCGATATACTCCATTTAAGTGAACGTGTGACAGATTACCTGCACAAGTGACCAACAATTCATAAAAAAAACCGGGATTTGACTTTCGTGGAGGAAACGAGTTTCAACTCGATCGATATCTGCCCTCAAGCCACGTGCAGTGCACGACACGACCACTTTTGGATACAGTTATCAAATTGTGCCTTTCCACAAGTTGCATTGCAACTTTTACTTTACTTTTGGTTTACTCTGGAACTTGTTTTTTTTTTTTTTTGGTCGGAGGCTAACTGGAGTACGCTGTCGGCTTCGCTGTGCACCATGTGCGGCCGGGGCCCGCCTCTGCAATGACCGGTCCGCAGCGGCCACTGGCCGGGCTCTGGCCGTGGCTGCTAATGGCGGCCCTTCAGGTAGTGCTCGGGCAGACCGGGCTGGAGCTGGCGGCTGCCGAGTCGGAACGCTCCCCGCAGAAGGCTGTCCTCAAGGTGACACTGCTGAGAGCTGAGCGGGCGGGGGAGTCGCTCACCTTGGAGGGGGTGTTCGCGGGGGCCAGCGAGACGGGTCCAGCCCAAGGCCAGCTCATGCAGGTAAGGGGGCGTGGGCTCGGGGTGGGCCGGGAGGTGGGGGACCCAGCTCCAGACAGCTGGTGCCAGGCCGGTGACGAAATTTAAAAATGTATGGAGCGTCCCAAATGTAAGCTGTTGAGTTTACAGTTCTTCAGATTTCTTTGCTCTGTTTAGATTTTCTGTATCCTGTTTATTTTGTTTAGCTGAATAAATGTTGGACTGTTTGCATCAACTTTAGCGTTACGGTATATATCAGATCCCAAAATTTGGCATTACAAGTTAGGTTAGATATACTTTATTATCCCAGAAGGAAATTTGTGTTGTTTATGAATCATAATCCATATTTCATATTTTTTTTCCAGTCACTCTTTGTAAAGCATTTGCATTTGAGAGCAACAGAAAACTAGTTGTTCTCCAAATTATGTAGACTGGAATAAGACATCCTCTTTAATCTTTGAATGTAAATTTTCAAAACTTGTTCTGCACATTTCGGCAGTTTTCCACAATAAAAAATACTGCGAATTTCTGTGCCCGTTTTCATTGCAGCAGTCAGTGAGAGAAGTACCATAAACTTGTGCTTTTCAGTCTGAATCCTAAAGGATTGACCAATGCCTCGTTTCCCCAAAAGGGCAATTGGAGTCAATAGAATTAAACATCCAGCTTGATCTCCTTTCCAACTGGTAGTTCGCAACAACTTTAAACTTTCATTTGTTTTCTTTTGAGTATTTTTTTAAGACTGAAAAACAGAAAATGAATGTTTGTCTCGAACAGAACTGTCGGAAACATCCTCACAATTCACCAGCTTTGTGCCCAGGAGAGTAAATTAATTCAGGTGGCATTGGTGATTTCTTTTTTTAAACTTCAAATTATGGTCCAACAAGCCACGTTGCAGATTCACAGATTTTGTTCACGATTTTGGGGAACTGAACTTGGTATAGACCAAATAGTGCAGTAATCTGGTTTTGTTTAGCTGCCTGCCAAGTTTAATCACATACTTCTAAATAGAAAACCAGGCTGTAGGTTGTATGTCAGTGCTGTACAGTCTTGCAGAGTGATGCAGGCGATTACCTTTCCCACACCACAGTGCAGCAAAGTGTGATTGGTTATTAAGATGTCTCCTGCAAGTCACTTGCCTTCTGGATGATAACCGAGTGAAGTTTTGTATAACTTGACTCCTTTACAAACAGTGACTTCCCTATATGTTGCAAACTTGGGTTTTTCTACTAGCATGTACAGCAGAATATTAACCTCACAACCAATCTGGAGCTTCTTTCACACAGGTGACATTTTTAGCTTGTAACTGGCTCATCTTGCTTGAGCCTTGTTATCCTATCCACGTCAGAAAATCAGAAGCAGGGCTTCTGTGCTGAACTGACGTGTTGTGCTGTTAAACAAATCCTGTTCGTGGAACCAGTATAATTAGATTTCTTTGGCATAGCTGCTGCCTTCACCATAAAAAATTGTAATACAAAACATGTGACATATTTTGATTTAGGTTTTAAACATACGATTTACACTAAACTGGTGATTATCAATCTGGGGGCCACAGAGTGTTCTTGGGATGCTGGTTGAAAGGATTATGACAATAAAGGGGGCCTGATCACATTTCTAAAGGTGCTGCTATAGTCATTTCTGTAATGCAGAAGTTTTCCTGTTGATGCACCAGGCAGTGTCACGTTAAAGAAAAAATCGCCAAAAGCACCTCTATTCACAAACAGAACTGCTCATCACTTGAGTTAGAATGGCATAGTCACCCAATCTCCCGACCACTTTTGTTATTTGCAGGTCATCTTTACATATTTAAGAAAGGAAACACTCAAGAGGTGCATAGTCTTGAGCAAGTGAACCACAACAAATGATAAAAGTGTGGAAACTGAATAAATGCTTGTGTGTTAAAAGTACAATATGAATACCTTGTGAAGTTTGTTGTAAAGTGAAACCCACACAAATAAGTTACTTCTAAGATTCCAAGTAATGAGACAAGGCAAGTCATCTAATTACGTAAGCAGTTCTGTTAACCATAAAGATTGGCCACTCCATCTCCCCAGGAACCGAGGCTAGGAGTATTGGCTTTAGTAAATCATCTTTATAGACCCATACATTTTCTGTTTTTCACATTATTCAAATACCAGAAAGGCTTTGGTTCTCGTAATTTGTTTATATTCACACTTTTGCGTGTCTGCTCAACCTTAGCCAGTTGGTATTTTCAGACCTAATACTTGTGTGAAGGTAACCTTGTGGTGCTTCAGTGATTTCTGTAACTCAGATTAGGTATTTCCTCACCGAGTAGGCCTCTTCATTTATAAAGGGATTGAAATTTTGAATTTATAGCACCTGTTTTAACATATCATTCAAGACACACATTCTGTAACAAAGGTTTAAAAAATACAGTTGCAGAGAACAACAGCATTGTTACATTGAAAATAAAAGCAACAAACCCAAAATATAGATGAAGGAAGAAACGTGGAAAAGTACTTACAGAGGAAGATGGAAATTTGCTAGTGAGATAAGAGATGGCAATGATAAGAATTGTGCATGATTTCTTTTAACACTGTAGTATTTCATTGATATATTAACATCTGTTGGGTCTCATTTTCAAACTGGAAGCAAACATATATATTGTATGACTTATCACCATGAGCGGAATACTCAGATGGCATGGAAAAGGAAACAACATGCATAGTTTAGCAAGCAAAGAAGTGTCATTGTAAACTGTTTTTCTTGCATTGTAACCATTTATTGATTCTATTACTGCATTTTCAAATGAAAATGTTTTGTTTTTCTTGTATGATACCATCCTGTCACTTGGTATGTCTAGTTTCCTTTTGTTTTATGTAAAAATGAATTGTAGAATTAACTGTTTTGTTCTGATTATTTAATGTGTTTGGGGTAATTTCTAAAGATGATAAACCAAATCTTGATAAATTGCATTAAAAAAAAAGCAGTTTATCACCATGCCCTTGGTGCCCATAAAGCACACAGAAAAGCTGTTTTGTTCTTGGCTGAGAAATGTTAAAGTTATAGCCTGAAATTGTCAAAGCCAAATCATAGTCCGTAGTCAAATCCTGGTGCAATTCAGTCCAGTTTTTGGAAGATGTAGTTCTGTCATTTATATTTCTGCATTTCAATTTGAAAAGAGCTCCAAAGAGATTGGGATGTTAGTTACAAAAATCAGCAGCTGGATAACTACTTGCCTAATAATAATTTAAAAGGTTCACTTAAATTTTGAGTTAAAGCTGAGAGAATTCTATTTTATTTTTGATTTACTAATAAGAAGCCACCCCATACAAGATTTAATTCCAGCCCTGCCCTCTGAGAACCTAAAGTGAATTAAACAGGTTTGAAAATGTTGTCTTGAATATATGAGGCTAGTCTGTTCTTTCACATGTTTAGTCACAATTGCATGAAGACACAGTGAAATGATATTTACAGATCATTTGATACCTTGGTTAATTACTGCAGTGGAGTGTAAGCCACGAGGCTGCTGATTAGATCCCCAGTATGGCTCACAGTGTAAGGCTACTGAATATACCATTGCACTATTGAGCTGTTATGGCATTGTGATTTGAAAGGTGCTTTGGATAAACGTCTACTTAAATAAAATAACACAAGTGTAATCAATGTGTTGTGTTACCCCAACAACTGTTGAATCAGAGTACCTGGTTAGTACTTATGTCATTAAGAGAGCAACTTAATTAATGTGGGTGAAGCCTAATCACAGAGCATTTCAGAAGACTGCATTCCACACGAGTTGAATTTCTGCTAATAACTCAAATTTTAACTATTCAGTTTTTTTTTGTTCAGAATTTGGTTAGGGCAGTGAAAAGTGAAATAGCATGTAGTTTGTGTTCAGATATTCTGTCAGTGGTAATTGAAGGTTGTAGAGTGTAATCTTTTGGACAAAAATGAAACTCCTTTTGTGAAGAAATTGTTGGCTGGATATTTATTAGAATAAATTGTTTCAGGAAGAACAAGTGTGACAATGATTTTTCAGGTTTATGTAACGTTTTCTTACCTTAGAATTATGGAAACAGAAAATAACCTGTATAGTGTCTGGAAGCCATTTTTTTTTTTTAATAATGAAATAAATTTTATGCAAGATTTCCAAGGATGTTGTATTTATAAATCACTTCAAAGAATGAAAAATAGGCAAAACAATCAGTACTGGACTATTTTGTTAATTTCTTCCTGACGGCTTTATCTCAACTGATAAGTTCAGGGTCAACCAAGTAAAACTAAGCATCCGGTGATCATTTCCAGTGTCCAGTTGAAGTTGAACCGCGAGAATTTGAAGAGAGGGGGTTTGATGCTTTGGCTGATCTCCAGCTGCGAGTTTCAAGTAAAAGAAGCTTGTGTACAGGTTGCCCAGCAGGGCTTGCCTGTTGAGGCAGGTTTTTTTTTTTTTCTCCTCACTGCTCTTTACTTTTGCATTTTTGTCCGGGGGGAGAATCCAGGTAATTCTGAAATGTGGAGGCTTTTTTTTTACTTAAAATTCACACCCTCTGAAAGATTCTCAAAGAGAAGCAATTATTTTTAACCAACCTATTTTCAGAGTTACTCATCAGCGTTAAAGGATATTATGCTGCCACCACTCATAAAAGTATTTTTTTGATGTTTTGTGTTTCATCATTAGGGTTAGCTGTTGTGTTTTTAAGAGCATCACTGTGTTGGGGGTGTGGCGGGGTGAATAGGTGCTTGGAGGCACTTGCCTCAATTGTAAAAAAGCATTTATGTGGCTCTGTGTGCTGAGAAGAGCCTCTGTGGACCATGCTGCATAATTGTCATGCTAATTAGTTGCATCTTATATGTAATTCTTTGTTGTACCACTATGACCCCAGTGGGTCTTGGGTGATATTCAATGGCCATTTATTTTATCTGTAGTCTTTTAGTGTCACAGAGCTATATTAAACAAATTGAGATAATATTTTGCGTAAGTGTTATATATTGGTGATTAGTTTAAGATGACTTTTACTGTTCTTCCCCTAGCAGTTTATTACTGGCCTGAGGCTTATCCTTTCCACTGTTTTCTCTTGGTCTTGCAATCTTCTCTTTTCAATAATAAACTGAGCATTGCTCTGCTTTCTTTCTTTTTTTGTAATAGTCTCAGTTCATTATCAGTTGACCACCCTCACTGTTTCACAGTGCCCACTTGTATTAAAGAAAGTGGGCACTGCTTTTTACACCTTCACTACAGGAAGAATATGTCAGATTGTTAATTTAATGTTTAACTGTCTAGTTCCAACAGACGGTACTTTAGACAAAGTTAAAGCTTTCATTTGCTGGAAGGAAGCAGAAAATTTCTGGCCAATAAATAAACCCCTACTCTGTTCTTGGAACATGTTTTGTCATCTCAATGTCTAATAGCCACTATTCATTCTTGAAACCACATCAAAGCATTTTTAAGAATGGTTGTCCTGCAACTGTTAAAAAAAATAATTTCATTAAGTAATACATTTTATACTACACTCTTTGTCATTGTTTCTGTAGTTTTACTGAAGATTAACATTTGCTCTTAGGTAAATGTAAACAGAGTTACTTAAGTGCAGCTTCACAGAGCATACAGAGTTTAAAAAAATGAAAGAGTGGTTGAGAAGACTAAATGTAATTTTTTTCACTGTTGTCTAGTGACAGTACTATTGTATGCTTAAAAATTCAGTTTTTAAATCAGGTCATTTATCTCAAGTGTTACATTCAGCTGTATTTTGCATTATTTGAAACAGAGCAGAATTATCTTTGAGCAAAAACTGGTTAGAAAACCTTCAGTAGCATAATACTAAGTGTGCTTATGATCTGGCTGTAAGCAGAAGTATCACATGACATTCTGACATTTCATTTATATTCACACTGGCTGGCAATGTAGCCATAGGGGTTTGCTTCAGATGAAAGAGCTATAGACGGGGGGGGGGTTCTCCAAAGTACTGCTGTAAAGAGATTAATTGGATTAAAAAGAATAAACATGTTTTGAAATGGTTAAAGTCTGTAAATTTTCACTATTGGTACATGTGTTTGTGTTTTGCATTGTAATCAAAGAAAACCAATTATTGTAAAGTAGATGGGTGAGGACATATAAAATTTGTTTAAAGCCGACATCGTATTACATGAGTTATTTTCGGAAGTTCAGCTGTAATCTTAGCCCCTATTTTTTTTCCCATTCTTTCATGGTACATAAAACATGAGACATCAGACAGAGAAGACTCTGTTTTGTTTGCATGGTCCAAAACACCTGTGTTCCTTATTTCTCTTCACTGAATTATGTGCATTGTACTTTATAGATGGGCATCCATTGGTTATTAGCTCTCATGCACACAGAACTCCCTCTATGACTTAAGACAAAATCCAACCTTGTTTGCTTTTTCTGGGGCAAGCATGGACTAGTTGGAGCAGGTCACTGGATATGTCAGAATATTTGACAGATGGTCATGGGTTCATGCCACAACTGCACCTGACTTGCTACGATTATCTAAGTGTAGTCTACAATTTTAAATAGCCGCAAAAGTTGTGTAATGTATCATGGCCTTAACCAAACTTGTTTCCTTTCTTACTTCTTCTTTTTAAAAATTTGAAAGGGTTAAATATCATTCTTGTCTTTTATCTCAGATTTAATTGCAAGACTTCATAATATTGTAGCATGTGCTACCAGCAGCACATAAGTGTAGGAGTATAAATATATTTTGCCAAGATATACAATCTTCTAACCTCCAAAAAGTAAATGTTTAAATGTATCTATTTGTTTATTGTCCTGTGAAACATTCAGTGTTTGATACATGTATTGGTAGAACTTAGAAGTGGTTGAAAAGCCAATTGATCCCAGCTGAAATTCTTCTTGTGGTAAGAATTACAAGAAAAATATCTTACCAGAGTGCTAAAAAGTATTGGAAAACTTGCAATTGTCTTAAGCACAAAAACAGCATAGATTATCTTGCAGAAAATTTGTGGAATTTGTGATAACAAAGTTAATTTAACTTACATTTAAATAATAAGTTAGTTAACATTACGGCTGACACTGAAGTGAATAAATTAGAAAATAACCTTAAGCAAGCAAAATCAACACAGGTTGATTTGAACAAACCATAGATTTAAGCAGGTGCTGTATGTGCCAAATGATTTTAGGTCCTTAAATTTTCATAATTGACTGCTTCATGATCTTTATTGTCCCTAGTGTGTGCTTTGTGTGTGGGTGTGTGTGCCCTGCTGTGCCCGGGATTGTTCCTGCCTTGTGCCCTGTGCTGGCTGGGATTGGCTCCTGCAGACCCCGTGACCCTGTGTTAGGATATAGCAGGTTGGATAATGACTGACTGACTCCTCTTGGAATACTTTTTGCTTAATTAGTTTTATTTATTTATTATTTACATTCTTTTTTATTGCTTTACTGATGACATAATCTGCTGATCCTATACCATTATGCTCTGTAGCTGAGCAGAAGTGGTCAGAGCAGAAGACTTTCCTTTTACATTGTTGTAAATTTATTACATATTACTTTGGTTTAATGATATAAAACACAAACCTTCTAAAAAGCAAGCAGTGGATCTGGAGAAAACTTAAATTGTATAAAAAAAATATATATTTTTTAGTTTAATGCAGTTCTTCTTTTTTGGTGTTATGCATGTGGGGGACACCCAATTCTTATAATAATATTGCATCATATTACTGTTTGTAAAATCCAAAGCATTAATCAGCATTAGTATTAATCCAAGAAAGTACAGAAAAAATAAATGCTTAATTCATATAAGAGAATATATATATATATATATATATATATATATATATATATATATATATATATATATATATACTGCAAAAAAGAAACGTCCCTTTTTCAGGACTGTGTATTTCAACAATAATGTTTTAAAAATCCAAATAACTTTACAGATCTTCATTGTAAAGGTTTTAAACAATGTTTTCCATGCATGTTCAATTAACCATAATCAATTAATTAACATGCACCTGTGGAATGGTCGTTAAGACCTTAACAGCTTACAGAAAGTAGGCATTTAAAGTCACAGTTCTAAACACTCCAACACTAAAGAGACACTAAAGAGACTTGTCTACCGACTGTGAAAAACACCCAAAGAAAGATGCCCAGGGTCCCTGCTCATCTGCGTGAACGTGCATTAGGCATGCTGCAGGGAGGCATGAGGACTGCTGATGTGGCTAGGGCAATAAATTGCCATGTCCGCACTGTGAGACGCCTAAGACAGCGCTACAGGGAGACAGGAAGGACAGCTGATCATCCTCGCAGTGGAAGACCACGTGTAACAACACCTGCACAGGATCGGTACATCCGAATATCACACCTGCGTGACAGGTACAGGATGGCCACAACAACTGCCCGAGTCACACCAGGAACACACAATCCCTCCATCAGTGCTCAGACTGTCCGCAATAGGCTGAGAGAGGCTGGACTGAGGGCTTGTAGGCCTGTTGTAAGACATCACCAGCAACAACGCCGCCTATGGGCACAAACCCACCTTCGCTGGACCAGACAGGAGTGACAAAAAGTGCTCTTCACTGATGAGTCACGGTTTTGTCTCACCAGGAGTGATGGACGGATTCGTGTTTATCGTCGAAGGAATTGAGCACGTCTGGGACCTGCTGGATCGCAGGGTGAGGGCTAGGGCCGTTCCCCCCAGAAATGTCCAGGAACTTGCAGGTGCCTTGGTGGAAGAGTGGGGTAACATCTCACAGCAAGAACTGACAAATCTGGTCCAGTCCATGAGGAGGAGATGCACTGCAGTACTTCAAGCAGCTGGTGGCCACACCAGATACTGACTGGTACTTTTGATTTTGAGCCTCCCTTCATTCAGGGACACATTGTGAAACATTTTTAGTTTATGTCTTATGGTGTTGACTCTTTTAGTGTTCATACAAATATTTACACATTAAGTTTACTGAAAGTAAAAACAATTGAGAGTCAGAGGACGTTTCTTTTTTTGCTGAGTATATATTATATAAATTCATATATTAGTGCCCTTAAAATGTATTTTCTTGCATATTTTGTTGAACTTGAGCGATATGACAAATATGCTAAAATCACAAGAAAATTTTTTACTGATTAAGTTGCTAAGTATTATTTTACTTTTTCGTGATAATTTTATTGCAAAATTAGCTAATCAAAAAATTAAAAGGATATTATTTATAACCAAATTATAATAGTAAAAATGAAAAAAACAACACCCCCACCATACCCCATTCACAAATTACAAAAAGCACAAAACCAAAACATGACCACTCCCAGCTCACCCAAATATGAAAACAAATGTGCAATATGTATCATCACAACCTGCTAAACAAATTCCTCAACCATAAATCACAAATGTTTAAAAAAAATTATAAAATTTATGAGCTATAAATAAGGAGACTATTTTCTAGTAAAACCCTAACCTGCCCAGGTGCTTTTTCACAGGCATGTGAGGTTTTAACAGATGCTTCATTAATATGTGCTGCAGAGAGCTCTAAATTTATAAGGATTACAAAATGAAGTTAACCAAATGACCAGAACTAAAGGAACATGCCACTCAAAACTTACCCCATGTATTTTGTAGTGATGGCTAAGAAAAATGTTTAATGTCATGTTTTCATGCATTATAGGGATAACAAAGTTTCTCTAATAGGTGTGGTGACCAATGTTGAACAGCAGCAAATAGTATCAAAAGGTCCTCACGTTATTTGTGTTGCATAGTTGCCATGTGAAGTCATCCAGTTGCATGCTGACAGCCACCCAGACACACATATTTTTGCTAAAATATTGTTAAATATACCATTTCTGGAAAACTTTCTCACGAATGGAAAAAAATAAAAATTGGATGGCGTATTCCAGCCTATTTAAATGGCGGCCTGCAGGCCACATGCATCCCAGAAACAACCTCCGAGTGGCCCAGCCTGTGGTTCCATCAGAAACTCAGAGAATAACCCAAGAAAAACATATTTTGCGAGTCTTCAAAAATTCTTACAGTAGTATAGACCATGAATACAATATTCTGCATAGCCTAGCAACATTCAAACCCACAATGCAGCATGTTGCCGTGTGTCTACAAGTGGTGGTAGTAGTCTATGATACTGTGACAGCCTATCGAAGGAGCCACTTCTCTGGGGGAATCTCTTCTGCTCTTTTACCATTTGATCCCTTCTTATCCTGATACTGTCACTCAGCTCTCTCTAGGGAGGTTCCCTGAGTGTGCCATAGATGTTGTGTTAGTTACTGTTATCACTTGTAATGGGTTTGTGCACTGATAGTGTTGATAGTGCTGGTATTTTTATTTTATTCTGTTAAATGCACTTTGTGATATAACTGGATAACATATTTATGCAGTGGCACAATCGTAGCACTGCTGGCTCGCATTAAAAAGATCATGGATTTGCGTCATGCATGGGATGCAAAGTGTTTTAAGTAGTGAGAAAAATGCCATCTATATATATAATTCACTAAGGGCATGTAAGACGCACCCAAGACAGAGCGCCATGCCCGCCAACTCTCAGAGCCCCGCCCACCAACTGTAAGACTATGGGATACTATGGAATACGCACAACAAGGCCAGGCCCGCCAACTCACAGAGGCCCACCTGCAAACTCTAAGACCATTGGATACGCTCAACAGAGCCCCACCCACCAACTCTAACCCTCCTCCCGCGTCATGGGATACGCATGACAGAGCCCCGCCCGCCAACTGTAGCCCTCCTCCCGCGTCAACCGATGCTCTTGAGGCATGTGCACTGCCTGCTTATGTACCAGTACGCAATAACTCACCAAACACAGCCTCAGTTGCTTTCGTCTGTGCTACAGTCCACATGCACCTCTGAGCCACGTTAACTTTTCATTGTTCTTTTCGGTTCTGGCTGCTTTTCTATATATATAATCGACCAAGTCGCCTGACCATGGATTATGCATGAAAGAGCCCCGACCGGCCACTCTAACTCTCCTCCCGCGTCATGGGGAACGCACGACAGAGTCCCGCCCGCCATTCACTAAGGACACGCAAGACAGAGAGCCACGCCCGCCAACCGTAAGACCATGGGATACGCAGGACAGGGCCAGGCCTGCCAACTCCTCTGATGGCCAATGAAGTGCATTGCAAGAAGTACATACTGTGGTAGGTAGGCCAATGTTATGTTCTTGGATGGGAATGGCGGTATCTTGTTGAAAAGCAGCGTAAAACTGAATGCGATGACTGTGCATGGGGTTTGCGAGTTGACATTGAAAGGAATTGGAATGAGTTTGTAAGTACTTCTTGAGAGCACAAGTTGTTTTGAAGCTTTGCTGGCAATGTTCACATTGCATAATTCTTTCAGTGGAGTGTGATTTTAAATGTGCATTGAGATATCTCTGCAGTTGGAGCGTTTTTGAACAAATACTGCATTGAAAGACCTGTGTGGAATGTGTTTGTTCAGTGGAGTGTGTGTTTAAATGTGCTTTGAGATATTTCTGGATCATGAAGGTTTTGGAGCAAATGTTGCATTGAAATTCCGGTGTGAAATGCGTTTGTAAATGTTTTTCAGTAAGAGGGTAGTGGGAAGGTGACGTCACATCAGCGTGGCTGCAGACAAATGTTTGTGTTGAATGGATTTGCACATGGTTGAAGAGATCCGTCTCTGTAATGGCACTAGACTTTCTGTTGTACTGGAGTGTAAGACTATCATATCTGCTACCTCAAAAACTGTCCTTATTCCCTGGATTTCCCTGACCCCATCAGATTCAAATTTGCCTTTTACTTTTACACGCAGGCAATTTCCTGTTAGATTGGCGTTTGCAATGACAATTAATAAGGCACAGGGCCAAACTTTCAAAAAGATATGCCTGTATCTGCCATAACCTGTTTTCAGTCATGGACAATTGAATGTTGCTCTCTCCAGAGTTCCATCTTTTCATTCACTGACAGTTGTATCCTTAAACCCTCCCCATGTGGACAACCGTGTCTTTCAGGAAGTGTTCACACATCAATAAATAATTATGCGGTGTATGCTACGCCGTGGGCAGGCTAGTGTAAATATAAAGAATTATTATATGTTCAAAATATTTATTTCAAAAAAGAGAAAGAAATGTTATTGCTAATATTATGCACTATTTTGGTTTTATGCATTTTGAGATGTGTCTAGATAAATTTTGTATTTTTTTTTGTACACTTTTTGAAGTGCCCATGTCAGATGTGACCAGATTTAAAAGGGAAACAATAAATAAACATTACTTATAATACATTTTAAACCAATACAAATTAATGTATCATTACCTACTGCTTACTGGCTCCTGAAAATGTTTTGTCCAGCTAAATCTCTTAGTTTGAAAATCTGGCCCAACTAATTCAAATGATTACATATTAACAACAATTTAGAGGCAATAGTCAGTTGTGGCTGTAGTTCTTTTTCTTGCCAGGGCACAAAGTGCACATGAAGGGTATTTCACGAGGAAAGCAAAGGCCAAAAAATACATATATGGTCTGTTGTCTGCCTGTGATCCTTAGTTGGCAACAGGAAATGGTGGTTGACTATGCAACCAATCCGCTGCTGTAGGTACTACATTTCCATGCTCATTCAGTCCATGGCAATTGTCCTTACCTAATCATGGTCAAGGCAGTGGCTGTTCAAGTCTTGCATCTCAAAAACATAATACTACATTCTGTATTATCAATGTGTTTGAAAGAAATAGAGACCTTAGTGTTCATCACTATACTAGTTAAGTGTGCTATTCTTATGATTGTAGTCCACATTTTTTTCAGTGGAGACAGTGCTAACAGCAGTAATCTGTATAGTGATTTGGAAACATTATATTTTGAAGATAGAACAGTGTTGGCTGGGATTGGCCCCAGCAGACCTCTGTGACCCTGTAGTTGGGATATAGCGAGTTGGATGGATGGATGGATAAAACAGTGTCTCTGTACATTTATTTTAATTTTTAGTGTTATTCTATCTAAACATCTTAGTTCTTCATAATGAGCTGCTCCATAATCTCTCCAGGTTGTGAGTTGTCTGTATTCTGAAGCACCCTCTGCACAGAAGTTGAGCTGATGTGAACATACTTGCCCAAATTTTTCAACAGAGGACGTTGAATTCCTTGTACATAATGGAGGGCATCAGTATCCTTGCTTCTATTGTACACCGCTACCTTCAACTTAGCTAAATGCATTGTATGACAATAAATTTTAGTTATCTTGTCCTGCATTGGATGCAACAACCACACATTTTTTGCTTGCTATGGATGGAACATGTTGCACCATGCTTGCTTCTAATATACAGAAAAAGTGCCAACTTGTTAGTCTACCCTATTAGGGAAAAATCTTCTCTAAATCTAAATGATGTGTACAGACACTTTAATTTTATACTGTTTGCTTTTTAAAGCAATGGAGACATTAACATGATATTTATGAAATGCTATTATTGTATGACATTACAGAGTGAAATCCCCAGCCCTGCAACTATGATGCAACATCTCAAATTCAGAACCCTTGAGTTAAGTGCTCCTTTGAATTTTTTATGTTTCTGATATGAGTTAATTCAAATTCAAGTCTGCAAAACAAGCCAGACATGTCCATACAGTCCATGTGCACTGTCACAGATCTAGCAGCAGCAAACCAGTCAATATTAGTATACCACAAATGAAGGATGTTTTGTCACTCGACTTTGGAGACAAAATAGGATTTCTTGGTATTCTTATTCAGTGATTGTATTTCTTGCTCCACCATAGTGTCATAATTACTGCTGTTGAGAGTATCAACTATACTGTAGTGCTACACAAAATAGGACTATTTACAAATTATCATATGTATTTGTGTTTATATATATATATATATATATATGTATATATAAATAAATTTATAATATATATATATATATATATATATATATATATATATATATATATATATATATATATATATATATATATATATATATATATAAATTTATAAATGACAAGTGACAAATCATTAAAATTATCAAGGTTCAAACAGTAAAATCAGGTACATTTAGACCTGTATGTAAGCTTGCTAAAAAATGTACCCTTACAATTTTTTTGGATTAATTAAAGCTTGGATGATATTCTCCATAGAAATCCATTGAAGACGGGTGTCTCCTTGTTTCAAAGGTTGTGTCTGTTTACAGCATAAGCAAGTTGCAGCGTCACTTCTGACTATGAATTCTGCTTGTGGTCTGCTTGTCAGTCTATGAAAATCTAACCAGATCTTGGGGTTCTCCCATGAGGATGCAATTTCACAGTCATTGCACATGCCCCATTGTAGTGCCTCCTCTGACAATAGTCATAACATTAAAGACTTTGTTTTTTGAGCTGAAGACAACCTAAACATAGATGACAAAGCAATAAGCATATAAGGCAATGTTTCTTTAACTATGGGAGACGTTTGTAATGGGTTGCCATACGATTGTATAGTAAAATTATTAAATTATAAATCTGTTTAACGCACTGTTTATTGTGGTAATATATAATCTCAGACATATAAACAACGCTGTTGATGCCTCACAGAGAGCTTTAATTTCTGGTGTACGAAAATATCACACACATTCCTTATAACGCCAACCCGTGAAACTGTCAAATTGAGATGGCTGACAAGAAAAGACACAAATAAGAAAGCATGAGAGAGGTGTAAAAATCACAGACAAGCATGTGAGGTGAGGAGGCTGCTGTATCAGTTTGAAATGTCAAAATGAAAAGAACTGGTGAAGGACTTGGACAAGGATGTGACAATATTCATGGAGTTTTTGGGGGAGAATCAGTAAGGTAAGGGAATGGATAGTGCTGTGACAGTGTTTTATGCTAAACACAGATTCACTGGCCATGTACAACTGGTCAGTGCCTCATTGCATGTTTGCCATTATGGTATACATTCAATCTAAATCTGTAATTGAGGCATAAATAAGATTTTGTGTTATGTTTAATGTGCCTAGTCAAGGATGAATTCCTTTTCTTAACACTATTTTAAAGTGTTTTATTAATTAAAATCTACGAATAGTCTGAAGGACAGGTTTAATTGAATTTCAGCAGGCTTCACTACCTCTGACCAAAGAAATCTTACTACAGCATGATATTTAACAGGGGTGATTTTAGTGCAATTTTAATAAAGGGATGCACTTGCCAAAATGTGTGGAAAGAATAGCTCTAGGATATCTCATTCAGTTATGTTGTGGAAAATTATGAATCAAACCACAGTCTTAAAGAGTGGAGTAGGAAAAAGCCCAATGATAAAGTTACCACCTTGAAGGGAAACACCCTCCTTATTCCATTCACAAGTGGACATTTTTAAATTGGTGAACTGACATCGCACCAGTAAAGGTGGGGAAAGATGTGATGAAATTAAACCAGGGGACTGTATTTATTTTAAGAGTAGCTAAACAAAACCAAAGGGACATTTTTAACCTTAGACTATATATATATATATATATATATATATATATATATATATATATATATATACTGTATATATATATACTGTATATATATATATATACTGTATATATATATACTGTATATATATATATATATACTTTATATATATATATATACTGTATATATATTATATATATATACTGTATATATACTATATATATATGTATTAGGGCTGTCAGATCAACCATTGCTATTTAAATATACAGTAATCCCTCGTTATATCGCGCTTTGACTTTCGCGGTTTCGCTCTATCGCGGATTTTATATGAAAGCATAACTAAATATGTAATGCGGATTTTTTGCTGCTTCGCGGGTTCTGCGGACAATGTGTCTTTTACTTCCTGTACATGCTTCCTCAGTTGGTTTGCCCAGTTGATTTCATACAAGGGACGCTATTGGCGGATGACTGAGAAGCTAACCAATCAGAGCACGCAGTTAAGTTCCTGCCTTCTGAATGCAGTGTTAACCAGGAAGTCTCGTCTAGCTCATTCAGCATCAGTGGGTTTCGCTGTGTAAAGAGTTGTGCTCTTTTGTGTTTACTGTATCTTTGTGCATAGTCAAGCCCTTCATTATGGCTCCAAAATGATCTGCTACTGCTTCAGGGGCCATGCCCAAGTGCAAACGGAAGATGTTAACGATTGCCGAAAAGGTAAACGTTTTTGATTTGTTGAAGGCTACGATTCTTTTATTTAAAAAGTAGGAAAGGAATATAAGATCTACGCCGCAGTGTCCTTTTAACCAGGGTGCAAAACGAGTTGTAAGTGGATGTAATAAGGCAGTAGTCCGGATGGAATCTGCTTTAGGGATTTGCATTGAAGACTGCCAGAAGAAGAACAACGGCAGTGCTACACAATCGCCTGAAGTGGCTCCTTTAAGGGCTGTAACGCTCTCCTTTGTTGTGCAGTAAAATAAAACTCATTGTTATCGGACAAGTCATCGTGTCATTGTTGGTGAGTAACCATAATTAATTTTCCACTTACAGTACTTAGTACATGTACGTGCGTTTAGTGTCACTGTACACACATTTACTGTATACTATTTTTCTTGTATTGTACGTATTTATTGCTGGTGGCATGTCTATCGTAATGGCTGTAACATATGTGATATCGGAGACACTCAATATCTTTAAAATAATATTTAGGTTTTACTGTATATAAACAGTGTGTTTATATACATAATTTCAATGAATCTTACCTAATATCTAAGAGAATACAAAGGGATTATGCTGTATAACTCTGCGGGGAATATTTATAAACAGTGTGGGAGAGTTTATAAGGGCTTAAAATATCTAAAAATAACCATAGAAACATATGGTTTCTACTTCGCGGATTTTCACCTATCGCGGTGGGGTCTGGAACGCAACCCCCGCGATCGAGGAGGGATTACTGTAATTTGAAGTTATTTAAAAAAAGTTCTTATTCAAAGGCACAATCTGACATTCAATTTATAAAAAATGGTTGTTTGTTTTACCTGTTCTAATTTTGGAATTGACTTACTCCTGACACGAAATGCAAAGCTGCAGTATTTTACATATCTGTTTTTGCACTTCACATCCAGAATTTCGTTTGCTTAGTTTATTATCTTCTTCAGTAAAACTTACAGCCAGATCCTTTCATAAATTTTCCCACTGGTCTGCACTTTAATCTACAATTGTACTCTGAGCAGTTTTTCTATCCACTCCTCTGATGCATTAAAAGTATTATTTTGCATAATTCTGTTCCATACACTCTTAAACAAGAGATCCCTGACTGTATAATGGTAAGACCTTCTCATTTACGTGAATGGAAAATCTATACTAATAAAAGGCAAAGCCCTCACTCACTCCCTCCCTCCCTATCACTCACTCCCTCACTCACTCACTCACTCACTCCAACTTCTCGTGTAGGTGGAAGGCTGAAATTTGGCAGGCTCATTCCTTACAGCTTACTTACAAAAGTTAGGCAGGTTTCATTTCGAAATTCTACACATAACAGTCATAACTGGAACCTACTTTTGTATACTGTATACGGCCATAGCGGGGAGCTCAGTCGCCGTGTGAGGCGGTTGCGTCTTGCATCATCACTCCGCCCACGTAATTGAGTGACAGCCTATATAAGGTAAATATTCGCGGTGAAGGACTGTGCTTAGCATATTCATAAGTGCGTCTACTGCGGAAATCAGCACGCCTCCCATGTAATTGACTGCCTGCCCATATAAGGACGTTCTTCGCTACGGTGTGTTCATTCCTTTCCTTGCTTCGCCAAGGAAACAGCCTTTTCACAGCTTCTCCACTGTTTTATAAACAAACGACATATAAGGATGTCCTTTTTCCTTGCTCGTGGGTGAAGGACTGTGCTTAGTATATTCATAAGTGCGGCTGCTGCGGAAATCAGCACACCTCCCACGTAATTGACTGCCTGCTCATATCAGGCCGTTCTTCGCTGAGGTGTGTTCATTCCTTTCCTTGCTTCGCCAAGGAAGCAGCCTTTTTACAGGTTCTCCACTGTTTTAGCATATTCATAAGTGCGGCTGCTGCGAAAATCAGCACGCCTCCCACGTAATTGACTGCCTGCCCATATAAGGCCGTTCTTCGCTGTGGTGTGTTCATTCATTTCCTTTGCTTCACCAAAGAAGCATCCTTTCCACAACTTCTCCACTGTTTTACAAACGAACAACATATAAGGCCGTCCTTTTTCCTTAGTTCGCCAAGGAAGCAGCCTTATTATTTAATCCACGGGTTCTCCGCTGTTTTATTCTTCATTTATTACGATTGTTATACTTATTGCGTAGATTTTTTTTAATCCACGGGTTCTCCGCTGTTTTATTGTTCATTGTTACGATTGTTATAGTTATTGTGTAGGTATTTTACACTTAGTTTACTGTTCAGGTACCCATTGCCTTTATTTAATCCGTGGCTTCTCTGCTGTTGTTTTGTTCGTTTATTACGATTATAGTTATTTGATTCTCTTTCTTTGCCTGACTGCCTGCCCATATAAGGCGCTCCGTTGTTTTTTTGTGAAGCAGCCTTTACACAGCTTCTTCGCTGTGTTATAAACGAACGACATATAAGGCCGTCCTTTCTCCTTGCTTCGCGGTTCTCTATTGTTTTATTGTTCATTTATTACGATTGTTATAGTTATTGTGTAGCTATTTTAGACTTAGTTTACTGTTCAGGTACCCATTTCCTTTATTTAATCCGCGGGTTCTCTGCTATTTTTTTGTTCCTTTATTATGATTATACTTATTTATTGATTCCCTTCTTTGGCTGACTGCCTGCCCATATAAGGCGCTCCGCTGTTTTTTTGTGAAGCAGCCTTTACACAGCTTCTCCGCTGTTTTATAAACGAATGCCATATAAGGCCGTTGTTTTTCCTTGCTTCGCCAAGAAAGCAGCCTTTTTATTTAATCCACGGGTTCTCCGCTGTATTATTCTTCATTTATTACAATTGTTATAGTTAATGTGTAGGTATTTTATACTTTGTTTACTGATCAAGTACCCATTCCCTTTATTCTTCCAACTGTACCCCTATTAACATGTCTATCGAGGTGATCACCATCGATCAAAGAACTATCACTTACCGAGTGGTGTCCATGCCTGGAGATGGCGCCTGTCTTTTCCATTCTCTGTGTTACATATTGCACGGACATATCAGGCTCACTTTTGATATCCGCAGGGACATTGTGTCTTATGTATTAAATGACTGGGACAGGTTCAAAGTGTGGACTGATGATGTTACAGGAGATAATTATAGTACACAGGAGCACTATAAGACTGAAATGCTTAAGCCCTTCACCTATGGTTCTGCATGTGAGTTGATGGCTGCCGCTGAATTGTTCAGTTGTCGCTTTCAAGTCATTAGATACGGAGGTCTTCTCAGACTGTCTTAAGACTGCTGTAGTTAAACCCCTAGATAAGAAACATAATCTTGACCACTCGGCTCTTGAAAATTTTAGACCCATCTATAACCTGCCTTTCTTAAGTAAAATTCTGGAGCAGGCAGCCATTATGCAGTTAAATGACCACCTAAATAAACATGCTATTCTTGATAAATTTCAGTCGGGTTTTAGAACAAATCACAGCACAGAAACTGCACTCATTAAAGTAGTAAATGATTTGCGAGTGAATGCAGACAGAGGCCATTTATCTGTTCTCATCCTCTTAGACTGAGTGCTGCATTTGACACCATTGATCATAATATTCTTAGAAATCGCCTTAGTCAATGGGTTGGCCTCTCTGGCAGTGTCTTAAATTGGTTTGAATCCTAGCTGACAGGGAGAAAATTCTTTGTTAGTTGTGGTAATCACAACTCAAAGTCACATGATATCCAATATGGTGTTCCACAAGGCTCTATCCTGGGTCCGCTGCTCTTCTCAATCTACATGCTCCCATTAGGTCAGATTATCTCAGGGCACAACGTGAGCTACCACAGCTATGCTGATGACACACAGCTGTACTTATCAATAGCACCTGATGACCCCGATTCTCTTGATTCACTAACACAATGTCTGACTTGTATCTAAGAATGGTTGAATAGTAACTTTCTCAAGTTAAATAAAGAGAAAACTGAAATCTTAGTGATTGGCAATAATGGATACAATGAGGCTATTAGAAATAAACTGGATACATTAGGATTAAAAGTCATGACGGAGGTAAAAAGCTTAGGGGTAATTGTTGACTGTAATCTGAATTTTAAATCGCATATTAATCAGATCACTAGGACAGCATTTTTCACTTAAGAAACATAGCTAAAGTTAGACCTCTTATATCACTGAAAGATGCTGAGAAATTAGTTCACGCGTTTGTTTTCAGTCGACTAGATTACTGTAACGCACTCCTCTCAGGACTACCCAAAAAAGACATAAATCGTTTGCAACTACTGTAGTGCAGAATGCAGCTGCTAGAATCCTAACTAGGAAAAGAAAATCCAAGCACATTTCTCCAGTTTTAATGCCACTACACTGGTTACCTGTGTCATTCAGGATTGACTTTAAAATGCTGCTTATGTTTATAAAGCCTTAAATAATCTTGCCCCTTCTTATATATCGGAATGTCTGACACCTTATATTCCAAATCGTAACCTTAGATCCTCAAATGAGTGTCTCCTTAGAATTCCAAGAACAAAACTTAAAAGAAGTGGTGAGGCGGCCTTCTGCTGCTATGCACCAAAAAACTGGAATAGCCTGCCAATAGGAATTTGCCAGGCTAATACAGTAGAGCACTTTAAAACACTGCTGAAAACACATTACTTTAACATGGCCTTTTTATAACTTCAATTTAACATAATCCTGATACTCTGTATGTTCAATTCTTCATAATAACTATTCATGGTGGCTCTAAAATCCAAACTGACCCCTACTCTCTCTTCTGTTTCTTTTTCCGGTTTCTTTGTGGTGGTGGCCTGTGCCACCTCCACCTACTCAAAGCATCACGATGCTCCAACAATGATGGATGGATTAAAAGGCAGAAGTGTACGTGACCATCATCATCAAGTCCTTCCGTGAGAACCCTAAATCCAAAGAGGACTGTTTCATTTATGTTAGGTAGAATGCCCAGAGGGGACTGGGCGGTCTCATGGTCTGGAATCCCTACAGATTTTATTTTTTCTCCAGCCGTCTGGAGTTTTTTTTTTGTTTTTTCTGTCCCCCCTGGCCATTGGACCTTACTCTTATTCGATGTTAATTAATGTTTACTTATTTTATTTTCTTATTGTTTCTTTTATTTTTCTATTCTTGATTATGTAAAGCACTTTGAGCTACTGTTTGTATGAAAATGTGCTATATAAATAAATGTTGTTGTTGTTGTTGAAATGGCCAACTGATAACGTAGTATACAAAGAGATCCTTAAATAATTTTTTGTATATTTTCCCTCAGTTTAAAAATGTTTTCTTTTTTCTTAATAAAATATTGAGGCAGTATTTCGCCGCTGCGAAGCGTGGGTATTTTGCTAGTAACTCATAATTCTGATTTTCCTTTTGCCACAACACTTTAAAATCACCATATATTAATGCTAAACATACACAAATTCTTCAAACTTTTAATACAACTGAAAAAGTGACTTAGGGACATAGAAATCTTGCACCACCAAGTCAGAAGTATCATTACAGATCGTTGTGGACAGAATGCAGACTTGGGTGATCTTATCAATTGAAGGATAAGTGAAATAAATGTAAGGTTTAACACATCGGGAATAAAAATATTACATATGATAATACAGAGTGTAACATGAAAAGTACTGTGGTCACTGTTATGCAACATGCTGAGTCCCACAGTTAGTCTCCATCTTATATGGCTACTGATTTTGGCACATACAGTACACCCCCAAAATTTGCAGGGGTTATGTTCCTAGAGCACCCGTAAATTGTGGAAAAACCTCGACTTTTGAATGAGGTTAAAAAAATGCTTTTTAAATGCCTATTTTTGTAGTTTAAATCCTAAATACAGTATGCCCCCAAAAGCACTTTAATTTCATTGCAAACTCAGCTTAATACATTAATACATTACCTAAAAAATTAGCTTAATACATTACCTAAAAAATTAGCTTAATACATTACCTAAAAACAGAATGTAAAGGTAAACCCATCTACTGTACAGTACTGTACTGCTGTGTCTCCCGCGGTGCTAGAATGTAAAATACCGATGTTACCGCTATACGTACTGTAATTCATACAAGCATATTTTCTTTGGTATGCGCTGTCATTTTCTTTGTTATAAGTAGAATAAATACATAATAATTTCATTTAATTAAAATACAGTAACATGTAGGGGTATTTACCAACGATGAATGATATTGATGAAGTAGCTGTGCAGTATGATGCAGAGGATTTATAACTCCTCAGGTTGGCGCCTCTTGTTCAGGCGCTTCAGGAGGAGTTGTATCTTTGGACAGGTCTTCTTCTGGTGGGGTTTTGTCCTGGCTTTTCTTTATAGGTTTCAGGACCATTGTGATGGGAAGTTGCTACATTGTCTCCTGTAGCGAACTGCTGGTACAATTTCCGTGCTCTCTCACGGATTATGTTACCGTCCAAGGGGATGTTGTTCTTCCTGCAGTTGGTGATCCACAATGCCAAGGCAGATTCCATCCTGATGACATTTTTATTCCTTACGGTCATTACCGTTTTGGCACTGTCACAGAAACCTACAGATACGGTACTCCAGATCGCTGCTTCGTTCTTCTTTATGTAGCTTGCGGTGGTTTCATTAATGCCACAGTAGCGTGCTACTGCAGCATAACCTTTTAGTTCCCGGAGCAAATCCAGTAGTTCAGCCTTCTCCTGGAGCGTTTCTTCTGGCGCTTAGGCTCAGTGCCAGAAGCCTTAGAACTTACTTACTTACTTACTTAGACTCTTACTTCCGGTTGAGTGAACGCTGGCAGGACTGGTCGCCGCTGCTCGCCGGTAACTAGAATATTGATTTTGCTAAGACTAGTGATTTTGATGGTATTTCTTTTGCCATATTGCTGACATCTCTGCGTGGCTATATATGCTATATACTATATACTATATGCTGTGTCTGCATTTAGCTTCAGCCTAACCTCCGTTTCGTTTGAAACTTACCGGTTTATTCTCTGCACGTCTGAGCTGCTTGCGGCCTCCTCGCCTACAATGTGGACTGGTAGGATTTTTGCTTGGTTGTTTGTTTGGAGTCTTCTGTCGCTCGTTATTCAACCTGCGACTGGCCTCCTCCAGTACCCAGCTGCTGAGCTGCCTCGACTGCGTCTTCTCCAGTCTGTGCCTTTGCTGTCGGTGCTATGTTTCGACCCGGACATCATACTTCTCCCTCGTCGGAGGTACATCCATCGTGGGTCCCGTCAGAGATTCCGAACGGATGCCTCGAAAGGAATTAACTCTTTTTGGTCTGATTTTCGGCACCCTCCACATAACACAGATAGGAACGCTGACCATAGGGTGTTGGCCAGCTTAGCTCGGTCGACTAACACCACTGTCAAATGCGACAGCAACATTGTCAGCTTTGATCTATTGAACATCCGCTCACTTACGAGCAAGGGACATCTTATTCAGGATCTCCTCATTGACCGTAAGTTTGGCTTTCTTTGTTTAACTGAGACTTGGCAGCAACCTCAAGACTTTTCACAACTTAATGAATGCACTCCTCCGGGGTTTGTTTACATTTGTCAACCCCGTGCATCTGGCCGTGGAGGAGGTGTTGCGATAATTTATCGCAAGAAGTGGAAAGTCCTGCTGTTGCCTGCTCCTGCTGTTAGCTCTTTTGAATCGACTGTATGTCAATTGTCTGGGCCAGTTCCAACCATCATTGCAACTGTCTACTGTCCTCCTAAGTCTAACAACAATTTTTTGAACGATCTTAAAACTTCCTTACCAATCTATCTGTAATTACTCCAAATATAATTCTGCTGGGGGATTTTAATATACATCTGGACAATATCAATATCCCTCTCACTAGAGACTTTTTATGTTGCCTGGAGAGTTTTGGATACCAGCAGCACACTGATGTTCCTACCCATTGTAAAGGACATATCTTGGACTTGATTTGCTGCTCTGGTGTTGTTCCTTTTGATCTTACAGCAGATGAACTCACTATAACCGACCACTTTCTCCTCTCATTCAACGCTAAACTTACCTTTTCTGTTCCTAAGCTTCCACGTCTCATAGCCTTTCGTAACATTAAGAATATCAACTTGAATTTGCTGTCTTCTAGAATTGATTCGCAAATGGACTTTTATAATTTATCCTCTCCCATAGAA
This sequence comes from Polypterus senegalus, assembly GCF_016835505.1. NCBI lineage: Eukaryota > Metazoa > Chordata > Cladistia > Polypteriformes > Polypteridae > Polypterus > Polypterus senegalus. The sequence continues at coordinate 113,518,121 of NC_053159.1, forward strand.
CTGGTCTCATATTATGACACTTGTCTTAATGGTATTCTTAATTCTCTGGCTCCGCTAAAAACCAGATCTGTTTCTTTTCCTTTTCTGCCCCCTGGTTTACACCTGAACTTCGGCTTTTGAAAGCTAAAGGCAGGCAACTTGAAAGGTTGTTTAAAAAAACCAGACTCTTTGTCCACAAAGAGATGTATAAAAATCATCTACTCTATTACAAGGATTGTATAGCTCAAACCAAATCTAATTATTACACTCAGTTAATTACTTGTAATACAGGTAACACCAAGTCTTTGTTTTCTTTACTTAATAATGTTACACAACCTCCAGACTCTTTACCATCTCACCTTCACTCAACTGCCTTCTATAATTCTCTTATGTCTTTTTTCAATGAGAAAATCCAAAAGATACATCAGCACCTTGGTCCAGATCCTTTCTGTATTTCTTCTGAACTACACTCACCTATTCACTCTTTCTCTTCTTTCCAGCTTCCCACTTCCTCTGAAATCTCAGATCTCATCTGACAATCCAAGTCATCTACTTGTCAGCTGGACCCCCTGCCTACAGTTTTGGTTAAAGCCTGCCTCCCCTCTCTAGTCCCTCTTATTTCTGCCATCATTCACTCTTCTCTTACTACTGGTATTATTCCCTCATCTTTCAAAACTGCTGCTATAACCCCAATATTAAAAAAACCTGGTTGTTATCCTACTAATTTCAATAATTTTCGCCCCATTTCTAACTTGCCCTTTATCTCCAAAATTCTTGAAAAAATAGTAGCTATCCAACTTCACACCCACTTGTCTCACAATAATCTATATGAGAAGTTCCAGTCTGGTTTTCGCCCCCTTCATAGTACAGAAACGGCACTTGTTAAAATTACTAATGACCTCCTTATGGCTGCTGATTCTGGTCTTTAATAAAAAATATTACATCTGTAAAGGAGGGAAAAAGTAGACAGATTGTGCGCATTCTACATTGGCACTGTGCCGATCCTGCACAGGTGCTGAGGTACCTGTTACCTGCTCTTTCACTTTGCTCACTATTGTCAGCATGTTGCAGTCTTATTGACCGACCTGTATTCTTCCAGATTCTTGTCAGGACAGTGAGTCATGAAAGCATCCACAAAAAGGAGCATAAGTACTTACGAGCCACACGTGCTAGCACCGTCCTTCACAATCTATACTAATAAAAGGCAAAGCCCTTACTGACTCACTCACTCACTGACTCACTCATCACTAATTCTCCAACTTCCCTTGTAGTTAGAAGGCTGCAATTTGGCAGGCTCATTCCTTACAGCTTACTTACAAAAGTTGGGCAGGTTTCATTTTGAAATTCTACGCGTAATGGTCATAACTGGAGCCTATTTTTCTCCATATACTGTAATGGACGTTAGCTCAATGGCCGTGGGGGGCGGAGCTGCGTGTGATATCATCACGCCTCCCACGTAATCACGTGAACTGACTGTGACCGCAGTATGTAGAAAAGAAGGAAGAGCTCCCAAAGAGTGCTGAAGAAAAACGCTGAATACTTTATTCGCAAGATACAAGTTTAATGAGAAGACACGAGGTATAAACAAGACTTTGGATCACTTTATAACGGAGTTAAAATTGCTGTAGCGAGAAACTTTTAAGTGCCGGGTCTTAGCTAACATTAAATAAAGCCGTGGACATTGCAACATCACACAAGAGAGCAGCTCACGTGAACTGACTGAACGCAGTACGAGTGATCACTTCCATGCATCAAACCTGTTCAAAAAACGCACAACACCTTTGACAAGGTAGGAAAAGAATATGCTCCGAGTTGAGCTCCACAGCTAACGCGGTCTAGCGGAAGCAACTTCGTCACGCTGCCACCATATAATCACAGAAAAATCCACAAGTTAATACACACGCTGTCTCTAGAGTTTCTCCACACTCAAATGTATTCCTCGCATCCAGAGTGCTGAACTGACAATGTGATATATAAAGAGAACTATAATAATTGTAATAAACGAACAATAAAACAGCGGAGAACCCGTGGATTAAATAAAAAGGCAGCTTCCTTGGCAAAGCAAGGAAAAAGGATGGCTTTATATGTCGTTCGTTTATAAAACAGTGGAGAAGCTGTGTAAAGGCTGCTTCACAAAAAACCAGCGGAGCGCCTTATATGAGCAGGCAGTCATCTAAAGAAGGGAATCAATAAATATCTATAATCGTAATAAACAAACAAAAAATAGCGTACAAAGCCGCGGAGTAAATAAAGGAAATGGGTACCTGAACAGTAAAGTAAGTCTCGAATAGCTACACAATAACTATAAGAATCGTAATAAACGAACAATAAAACCATACAGAACCGCGAAGCAAGGAAAAACAACGGCCCTATATGGGGTTCGTTTATAAAGCAGACGAGAAGCTGTGTGAAGGCAGCTACACAAAAAAACAGCAGAGCGCCACACTCTGAATGTATTCCTCGCATCACCGTTATACCCTCTGATCTCCCATTTCAATTAAAATGCCTCAAATTTCCAGTAAGGCTCTGCTTCGCGATGACAATTAATAAGTCGCAGGGACACACCCTACAAAAGGTTGCCATTGATTTGAGGCAACATTGCTTTCCTCCTGGACAAAACTATACGTTGCATTCTCAAAAGTAATCTCAGTGCACAGCTTGGTCATATTACAACCGGAGTGCTGAACTGACAATGTGGTATACAAAGAGATCCTTAACAGATAGTTATTGGTATATTTTCCCTCAGTTTAAAAAGGTTTTCTTTTCTTCTTAATAAAAATTTAAAAGCAGTTCTTCGTCGCTGCGAAGCACGGGGATTTTGCTATATACAGTATATACATATGTAGATATATATGTATGTATGTAGATATGTATGTATATATATGTGTATATATATATGTGGATATGTGTGTGTGTGTATATATATATATATGTATATGTCTGTGTGTATGTATGTATGTATATGTATGTGTATATATATGTTGATATGTGTATATATATGTATATATGTAGATGTGTTTATGTATATATATATATATATATATATATATATATATATATATATATATATATATAATATATATATATGACAGCAACACTCATAACAGTGACAAAACAATTACATTGACAATCATGTTACGTTATTTTCAAAATGTTTCCTTTTCTTTTTCATAACTTCTTTAACACACTACTTCTCCGCTGCGAAGCGCGGGTATTTTGCTAGTATTATTATATATTTGCATTTTTTTTTATACCCACAATGCTTCTTCAAAATATGCATTCATAACAATGTTGTAACATTCCCGTTAGTAGGACTCAAAATAGTATCTTCTGCTACAAATATATTGTGATGTCATGTATCTTGCTGCTGTGAGGAATGGGAAGCAGGATTGTGGTGGAACCCAAGGGAAAGCACTTTTTGTCAAGGCACAGGCCCTCCATAGGAAGAATTGAGATTTATATATACAGAATGGCCACCCTGGAATGAATTATTTAATTTCATTTTGAGTTCTCTTTTGCACCTTGCTTGTCTAATTAACCTGACCTGAGCACCTATACATTTAAAGCTATGTGCACATGCCTGATTTTATATATGCTAGACATTAACAAATTCTTCAGAATTTTAATATACCTGAAAAGGTGACTTGGGGACAGAGAAATCTTGCACCACCAAATCAGAAATATCATTACAGATCCTTGTGGACATTAGGGGTTATGCAAAGAAACAGCTATGGCCAAAATTATTGAGAATGACACAAGTATTGGTTTTCACAATGTTTGCTGCTTCAGTGTTTTTAGATCTCAGTCTGTGCAAAGAGTCAATATCTGTAGTGTTGGCCCTTCTTTTTCAAGACCTCTGTAATTCGCCGTGGCATGCTGTCAATCAACTTCTTTGCCAAATCCTGACTGATGGCAGCCCATGCCCATTCTTCCATAATCAATGCTTGGAGTTTGGGGCACCCAGACATTCAGAGTTTGTGGGATTTTGTTTGTCCACCTGCCTCTTGAGGATTGACCACAAGTTCTCAGTGGGATTAAGGACTGGGGAGTTTCCTGGCCATGGACCCAAAATTATGTTTTGATGGCACAGCGCTGGAAAAGGCATTGTTTATCGCCAAACTGTTCATGGATGTTTGGTTGAAGTTGCTCTCAGAAGATGTTTTGGTATCATTCTTTATTCATGGCTGTGCACTTAGGCAGAATTGTGGGTGAGCCCACTCCCTTGGCTGAGAAGGAACCCCACACATGAATGGTCTCAGAATGCTTTACTGTTGGCATGACAAAGAACTGATGGTAGCGCTCACCTTTTCTTCTCTGGACAATCTTTTTTTCTGGATGCCCTAAACAATCGAAAATGGGATTTATCAGTGAGAATGACTTTACCGCAATCCTAAGCAGTCCAGTCCCTATACCTTTTGTAGAATATCAGTCTGTCCCTGATGCTTGTCTTGAAGAGAAGTGGCCACCCTCCAAAAGTCTTTGCCTCACTGTGCATACAGATGCATTTGCATGTGCCTGCTGCCATTCCTGAGCAAGCTCTGCACTGGTGGTGTCCTGATCCCGCAGTTGAATCAACTTTAGGAGACGATCCTGGCACTTTCAGGACTTTCTTGGGTGCCCTGAAGCCTTCTTCACAACAGTTGAACCTCTCTATTCTAACTCAGTCAGCATGACAGAGTAATCTCCAGCCTTGTCCTTGTCAACACTCTCATCTGTGTTAACAAGAGGATCACTGAAATGATGTTAGCAGGTCCTTTAGTGGCAGGGCTGAAATGCAGTAGAAATGGATTTTTTGGGATTAACTTCATTTTCACGGCAAAGAGGGACTTTGCCGTTAATTGCAATTCATCTGATGACTCTTCATAACATTCTGGAGTATGTGCAAATTGCCATTATAAAAACTTAGGGAGCAAACTTTGTGAAAATTACTATTTGTTTAATTCTCAAACTTTTTGGCGATGACTGTACATCCTATGTGAAAGACTTAAAGAGTCAGTTGTCCCTGCTATTGATACCAAAGTCAAAATTTTAGTACCAATCCCATACTAATCCTATTAACATAATTTGTTTAAAGTGAAACAGAAAGGTTTAATGAATTTCTTAGACATGTAAGACAAGCCCACTTGAAAATTGTTGGACTGACTTGTACTTTCGTATGCCTTGCAGGTGACATCCTTTTACAGAAGTTCTTTGTTCTCTCTTTATTTCTTTGCTCTTAGTAGTTTCTGATAAACTTCCTTTTTTTAACAATTCTCAATTTTAACATTAGATATAATATGGCATCTGGCTTGTTTCTAGAAATTTATAAATGGATTTTAAATTGATGAAACGGTGCTATTGAGCATTAAATCATCCACACTACCTTTTGGATGAGCTGCAAACTTGAGAGAAGTCACAGGAAGAGAAAAAGGATCTGAAAGCAGTCTCATCTCTGCAACATCTTAAATGCAAGAGACTCTGAGGAACATAAAGTTGGGTTTTCAGCTGGTAATACTGTGCCTAAGAAGCCCTGTTATACTTTATTGGAGCAGCAGTTCATACAACGATGGAAAGGGGAAAGGTCAGGAGTGAGGATAAACGTATGGTAGAAAGAGATTAACTGTCACATGTCATGTCAATCCACGGCAAGTTCAGGTAATATAGAATTTTGTGTATTGTGAAGGACTGGCTTTAATTTATTATTACAGAAGTATGTTACAGAATTCATCTGGTTTTTTCAGAGTGAAAAAAGGCAGTAGTTAGACTGGAAATCTACAGTATGTGATTGGGCCATGGTGTAAAAGCAAGCTTGTTACAATTAAAACTAAAATGTGCAATCCAGACATTGAAATACTGCTGTTGGAATTTGTCCATATTACTAACGTTAGTGTTTGCCTCCCATGTGGTTACACCTATCACCAGTTCAGTTAAGTTTAGAGTTGCATTGTAAACTTTTAAAATGATTAAATCAGAGCTTAATTTAATTTTTCTTAAGAAAAACTAATGTGTATTTATGGCTCTTAATAATAAAAAAATGAAATGTTTTTACCATATTTCTTGACAGACAGAAACTGTTTCCTGCCCCCCGCCCATCTGAATTTGTAAATAAGTCAAAATCTTGAACCAACGTTCAGCCAAAGTGAGATTTCATTTTAATTTAGTCCTTCATTGAAAGTATAAGTAGAACTAAAAATCACAAGTTAGGATATTGCATATTTGGCATTAATTTACTAATTTGAAATTAAGAATTGTCAGGAAGCACAAGCCTTTTTTCCCTTAATGTTCAGTTTAATTTATTTCAGTATAGTGGTCTTCACTGAGTACAGGCTCAGAGTACTTGCACACAATTCCAGCTGTAATGCTATAAACTGTACACCATTGACAAGCATGAACACACAGATTAAGTTATACCTGTAGTAAAACAGACCAGATACATATTTAATTAACATAAAACTATGAAATTGTAAGTTCATTAATGTTATAACTGAGATATGGCCAATTGAGAAACTCTTGCCCAATGCATTTCTGGGGAAAATCTCTGCAGGTGTATACACCAAGTTTTTAAAAAAGGAACAATCTAAGCAAAAGAGAAGCACAGTTTTGGTGACTTAGGAAAACTAGTTCCAACCCTATCCTGGGCATTCTACAACATAAGCATTCCTTTTTCTCAATTTAATAAGAAGGTTAAATCTTGGAATCCAAGACTCCCACTAGCTCTATGTCACTTCCATGAGGCAGGACTAATAATAATACTTATGAAAATAAGACCTTCGGTTGTGTTCAAGTGTGGTACATGACATGTTTTTGGCATACTGGAGAATATCTGTAAGCTAATGGCTTTATAAGAAATAAAATCATCTACTAAAAGTGAGTCCCACATATTACCTTGTTTATATATCATTAGCGAAAGTATCTGGCATTGCCCAAGAGTGTTCATATAATTGGTTAAGATAAGAAAGCAAACGCTAGTGTTTTTTAAAAGTGACCCATTAGTAATTGCTTTTTGTGCATGAATCCATAAATGCCTTAATTCCTTGTTGAGCTGGAACCATGTGTAATGCTACTTTGTATTTCCTGGTTTAGTGTGGTTTCATGAAGATATATTTAATCTCAAATTAATAAACTGAATGATAGGAGGGGTATTGGGGTTCATAGATATCACTGCACATCTTTGTATTCCATAATGCTGTAAAAGTGAATCAAAGCTGATTCATTCAATGTTGATTTAAATTTATTACAAATTACAATGCTGAATTGAGATGACACAAAACTGCCTCATCATATAATGGACTTGAATAAATATCTACCATTAAGAAACAGTAAAAGTTACTAACACTGTCCTTAGTTGTTCTCTTTCTACTTTTTTCTTAACACAGACTTGGTTTGAATAAAAAAATTAAGTTTCCTTCGGTTTCACCATGGCTTATCTCTATTGCAGTTAGTAATAATAAGCAGGAGTACAATGCCAAAACCATACATTTTTGAAAAGCCAAAGCTTTGATATAAAATGGCATGTCATCAGTTCATTTTAGAATATTGCCACATGGTACAGTACATATGGAATGAAATTCCTATCTGTATGTTTGAAAAATGTAGAGTGCGCACTACTGTCCTTGTACGGCAGTGCAAATCCCTCCCTTGTGTACAATATGGCATCACAAAATAATAGTTAATTAACAATACAACCAAGTTTTCTTTCACATAGTTTTGAGAAGTTGACTCATCAAAAAGGCGTTTTTGTCTACATAACTGATGCTTTTTTTTCTACCCTTCTGAGTACTCTGGAGACTGTTGTGCATGTAAATTCCTGGAAATCAGCAATTACAGAAATACTCAAACCATCTTGTATGGCACCCACAATCATGTCATGCTTGAAATAATAATAATAATAATAATTTTCATTTATTTGTAGGCGCCTTTCCAGACACTCATGGACAACGAACAATAGATAAAACAAACATTATAAACACAACTAAAATACAAAATTTAAAATCAGACAGAGAAATTGTAGTCAAAGAGAAAAAGCAGTCTTAAACAAATTAGTTTTAAGTTTAGAATTGAAAAGTGAGAATGAATCAATATTTCTAAGCTCAGATGGTAGTGAGTTCCAGAGCAGCTGAGTGCTATGCTCCCCATGGTGGTAAGACGGACGAAAGGGACAGTCAAGTGGATGGAGGAAGAAGATCTAAGGGTGCAGGAGAGAATGGCAACATGAAGGATGTCGGACAGATATGGAGGGGCAAGGTTGTGGATAGCCTTAAAAGTTAACAGAAGACTTTTGAATTGAATGCGGAACCTAACTGGAAGAAATTTAAGAAAATTTGAAGAAAACCAGGATTTAATTTCTGCTATGCAATCAATAAGCGGAGAAGGTGGAAAGGAAGAAGTAAGTTTGCTGGTGAGTTAGAGCTGGATGTCATAGCAGTTGAAGCATAACATGTTATATTTACAAAAGATATTGCCGTGGGAAAGGAGGGGCCCCAGGACAGAGCCCTGGGGCACAACTTAAGTAACAGCAGTGGGTTGGGATGTGAAATTTTCAAGCTGAATGAACTGAGTGCGGCCTGAGAGGTAGGATCTGAACCAATCTAGTGGAGTGTGTGTATTGCCAATCGAAGATAATCTATTGAGAAGAGTAGTGTGACAAATAGTGTCAAAGGCCGTACTTAGATCAAGAAGGATGAGGATAGTGATTAAACCAAAAATCACTGAGGTCCCATTTTTCCCCATTTTGGTGTTTGAACATTAACTGAAGCTCCTGAGCTGTATCTGCTTGATTTTATGTATTTTGATTGTCTGATTAGATAATTACATGGATAAACAGGTGTAATGATTTGCTCAGTGTGTATATATATATTTATATATTTATGTATATATTATTATTTTTGTCAAGAATTAAGTCATTTTTTTCCATGTATTTTATGGCAAGTAATTCTGTTATGGTTGTGCTTATTTATTTTGTACTGCTTCTGTCGGTAACAACATCATCAGCACCGTTTTATGAGACCTAATGTTGCATGCAAAAAAATAATATTTTGCCTTTTGCTCTTAACAAATGCTTGTTAGTTTTGTTTCTTCATTGCCTGCCTCGATAATTACGTGCACCTTGTATAACTATCCTTTTTTGATTTTGTTAATATGCTCTGTAGTGAAACTGTCCCTGCTAGCCTTCCCAATTTTTTGGATATATATAAATACATTCACACACACACACAGTTTATGGGGCTGATGCTGTAAGGGGTTGCCAGGCAAGATGTTCTAATGGGACAGGTACACTGCCCCACAAGGACTCATGGCAGAGATGCGATCATGCAACACTATGCTCTCACAGAACAGTGGGGATATTCTCAAAGAATTGTTTGGGGAGGGTATGGGCTTTATGTGGAATTAGAAGAGGATATTTTTTCTCTCACAATGTCACAACTGAAGTGCGTTTGTCTGATCTGTCAATCTATCATTACTATTCCAGAGAAAGAAAATGTGGAAAGGCGCTTTCGAACTGTTCATAAAAACTACGAAACTGACTTCCAACTGAAAAGTGATCTGAGAAGGAGAAAAGAGAGGGAACTAAAATTGCAGTTAATCAGACAGCCGTCATTTTTCACTCAACTGAATTCAAAAGCTCCTTGACTGCATTATTCAGCTCTACTTATTTATGCGAGTCAGCCTTTTCCCACATGAAGATTATTAAGTCCAAATACTGTAGTGACCATAAATGTATTGAATTGTTATTGTGCCATAAAGGTTATTCAGTTATGCAAGGTACGACTACATATATTTTATGTATAAAGTATACTCAGTGTGTGTGTATATGTGTGTGTGTGTATATATATATATATATATATAATATACTAGCAAAATACCCACGCTTCGCAGCGGAGAAGTAGTGTGTTAAAGAAGCAATGAAAAGAAAAGGAAACATTTTGAAAATAACGTAACCTGATTGTCAATGTAATTGTTTTGTCACTGTTGTGAGTGATGAGTGTTGTTGTCATATATATATATATATATATATATATATATATATATATATATATATATATATATATATATATATACACACACACACATAAACATATATATATATACATATCTATACATATACACATATATACATACGTATATATCTACATATATACACACACATATATACACACATATACATACATACACACACATATATATACATATACATACATATCTACATATATACACACACAGCTATTTCGTATCAGTGCAATACGCTGTTTGTTAAAACAGTTGACTCCCGCTCTTACGTGCAATAACAAATCAAATCATTCAGTTGTCTTTGCTCATATGTCATTTTAGAGCTGGGCGCCTGGCATCTTTTTGGCCACAAGTTCGTTTCTGTTTGGTGTGAGGTTCTGTGTTGTGGAGATTCTCAGGATGGATTGCAGGTGCTCATCAGTGAGGCGAATCCTGTGTGCTGTTTTGTTTGTCTTTATCACTGAGAAGAGCTTCTCACACAGATATGTGCTACCAAACATGCACAAGGTTCGAGCCGCATGTAGACGGACTTTTTTTCTTCTTCAAAGTCACCAAAGCGTCGTGCAAACTCAGTGCGCAATAACTCTAGCTTTGCAATAACTTGCAGCATCATAAGGTAGACTTGATTAACGCGGTAAGTGTTCGGCAAGGCAGCTGAAGCGCTGCATTATGGGATCTGTAGTTTATTGTGTTACCAGCGCTTCATATACCCGGGCCATTAATAACAATAATACAGTATATAAAATGATCTCGGGCGGATATAATTACGCGCGGGCGGATGTGGCCATGCCCTTGAGTTTGACACATATGGACTAAATAGAACTTGAAAAGATATATTTTTCAAATGTGATCGCGCAATTCAGATAGAGTTGGCCGCACTACAGCCTGCATGCCTCAATGAGTCATCCTCCCCTCGCTCTTACTTTTTTACCGTTCATCTAATGAATACACTGAGTATGGCTTTACCAAAACAATCATTGATGGCGAATAAAGTATCCATTATTCGAGTATGTAGAGCGGGATATATATATATATACATATATATATACCCGCGTATCATAGAGGAGAAGTAGTGTGTTAAAAAGGTAGAAAAAAAAGGGAACATTTTAAAAATAACGTAACATGACTGTCAATATACAGTATTTGTTTTGTGAGTGTTACTGAGTGTTGCTGTCATCAAGGATTTGATTATCATTATTTCTTTCAATCAGGTTCGTATTTGTAGGATGTGTTGTGTTCAAGTTACATTCCGTGTTTGTCAATCGTTGTAAAGATGACAGGTTTCATTCATCGATTCGTTTCTTACTGCATCAATAAACAGTTTGTCTTCTTCTTTATCTGAGACCTGACACACTGCATGCACGGGTTTTTACACTGTCTTCCTTTAGCGGGACATTGACTTTTTCCACCGTGTGCTTTGTTTCCACAGTAGCTGCATTTATGAATATGCTTATCAGACACTTCATATTTTTGCTGCCTTTTCAATTGTGTAATTGGTTTTGTTCAGCGCTCTTTGGAACTGTTGCTTTTATCTGTGCACTGCGTCAGTTCACGTGAGCCACTCGGTGTACTTGCATCGAAGGTTCCCAGCTGTGCTGGTGCCATCTCGTGCTATGTCCATAGCTTTATTTAATGTTACCTTAGTCCTGGCACTTAAAACTTTCTCTCGCAGTTTAGCTGAGTTTGTGTCAAACACCACCCTGACCATCTCATCTTCCTCTCCATAAGCACAGTCCTTCACCCGTGAATATTTACCCGTGGCAGTTTGCTATTGGATTGCCGCTGACGGACGGACGACCTTATATGGGCAGGCACTAAATTACAAACGCCAGCGTAGCCTGTCTATGAACTTAATTTAAAGTGTAGGTTTACATGTGCTTTGTTTCAGTAGCAGAACTCATGAATATGGTTGTATATGTCACTTTCGCTTCGCTTCTTATTGTTTAGCTGCCTTCTCAATTATATAATGCATGTTTTTTGGCGCTTTTTGAGGTCTTCCTGGTTTTCTATGTACTGCGTGATTACGTGGGAGGCGTGATGATGTCACGAAACTCCGCCCCGGCGTTGAAGCTCATCTCCATTACAGTAAATGGAAAAACTGCTTCCAGTTATGACCATTACGCGTAGAATTTCGATATAAAACCTGCCCAACTTTTGTAAGGAAGCTGTAAGGAATCAACCTGCCAAATTTCAGCCTTCCACCCACACGGGAAGTTGGAGAATTATTGATGAGTCAGTGAGTGAGTGAGTGAGTGAGCGAGTCAGTCAGTGAGTGAGTGAGTGAGTGAGTGAGGGCTTTGCCTTTTATTAGTATAGATATATATAGATATATATGTATGTGTATATATATATGTATATATATGTGTATATATATGTATATATATATGTATATATATATATGTATATATATATATGTATATATGTATATATATGTGTATATATATATGTATATATATATGTATATGTATATATATGTATATATATCTATACTAATAAAAGGCAAAGCCCTCACTCACTCACTCACTGACTCACTTACTCACTGACTCACTCACTGACTCATCACTAATTCTCCAACTTCCCGTGTGGGTGGAAGGCTGAAATTTGGCAGGTTCATTCCTTACAGCTTCCTTACAAAAGTTGGGCAGGTTTTATATCGAAATTCTACGCGTAATGGTCATAACTGGAAGCAGTTTTTCTCCATTTACTGTAATGGAGATGAGCTTCAACGCCGGGCGGAGTTTCGTGACATCATCACGCCTCCCACGTAATCACGCAGTACATAGAAAACCAGGAAGACCTCAAGAAAACATGCATTATATAATTGAGAAGGCAGCGAAACAATAAGAAGCGAAGCGAAAGTGACATATACAACCATATTCATGAGTTCTGCTACTGAAACAAAGCACATGTAAACCTACACTTTAAATTAAGTTCATAGACAGGCTGCCACTGGCGTTTGTAATTTAGTGCCTGCCCATATAAGGTCGTCCGTCAGCGCAATCCAATAGCAAACTCCCACTAAATATTCACGGGTTAAGGACTGTGCTTATGGAGAGGAAGATGAGATGGTCAGGGTGGTGTTTGTACAAACTCAGCTTAAACTGCGAGAGAAAGTTTTAAGTGCCAGGACTAAGGTAACATTAAATACAGCCATGGACATAGCACGAGATGGCACCAGCACAGCTGGGAACCTTTGATGCATGTACACCGAAAGGCTCACGGAACTGACGAGTGCACAGATAAAAGCAACAGTTCCAAAGAGCGCTGAACAAAACCAATTACACAATTGAAAAGGCAGCAAAAATATGAAGCGCTGATACATACAAGCATATTCATAAATCCAACTACTGCGAAACAAAGCACACGTGGAAAAGTCAATGTCCCGCTAAAGGAAGACAGTGTAAAAACCCGTGCATGCAGTGTGTCAGGTCTCAGATAAAGAAGAAGACGAGCTGTTTATTGATGCAGTAAGAAACTAATCGATGAATGAAACCTGTCATCTTTACAACGATTGACAAACACGGAATGTAACTTGAACACAACACATCCTACAAATACTAACCTGATTGAAAGAAATAATGATAATCAAATCCTTGATGACAGCAACACTCAGTAACACTCACAAAACAAATACTGTATATTGACAGTCATGTTACGCTATTTTTAAAATGTTCCCTTTTCTTTTCTAGCTTTTTAACACACTACTTCTCTATGATATATATATATATATATATATATATATATATATATATATATAACCCGATCTACATACTCGAATAATGGATACTTTATTCGCCATCAATGATTGTTTTGGTAAAGCCATACTCAGTGTATTCATTAGATGAACGGTAAAAAAGTAAGAGCGAGAGGAGGATGACTTATTGAGGCATGCAGGCTGTAGTGCGCCAACTCTATCTGAATTGCGCGATCACATTTGAAAAATATATCTTTTCAAGTTCTATTTAGTCCATATGTGTCAAACTCAAGGGTCAGGGCCACATCCGCCCGGCGTAATTATATCCGCCCCGAGATCATTTTATATACTGTATTATTGTTATTAAAGCCCGGTATATGAAGCACTGGTAACACAATAAACTACAGATCCCATAATGCAGCGCTTCAGCTGCCTTGCCAACACTTAGTTATGATGCTGCAAGTTATTGCGAAGCTAGCTCACACGATGCTGAAGAGAAAAGTTGATTCTGAAAATAGAGCCTTTAAAAACCGATGGGAGGCTGAGTATATGTTTACTGAACCCGTGTGTCTCATTTGTGGAGCTAATGTGGCTGTAATTACAGAATTTAATCTAAGACGGCACTATGAGACAAAACATCAGGTTAACCTGAATGCAATGCAGAAGATACAGAAAGCAGCATAATTAAATAAGAATCTGACACTTCAGCGGACGTTTTAACCCGTGCACAATCACAAAGTGATTTCAAGTGAAGCTGCTTTTATGGGAGACACAAATGCACCAGTGCAATTTGCCCCACTTTCCCTGTTGCCAAGTAATGTTAAACCAAGTCGTCACTACGGTGTTCCCAAATATGCACTTTGCTGATAAACTGAGCGCACTGAGTTTGCACGGCGCTTTGGTGACTTTGAAGAACAAAAAAAGTCCGTGTACATGCGGCTCGAACCTTGTGCATGTTTGGTTAGTGATAAAGACTAACAAAACAGCACACAGGAGTCGCCTCACTGATGAGCACCTGCAGTCCATCCTGAGAATCTCCACAACACAGAACCTCACACCAAACAGAAACGAACCTGTGGCCAAAAAAAGATGCCAGGCGTCCAGCTCTAAAATGACATATGAGCAAAGACAACTGAATGATTTGATTTGTTATTGCTGAAAGGAACACATTTTATTTATATTTCCAGGTTTTGTTATGCAGCATGTTCATATTTGAATTTGTATCATTTTGACAGGATATACTTTTATGGAGAGCAAAATCTTTTGGGATATTTAAAATCTAAGTTTATTTTTATATAAAATTACATAAGAGTAAAGAAATGTGAATGTTTGTTCTTTTAACGTTTACTTTATTTCTAACTTGTATAATTTAGACAGGATACATTTTTATGGAGAGCAAAATATTATAAGTTGTTTAAGGTTTGAGTTGATTTATTCACGAATAATATTCCTGTCTGTTTTTACCATTCCTACCAAAGATATTTCTGTCGACTAAATAAAAATTCCTTCTATTTAAAATTTAAATAGAACTTGAACAAATACGATCCACACAGACTTGCACGTAAGAGCGGGTGTTATCCATTTTAACAAGCAGCGTATTGCACTGATACGAAATAGCTGTGTGTGTATATATGTAGATATGTATGTATTTGTGTGTGTATATATATATGTTTATATATGTGTGTGTATGTATATATATATGTATTTGTGTGTATATATGTGTGTGTATGTATGTATGTATGTGTGTATGTATATGTATGTGTATATATGTAGATATGTATGTATATGTATATATGTTTATATGTGTGTGTGTATGTGTATGTATATATATATATATATATATATATGACAACAACACTCATCACTCACAACAGTGACAAAACAATTACATTGACAATCATGTTACGTTATTTTCAAAATGTTTCCTTTTCTTTTTCATTGCTTCTTTAACACACTACTTCTCCACTGCGAAGCGCGGGTATTTTGCTAGTATATATATATGTATATATATGTATATATATATGCTTGGGAATAAGTCCAACTTGGTATACGTCCTGCTTGGACACAAAAAATTTTGCTTGGTATACGACAGTTTGTTTGGAATATGACTCGCGTGTTAACCTTGTTTACCTCTCTCGAGACAAAGCCATGACTGCCCACGAGCGTTAGTGCGCCAGTTGCTAGCATTCAGTGAACAACCCGCGCTATAACTCTCTGTGAACTTTCACGTGTGTGATATAGCGGGTCCACAACTCCTGTCAAAGTCCAGCTTTAAAATAAATAATCACCGCGCTCGCAGCTTGGTGAGGGGCGTGGGGGTTATGTGGCTGAAGGTTGTCAGGGCGATTAGCGATGTGGCCGTTTCTCACCAAAGTGCACTTGTGAGGGACTGTCCGCATTCATGATTGTTCCTGGGGCTGCTTATCTTGATAAACAGAAGCGCGAGTCAGCTAGAAGGGGAGTAAAAAGAAAAAAAAGACGGGAGGTTGAGTGAGTGAGAGAGAGAGGGCTGCTTATCTTGATAAACAGAAGCGCGAGTTGGCTTGAAGGGGAGTAAAAAGAAAGAACGGACGCGCGAGAGAGAAAGAGAGAGCGAGTGAGCGAGAGTGTGTGCGTGCGTATGGATGAAGTGGCTGAAGCAGGCAGACCGAAGGTCAGCTGCAAGTAGGGCGACTCCCCAGTTGGGAAGCAGGCACCGGGCTTCTTGTTTTTTTTTAAAGAATGCTTCCTGCTTTTAACTTCGTTGTTTTTAGGATGACTTTTTTTTTCTATTGTTTTTAACCTCCACGTTTCACTTCTGATTTTATGGATTATTTATTGGAACTTTGGAGACTGTACTTTAATTTGAACACTTTGTTTTGTTAATTGTTTTAATAAAAACACTTTGCACTTTTTCACCATCCCCTTGCTTTGTTGTTACCAATGAGGTTAGCAGCGAGGCACATTACCGACGTTGTAGGATTCAAGGGCTCCCCGGCAGCAGATGGGAGCATACAGCAAACCTGCATCGTCACAACGTGATTTTGTATTTTTTTCATGTAAATTTGAATTGATTGTTGAAAAGTATGAAGGTGGCATGCGTATCCGGGACATGGCTGTTGCATACCGTTTGCTGAGAACGACGGTATCTACGATTTGTGAAAAACAAATATGTCATTAAAAAGTAAAGTGAGGTAAAATTTTCATTTATTTCATCTAATTGCTTTTGTATTTATTTATTTTAGTATTAAGCAGTGTTTAAATTATTTTATACAACCCCATCAATGTATAATATGCCAATAGCAATAGGATTTTTTTTTCATGGGAACGGATTAATCATTTTCCCATTATTTCTTATGGGAAAAATTTGTTTGGTATACGTCCTGTTTGGTATAAGTCAAAGGGTCTGGAATGGATTAAGGACGATACCGAGGTTCCACTGTATATATATATATATATATATATATATATATATATATTGTCAGGGATGCCAGGGGCCATGACCCGCCGGACGCCATGAGGGACCGGATGTGGGTCTGCGCCCACCCTGGATCACGTGGGGGTCGCCTTCCTGGTTGCTTTGGGGGCCACGGGTACAGGGCATGGAAGCTCCACCCTGTAGGGGCTCGTGGTCACTGCCAGGAGGCGCCCCAATGCCTTGGGGACCTGTTACCCCAGCACTTCCACCACACCAGGAAATGCTGGGGGGAAGAATTAGGACGGTGCCCGGAGAGCAGCCGGGAGGACAGCTGGCACTTCTGCCACGCTGGGGCGTGGCTAGAGGAGGAATGCCGGGAACACCTGGGGCTCATCCGGGTCCTGTATAAAAGATGCCGTCTCCCTTCATTCGATTCTGGAGTCGGGTGGAAGAAGGACAAGGCACGAGGAGTGTGGAGGCGGCCCGAGGAAAAGGCATTTGTGTGGCCAGGACTGTGTATTGGGGATTGTGCACTGGTTTTGGACTGAGTGACCATATTTGTGTAAATAATTGTAAATAAACGTGTGGTGGTTGAAGAACAACAGGTCCGCCTGTCTGTGTCCGGGTCGGGTCCACAATATATAACTTTTTAATAAAGGTAGATCATTTCGATCTGGTCATTTTAAAAATAGCTTGCAAGCCGAAAAACTGTGGGCACCCCTGATCTAGGTAGTTGCAGTAATAAGAGCGTAGAAAGCATAACTTGTCCAGCGTGCGGTCATCCAGGCGAGAGCATACTTCGTGCAGAGTATGCCAGCCACTGAGAAAGCACGCTTTGCCTCCACTGAAGTAGGCGGCACAATCATCAGATACAGATACACTTGCTCTTAACAACACCCGTGCTTGCCGTTGCTCTGAAACACCGCCATTTCAGCTTTTACTGATGAATACAGTTTCTTGTCATCATTCTGTGATGGCAAGTTTCTAATGCGGATGCAACAGACTGATGCATTGCAATTTCAAGTTGCTGTTCAAAGCTGTTGTCTGACAGACGTCAATGAAGTCTTCAGTTTTCAACTATAACTCTGTTATTTCTTGATTGATTTTTACACTTTTACACGCTATATATGCGAGCTTGGCAGTTCCCGGTTTCCCGGGAATGAAACTGTTGTAATGCGGGAATGAAAAATGTCCGGGAATCCCAGGCTCATGGGAGCCCAGAAATGGATTCCCTACACCATATCTACCCATCACCTCCTCATCTCCTCTGTTCCCTTCACCAACATGTCCATTGAAATCCGCTCCAATCACCACTCTCTGTCCCTTGAGTACACTGTGCATCAGTTCATCCAACTCACTGCAGAAATTTTCTCATCCATTGCACAACCAACTTGCAGGGCATATACACTAGCAACATTCATAATCACACCTTCAATTTATAGCTTCATAATCATGACTCTGTCTGACACTCTTTTCACCTCCAAAACACTCTTGACATGCTGTTCCTTCAGAATAACCCCTACCCCATTTCTACTCCAATCCACACCATGATAGAACAATTTGAATCCACTTCCGATCCACATGGCCTTACTCCTCTTCCATTTAGTTTCTTACACGGACAATATATCCACCTTCGTTTTCTCCATCAAATCAGCTAACTCTCTCCACTTACCAGTCATACTGCCAACATTGAAATTTCCTACCCTCAGTTCCACTCTCTTTATAACTTCCTCCTCTCCTCCTGCCTCCGGACATGTCTCCTCCCTCTTCTTCTCATTCTTCGGCCAAAAGTAGCCCAATTTCTGCCAGCACCCGATAATGCAGAATGCGTAAATCTGTTATTTTAATAAGTTAGGTAAATGCTACTGCTGCCTAAAGTCCACTTAAGAGAGACTGATGAGGATGTTTTTATCACAGTCCCCATCTTAATTTAGAAAAGTGTACTGAAATGATGCCCTATTGTTAACTCTCTTACATTAAGTTATTTATTTAGTTATTATTTATCACATATTTAAAGTTCTGTTAATGATTTTTTCACATTTATAAAGTCCTGCATTATTTTAATTGTCCTTTTGTATTCTTCTTAAAAGCACACTCATGGCAGTTGAGTAACTAATCATTTCACTTCAAATTGTAGTATATGTATAATTTGTGACAAATAAATATTCATTGGATTTGATAGCATTTCATGCAGAATTTTAGTATTTCTTTATATTGGTACACTATTAAAATTTTAAATCAAATAATTTTTGTAATATTTATGAAAGTTCCAGTTTGCTGTCTAAACCAGTTTTTATTTTTAGTCAATATTACAGTACTAAATTATGGTGTGGATGTAGATGGGGAGGATAATTTGCATTATAAAGCAACATGATAACAGTGATGTTGACATTGTAAAATGTGCCTGAAAGCTGAGAAGATGACCACAACATGAAGAGCAAAGTGATTTTGTGGTGCTAAGTGCTCCACAGGGAAGTGTGGGGAAACACTTCCAAAACCTTCTGAATGCTTTTGGCATGTATAAGACTTAAAGAATCATGGAAAGATGCCTAATGTACTGAACCTAGAGTGTAATACGAGCGTGTCAGATTCAATGTAGCCTGCTAGTTAACATGTTTTGCAGACATTTTAGGTGTTTTAAACGAATGGGGAAGTGTTGGTTGCAAGTTTAGATATTTTACAAGTGATATAGGACAGTGTTGTAAAACATTAGCAATCTCAGTTTTAACTTCCCTCAAAGGCATTCTTCCATCAAACCCGCTTGCCTTACTTTCAACTCTCCATCATTTAAGTTTTGAATTCTTCTTATCCTCAGGGAGATTCTAGTCGTGTCTTTGCTTCTGTTTTGTTACGGTCATCCTGTTACAATGTCAGTGTGTTAAAGGCATTACTTTGATAGGATTGTTTGGAATATAGTAGTGGAAGGTTTTGGCCTCTGATGTAGACATTCTTAATGCAAAGACCATCTCCAAATGCTCATTTCAGAAGTTTACTCATATTACTGTCCTAAGATAGTACATTTCTGATTTTTCTCAGTTAAAGCTAAATTCCTAGTTGCCTGGGCCTATTTATTAATCTTTTTTTTATCCAGTGTAATCATTTTTAATTAATACTCTAGGGATAATAAATTATAATAAATAAAATATACTTTATTTTGGAAACTGTGAAAGGAGACTTCAGCATCTTTTTTTAAGCTTCATTATTTTAAGGGTTCAAGGTGTGTGGTTTTTAAAATCCTTTCTTGGGTTTAAGCCATTACCACAAGTCATGCTACCTGTTGTTTCTCTCTAGTTAAGTAGTTATTTTTCTTAGCTTCCAGCAATTACCCATTACTAACATGATTTTTGGCATTGCTTCAAAAATTTCCCTGAGCTTGAAGGCCATATCTGTAGTAGTTGTTTAGATTTGTTTTTACTCTATATTTTGAATTATAGCATCTTTTTTGTTTGAGACCCTTACTAAAGCCATTTACTCTAGCTGTCAAGGAATAAATTCTCTTACTTCCTGAACAATTCTCTTGTTCATGCCATGAGAAACTACTCCCACAGCTCAACAGACTTATAAAAGATAGTTGATTTTATGTGGTGGGGCTGAAAAATACACTGAAAAATTGAGAGGAAATTTGACTAATACTCTTGTAGATTTAGAAAGTATGAATTATGAACCTATATAAAATACATTTAAATGTGTGAAAAAAATGTTCATATCAGTAATTTTATACAGTGTCATTAAAGATGTGCTATCACAAGCCTACTTACAGGGAAAAAAAGATCACTATCAATTGTTACACTTAAAGGTACAAGTACAAGATTTAAATAAAAGCATACAGGAGATACAAGAAATATATACTGTAGAGTGGCATGCAAAGGTTTAGGTACCCTTGCTTGTTACTTTTCACAGTTATATGAGCAGAAGATGAAGTCCTAACCAAAATGCGTAAAGTTAAAAATTACACATTTCTGTAATTTATAAAGCAAGATTACATTTTTATACCAAAAAAAATTGAAAAGGGTCTGAAGTAAAAGTTTTGGCACCCAACATGGTTAGTACTTAGTAACACCCCCTTTGGCAAGTATCATTGCTTGTAAATGCTTTTTGTAGCCACTTAAGAGTCCAATTCATTTCTTACTTGGGGTGTTTTCACCCATTCGTCCTTGCAAAAGGCTTCAAATTCTGCAAGATTCTTGGGCCACCTTGCATTCACTGCCTTTTGAGATCTATCCACAGATTTTCAATGATGTTTAGGTCAGGGGACTGTGAGAGTCATGGCAAAACCATAGCTTGTGCCTCTTGAGGTACTCAATTGAGCAGTTCTTTCATAAAGTGTTTTTGGTCTTTCAGACCTCAACCTGACCTCCACCATTCCTGTTAACTGCCATTTCTTGATAAAATTACAAATAGAGGAAACAGTTACCTGAAAACGCTTTTCTGTCTTCTTGTGTCCTCCTTCTACTTTATGAGCATTAATTGTTTTATTTTTCAGTGTGCTAGGCAGCTGCTTCGAGGAGCCCATGGCTGCTGATTTTTTGGGACAAGGTTTGAGGAGTCAGAGAATTTATACAGCTTTGCACTTTGCATCATGTGGGGTTTCCTAATGATAACTGTGAATAAGCCATAGCCCTAACGAGCTAATTAAGGTCTGAGACCTTTGTAAAAATTATTTGAGACCTCAAAATATCTGGGGGTGCCCAAACGTTTGCATTGTGCTCTTTTCTTTTTTTCACTGTACAATTGTTCAAAACAAAAAAGATACACTAATCTTGCCTAAAATGCTGAAAAGAAATGTCATCTTTGATCAGTTCGTCTTCTGCTCATTTAATTATTCACAGTAGACATTTTAAGCTACATTTTAGTGCCTTTCTATACCAGAACTAGGCAGGATTGATTTATAAGTAATTACATTGTAAATTAAAGAAAAACTCTCCATATATATATTGTGGTAGATAGGGGGCGCTCTCGCTCCCTTGAACCCCTGTCCACGACTCCAGACACCAGGTAAAAGTCCCAATAATGACTTTATTAAACTTCCACAGTGCACAAAACACACTCTCCACCACAATACTCATATAAATCGCAATAACTAACAATAAACCAATCCTCCAACTCCCAGATGCGTTGCCACCCTTCCACCCAGCTCAGCTCCCCGTCTGGGAGCTCTCACAGTCCTTTTATATTTCCTGACCCGGAAGTGTTCCCAATCCCCAGTCCATATGATCCTGTATCACTTCCGGGTCAGGTAAAAATTCTTTTCTTCACCCCGGAAGCCCGTCGCTCTTCCCTTGACAAACTTCCGTGTCATAGGGCACAAATAAGTCTTTGGTCTTCCCTGCAGCTCCCTCTTGCGGCCCCTGTGGTATCCAGCAGGGCTGAGAATAAAAACTACATAGTCCATGACTCCCTGCTGGTCTTCGGGGCACCTCCATACTGCAGGGAGGGCTCCATTTGGTGGCCTGGGGGTATTGGCCGGGATGATAAGCCGGCCACATCTCACAATATATATATATATATATATATATATATATATATATATATATATATATATATTGTCAGGGATGCCAGGGGCCATGACCCGGCCGGGGCGACATGAAGGACCGGATGTGGGTCTGCACGCACCCTGGATCACGTGGGGGTTGCCTTCCGGGTTGCTTTGGGGGCCACGGGTACAGGGCATGGAAGCTCCACCCTGTAGGGGCCCGTGGTCACCGCCAGGAGGCCCCAATGCCTTGGGGACCTGTTACCCCAGCACTTCCGCCACACCAGGAAGTGCTGGGGGGAAGATTTATGACGGCGCCTGGAGAGCAGCCGGGAGGACAGCCGGCACTTCCGCCACGATGGGGCGTGGCCAGAGAAGGAATGCCGGGAACACCTGGTGCTCATCCGGGTACCATATAAAAGGGGCCGTCTCCATTCATTCGATTCTGGAGTCGGGAGGTGGAAGGACGAAGCACAGAGGAGCTGTGGAGGCGACCCGAAGACAAGGCATTGTGAGGCCAGGACTGTGTTTGGGGTGTTTGTGCACGTGACTGGGGTCTGAGTGACCTTTGAACTGGGGGTCTTTGTGACCAGTATTGTAAATATAGTGTAAATAAACGTGTGGTGGTGTTTTAACAACATGTCCGCCTGTCTGTGTCTGGGCGGGTTCATATATATATATATATATATATAATTTTTTTTCTCAACTATGTCCTTGCCCATAGTATTGTCTTGTTTTCTTATGCATACCAAAAAGGAATTGTAGTGAGTAGATAAAGTGAAAATATTGGCAGAGCTAACTGTGACCTCATGTCTCCACTTCAGACTCAGGACTATACTGGCACTGATTTTCTTTCTCAAGATTTGTTTCCAAAGGAACACACTTCCTTACATTATTTTGAGCAGAACAAGTTACTGGAATTCTTAGTTCTTCATGATGAGACAAGTATCATTCCACAAATCTTTATTTGTAATATTAAACATTTTTTTTTTACATATTTCTAAATCGCATTCGCATTCGTTCTTCTAAAACCTTACTAAAAAGGTAGGAGGAATCTTAGCAATAGTAATGAGTGAGCACCTTGGAGTTTACTTTGCATGAGTTAAATTTTTGGGAAATGTGCTGAACTCATTGAAATACTGTACATTGAAGTCAATACAGTAGATTTGAGTGGAGTATAATGGCACAATCTGGCAGTTGGCAAAAGGGCAGAGGCTGGGACTCAAAGATCAGTTTGTGCTACTTTGCTACTCTGTACTGGCCATTCTGTGTTTGAGCTTCTGAGTACCTGCAGAGCCTGTGATGCAAGGGATCAGCATTGTATACTTCGAGGTCTGTTCCTGTCACCACCTGAACTGTGCTAATAACTAAGCATAACATGCTTAATCCAGCAGTGAAGACACAAATTACAATGACTCTATGCTGAACAATGAAGTATATTCATAATCTCGTTGTCAGAAACAAGAACCCTTTTCTCCTGAAGTGAGCAGATTGGTTAGAAAGTGAATGAATGAGTGAATGAATGAATGAATGAATGAATGAATGAATGGAGAGATGAGGCTTATAGCATGTGGTAGAGTAATAAATTGTCACAATGACAGTTGTAGTTAGAGGTCAGGTTCACAGAATGACCTAAGGCTATGGTACTGTAGACAGTTTTGGTTACAGATGCTCAAAATAGGTGTTTTAGGGCTGATACAGGTTAACTACTTCATGTTACAAGAATTGGCATGACTTGGATACTGATTCTGACTTTTGCACTATTCTCCTGCACAATCAGCTGTGTAGCAGTACATTTATATGAAATTCTTTACTTTTATTGTTCATTGAACATACAAAAATTATACTAAAATAAAAAAATAAAATAAATAAAATACACCGTTTTTAACAAATAAAATATTTACTCAAAATATTATCAGTAATACATACGGTATAAAACAAACTAAAATGCTTATCATAACTAATCATAGGTCAAAATAGAATGCTCATAAAATGTTTATCAGGAAGAAACAAGGCTAACATGCTTAAAAAGTTTGCATGCAAAATACACAAATGTGATTTTTTATTTATTAATTGATTTTATTAAAAGCAAGTAATATTCCATACAGTCAAGTCAAGCACAACAAAACTAAATTTAACCCACACCCAAGCGAAACAGAGAATGGTCCACAGCCAGAGTAAAACTTTAAAAGTAAAAAACAAGGAAGAGAATCCTTTTCCTTAATATAAATGCTTATTGTAAAATGTTATTGATTAGATCCTGCCAGATTTTAGAAAAGTTTTGAACAGATCTTCTGAGGGAGAATTTTATTTTTTCCAATTTCAAATAGTATATAACATCAGTTACCCACTTACTTAAAAGAAGTGAGACAGGATTCTTCCAGTTGAGCAAGAGAGGTCTACATGCTAGTAGTGAGTTAAAGGCAATTATAGTTTGTTTGTTGTCTTCTTTAAGCCCATCTAGGAGTATACCACACACGGCTGTTGATGGATTGGGAGTGACTGTGACACCAAGGCTGTCTGATGGGCTTTTAAAGATTTTGATCCAGAATGATGTTAATATATTACATGCCCAGACTATGTAGCTCAGTGAGGCTGGAGCTTGATTGCAAGGTTTGCAGGTTAGATCTTGCCTTGGAATCATTTTGGAAAGTTTTAAATGAGATAGATATGCTTGATAAAAAGATTTAAGCTGAATAATTATATGCTTTGTGGAACTAGAGTGAATTCTATACATGGCTGCCTTCCACTCCTTTTCTGAAATGTTAAGTAAGAGATCCTTTTTCCACTGTACTCTGGGATCTTTGAAAGGAAGGGGCATTAAAATGTTTTTATATGTTATAGAAGTACTGTGAGTCTTCAAGATTGATCAGTATTTCTTCTGGAATAGAAATAGGTGGGAGGTGAGAAAAATTGGGCAGGTTCCAAATAGCAGAGTTTCTAATTTGAAAGTACTGGAAAAATCGTGTTGATGGGAAGTTAAATTTGTAGTGTAATTGTTCTTAGAATGTAAAGATATTATCTATAGATCATAACCCTAATTCTCTAAATTATTTAGTCCTGTACATTTTCCAAACATTAAAAACTGAGTAAGTTTGAGAGGGTGGAATAAGGTGGTTATCGTATAGAGGTGCAACACATACAAGTTTCAAATTTTTTGCTTCCTACATTGGTTCCATATTCTGAGTAAATGAAAGACAATTGTAGTATATTGACAATAACTGGTATTTACGGAGGTACAAAGCAAGGAATATAAAGAAGTACTGCGGATTTTATTTCTATTGAGGACCAGGCTTAATGCTTTCAGGTCGAATGATATTCTCTCTGGCTTCTATAAATGTTGCTAGTAATAGGAGAGCTAACTTAATTGAATTTTTAAATAAAATTCAGCAGGGTAGCCATCAGGACCTGCTGTCTTCCGACTCTGAAATGAGTTCATAGCTTCTAGTGTCTTCTTTAAGTAGAATAGAATGTAATCTCTAAATGTCCATCCATCCATCCATTATCCAACCCACTATATTCTAACACAGGGTCATGTGGGTCTGCTGGAGCCAATCCCAGCCAACACAGGGCGCAAGGCAGGAACAAATCCCAGGCAGGGCACACACACACACACTAGGGACAATTTAGGATCGCCAATGCACCTAACCTGCGTGCCTTTGGACTGTGGGAGGAAACCGGGGCACCCGGAGGAAACCCACACAGACATGGGGAGAACATGCAAACTCCACACAGGGAGGACCTGGGAAGCAAACCCAGGTCTCCTTACTGCGAGGCAGCAGCGCTACCACTGCGCCACCGTGCCACTCACTCTCTAAATGTGTGCATTATATTTTTATGGTAAATGATTTTATCTCCATCTGTGTTGGTAATTACTGATATTCTCTCCATGTTCATAGTAATGATGTTGCGATTTTAAAATAAGCTGTTCCGTTTCTTTTGTTGTCAAGAATTTGAATTCTGTTTGCAAAGCCTGTCTTTTCCTATAAAGTGCCTCATTTGGAGACCCGGTGTGTTTTTGATTTATTCTGGCAATTTCACTGATTAACTCTGAGGCCTTCTTGGTTTCCAATTTATTTTTGTGGGAGTGATATGAAATAATCTGTCTTTTTAAAAATGCCTCCAGAGTATTCCTGCAGAGACTTTTGACGATGTATTTTTCTCTAAAAAATAATCAATTTGCTTGGATATAAATTGTATACAGTTCTTGTCAGCTAATACCAGGGGGTTAAGGTGCCAGCTCTGCGATGAGTATGTGGGGCATAGTGATTAAACAAAAGATAGCAATAGCGTCATGCTTGCAAGATTTAATCATGGGCAAACAAATTTTATCTATAAGGAAATAATAAATTCTTGAGTAACAGTGATGTACTGGTGGGAAGAAGGAATATGCTCTTAAGTTTGGATATAGAAATTTCCATGGGTCTGATAAGTTATTATTGATTTCAAACTGTGTAATTGCTTTTGCAATGTTAGATGTTATCATCCCTGTAGCTGAAGATTTATATAGGTCTGGATTTAAAAGACAATTGCAGTCTCTGGCCATTATAATTTTATGGGTGTTCACATTAGGAATAGGCGCAAATATGTTTTGGATGAAGTGCCTATCATCCATATTGGGTGCGTAAATATTTATCAAAATCACTTTAATATTAAATAAATTACCCATCACCATCACATATCACCCTTCAGATACTACATCTGATACTATTTATTAAATTGTTCTATGTATTGGAAATCACAAACCTAAAAATGTACACCTTCCCTTGAATATCCATTCTCATTTTAGCAGGGTACAAGATTTTGTAGCTGTTGCTTTCTTGTTATTTGTGGATGCCAATTGTTCAACTATTCCAATACCAGTCGTGAATGTCTGCTTAACATCTTCAATTTATTCTCAACCTTACACGTATTTTCTTGTATTTTTTCATCAGTTTTTTTTTTCCCCAAGCATGCCTTTAAAGGTTGTCTTAAAGCAATTACTTAAATGTTTCTCCAGGTCTTTAATATCCTGAAGCAGCTTTTTGTTTGTCATTCTTATTTACTTTATATTTTTCCTTATATTCTTTGTAACCTTCTTTATATTAGCCCCCTCCACCCCCATGGAGTGCAGTAGATATTGTGGTAATAGCATTACGCAGTGGTTGTTACTTCAGCTTGTATTGTCTGTTTCAGCCTTTCGGAGTAGCAAGCCCAATTGGAATTGGTGCTACTGTTGACAGCATGTATAGTAAGGAGGAGGAGGCTTGGAGCATGCGCTGATACAGCACGTTGCTTCACCAACCACATGACAACTCAGGATCCCAGATTAGGACCCAGGTAAAGCCATGCAATGGGTGACACCTCAGCACCACACTAGTTCAGATGGACTGGAACCAGTGTAGGTTTTTCTATGGTGACTGGAGTGCCAATTCTGCCACCAACCCCCAGGTTTTTTCCCTGCAGGTTGGAGGGCCTACATGCATAGTAAGGCTATTCTTAATTCCAATGAACCTCCTAGAATTGACAAATTCTCCTGGCCCGACTCACTTGTAGTTTAGCTTCCACTTTTGCTCTTGGCTGGACCCTATGCTACAGTGTCAGGTCCTGAGAGATCTGTTCTTTCGCCTATCTGGTCTAGGTCAGTCTCTGGCATGATGTACCTTCAACTTTTAGGCTTTTGAAGCTTTAGCTGTCTTTTACATTTCTTTCTGAGCCTTTTTTCTTACTACTCCTGCTTATATATACTTGCATATACTGTAAATAAATCCTTTATCCACAAGCCAAATATGCTGAACACTTAAGTTTTGTTTTGTAGGTAAAATATCCTACCATGCTTCGTAGCCTTATTTTTTCCTTATTTTAAATACACTAGCTTTCTTTTATTTTGCATGTGATACTTTGCTTTAGCTTTTGTTGTGATGAACTTTAATCAGCTTGAAAGGGAGAAAAATCAAAGTGTCTGCATGAGCTTTTATTATAAAAGCAATTTCCTAAATACACAACTTGATCGAAACACAGCATTATGCCATTGTGGCTGTATTTCAGCTGAGTTTTCAAGCTTATGTCCCCACTTTCCCTTTGATTATAATAGTTTATCAGTAATAAATTCAGTTTAAGTCAGCTTTCAAGTACTCCTAGTATCAGGAATTGGAGAAAAAATCATAGCTGGAGTACTTTAATTTTAAATCTGGCTCTTTCTTCACTTGATACTGTGAAAACAAAATGAAACTAAATTTTCAAATCATTTGTGAATTTCTGCAACAGTGCTAATGTTTACACTATGCTTTCTTGTGGGCTGCATTTTGTTATGAATATACTAATAAAATGCAGTGGTTTTCTCCATCCATAAAGCATCAATCACATCTTGTGTAGATTCTCATACCTTTACCAGGCACAAAATAAAAAAAATCTTACTGTATAAATTTGTCACTTTTTATATTGCTGATATACCACTATTAAAAATATTGCTGTAGTTTACTGTATTGATGTTGTTCCCACATCTCTAGTGATATATTACTTTTTTATCAGATGAATGCACTGCCCAACAGTAGAGCTGCATTTCTTCTTGGGCGGCCCAGTTCCTTTTGTTTTGTAGCCCTCATTCCAGTTAGTTTTAGGGGTTAATGAGCTGGTTATGTAATCCTGTTTTCATGAACATATCTCCTCAGTTTTGTTTACAAAGTATCTTCCGTTGGGGAATGGAGGGATTGTTCCTTCTTATTCATGCAGAAACATTTGTGCTTGATGGCAGTGTCTCAAAGAATACACTTTGTGGCATGAAATTTCTTAATGTGATAGAACTACATAAAATTGAAACTTCCATGAGTTGAACAAGTAAAAGTGTACTTTGGTAATGAGTGTGATCAAGAGTATATTTTGTTATTATCTGCTTTCCTTGCCTTTTCATTTCACATTACATAATGACATTATATGCTACCTTGACCACAGTGTACAGCATAGAGCATTCCAAGAATTTTTGACATCACACTGGTGTATTTTCAAGCATCAATATTTAACGTACATTATTTGCTTGATTTTCAGTATCTATCACAAATGTACAGTAGTACAAAAACTGCTCTAAAGAACTCAGCTGGGAAAATTTGTCCTTAAAAAAACAAGGTAGTTCTGAAATCTAGGTGATGCTAGTTGTTGCAGGGATTTATTTTGTTTCTCAGTATAACAGTCATTCCAGTTATGTCTGCCTGAAGTTAGAGGGTAATACACAAAAATCATTAACATAGTTTCATGAAAAACACCTGTAAATGCCATGGTGAACTTAAATATAGGCATCTACCATGAGCCAAGGGACCAAATGATGCAAAGCACGAAGACTCACTGTGCTGCCACACTGCTTGCAACTTTCTTGGTTGCTGAATAGATGCTTTATAAATCTAATCATTGAAACTTTCAAGTTTTGGTCTATTTTAATATAATCATTGATTATTTGAACCTGCTTGTTATAGCATAATGGAGGCTTATAGTGTGTCCTATTAGCATATGTCACTTAAAGGAACCAACCCTGGATATGGCATAACAGGACACACTCACAGACCCAACCTCAACCGAAAGTAGTAGGGTAGAGCTGCCAATCCACCTGATCTTGGGATGTGAAAGGAGCCAGACCAACATATGAAAATCCGTACAAACACATGAAAAAATGCATACTCCATAGAAGCAATACACAGATCAGAATTTCAACCAGAGCACTGAACTTGTGAGCTGGCATTGCTAACCATTTTGCTCAATGCCATCCTATTAATCACGTTGTCCAAATATTTTTACTAAAAGTTATTTAACCCCACAGAGTTTGATTACTCATGTGCCATGCAGCAGGCAATGAGCCAATGAATTGATTTTTTTAATGTAAGTTTTTCTTTTGTTTACTCCCTGCCATGCAGGTCAGTATTATGTAGTGCACTTGATATTTGTTTCATCCTCTGCCAATGAGCTCTGTAAGTTGCATTAAAACAATTGTTGGTGTCTTTTTAACATACACAATTTGTTTGTTTTTGCCAGTTATTTTAGGCTACATTGTGGTGTCATGTCTCGGCCTCTACCTCCAAATTACTGAGATTTCCAAAACCTTTGATTTTTCTTATTCTTCTCATTTTAATAACATCCCTGAACTCCCAACTAATGGTTCAGGTAAAGGCTAACACTTTTATCCTGAAAATTTGGCAGACTCAAGTATAAAAAGGTCGGTCAACTCATGTGCAGTATATCTGTTTAGGGTAAATGTTCTCCTGAGTAAACTTCTAGCTGTTGGAGAACAAGGCCCGGATAGATACTGTATATAGATATATACAATACTTATTAAAGCAAGTATAAATGAACAGAAAATTATCCATTGTGATGAACTTGTTGGACATGGGTACAATGGTTGGGTGCCAAACCAGCAGTGCCCCATTTAATTGGCAGATTTTTAAAGAAAAAGCACAAAAACAAACAGAAATTAACACTTATCATGGTTAATAAAAGCAGCTTCATTTTCTGCTGTCAATTGCCACAATAACAGAGCTGCATATTTTATTTTTATGTTGGAATTCACAACCAAACCATGCAAAAAAAACTAATTGTAGTGCTTTGTTAGTCGTTTATTGCTTCCTTCACAGCGGCCATGATGCAGCTGAAGTTTGACTGAGATATTTCTGACCTTTCGGTGATTTCCCTCTGGTAAGTGCTTGTTGCCATAAAGCCAACAGCTGTTAAATCTGCATATGAACAGGTAAAGCTCAATTTGGGCAGTCCATCTTTGTAATGCAGGAGCCAACTCAGCACATTTCTTCAATAGAAGATCTCATGAAAGTCTAAATCATCTCAGAAGCCAGTTGTCATTATGGGCAAAAAATGTTTTTTTACCAGTCCCTAAAAGCTAGCTTTCCTTGTATATGATCATTTGCAGTCATCAGACAGCACCAAACAATCCATGTTGTGTCAATTAGTGTATAAATAGGCTGTAGGGCATGAGATTTAGAGCTTTCTTTATGCAGCAGGGGAACATCAGTGCGCTTTGGTTTCTAAACCTTAGAAGTGACAACAGGTAGTCAATATAAACTACCAAAAAATAGTTCTTCAGTGGAAACACAAGCATTGACCTCATAAAACTGAAGTACAATTGAGTCTGTACATCATATTCTTAACTTTTGAGCCCTAATATATTTGTCATGTCAATACAAATTATGATGATGGTTTGGTGATGCATATTATTTTATGATAATCTTCATTCAGATGGTTTGACTGCATTTCCCTACTTGATCAAGGGTGTTGGCCTTTCCCAATTTCTCCAAAATGTTGTGAATGGATGGGTCAAAGTTGCCATAAATTTCAAGACTCTCCCATCAAGTTTTCTTTATAAATACCAACGTTTGCACGAGAAGTTCCGTATGCTGTAGAGGAAACAGACGATACTGCCTGTGTCGTCCTCCCATTTCTCCTTGAGGCAGAATTTTTAGATTTACCAGAGCGTTTGGGGCAATCCCTAAGCAAACATGTGTGACACCATAAATTTTAATACATCACACCTCCATTATACTAAAGTAGCTGAGGCTTTTTCAGCATGTGTTCTTTTTTAACTATTAGATGTTGATGATTTAGGCTTGTTTCCAAAATCTGATAAAATGAGAAAAAACACAATTAAGATAGTGTCTTAGCATAAAATGTACAGTACTGTATCTTCTTTTTTATAGTAGTAACTGAGCAGTTCTGAATAACAAACTATTGATCATGTTGAACCTGCATTCAGCTGGGTGTTAAAATGTACATATACTGTACTATAGTCTTTAGTCTGTAGGGCAGTATAACATTTTAGCCTTGTAGTATTTATTGGTGTGTTCTCAAAAAACAAAATAGCAATGTGGATTTCTTCCTGGACCTGGAACAGTGGGCAATTTGTTAATTTGTCTGATTTTAGATATGAGGACATGGATTCTTGCAGTCTTGGGTTATATGTGCCTTTTAGATTTGAAAAACACTTATGACTATGTAACTGTAACCTGTGGTATCTTGTGGAAAGTGCTACAAAAACATACTGTAGGAGTTCATTCAGTCCCTGAACTTTTGATGCAGCAGTTGGAATACATACTTGCACCTACATTAAAGGGGCTTGATTTAGTGCCATCAGTCTGGAGACACAAGGGTTGCGTCTTTTTTGTTTGTAGATGATAGATAATTTCTTCTTGCTTTTTCAGATAGACACGCACTGTAATGGTTTATAGCTTGATGTGATTTTTATTATTTGTAGTAAGAATTAGAAATATCAGATATGTAATTGTAGCTCCCTCCCTGAAAATAGTATTAGAGTAGGGGAAGCAGTCAAATTGAGTAGAGGAAATAGGTGCCTTGGGGTCTTTCTTGTAAATGTGTATAGACGTAACCAGGAAATTGAATTAAACATAAGTATGAGATTGTGAGAACTAATAGTCCAAATTAGGTTCTTGCACAGGGTTGTTGGACTAGCTTGCCATTTTATAGAGATTAATCATATGGAAATACTATGTAGTAGGAGCACTGCATCTGCATATGAAAATTAGCTTGTTGGGGTGGTTTTTACATACGTATAGTGAGGATGTCACCTCAGTACCTCTCACAGATTGTGACTAGGCATGGACCATTCACTGAATACTTGGAGCATACCCAGGACACACTGGAGTGACTATGTTTCTTAGTGGGCCTACCAAAAATACATGAAGGCTTTAACTAGGAATAGGGTGGCCTGGTCTGTCCATTACAGGTTGATACAGAGGAAAGTGAAATGGACAATGTGCAAATGAGATGAGCATACAAGTGTTTTCTCTTGTTTTCTAATTTTATAAACCATTAAAATACAGCAGCCTTTTAAGCAGCTTTCTTTTATTCATTATTTTTTAGGCTAATTCATTTTTTATTCTGCTTCGTTTAGCACCCCGAACATTCTAGTCTGTTAACATCTGTCATGAGATTTTGGCAGTGATTAATGTAAATTTGCTCACACAGTGCTTTTTTCCACGAACAAGAATCAAGCATTAAACTTTTTTTTTTCTTTAAAATGTGTTTTTTTTCCTGTGTAAAGCTACAGAAACATTCTGGAACTGGAATTTAACAGATAAAGATGTAAAGTGTTGCCGAAGTATTCCCGAGACCCAGTAAACATACATAAATGTGTGCAGTTCTGTCTCATCCTTTTAATGGATATTTAGTTCTTTTGCATCTGTGTCTCCCCATTTATTAAATAAGAGTGTTAAATAAAACATGCTGTACTCACGTTGTCTAAAAGATCATACCTATAATTCCAGCTGTAATCTTTGTATCATTTGAATAAGACCTGTATGCACACATAATATAAATAATGTCATCACTGGTGTCCTCAGAGCAGAACAGAGGTTGCGTATGGGAATATTATGGCTTAATGCTTAGAATCCTTTGTTAATCTTTTTCATTAATTATCCATTTTGATTAACTTAACTGACATGGCACATAAAATTTCACCACTCAACTAAAGTCTTGGTTTGTTCATATTTTATGGTGTTACACTAACTTCTTGGTAATCCAGCCTCATTTTGTGTTGCTTCTACTGTATTCAATACTTAATTCTTCTCATCAGATTAATTTTTTTAATGTATTATTTATCAAGTATAGTGCTGAGCGGTATGACTAAAATTCTATATCACGGTATTTTTCAAAATTATACTGGTTTCAAGGGATTCAACGTTTTTTTTTTTTCCCCATGCATGAGTGGATGTTAACCACATTTTCCACTGCAATTATTGCAGTAGACTGGCTAAGAATAACGTATTCCACTGTCATGAGAATTGTACATTGTACAAAAAAACATTTTAATTTGTGCACACAAGTATTAATACAGGTTTGCATGGCCTCGTAAAGTGATAGTTTTCAAGGACGTGGCACTAATGAAGAGAAGGAATCACATTGCATGACAGTTGCAGTCAAAATATAGAACCTTTTTATTGAACAAATTTTGCAAACAACAACAAAATTTTGACAATATATTGTCAACCATCCAAAGAGGCATTTAGACTTAGTAAAATATCCAGAGGTTTTTGTCAAAAGTTGTATTTCACTGAACATGTCTTAGAAAAGGAGTAAATATAGTAGTAAATATTTTTTGTAAACCAACTACACTTTCTGTTAATGTTAACAATCTCTGGCCACTGACATGTTAAATTGACATGTTAAAAAGGCCAGTCACATTACACAGTATTCAACAAAATAAAATAAGTACAACTTGGTGATGACATCTTAACCAACTGAACCGTCATTAAGGCAAATTTTATTAATATGGACCTTGCTTCAGGCTAAGCTATATACATAAATATTTAAACTGCAACTTGCATTTATAATGCTATTTGTGGTATAGTGGGTCCACGGCTTAAAAAAAGGCCAATTTTTTTAATTCGGTTCGCTGTGTCCGTCACCGTGGGCGCGATTGCACGACCGGGGGAGATGATAAGGGGATTGAGGTGAGTTGCACCCGATCGTTCTCAATTGCTTCATCAGCTTAATGCTGCATGTGTATAAAGCACTGCGGCCACGGAGACGTATATTTATGGGCCGGCAGGATAGGGGGAAGGAAAAAGGGAGGATATATGTGTATATATGTAAATGTATGTATATATATATATATATATATATATATATATATGACACTATACAAATCGTGAATAAAAACTGAATGCAATGATGTGGAAGTGCCAACTTCTAATATTTTATTCAGAATAGAACGTAAATCACGGAACAAAAGTTTAAACTGAGAAAATGTATCATTTTAAGGAAAAAATATGTTGATTCAGAATTTCATGGTGTCAACAAATCCCAAATAAGTTGGGACAAGGCCATTTTCACCACTGTGTGGCATCTCCCCTTCTTCTTACAACACTCAACAGACGTCTGGGGACCGAGGAGACCAGTTTCTCAAGTTTAGAAATAGGAATGCTCTCCCATTCTTGTCTAATACAGGCCTCTAACTGTTCAATCGTCTTGGGCCTTCTTTGTCACACCTTCCTCTTTATGATACGCCAAATGTTCTCTATAGGTGAAAGATCTGGACTGCAGACTGGCCATTTTAGTACCCGGATCCTTCTCCTACGCAGCCATGATGTTGTGATTGATGCAGAATGTGGTCTGGCATTATCTTGTTGAAAAATGCAGGGTCTTCCCTGAAAGAGATGACGTCTGGATGGGAGCATATGTTGTTCTAGGACCTGCATATATTTTTCTGCATTGATGGTGCCTTTCCAGACATGCAAGCTGCCCATGCCACACGCACTCATGCAACCCCATACCATCAGAGATGCAGGCTTCTGAAATGAGCGTTGATAACAACTTGGGTTGTCCTTGTCCTCTTTTGTCCGGATGACATGGCGTCCCAGATTTCCAAAAAGAACTTCGAATCGTGACTCGTCTGACCACAGAACAGTCTTCCATTTTGCCACACTCCATTTTAAATGATCCCTGGCCCAGTGAAAACGCCTGAGCTTGTGGATCTTGCTTAGAAATGGCTTCTTCTTTGCACTGTAGAGTTTCAGCTGGCAACGGTGGATGGCACGGTGGATTGTGTTCACTGACAATGGTTTCTGGAAGTATTCCTGAGCCCATTCTGTGATTTCCTTTACAGTAGCATTCCTGTTTGTGGTGCAGAGTCATTTAAGGGCCCGGAGATCACGGGCATCCAGTATGGTTTTACGGCCTTGACCCTTACGCACAGAGATTGTTCCAGATTCTCTGAATCTTCGGATGATGTTATGCACAGTTGATGATGGCAGATGCAAAGTCAACATTGTGGGAATTGGTGATCCTCTACCCATCTTGGCTTATGAGAGACACTGCCACTCTGAGAAGCTCTTTTTATACCCAATCATGTTGCCAATTGACCTAATTAGTGTTAATTGGTCTTCCAGCTCTTCATTATGCTCAAATTTACTTTTTCCAGCCTCTTATTGCTACTTGTCCCAACTTTTTTGGGATTTGTTGACACCGTGAAATTTTGAATCAACATATTTTTCCTTTAAAATGATACATTTACTCGGATTAAACGTTTGATCTGTCATCTACGTTCTATTACAAATAAAATATTGACATTTGCCATCTCCACATCATTGCATTCAGTTTTTATTCACAATTTCTTTAGTGTCCCAACTTTTTTGGAATCCAGTTTGTGTATGTATATATATATATATATATATATATATATATATATACAGGGGTGAGAAAAACTATTTGCCCCTTCCTGATTTCTTATTCTTTTGTATGTTTGTCACACAAAATGTTTCTGATCATCAAACACATTTAACCATTAGTCAAATATAACACAAGTAAACACAAAATGCAGTTTTTAAATGATGGTTTTATTATTTAGGGAGAAAAAAAAAATCCAAACCTACATGGCCCTGTGTGAAAAAGTAATTGCCCCTTGTTCAAAAATAACCTAACTGTGGTGTATCACACCTGAGTTCAATTTCAGTAGCCACCCCAGGCCTGATTACTGCCACACCTGTTTCAATCAAGAAATCACTTAAATAGGAGCTGCCTGACACAGAGAAGTAGACCAAAAGCACCTCAAAAGCTAGACATCATGCCAAGATCCAAAGAAATTCAGGAACAAATGAGAACAGAAGTAATTGAGATCTATCAGTCTGGTAAAGGTTATAAAGCCATTTCTAAAGCTTTGGGACTCCAGCGAACCACAGTGAGAGCCATTATCTACAAATGGCAAAAACATGGAACAGTGGTGAACCTTCCCAGGAGTGGCGGCCGACCAAAATTACCCCAAGGCGCAGAGGCGACTCATCCGAGAGGCCACAAAGACCCCAGGACAACGTCTAAAGAACTGCAGGCCTCACTTGCCTCAATTAAGGTCAGTGTTCATGACTCCACCATAAGAAAGAGACTGGGCAAAAGCGGCCTGCATGGCAGATTTCCAAGGCGCAAACCATTGTTAAGCAAAAGAACATTAGGGCTTGTCTCAATTTTGCTAAGAAACATCTCAATGATTTCCAAGACTTTTGGGAAAATACCTTGTGGACTGATGAGACAAAAGTTTAACTTTTGGAAGGCAAAGCGTCCGTTACATCTGGCATAAAAGGAACACAGCATTTCAGAAAAGAACATCATACCAACAGTAAAATATGGTGGTGGTAGTGTGATGGTCTGGGGTTGTTTTGCTGCTTCAGGACCTGGAAGGCTTGCTGTGATAGATGGAACCATGAATTCTACTGTCTACCAAAAATCCTGAAGGAGAATGTCCGCCATCTGTTCATCAACTCAAGCTGAAGCGATCTTGGGTGCTGCAACAGGACAATGACCCAAAACACACCAGCAAATCCACCTCTGAATGGCTGAAGAAAAACAAAATGAAGACTTTGGAGTGGCCTAGTCAAAGTCCTGACCTGAATCCAATTGAGATGCTATGGCATGACCTTAAAAAGGCGGTTCATGCTAGAAAACCCTCAAATAAAGCTGAATTACAACACTTCTGCAAAGATAAGTGGGCCAAAATTCCTCCAGAGCTGTAAAGACTCATTGCAAGTTATCGCAAACGCTTGATTGCAGGTATTGCTGCTAAGGGTGGCCCAACCAGTTATTAGGTTCAGGGGCAATTACTTTTTCACACAGGGCCATGTAGGTTTGGATTTTTTCTCCCTAAATAATAAAACCATCATTTAAAAACTGCATTTTGTGTTTACTTGTGTTATATTTGACTAATAGTTAAATGTGTTTGATGATCAGAAACAGTTTTGTGTGACAAACATGCAAAAGAATAAGAAATCAGGAAGGGGGAAATAGTTTTCACACCACTGTATATATATATATATATATATATATATATATATATATATATATATATATATATATACTGTATACAGTATATATATATATATATATATATATATATGTGTGTGTGTGTGTGTATATATGTGTATGTATATATGTATGTATATGTGTGTATATATATATATATATATTGTGAACGCTGGCCTGGACACAGGCAGACGGACAACATAGTTTCACCACACACCCTTTATTATATACAATATTTACAAACTTTGTGCACTACCAACCCCAGTGCCTCCTGCACCAATCCCCCAAAGTCCAGGCCACACAGTCCTTTTGTCTTTCTCTCCTGGCCGCCTCCCGTCCTCACTCCAGCTCCGTCTTCCTTCCTCCCGACTCTCGCCAAAGACTGGAGGGAGGCGGCCCTTTTATGGGAACCCGGATGGGCTCCAACTGCTTTCCCGCAATCCTCCGCAGACACGCCCTTGTGTGGCGGAAGTGCCGGCTGCGCACCTGGAAGCCGTCCAGGTGTCACCTGTTGTCTTCCCCCCAGCACTTCCTGGTGTGGCGGAAGTGCTGGGCTCCAGGCTGTTCAGGCAGCGGGGCGCCGCCTGGCGGTGGCCACGGGCCTCTACAGGGCTGGGCTTCCATGCCCCTTACCCGAGGCCACCAACATAACCAGGGTGGACACCCCCTCGTGGTCTGGTGGAGGTACAGGCCCTCCTCTGGTCCTCCTGGGTGTCTCGGCCGGGTGCTACACTATATATATATATATATATATATATATATATATATATATATATATATGTGTGTGTATATTGTGAAAAAAAGCAAACGACACAGCATAAACTGGTGGGGTTTCCGCCCCGTTTACTGCAACAAAAACAGAGTAACGTCTCCACAATACAAAACTCTGGGTCAACATAGGCCATTGTATGAAGGGAATGGTGGAAAATTTATACGGGGGACAGGAAATTAAACAGTGGAATGCTGGGAAAACGGTGATGCAGTATGTGAGATTGACGTCATCATCTCGGAACTGGAGGGTAGAAGGGAACCCAGAAATATGGTGGCTTTTTGTTTTTTTCCCAGCTTTATTACGGGCGACCCTTCGTTCTGGCTGATGAAACAAGAAGGGAAAGGTTAGTGCGCCACCGTTGTCCCTTGGCATGAGTTGTCGCGATGTGGCCCTGGTCCTTAAACTGCTCCCCATGCGCTTGTGCGTGACATAACCCCTCTCCAGCCCAGACCCACTGGGTCGGGCGGCCTGAATTGAGAGGGCCTGAGCCTTTGAGAGGGCATTCACGTTGGACTGAAGGTGACCCGACGATAAGTGATGGTGAACTTGTACGGCTGCAGATCCAAAAACCACCTGGTAACCCGAGGATTCGACTCCCTATGAAGGGCCATCCACTGGAGGGCGGCATGGTCTGTCACAAGAGTGAACTCCCGACTGAATGCTTGTTCTGCGGCTTCATTCCACACCACATGCAAAGGGGCCTTCTTCTTTGTCAGGTTTATCAAGGGTGCTGCCCTCTCAGAGAAACGAGGTACAAACTGGCGGTAGTAACTCGCTAACCCCAAGAAAGCTTGCACCTGTTTCTTGAGTATCGGACAGGGCCATTCCAAGATGACTTTTATTTTCGAA
Source organism: Polypterus senegalus (assembly GCF_016835505.1). Taxonomy (NCBI): domain Eukaryota; kingdom Metazoa; phylum Chordata; class Cladistia; order Polypteriformes; family Polypteridae; genus Polypterus; species Polypterus senegalus. The sequence continues at coordinate 113,558,046 of NC_053159.1, forward strand.
CACTGTGGTTTCACCATCCCTCCTCCTACCAGGTAGCCCAAATATTTGGCCTTGTTCATCCCAAAGAAACACTTCCGGGGGTTGATACGTAGGCCGGCTTTCGCTAGCGTCAGGAGGACAGCGTAAACCTGCAACACCTGCTCCTCACAGGTGCCGGAAAAAATGACGATGTCATCATGGTAGGTGGCACAATAGGACTGATGGGGCCGTAGCACTCTATCTACCAGATGCTGGAAAGTTGCTGGTGCCCCGTACAGCCCAAATGGGAGAACCTTGTATTGCCAGTGTCCACTAGGGGTATTGAAAGCAGTTTTCTCTTTAGCGGATGCCGTTAAGGGAATTTGCCAGTACCCTTTGTTCATGTCAAGAGTAGTCAAATACTGGGTCATATTCAACTCTCGAGGAGCTCATCCACTCGGGGCATGGGATAGGCATCAAACCTGGAGACCTGATTAAAACGTCGGAAGTCATTGCAAAATCTCCAAGAGCCATCTGGTTTGGACACGAGGACAATGAGACTGGACCACGGGCTATGACTTTCCTCGATAATACCCATGTCCAACATCCACTGGACCTCCAGCTCCACCTCAGCCCTTTTTGCCTCCAGGAGGCGGTAAGGTATTTCCCAGATAAACACCCCCGGGTCTGTCACAATATCGTGCTGAATCAGCACAGTCCGGCCTGGTGCTTCACTGACCACCTCCGAGACAGACAGGATTGGACCTTCGAGCTCCTGTCTTTCGTGGGGCGTCAAATTGGGGCCGAGGTTAAGTGATATGTTTTTGGAGAAAAGGAGAGGGTGGGCTCGGAACGAGGTTGCTCCTCCCTTGTCATCCACAGCTTTAATAAGTTTACGTGGTACACCCTCTCACTCGATCAACGATTTGGTTGGCTAACCAAATAGTCGACGAGCCCTTTTCTTTCTTTAACCTTGAAAACCCCTTTAAAAACGGTGATACAATGGGAAACGCACAGTTTTTTTTTTTACTTCCTCTTTGCTCAATCAGCTGCTGGGTTGCTGCTGCTGGGCCATGTGCTCTGCCTCTCGCATGGTGCTTTGAACATTTAAAAGCCTGTACAGCAGCTGTCCTACTCTTTTTCTTTTATTTCCGGCCCCGGGCATGGTTAAATCTCTAGGCACAAAGTCTCGTCTTGTGGGACGTGAGTTCTTGATTTTTTTTAGTTTATAATTTTAAAAACGAAATAATCTGAAAATCTAACAACATCACATTGAAGTTTGATAAATTTTGAAAAGAATGATACCAAACATATGTATGTAGGTTTTAAAATAAAGCATGACAAAAAAGTGGCATAAAAAGTCACATAAAAGTGTTGCAGAAAACGGTTGCATTTTTAGGCTTAGGATTTTCTATATATATATAAAATCGAGTAGGTAAATTATATATATCCATCCATCCATTTTCTAACCCGCTGAATCCGAAATTATATATATATATGTATATATTAATATATATGTATATATACAGTGGTGTGAAAAACTATTTGCCACTTTCCTGATTTCTTATTCTTTTGCATGTTTGTCACACAAAAAGTTTCTGATCATCAAACACATTTAACCATTAGTCAAATATAACACAAGTAAACACAAAATGCAGTTTTTAAATGATGTTTTTTATTATTTAGGGAGAAAAAAATTCCAAACCTACATTGCCATGTGTGAGAAAGTAATTGCCCCCTGAACCTAATAACAGGTTGGGCAACCCTTAGCCGCAATAACTGCAATCAAGCGTTTACGATAACTTGCAGTGAGTCTTTTACAGCACTCTGGAGGAATTTTGGCCTACTCATCTTTGCAGAATTGTTATAATTCAGCTTTATTTGAGGGTTTTCTAGCATGAACCGCCTTTTTAAGGTCATGCCATAGCATCTCAATTGGATTCATGTCAGGACTTTGACTAGGCCACTCCAAAGTCTTCATTTTGTTTTTCTTCAGCCATTCAGAGGTGGATTTGCTGGTGTGTTTTGGGTCATTGTCCTGTTGCAGCACCCAAGATCTCTTCAGCTTGAGTTGACGAACAGATGGCCGGACATTCTCCTTCAGGATTTTTTGGTAGACAGTAGAATTCATGGTTCCATCTATCACAGCAAGCCTTCCAGGTCCTGAAGCAGCAAAACAACCCCAGACCATCACACTACCACCACCATATTTTACTGTTGGTATGATGTTCTTTTTCTGAAATGCTGTGTTCCTTTTACGCCAGATGTAACGGGACATTTGCCTTCCATAAAGTTCAAGTTTTGTCTCATCAGTCCACAAGGTATTTTCCCAAAAGTCTTGGCAATCATTGAGATGTTTCTTAGCAGAATTGAGACGAGCCCTAATGTTCTTTTTGCTTAACACTGGTCTGCGTCTTGGAAATCTGCCATGCAGGCCGTTTTTGCCCAGTCTCTTTCTTATGGTGGAGTCGTGAACACTGACCTTAATTGAGGCAAGTGAGGCCTGCAGTTCTTTAGACGTTGTCCTGGGGTCTTTTGTGACCTCTCAGATGAGTCGTCTCTGCACTCTTGGGGTAATTTTGGTCGGCTGGCCACTCCTGGGAAGGTGTACCACTGTTCCATGTTTTTGCCATTTGTGGATAATGGCTCTCACTGTGGTTCGCTGGAGTCCCAAAGCTTTAGAAACGGCTTTATGACCTTTACCAGACTGATATATCTCAATTACTTCTGTTCTCATTTGTTCCTGAATTTCTTTGGATCTTGGCATGATGTCTAGCTTTTGAGGTGCTTTTGGTCTACTTCTCTGTGTCAGGCAGCTCCCATTTAAGTGGTTTCTTGATTGAAACAGGTGTGGCAGTAATCAGGCCTGGGGGTGGCTACGGAAATTGAACTCAAGTGTGATACACCACAGTTAGGTTATTTTTAACAAGGGGGCAATTACTTTTCACACAGGGCCATGTAGGTTTGGATTTTTTTTCTCCCTAAATAATAAAAACCATCATTTAAAAAATAAGAAATCAGGAAGGGGGCAAATGATTTTTCACACCACTGTATGCATATATATGTGTGTATATATATATCTGTTATATTTTAGGTAGAATATTAGTCGCAGACAATTTTTAAATGTTCACTGCATTCGTATCAATTAACATATTTACCTTGGGTGTCGCAGAAGCCTTGACAATACTGTATGTTACATGAAGGACCATATTTCAGTTCTACTTTTATACTCATGAAATGCCTCTATTTTAAAAAAAGCTGGCTAATTTTTCCCCACTTTGTTATCTTTAAGCAAAAGTAAAAAATAAATGCACAACACAGCCACACCCATTATGTGATAGCCCTTTTCAAACATGAGGGAAGGTTTAATGTTATGTGTTGCAAACAGACATGGATTAGCTTCTCTTATTGTGGAGAAACAGCTGTTCAGGTGTTTGGGGATGTAGATTTCTAGAATTTAGAGTTCTGTATCACTAAAATTGCTTGAGGTTCATAGAACAAGAACACATTTTGAGTATTTTCACTTAAGATACTTAGCTTATTGATAAGTGTTTACTTTCGTTTCCATGGCGATATCAGTGCCAATGGTTTTCCATAAACAGAAAATGCTAAACGTTTAGGTCACACGACCACATGGAATATTTTGTGGTTGTTCACATTGGCAGAATAAATAAAAAATAGGCGAGGCAATTATATTAAAAGCTAGGCTTCATATTTGAATATTTATTTTCAGATTTGGCTTATTTTTGATGTAATACCAAGTTTAATTAAATTTTAATCAATGATAATTGTAATTGGAAAAAGTACTTGTTTGTAATTACAATGAATGTTTTATCTTAAGGTGTAATTTAATATACAGCTTCTTGAAATTAAACAGGAAAAAAGAAGAATAGTAGAAAAAGAAATAGTAATTTAATGCAAGCCGTTTTATTATTGGGGGAACCCAACAATGTGGTAGCTAAATCCATTGTCTCTTTAATCAAGTGCTTTGTCACTGTTTGCGTGGATTTCACTCATTCTTCTTGTACCCTGACTTTTTTATTTCTGAATTGCTTTATTATTTTAGTTTGTAAAACTAACTTTTACAGTACATACTCCACCATTGTCATCTGTATGCTACTTGTATTATACAGTATGTGATTTGATGCCGCTAGGATTTGTTGTTGCCTTGCATCTGTTTGACGTAGAGTAGCCTCTGAATGTAAACTGGATTAGTGGAAGTTGATTGTTTACCTCTAAACAACATTTATTTTTTCAGATAGTGAGTATAGTGAGAAGGAAATAAAAGAAGTGCAACAGTAACAAGCAAAGGACAATAACTTCTATTCATGCACTGTCTAGGCCTCTGCACTAAAATGACTGATGCATGCCTTATCACTACAAAGGCTAAGGCAAAAGCTGCCTTGGATTTCACATTCTGGCTAATTTTTGTTTGTTATTGATGAATTCTTACAAGGATTTTTTCTTCATAACACACATATGTGGACTGCGCCCTTTCTTGTCATAACATAAAACATAAATTAATCAATCAGTAAATATAAATTTTGATGTTGTTATATAAGAAACTTGAAATGTTTTTAACTCATTTATTTGTTTTTACTTAAATGTAAGAAATAAATCATTATACAGTAGTTATATCGGCCACATTTTTATATAGGAATCAAACAACTAAAGCAGCAGTTACTTGTCATATTACAATTTGTAATACCATATACAAGTTAATTTTAATCACAATAGTATGTAGCATGCAGTGACAACAATACTATTTTTAGTTTTATCTTGAAGCTTTTCTGTTTAATGTATTTATTCTTTTCCTGTGAATGTTCTTCAGAACAGCATACACTTCTTGCGTTAACCTTTGAATCGTAATCACAAAAAGTATATGGTTATTGAGGAATTTTAGCATGTCATTCTGTAAGGCTTTTCTTATTTTGTTTTTGCCAGCACTATAATATTTAACAAGTATGTTTAAAAAATAAAGGAGTACAACATCTTGCCTTGGCAAGAAATTCCTATTCTCCACACTCTCCTAGCCATGGTATGTGAACCATTACTGCTGCAAATGTGTGATTTGGCTACTGCAGTTGTATAAATTCTATTGAGAGGCACGTTCCATTTTAGGTGATTGTATTGCATTGTTGATAAGGATTATCACGAGTAACATCAGACAAGAGTCTGTTTCAATGTTTTTGAAATAAAAATGTGACCAGCAACGTTTTCTTTAATGGTTATGTGTAGTAGTAGTAGTATGTGTGTGCATTTCAATTTGTTTCTGTAACCTTATGAGCTGTTGCTAATAGGTATTCAGCCTGTTAAAACGTAATCTGAGCTGCATACTACAGACTAAAAAAAAAAACTAACTTTGAGTAGCAGAATCAAGTCTGCAGTAGAATTATTATTTCCTGATGTATGATATGAAACTTGTAGTAACCATAACCAGTAATATAAAAACCTGATACTGTTAGTTTACTCAGTCTGTCTGTAATGCTGCAGATCTTTTGGTCATAGTCAGAGAATATCATCAAGGTCAAATGACACATGAATGTGCCAAATTATTCGTTCATTTTCCATAATAACTTACCCAGAAATAAGGTAGGATATCATTATTTCTGCTATAGGTGAATGGGTTTGGTGCATAGTGAACTTAAATTACTTTGTTTTGGAATCGTTCACAACACAGTGAGTTTCAGACACTCTGTTGAATCCACCAATGGGAGCACTGTGTTCCAGTATATGCACACTTGTAATTTTGATTATCTACCAGGAAGGGAGCACTGAACATTACTTAGAAGACTTTTAGAGATGACTGTCTGTTAGCAGTATGTTTTGTCATAGCTGATGCATGTATACAAAATACTACCATACTGTTAACATGTTTCTTCAGGTGGCACATTGCTGCAGATTCATGTGAACAAGATCATATAGTATGAAATAAATTAAATTAATCAGATGGATATTAATGTGAGTTTTATTATAAACCAGCCCAGTAGTACTTCTAGCATGTACCATGTATTGTGGCCTATGGTTCACAATCATCCTTTATGTGGTGTGGGTAACCTTACTGGGCTCTTTACTGCATCCTATCACCAGATATTTGCTAGAGTGGAAACCATAACTTTGAGCAGTGTGAGGGAGATATAAAATTCACGTTTTAGGACCAAAACTCTTTTTTAAGCAGACATTCGAGATGGAGTATGTGTATGTTTCCAGGGAGTGAAATTAAATGTAATACATCTGCTTGATCCACTAAACTGTATACTTTTAAATGTTAATAGGAATTCACTGCTGCTGGACAAATGAATATTTATAGTGTTAAAAGGTGAATCAGCAATAGTTGTAAGGAGGATGATCAGTTGACTCTTAATTACTTGGTTGCCAGCCATTATGGCAAGCCTTATTATCTATTCACCTGGGTATCACATTTTTAAAACCCATTGTGTTTTCACCCTTAGTTTTCAATCACCAATTTCGTCAGCAAGGAAGCTGGCTTTGAAAGTTTGTGGGTCATTTGTCAAACATTTTTCAATTAAGAATAGTCAATCTTAAATACATTTATTGTTTATGTTTAATAGATAATATATTTATCACTTTCTGAGCTGCATTCTTACTTAAGCTGGATAGTTAGTATAAAAGCACCTGGCAATAGTCATGTAAAAGAAAATATTTTTTAAGATTTAAAATACAATATTTATTTAAAGTATGCAGTCTGCACTCTTTTTGAGTGAGCAATTTGTTAATATTGTTAACCCACACCACATTAAATGTTAGTTCTTCCTTTAAAATATTTGAACAACCATCAACATTTTTAGCAAAAGGTCTTTTATGGCACAGCAAACACATGGCCAATGCCTTTTCAAGTACACTTTTGCTGGAAGTAGAAAGGCAAGATGTTTCTAAGGATGCAGCATGCACAGAGGATTTTATTGGAAAATTCAGTGTGAAAGGTAGGACATCGACACTGTCTAATGTGGTGGTTCCAGAGAATTGTTTACGTAAAGGTTGCTGGCATGGTATGGGCCTTAACTCTACTAAAGAAGAATAAAATTACATTTTGGAGAATACACCTTAATGGAGATGGGTAAAAGTTTTGAAGAATCAAACATGCCTTGGAGTTTTTAATATTAGTAGGAGTTATGAGTTACCTATATACTTCACCAAATAAAACTTAATTAAATGAATAGCAGAGAGCACACAAGTTACTTCAGCCATCCCTCATGTATACTGTCTTTAAGAGTAACTTGGTTCTAGACCCCATTCTATTTTTACACACTTGGGTTCAAGGACAGTTTCACTCAGACCAGTCTGTACATTACTTAATCTGTGCTTGGATTTTCTAAAAGAAAATGGCAGTTGGTGCGTGGTAGCACAATGGAATGGGTCTAGGTATTGTTCTTTTCTTTCAAGCACCCAGTAATTAACAGGATATATTTTTGTCAGCCTCAAGTCTTTTTTTAATATGATGCCACAAGCTTGGCACACCTATCCTTGGCCAGTTTCGCCCATTCCTCTTTGCAGCACCTCTCAAGCTCCATCAGGTTGGATGGGAAGCATCGGTGCACAGCCATTTTAAGATCTCTCCAGAGATGTTCAATTGGATTCAAGTCTGGGCTCTGGCTGGGCCACTCAAGGACATTCACAGAGTTGTCCTGAAGCCACTTCTTTGATATCTTGGCTGTGTGCTTAGGGTCGTTGTCCTGCTGAAGATGAACCGTCGCCCCAGTCTGAGGTCAAGAGCGCTCTGGAGCAGGTTTTTGTCCAGGATGTCACTGTACATTGCTGCAGTCATCTTTCCCTTTATCCTGACTAGTCTCCCAGTTCCTGCCGCTGGAAAACATGCTTCACTGTAGGGATGATATTGGCCTGGTGATGAGCGGTGCCTGGTTTCCTCCAAACATGGCGCCTGACATTCACACCAAAGAGTTCAATCTTTGTTTCATCAGACCAGAGAATTTTGTTTGTCATGGTCTGAGAGTCGTTCAGGTGCCTTTTGGCAAACTCCAGGTGGGCTGCCATGTGCCTTTTACTAAGGAGTGGCTTCCGTCTGGGCACTCTGCCATACAGGCCTGATTGGTGGATTGCTGCAGAGATGGTTGTCCTTCTGGAAGGTTCTCCTCTCTCCACAGAGGACCTCTGGAGCTCTGACAGAGTGACCATAGGGTTCTTGGTCACCTCTCTGACAAAGGCCCTTCTCCTCCGACTGTCAACTGTGGGACCTTGTATAGACATGTGTGTGCCTTTCCAAATCATGTCCAATCAACTGAATTTACCACAGGTGGACTCCAATTAAGCTACAGAAAAATCTCAAGGATGATCAGGGGAAACCTGGATGCACCTGAGCTCAATTTTGAGCTTCATGGCAAAGGCTGTGAATACTTATGTACATGTGCTTTCTCAGTTTTGTTGTTTAATAAATTTGCAAAAAGCTCAAGTAAACTTTTTTCACGTTGTTATTATGGGGTGTTGTGTGTAGAATTCTGAGGAAAAAATGAATTTAATCCATTTTGGAATAAGGCTGTAACATAACAAAATGTGGAAAAAATGATGCGCTGTGAATACTTTCCATATGTACTGTATGTATGTGTGTGTATATATATATATATATATATCTATATATATATATATATATCTATATATATCTATACTAATAAAAGGCAAAGCCCTCACTCACTCACTCACTGACTCATCACTAATTCTCCAACTTCCCGTGTGGGTGGAAGGCTGAAATTTGGCAGGTTCATTCCTTACAGCTTCCTTACAAAAGTTGGGCAGGTTTTATATCGAAATTCTACGCGTAATGGTCATAACTGGAAGTAGTTTTTCTCCATTTACTGTAATGAAGATGAGCTTCAACGCCGTGGGGGCGGAGTTTCATGTAACATCATCACGCCTCCCACGTAATCACGCAGTACATAGAAAACCAGGAAGACCTCAAAAAAGCGCTGAAGAAAACATGCATTATATAATTGAGAAGACAGCGAAACAATAAGAAGCGGCGAAAGTGACATATACAACCATATTCATGAGTTCTGCTACTTCGGAAACAAAGCACGATGTAAACCTACACTTTAAATTAAGTTCATAGACAGGCTGCCGCTGGCATTTGTAATTTAGTGCCTGCCCATATAAGGCCGTCCGTCAGCGGCAATCCAATAGCAAACTGCCACGGGTAAATATTCACGGGTGAAGGACTGTGCTTATGGAGAGGAAGATGAGATGGTCAGGGTGGTGTTTGACACAAACTCAGCGAAACTGCGAGAGAAAGTTTTAAGTGCCAGGACTAAGGTAACATTAAATACAGCCATGGACATAGCACGAGATGGCACCAGCACAGCTGGGAACCTTCGATGCATGTACACCGAGTGGCTCACGTGAACTGGACGCAGTGCACAGATAAAAGCAACAGTTCCAAAGAGCGCTGAACAAAAACCGAATTACACAATTGAAAAGGCAGGAAAAAATATGAAGCTACTGCGGAAACAAAGCACACGTTGGAAAAAGTCAATGTCCCGCTAAAGGAAGACAGTGTAAAAAAAACCCGTGCATGCAGTGTGTCAGGTCTCAGATAAAGAAGAAGACGAGCTGTTTATTGATGCAGTAAGAAACGAATCGATGAATGAAACCTGTCATCTTTACAACGATTGACAAACACGGAATGTAACTTGAACACAACACATCCTACAAATACGAACCTGATTGAAAGAAATAATGATAATCAAATCCTTGATGACAGCAACACTCAGTAACACTCACAAAACAAATACCGTATATTGACAGTCATGTTACGTTATTTTTAAAATGTTCCCTTTTCTTTTCTAGCTTTTTAACACACTACTTCTCCGCTGCGATACGCGGGTATATATATATATGTATATATATATATATATATCCCGATCTACATACTCGAATAATGGATACTTTATTCGCCATCAATGATTGTTTTGGTAAAGCCATACTCAGTGTATTCATTAGATGAACGGTAAAAAGTAAGAGCGAGGGAGGATGACTTATTGAGGCATGCAGGCTGTAGTCTGCGCGTCAACTCTATCTGAATTGCGATCACATTTGAAAAAATATATCTTTTCAAGTTCTATTTAGTCCATATGTGTCAAACTCAAGGGCAGCGGGCCACATCCGCCCGTGTAATTATATCCGCCCGAGATCATTTTATATACTGTATTATTGTTATTAATGGCCGGGTATATGAAGCGCTGGTAACACAATAAACTACAGATCCCATAATGCAGCGCTTCAGCTGCCTTGCCGTAACACTTACGCGTTAATCAAGTCTACCTTATGATGCTGCAAGTTATTGCGAAGCTAGCTCACACGAGCCTTTAAAAACCGATGGGAGGCTGAGTATATGTTTACTGAACCCGTGTGTCTCATTTGTGGAGCTAATGTGGCTGTAATTACAGAATTTAATCTAAGACGGCACTATGAGACAAAACATCAGGGTAACCTGAATGCAATGCAGAAGATACAGAAAGCAGCATAATTAAATAAGAATCTGACACTTCAGCGGACGTTTTAACCCGTGCACAATCACAAAGTGATTTCAAGTGAAGCTGCTTTTATGGGAGACACAAATGCACCAGTGCACCTTGCCCCACTTTCCCTGTTGCCAAGTAATGTTAAACCAAGTCGTCACTACGGTGTTCCCAAATACGCACTTTGCTGATAAACTGAGCGCACTGCGCACTGAGTTTGCACGGCGCTTTGGTGACTTTGAAGAACAAAAAAAGTCCGTCTACATGCGGTTCGAACCTTGTGCATGTTTGGTAGCACATATCTGTGTGAGAAGCTCTTCTCAGTGATAAAGACTAACAAAACAGCACACAGGAGTCGCCTCACTGATGAGCACCTGCAATCCATCCTGAGAATCTCCACAACACAGAACCTCACAGCAAACATAAACGAACCTGTTGCCAAATAAAGATGCCAGGCGTCCAGCTCTAAAATGACATATGAGCAAAGACAACTGAATGATTTGATTTGTTATTGCTGAAAGGAACACATTTTATTTATATTTCCAGGTTTTGTTATGCAGCATGTTCATATTTGAATTTGTATAATTTTGACAGGATATATTTTTATGGAGAGCAAAATCTTTTGGGATATTTAAAATCTAAGTTTATTTTTTATATAAAATTACATAAGAGTAAAGAAATTTGAATGTTTGTTCTTTTAACGTTTACTTTATTTCTAACTTGTATAATTTAGACAGGATATATTTTTATGGAGAGCAAAATATTATAAGTTGTTTAAGGTTTGAGTTGATTTATTCACGAATAATATTCCTGTCTGTTTTTACCATTCCTACCAAAGATATTTCTGTCGACTAAATAAAAATTCCTTCTATTTAAAATTTAAATAGAACTTGAACAAATACGATAGTTCATAATATCCACGCAGACTTGCACGTAAGAGCGGGAGTCATCCGTTTTAACAAGCAGCGTATTGCACTGATACAAAATAGCTGTGTGTGTATATATGTAGATCTGTATGTATATGTATATATTTGTGTGTATATATGTGTATGTATGTATGTGTATATATGTAGATATATATATGTATGTATATATGTGTATATGTATAGATATGTATATATATATATGTTTATATGTGTGTGTGTATATATATATATATATGACAACAACACTCATCACTCACAACAGTGACAAAACAATTACATTGACAATCATGTTACGTTATTTTCAAAATGTTTCCTTTTCTTTTTCATTGCTTCTTTAACACACTACTTCTCCGCTGCGAAGCGCGGGTATTTTGCTAGTATATATATATATACACTTTGTGTGTATATATAAACTGCTCAAAAAAATTAAAGGAACACTTTGAAAACACATCAGATCTCAATGGGAAAAAGAAATCCTCCTGGATATCTATACTGATACTGGGTAATGTGTTAGGAACTAAAGGATGCCACATCGTTTGATGGAATTGAAAATGATCAACCTACAGAGCCCTGAATTCAAAGACGCCCCAAAAATCAGAGTGAAAAAATTATGTGGCAGGCTAGTCCATTTTGCCAAAATTTAATTGCAGCAACTCAAAATTGTACGTAGCACTTTGTATGGCCCCTGTGTTCTTGTATACATGCCTGACAACATCGGTGCATGCTTCTAATGAGATGACAGATGGTGTTGTGGGGGATCTTCTCCCAGATCTGGACCAGGGCATCACTGAGCTCCTGGACAGTCTGAGGTGCAACCTCGTGGCATTAGATGGACCAAAACATAATGTCCCAGAGGTGTTCTATTGGATTAAGGTCAGGAAAGTGTGGTGGCCAGTCAATGGTATCAATTCCTTCATCCTCCAGGAACTGCCTGCGTACTCTCACCACATGAGGCCAGGAATTGTCGTGCACCAGGAGCCACTGTACCAGCATAGGGTCTGACAATGGGTCCAAGGATTTCATCCTGATACCTAATGGCAGCCAAGGTGCCTTTGTCAAGCCTGTAGCGGTCTGTGTGACCCTTCATGGATATGCCTCCCCAGACAATCATTAACCCACCACCAAACTGCTCATGCTGAATGATGTTACAGGCAGCATAATGTTCTCCATGGCTTCTCCAGACCCTTTCACTTCTGTCAGTCTTGCTCAGGGTGAACCTGCTCTCATCTGTAAAAAGCACAGGGCACCAGTTGTGCATCTGCCAATTCTGGTATTCTATGTCGAATGCCAATTGAGCTTCATGCTTCTGGGCAGTGAGCTCAGGGCCCATTAGAGGACATGGGGCCCTTGGGTCACCCTCATGAAGTCTTTCTTTCAGAAAAGATGAGGAGGGAAAAATGTCAGTAGCCTCCACCTGTTAAACCATTCCTGTTTTGGGGGTCATCTCATTGTTGCCCCTCTAGTGCATCTGTTGTTAATTTCATTAACACCACAGCAGCTGAAACTGATTAACAACCCCCTCTGCTACTTAACTGACCAGATTAATATCCCATAAGTTTCATTGACTTTATGCTATACTCTGATTAAAAAGTGTTCCTTTAATTCTTTTGAGCAGAGTATATATATATATATATATATATATATATATATGTATATATATATATATGTATATATATATATATATATATGTATATATATATATATATATATATATATATATATATATATATATATATATATATATATATGTATATATATATGTATATATATGTATATATATAAATATAAAAAAGCCAGTGCAAGAGTATGTCAGGCAACTGACATACTGAGCTCATTGTTGCAAGGCAAGTCTTAGGTGTCAAAGGTATTGGCAAGAATGCCCCCTCCCACTTTATGCCTCTTTATACAGGTAGAGCACTCCACTCCACTGTCTGTCACTTATTTAACTCTTTAAGTTCCAGCAATGTTTTTATGTTTTACATTTCTTCCTGCTGGTTTGGTTTGTGGTGCATTTGCATTTCAGGAGAAAAACATTTTCCATGCCTCTCTTGCTCTGTGTATTTAACTTACAGAATTGATTCAGAATAGCTTCAGATTAAATTTTTGGTGGCAGGTGGCAAATTATAGTTATCTGTCTTTGTATAAACAACTGTAATCTTTATATTTTAAAATCAACAACTACCCTTTAATAATCAACCAAATCAAACTCAAACTTTTTTCAAAGTTATAGTGCTGTGTGGCCTACTTTTGTTATGCCCTTTTGAACTAATGACAAACATCACAGCTCCATTTTTTTTTTCTTGCTGGTATAGGACATATTGTACTATTACTGGCTCTAATGTGTGCTGTGAAGGAGGAGTTTGAAAAGAATTCAAGTTTAACCTGTAACTTTAGAAAAACATCTTGTGTTCTTCTTTCGTGTTACCAGTTTGGTCCTGATCATGTCCTTTATGGCAACATTTAAATTATTTTAATTTATATTGCATGATTATGCAGCTTAGTTTTCAGTATTTTCTCTTTAATGAAACTGAATCAACAAATGTCGTATTGTGATTTGTATTGCCCACAAATATCCATTGTGCAGGATGACCCAGCTCATTACACTTACACTTCCCCATGGGGTATATTATAGGAATGTAGGAAGCTCTCCACTTTCTAGTATAGCACTCTAGGGTCTTGTAAGATTTCACATTATGATAAAAATACAATAAAGTCACCCCTCCCCAACATATGTATCAATAGAGAGATATGAGCGCTGTCCTGCTGCTTCCTAATTTTTCACTTGAAAGCTCAGAATATCCGCTCAATGATATCTTCCTTATTGTACTTTCAAACTGCTTGTGCGGGAGAGTAGTCATGGCTGCATGTAATAGCAGAATGTAGAAGCTTGACTACCGTGTTTCTTTGATCCTGTTTAAAAAGTACACAATACATTACTTTGATGGGAGAAATGATAGAGGACCTTAAATTTATTTTTCACCAGTGCACGATAAGGGATTCGACAGATAAAAGAATGCCTCCTGTGAAAAGAAGATTGAGTTTCAAGTACTGATTTAAACATCATGCTAGAATTACCTTTAAACCACGTTGAACCCAATTAGAAGCGAGCCACTTTCTTTACTACTATTGTGTACATATTCAATTAGTTTGTAACCGATCACTGTGGGTTCCGGGTTTCACACTTGCCACAGTCTGTATAGCTGAGCCATGTTGTATTGTAAATTAAAGAGGGCAACATTTGCTTTGTTGAAGAAGGGGGAGTGAGGTGGGGTGAAACAAAAGAAAAACAACTTTGTAATGCAGGCTAAAAAAAACACCACCTAGATCTTTGATTTCTTCACCATAATTTTTGTTGCTTTCCCATCTTTTTTATTTTGCTTTATTTTTAAATAATTTACAAAATATACCAGAAAAATCATAATGTGCAGTAAACCATTTCTTAAACTGTAATTCAGCCTTGTAAAACCCTACTTTGGTGTGTTTATATATATTGTGATGCATGAGTCGGTGTCTTGCACACCAAAGACGAGACTGAGTCTTAGTACTTTAACAAAACCAGCTTCATTTAACTCAAAACAGGAACAGCAAGGTTATTTATTGTAGTGGGATCTACCATTGTACTATACACAGACACAGCAAACAGGCAGGGTTGGGGCCAGGTCAGTGACCAAGTTACTGTATAATGTTCCCTGTGTCTCCTAACAGGCGACTAGCGCTTGGTGCGTGGCAATGCTCAGCTTGTATTTGTTTCTTTGGTGCTGCGAATCTGTGGTTGCCTCGGTGACGGGCAAGCAACCCTCAACAGATGGGGCAGTTGCGCTTCTGTGTGTCTTCCTGTTGGAGAGTGTCTCAAAGAGTTCAGAAGTCTCTATACCTTACCCAGCCGGGACACCCTCAATGTGGAAGGATGGGGGAGACAGCCTGCATAGGACATTGTATTCCCCCGCATCACTCAATGGCATAGAACTGGAGTTGTTTGTCTCATCCCTGTTGGGTTCAGTGAGTGCCACTAGGGGTTGCTGTGGGGACTAACAAGACCTAATTCATGGGGCTCCAGCATTACCTGGAAGTGCTTTTGGGCCAAGCCTTTGGGACACTGAAAGTATTTCCTGGGATAACATAAATGGAGCAGCCTGCCACAGCTTCGAGTCCAGAGTCGGGAGGAGGATGAAGCTTGCTGAGAGAAACACTGGAGGCCGAGGCAGAAAGAGAGAAAGAGAGAGAGAGAGAGAGAAGACTACAGAGATAACTTTGTCCTATCTGTTGTATTGTTGTTGTGGAATGGGAAATGCTTGTCTTTGGAAGAGTACTGTACAATAAAAACCCTTGGTTTACTGAACTTGTGTTCAGGCCTTTGTTGTGTTGGTTGTTTGGGGAGCTGGAGTACCCCCTGGTGTCTACAAGTGGCATAGTTGGTACGGTCCCTGGCTGTCTCGTGGCAGAGTCCTGTTCCAAGAATATTCTTGTGGCAAAACCCCAACACAACAGAGCTGCGGCACATACAGGTTCACTGAGAAGGAGACTTCTTTCCACGATGGGGAAAAAGAGGACCACGATGGGCAAAAATAGGACCATGCAGGGCAGGAGAGTGTCGAGCGAGCAGATGCCCAAGGTTGCCACCAGCAAAGGAGCTGTTTCTGGCAATGAAAAAAGCAGTCGGGAGAGAAGAGCACTGGATAACACAATGCAGCGTGGAATTATGCGACATACGCAGGGTACATATGCCCTGGGAGTGTTATACTCATCCAATTCAACCATCTGGTACATTCTTAAAGAGAAGGAAAGCACTGGTGAGCTCAGCAACACCAGAAAGCCTGGACAACCATGGAAGACAACTGTGCTGGATTGTGGCAGAATTCTTTCCTTGGTGAATAAAAACAATTCACAAGATTTATTTAAACATTCACTGGGAGGTAGGCCTCTACAATCAAAAGAACACTTCATGACAGTAAATGCACATGAATTTCCACAAGATGCAAACCACTGGCAAGCCTCAAACATAGGAAGGATAGATTAGACTTTGCTAGAAAATATTTTTAAATAGCCAGTCCAGTTCTGGACCTAATGAAACTAAAATCAATATTTGCCAGAATGATGAATAGAGCATGGAAAAGAGAAGGAATGGCCCATGTTCTGTATCATAACACATCATCTGTGAAAAGTGCTGGAGGAATGGGCATGTGTGATGGCCAATGGAACTGAGTCACTAGTGTTTACTGATGATATGACTGGTGACAAAAGTTGCACAATGATTTTTGAAGTGCACAGGACTATACTGTCTGCTCAGATTCAGGCAAATGCTTCAAAACTGATAGGACAACGCTTCATTCTACTGATGGAGAATGAGCAAAAACATATTGTGAAAGCAAACCAAGTTGTTTTTCAAAGCAAAGAAGTGGATTATTCTTCAATGGCCAAGTCAATCAATTGACGTCAAATCAAATGAACATGCATTTCACTTGAAGAAGACTAAACTGATGGCAGAAAGTCCAGTAAACAAGCAGAAACTGACATCCGCTGCAGTAGAGGCCTGGCAAAGTATCACTAGGATGGAAACCCAGCACTTGGAGATGGCCATGGGTTCCAAACTTCAGGCAGTCATTGACTTAAAAGGATTTTCAACCAAGTATTGAAAATGATCATTATATTCATGATTATGTTAGTTTGTCCAAATACTTTTGAGTCCCTGAAAATGCATAAAATGCATAAAAATAGTTGTTTTTCCTAAGCGGCTAATGTTATTCTTTTGTTAACCCCCTTGAAATAAAGCTGAAAGTCTACACTTCAATCACGTAATAATTTCTTCATTTGAAATCAATTGTGGCAGTGTACAGACATTATGAAAATTGTTCAGCTGTCCAAATACTTATGAACATAAAATATAAACTTGTGTGGCGGAAATTTCTGTCTTGTCTAGTCCAGTAATACTTAAACTGTTTCATAGCTTTAGCCTTCTTTTTATTGAACTGTCATAATTTTTATAAACATATGGTACCTTCTGGATGAGCAAGGTGCTATATAAGTAAAATGTATTATTATTATTATTATTAGTTTATTTTTTTAGTGTATGCTTCATACACGTTTAATTTAGTGCTACTGATGCACCAAGTATAGGCATGTCACAACTTACACACCGTACTGTCCAGAATATATTGTCACTGTAATTTGGTTATAGTCAGCTTCTAACAGATCGCTCTAAAGATTAGTAAAACTGCAGTCATAAAACATGTCTGCAGATGAAATGTCCAGAGAAGAATACAGATAAATATAGCATATGCACTTTAAAAGCTCCAAAAAGGAGAGCATGTAAAGAACCTTTCTTTGTGTAAGTTTCAACATCAGTCGCAAAACACACATTCAGAAGAGAAATGTTGAAAGAACTGGATGGCATCTGATGGCTCTTTGTAGTTTTACATCTGACAGTGCTGGCAAATGTTATCTTGGATGAACTCTTTAGACTGATTTTTACACTCTGCCCCGCTTTTACCAGACAACAGTCATTTCTATCTTTTTTTGTCAACTTCGCTGTTTATTCATCTTATTTATTTGTTTATTTCTAGAATTACAGTCATTTAACAGTTACAGCTCCATTAATGAACAATAATTGTGCTTGAGCGATTCAGAAGTGTGTGTTGATTTTATCCTTTGGGTGGAGAATCACAATTATTTTTTCACATAAAAGAATTAGGCATTTATTGTTACGGAGTGATAATTTGGACAAACTGATCAAATTACTTTCGAAACACTGTATAGGCAGCTGCTGGTATTTTTGTCTGAACCACTATCAGTTATGCAAACAGAATTTTCAACAGTAAAGTCAATGATAAATTCAAGTTGTAATAAAAATTAAATAGATGATTTTGTAGCTTTCATGGGCTGAATTGCAGTATCTTTACGAGATATCCCAGTGATTCAACCCCTATATTGATGGGTTAATTGAAATATTAGAGAATATGGTGATGGGAAAGGGAGTAATCTTCAGTTTGGTTTAGTGAAGCCCAGTGTCTTGAACAGTGTGGTTTTATCAGTTTAGTTTATATATTTTAGATTTTTCTGGTTTTGTTCTTTATCGTTCCCTTCTCATGATAATATTTACAGAATGTGACTCTCAACAAAAGGGAGCCTTTTAAATCATTTACTACATTACCTACATCTGCACCCAAATCTTTTCATTCATTCTGTTAGGCATCTAGTTCACTGTCGTGTCAGATTATTGAGGTACTGAGTTTTCTCTGAAAGGAGTCAATTTAAAGCTGTACTAGGCTTTGTGGTTTAGAAATCCTATAAAAACATGATTTAAAAATTCATAAAAGCAAGAGTGTTCAGGTTCTGAGTAAGCCAAATGGGATATTCAGTGGGGTCTCAGGAATACCCAAAAGTTCTGCCATGCACTTCAGAGAGTCACTAAGATACATAATAAATGATTGACAATTGTTAGGTCATGGACATCTTTTCCCTTCTAAGTTAGGTATGCAGCACGTAGAAGATTGCAGTCTTTTATTTTTAGGTATGGTTTAACTATACTAAAATTTTCCTCACAAATGTTCATTAGTTTGTTTATTGTCTGGACTTAAGTATCTGCCTTTGTTTTAACTGAGTATGTGGACTTCCCTGCTGATAACTATATGTTGCCCATGTACAAAACCTGTATTTATTGATTGATTGATTTATTGTCAGATTATATATGCATTTATGTCACACGTAGTTTTTTTTAAATTAGCCCCAAGAGATTGAAAGATACAAAAGTGTTAGTTATAGATAGCCCAGCATTAAAGCAGAGTCAACAGACTTGTCAGTCTTTAAATTATACAAAGAAGTATTAATTTAGAAACAAGATCAAACCTATGGTTTTTTCACAACTAGAAATGCAATTTCTGACATTATAATCTTTTCAAAGAATTATACAATATTATAGCAATAGTCATGTTTTATAAATTCAAAGCTTTACACACTCCTAAAATACTAAATGGTTTTTGTGCATTTAGCAGACTGAAATCCGCATCAGAGAATGATACTGTAAAATTTAAATAAAATGTTGCATAGGTTTCATGCATTTGCAATTTTTCAAAAAAACAGTCATCTCCATTTTCCTTTATGCTGACCACTGCATTACTATTCCAACTTTTACTAATTGATATGACCAAACTTCATTTTTTACAGAAAACTATCAGTAAGAGAAAAGTACAATTCAGACACCGAAACAGTAAAGCAGGAAAAATTAATGCGAGTTTTTTTCTGCAGTTTTCTTCTGATACAATGATCTTGTGATCATTTCCAGTGTATATGTGATGCCTATCTTAGGCTCATCAGCTTGCCATTCTGTTCCGTATTAAAGGTCAAAGTTTAGCACCAAGACATAAAAGTATGCTTTTTTAAGTAAAAGAGGCATGTTTTATGTTAAAAATATCTAATTATTATGAATTTAACAGTTTGTTTTTACTTTCATACTGTTCAGTGAGGCTGTCTGTCTTTACTCTGCTTTGTTTGGGGTTTATCATATTGAGCCATCTGCATTAATAGATCATTTCTGCCATGTAGCATCTCTGCACAAAATTTACAGTAGAATAAATAATAATTACATTATTCTAATAATACCAGACATTGGAAGCGTACATTTTACTACTAGTAACATGCAATATACAAAGGAATTGTCTGTAGACCTCTGAGACAGGATTGTCTTGAGGCACAAATCTGGGGAAGGTTCCAGAAAAAATTCTGCTGCTTTGAAGGTCCCAATGAGCACAGTGGCCTCCATCATCCGTAAGTGGAAGAAGTTCAAAACCACCAGGACTCTTCCTTGAGCTGGCCGGCCATCTAAACTGAGCGATCGGGGGAGAAGGGCCTTAGTCAGGGAGGTGACCAAGAACCCGATAGTCACTCTGTCAGAGCTCCAGAGGTCCTCTGTGGAGAGAGGAGAACCTTCCAGAAGGACAACCATCTCTGCAGCAATCCACCAATCAGGCCTGTATGGCAGAGTGCCCAGGCGGAAGCCACTCCTTAGTAAAAGGCACATGGCAGCCCACCTGGAGTTTGCCAAAAGGCACCTGAACGACTCTCAGACCATGACAAACAAAATTCACTGGTCTGATGAGACAAAGATTGAACTCTTTGGTGTGAATGCCAGGCGTCACGTTTGGAGGAAACCAGGCACCGCTCATCACCAGGCCAATACCATCCCTACAGTGAAGCATGGTGATGGCAGCATCATGCGGTGGGGATGTTTTTCAGCGGCAGGAACTGGGAGACTAGTCAGGATAAAGCGAAAGATGACTGCAGCAATATACAGAGACATCCTGGATGAAAACCTGCTCCAGAGCGCTCTTGACCTCAGACTGGGGTGACGATTCATCTTTCAGCAGAACAACGACCCTAAGCACACAGCCAAGATATCAAAAGAGTGGCTTCAGGACAACTCTGTGAATGTCCTTGAGTGGCCCAGCCAGAGCCCAGACTTGAATCCAATTGAACATCTCTGGAGAGATCTTAAAATGGCTGTGCACCGATGCTTCCCATCCAACCTGATGGAGTTTGAGAGGTGCTGCAAAGAGGAATGGGCGAAACTGGCCAAGGATAGGTGTGCCAAGCTTGTGGCATCATATTCAAAAAGACTTGAGGCTGTAATTGCTGCCAAAGGTGCATCGACAAAGTATTGAGCAAAGGCTGTGAATACTTATATACATGTGATTTCTCAGTTTTTATTTTTAATAAATTTGCAAAAACCTCAAGTAAACTTTTTTCACGTTGTCATTTTGGGGTGTTGTGTGTAGAATTCTGAGGAAAAAAATGAATTTAATCCATTTTGGAGTAAGGCTGTAACATAACAAAATGTGGAAAAAGTGATGCGCTGTGAATGCTTTCCGGATGCACTGTAGGTAGACATAGTTAGACATCACAGTAAAGCACAGGTGTTTTTGAACCAATTAAGAAATGAGAAGCATTCTTAAAATGAAACTGCTGTATGCACGTCTTACATTGACCTGGGTGTCAAAAGCAAACTTCCCAGTAGTATTATTGTTGTGAAAATGTTACTACAAAACATCCAATTAGCTAATGAAAGAGATATGTGCAGTGTGTGATTGCGTCTCATTATCCAACTTTCTTTTATTCTTATGTTAAGTGTTGCAGGAAAAATGATTATTACTTCATACATAAAGATTTGTCTTCAGTTACTGTATTACTTTTTAACAAAGAAAAGTAAAGAATCTTTTTGTGTGCTGCATTTATAGAAAACATAATCCTAGAAGTGGCTTGTATGGCCAAGAAGATCCTGCTGAGTCAGGTTTTGGGGTATTCTAGTAAGGTGGAAACATGCTTTGTGAAGCCTAGAGGCATCATTTCTCCAAAATGTTCTCATTCAAGTCACACTTTTAATTTTTGCCAAATGACAGCAGCTTGGCATAGTTTTGTTTTCATTGGATTTTAATGAATGTTGCTATAAAGTGCTGTGTAAAGAATCAGGCATAACTAAATAGATAAAGGAGTGATTAAATCATATAGACAAATAAAATGTATACTTACTGTATAGTAAATAAAGGCAGTTTACAGTAAGTAAAGTTGTTATTCACAGTAAGATTGCTTCTTCACTAGTTAGTGGGGAAGCAGTGAAGTTCACTATTGACTAATTTTAGAATCGGCTGAAGGGCAACAAACAAATGTCACCCCACCATTTTAAGTACCCTATGTACTAATCTGTAAGATTAAGGAAGACCGATGACACTTCTTTAGCAGACAAAGAGAAAAAAACCCAAGGTTCAAGCAAACAGGCCACTTTGAGTTTCAGGACTCAGTTGCACCTCTTATATATTTGCTTTTCTTTCTAATAATTCTTCAGTTTCATTTGAAAGTCTTCAGCTTTGAAAAAAGTGGTAAAAGTTTTGTGTATGACTCTTGAGTGCTGAACAGGATTTGTTAACACTGCCTTTAAAATTGTAATAATAATTAAACAGAGTCAGACTAGCCAGTGTATTAAAATAAACACCGGACCCTAGATGAATCCAGCTTGGGGAGATGAAAGGCTATTTTCTAATATAATTCCTGACCTCCCTTCTCAGTGCTGCCTGAACTGTTTGCAGACTCTGTTAACTATTACCAACACTGTGTACTTTGGCAGTGATCCCAAACTGCTACACACACACGCGGGTGATTATCAAAGGAGACGGCTACACAGGCTTGGACACCTTCCAAAAACCCCAGCATTCGCTTCAACTAGGATATTTGCCATATAGAGGCAGGTATACATTTTGAAGTCACATTGCTGTTAAAGACAAAGCCTCCATTTCAGAGGTTCAAAACATGGCTGACAGAGAAGATTTAAATCCTTTAGAGCCCTAGGGATAGTGTAGTTTGGGAAATGTATTGAAAGTGGCAATTGAACAATGTTTTACCCATAGCATTGTAGTTCTGATTGGGTAGTTGTAGGAAAGAGATATCTTTGAATTCACTTGATATCCTGACTACTGGTGATATAAAGATTGCTTTTCGGATCATTGAATACACAGTTTTTAAGTAGTACATAAGGTTTTTAGTCAGTTTCCAGATAGTTTTGTTTACTAACATAAGTCCTATTCCAGAGGGGACAATTTTAATTTAAAACTTTTGATGAAGAACACAACTTTCATGATTCATTTAGGGACATTTTTGATGCAGTCAAAGAATAATTAAAATAATGAAAAAATTTCTGCGTATATTACAGAAACACATAGAAATTCAGTGTGCATTAGCCTGTAACATCTTACTTTCTGCTGTGTTTCTTAGAGAAGCACATACACACATTAATATGTATAGATAAGTGTTTATTATTTGTGATAAAAGGAGAGACTCATGGTGGACTCATAACACCTACAAAGCCTAGTTTTGCAGCTTGTTATTAAAACACAAGGATATAATAGTAACACATTTAATCCAGAAAACGATGGATAAAATTTACACAGATGGACAGAACACTCACTAAAGGCACTCTTCTTGTCTACTCCAACCCAAAACTTTAGAATCCTTAGGCATTAGCAGTCCAAATTTTATTTAGTGCCTGCATCCAATATTTTGAAATTAGTGTCTACACTTGTATATTATACATATAAAAAGATACAAAATATAATGCTAGTTCGAAAGCTCTTAGCTGACCAAGAAAATAGTGTAAAACAGTACTAGCAACATACAGTAACAAAAATGTGCCAACATTAGCAGTACAAGTGTGAGGCATTGTTTGTTAGACCTGGTGTTACTGGATAGCAGTCACACAATTGTAGTATCTCAGCTCTTGATGACATGTAGGGAGTAAAAATTGTTTTTGAACTTGCTGGTTTGGGATTTACTTCGGGGCTACTGTCTGCACAGCCATAGAGGTGAGAACAGTTTGTGCCTGGGGCAGCTGGAATTTTGTAATACAGTATAGCAAACGTTTTATTGAAATAGTGCTTGGAAAAATATCTCTACACATGGTTCATCCATCCATCCATTTTCCAACCCGCTGAATCTGAACACAGGGTCACGGGGGTCTGCTAGAGCCAATCCCAGCCAACACAGGGCACAAGGCAGGAACCAATCCTGGGCAGGGTGCCAACCCACCACAGGACACACACAAACACACCCACACACCAAGCACACACTAGGTTGTATTGTATAATTTATTTGTGCAGATGTCACAATCCTCTGTTACTGTACTCTGTTGTGATTTCACTAGTCGGAACACTTTTTATGATGTAGTGATAAAAGATTCAAGCGCGTTCTTGTCTGCATTCTATATTTTCTCAAGCACTTCATTTGTCTGTATGTGGACGTAGTACAATTATATTTACAATTATTTATTTGTACATTTTGATTTATCAGAAGAAAGAAAGATGAGTGTTTTTAGGAAAGCAGTTTAGGAATATGTGAAGCCCAAGATACAGATACTGTATGTACTTGCTGGACAGGATGAGGAAATGTGAGTGTCAGTTATGTCATCTTGTGTTTTGACTCTTTTTAATACATGCTTCACATTCATTGCCACTATTTCCCAACCCAGGTTGTGGAGATTAACCTGTGATTAAGGGGTAAAGCAGCATAGCAATAAAGGCTTTGAAAAAGTCTGAATTTGCATGAAGAGAACTTGCAGAAATGCCAGACAGAAAATCATATATGAATATCATGTGAGAACAACTGGCTTAATGTGGCAAATCAAGAGGAACATAGCCATATGTGATAATCTTGGAAAAAAAAGCTTGCTGAAAGATGTGACATAATGCCACAAATGCTCATTATGCTGTGAATGCTGTGAATTGACAAGCAAAACACAATGACATTCTACACTATCAGCAAGAAAAGCTACAAAATAGTTATTCTTTTCTTAGATGGCAAAAAAACTAATTTAGATCTACAAAATATAATGCTAATTCAAATAAGTTATGAGGCTGTGTTGCCATTGCTTGATGATTTAGTGTTTTTTTAGGAGGCCAAGTGGGCTGTCTGTTCTGTCAGTTCGTCCCTGGAATCATTGAAGATTTACTAGATCTACAGCTGCGATACTGCAGCTGGGCAAGGTGCCAGACCTATGAGGATAAAGCATCTGGCTTACTACAGTAGGCCATGTAGCTACAGTATACCTCCTAAACATGATGGTCATAAAACAGTGCCATTTCATGGCAGTGCCTTTATTGATGTAGGCTTTTACCTTAGGTCAGCTATATGGGAAATGGATTTTTATCTGTCTCCTCCAAGAACAAAAAAGAAGTCGCACGTTAGTATTCCTGCTGCCTGCTGTTCTAAGATTACATTATATAGAGTTTGCAGCAATAGTTATCTCTTGTTTTTTTCAAGTGTGACCTAAAAACAAAACTCAGATATCTCAAAAAGCATAGCCTCCGGTAAGAAGCTTTTCATTTTTTCCTCACTTCTGTCTTAGTTAATGCAGGCACCTTTGCAACAATGAATCTGCATTTTTAAGAAAAATGTGAAAATCATTTCTTTAAAGGTCAAATCTAACATAACATTATTAGCAAACAGTTTTCGGGTGTTACGAGTGTATTGCTAAACAATAGGGGACTAAATTTGAGCCACATATGGCATCCAACAGGTAGCATTCTTTTCTTATTTTCTTGAAGTAATCCTTGAGATATTTAGTCCACTTAATCAGCTGCCACTGACATAATCTAAATGCTTTTCATGGTTGAGATTTCAGACGTGGCCTATTTGAACTTTCCTTTGTATCTCAATGTGTTGATAAATGTATGAAAAATGTATTTTTAAAAAAAAAGTACTTATGTTTTTTTGAAGGAATTCAAAGGGGAAGTTCAATAGTGCCTTCTCAGTGTTGTAACTATCACTTTGGCTAGTGCTGTTCCTATTATATCATTTATATATAATTTATTTTAGCTAATCTTTTATAACTGCATTACTTTTTAGAGAAAATGCTTTATACTTCAAGCATGTTTTTATTTCTACAAGTTTTTGCTACTTGTTCAAATACTATGTTATTTGCCCTAATAATCTTTGTGAATTGTGTATGGATGCCTTTTTTGGTTAATTTTTACTCAGCAGTTTGGAATTGAGAGTCTCCTTATGAATAGCCAGTAAATACAATTTGAAACATCCCATAGATGTCAGGTACAAAATAAAATCCATTTGGATGAATTATTAATCATTTTGAACAAATTATTTTTTATTTCCATATGAAGCATATGTCTGTCAGGTGCATCTTATTTGGCAAGCCGTCTTGGTTGGAAGTCCTCAATTCCAAAGCACTTTTTTTCTTTCATTACTAAAACACACAAATCCCCGCCTCCTCACTCCGCTCCATCCCATCCTGACTTGTGACATCTGCCTGTCTATCTCTTTCTGTCTCTCCCACAATAGATTCTTTTCAAAACGCAAGTTATTAGAAAGCATTTATCAAAGTTGTTGTACATCCATTTTTCACCCCATGAAATGTTAATTTAACATTGACCAAAAGCCGCTTATTGGCAGTGTTTAATTTAAGACAAATCCAGAACTGGAAGGGTGGGGAAAACTGGAGCTGTGCAGTTGTTTCTGGATGCCAATCAGTGTGTAGAAAAGCAAAATGATCAGAATATTACTGCCTCACAAATAACTGATACTTATCTCTATATATTATAGTATAAACTACCACACACCAAAACGCAAAAGCACATAGCAATGATTAAGTGAACAGTGTCATGTGTTAAAGTGAGAAGGGGTGAGTAAATACAGAGAGCGGTTACTGTTGTCCTTTACTTGCAAGGCAAGAGAGCTACTGTAAATATCATTTATCTATAAAGCAGGGAAAAGCCAAGCAAAATGACACCTTTTATTATCTATAAAGCAGGGATGTTCTAATAATTTTGTATCCCTGATTTAGATATATAGATTTAGATATATAGCACCCCGGTTTATTTATATATATATATATATATATATATATATATATATATATATATATATATATATATATATATATCTCCATCCATTTTCTAACCCACTGAATCTGAACACAGGGTCACGGGGGTCTGCTGGAGCCAATCCCAGCCAACACAAGGCAGGAACGAAACCTGGGCAGGGTGCCAACCCACAGCAGATGTATATATATATATATATACAGTGAACCCTCGTTTATCACGGTTAATCCGTTCCAGACTCTACCATGATAAATGAATTTTCGCGAAGTAGGATTCTTTATTTATAAATCGCATATTTTTGCAGTTAGCGTATAGAAAACCTGTTTACGACCTTCTAAATACGTTTTTTAACATTATTAAAGCCCTCTAGACATGAAATAACACACTTTAGTCACCATTACACTCATATTACCCAATATATTAGACAAAATAAGAGAAAATAAGACATATTAGACGTTACAAATATATTATTACTAGGCTCACCCGCCTTTTAAGGCGACCGACTTTTATCCTCAATTTGTGTGCGCTTCATGTGTACATCAGGCATGTAAGTGTAGGGAATGAGAACATTAAAAAGCCCATTCATAACATCTCCCGAAAACTTAACGTTTTTTTTATCCCATCGAGTGCCTGTCCAAAGTCGTACAATGTCAGCCCGAATCTGTACCGCTAAAGACGGAGTTTCATGCACTAAATAAGCTATAGATGAGAATAAGCAAGCACCATCTCCCTTGATATTTACTACGCGGTGAGGCATTTATACTCCATCAACATGAATTATTTCCAGAGACATAATTTTGTCTATTTTTCCAGCGCATCACGCACAAAAGCAAGGGAGTGATGGGAGCACCAGAACTCTGCTCACATCGCATCGCTTCGTACCGCAATCTGCAAATAGTAAATCTGTGATAAGCGGAATACCGCTACGCTTTGCACTCACGGGACGGAAGGGCAATCCCGACCGCTTTTATATAGTAGATTATTGTACTGTACATTTAATTACACACACAGTTCTTACACACAACCACTAACCTATGAAGGCACAACCTCAGTAGGAGAGTCTTCAGGTGGTGCAGTATCTTCAGCAGGTGCATCGTTGTCTTCTTCCGCTGAAGGAGTACTAAGAGTAGGCAGTGGGTATCTGGGTGCGCGGCTGAAGAACATCTTGATAGGCAGTTGCTGGCACTGTCTTTTCATATGCGTGAAGAGGCTTTTGTAGGGTATTGCCATCTTTGATCATATCCAAGAGTTTCACCTTCTCCTGGATAGTAAGCATCTTCCTCCGGCACTTAGTTTTATTGTCAGAGGGCTTAGAAAAAGCAGCACGTTTAGAAGTCATCGTGGGGCTTAGATAAAAGTTCTCAGAAAGCGCATGCGTAGTGACGTAAGCGTGTATGAGAAAAAATCGCGATAGAATGAAACCGCGAAAGTCGAAGCGTGATATAGCGAGGGATCACTGTGTATATATATAGTTTTAATATATGGGTTTAGATATATATTTTGGTTGAGGTACATCTGTTTGAATATATAGGTCAGTTCACATGTATACATTGGTTTGAATAGAACGGTTGGGATTTATGGTAAGGTACAGCTATACTTGTTCTGCTTCATCATTGCTTTAACATTGTTGTCATTATTTTACATACTCTGTTTCTACATGAGTCGAGTGGGATGGAGTGGGATGAAGAGGCAGGAATCTGTACAAATGTTTTAACACTAGAATTTCTGAAGCCTATGAAAAAACTTGTAATCCCATAACCTTTATGACAACAGACTCATAAAGTTTTTACCCTGGATGATAACTCAGAGCACTGCTCCCAACAAAACGTTAACAGATCTCCAAAAACGCAGCAAATCTGTTGTTTTTCTCTTTCTGCATGGGTGTCTTTGTTGTCAAAGTGCAGATGCTGCATGATAGTCTGATAGTGGACATGGGACATCATATCTTTGATTGCTGGTACAATGAATAATCCTGAGCAGGCATCAACCGCATCACCAACTGTGGTCATGCTCTTGTGAAAAGAATGGAGCTAAATGCCATCAAACCAGAGAGGGAGAGGCAAGTTTGTTGTAACATGTGAACATCGCTGTCAAAATTAAACTGAATAATAAAAAAAGCGCTAACTTTTCCAAGTAGCCAAAATTTACACCCAGTGTTACAGACTCAGATAAAATGTATGTTTTTATTATATTATAGTAATAATAATAGCAGCTAACTACTCAAAATGCGGAACACTCTGACTTGAACCTGGGACCTTTTGGTTACAATGCAGCAGTTTTTACAGTTTTTAACCATCCAAGAATACATATCAGCTTTCTTACAATTGACATTTGAGCTTGGGTTTTAAACTCATTGACAGCAACATGTAAATTAAATGACTTTTTTTTTCTTTTGTTATATTCTGGAATAAAAGCGCATGTGTTTGATATTTGGACTAAAGTCTTTATTATTCACTTCTTGTCATTATTAGTATCCATCCATCCATTATCCAACTCGCTATATATCCTAACTACAGGGTCACAAGGGTATGCTGGAGCCAATCCCAGCCAACACAGGGCGCAAGGCAGGAAACAAACCTTGGGCAGGGTGCCAGCCCACTGCAGGGCACACCCATACATACACACACCAAGCACACACTAGGGACAATTTATGATCGTCAATGCACCTAACCTGCATGTCTTTGGACTGTGGGAGGAAACCAGAGCACCTGGAAGAAACCCACGCAGACACTGGGAGAACATGCAAACTCCACGCAGGGAGGACCTGGGAAGCGAACCCGGGTCTCCTAACTGCGAGGCAGCAGCGCTACCCAGTGCACCACTGTGCCACCTCATTATTAGTATTACATGGAAAAAGTTTCTGTTTTATATATGTGTTCAGCATTTCTTGCCTCGCATTTCCTGTCACCCTACACTTACACAGATTGTTGTAGACACGGAACACACATATATGTATTCAAAATAATGATATATTATTTACTCCGTACAACTCCAGGCACCTCACACCTAGATAAACAGACTTGAGCTCTGAGAATTTTCAGACTTCAGCTCTGTCGGGTTGGGGGTGGGATAGCAGGCTGCTTGCTGGTTGTGCTGATCTGCACATTTGCAAAACAAAAGATGCTGATGAGGAGAGGTGCGAAGGAATTTAAGGTGGCCCGGAATTATGAGTTTTTTCATAGGCTTCAGGGAAAAGTGCTTTGGAATCGACCAAAATGGTTTGTGAAATGAAACGCAGCAAATAGGCATATGCCTGACACCTATTGAGCTCCTTAAATATAAACCCACTAGCCAACCCGCGGCGTAGCATACGCCGCATAATCAGGCCGCTTTTTAAATGATTTTTAAGCACAGAGGAAAAAATAAACATTTGAAAAATCCGTAATTTAATAAACCACCAAGAAAAGTAACATTGCAACAATGCACGCTACAAAGCAACATACAATTGTCCGTGACTGAAAACCGGAGGAGCCTTCTCCTTCCAAAGCGAAGGACGGGTTGAACGGCGCCGCTCAGTACGCACTGCCCGCTTATGTGCCCGCCCCCAACTCCCTACCTGAGTCGCTTTTGTCTGTGTATAGTCCACACGCACCTGTGAGTCACGTTGACTGTTAATTTTCCAAACACCGCCTCAGTCGGTTTCCACGTTGACTTTTCATTGTTCTTTGCGGTTCTGGGTGCTTTTTTATATATAATCCACCTAGTCACCCGACCTGGGGGGTTTTGGCGGTGGGGGGAGGGATGAGGTTACAAAGGGCAGGAACGTAATCAGTGCGAGCGTATGACCCGCACGTACTGGGAATTTCTCGTTCGTGGGGAACAATCGCAAGCCACGGTCTCCATCACGAATGGGGTTCAACGGCTTACCCACGCCGGGTAGACACACGTTGATCCATTCAGTGTAGCGCGTGCAGTACCGGACATACAAGTGCATCACAGACCTGTTAATGCTCAATCTCACGTGGTTGAAAGCCACTTGTCCCTCTAAGAATTTGGACGGCGACCGCTGTTGGGTCGTGTAACTATTTAGCAGGCGGTAGTCTCGTTCGTTTTGGAAATAAGCATCCAAATCGCTCCACTAAGTAAGAACTGCCATGCACCACCACCCACAGAATCGAGAAAGAGCTGTCAATCCTCTCCGTGTCCGGGCCGGGTGAGGTTTCCTGTGTTGAGTCAAATGAATTGAAAGGCTCCACACCTGGTGGTGCCCTTCCGTCAATTCCTTTAAGTTTCAGCTTTGTAACCATACTCAGACGAACCTAAAGACCCCAGTTATGACGCCTCCGGATCGCCTGTTGCGGGGCCTGCATTGGTGAATCAGGTGAGACGGTAATGAAGCAGAGGCACAGGGCTTATTGGTTTTTAAAGACTGCTTTCTTCATTGGGTTTTAACCAATGCACGGAACGAACCAACACACAATCGTCAGCGGCACAGGCGCGGAGAGTGGAACTGGAGGAGAGGAGGACGACATCCACTCCGCTCCCTCCGTCATGGTAGTCTGCTGATTTCTCATTCAGTATACACCGCCTGCTCAAATGCCCACCTCCAACTCGTCACTCGAGTCGTTGTCGTCTTTGTACAGTGCAGATGCACCTGTGAGGCTAGGGTTGCCACCCGTCGTTTAAAATACGGAATCGTCCCGTATTTGAGAATGAAATTGCGCTGCTCGTGGTCATGGCCCCCAAGGGATGTGGCCCCCGCTGCAGTATGCGTCCCTTATTTGTTTGTATTAAAAGTGGTAACCCTACCTGTGACTCACGAAGACTTTTCATTGCTATGTGCAGTTTTGGCTGCCTTTCTATATATAATCCACCAAGACACCCGACCACGGCGGGAGGGAGGTTTGTGTACAAAGTGCAGGAGCATCTAAGAAGACGCATGTTTGTCGCGGATGCGAATTGCTGTATGTAGCGTGTAAAACAGTTTGCTATGAGCAACAGTTTCGTCAATGACATTTCTCCAAAAAAAATCGACTGATAGAAACAAACAGTTACCTGAAGCAGGAATTTCTATAACATTGAAAGAAGTGTTGTTTCCATGAAATACATTTGAAGCGGCAGCCATGGAGGGCAAAAGAATAGTCAACGTGGCTCACAGCTGGGTTTGGACCGCAGCACAGACCAAAGCGAGTATGTGTTTGATGAGCTGTTTGATTTGGCGGGCAGTGGTCTGAGGTGCATTCCTGAGCACATGGGAGGAGGGGTAGAGTTTGTGGGGGGGGCTTCGTTGTTCCTTTCGCATGGTTTTTCATGGTGGACGCGGTTGGTGTCGAAACGAAAAGAATAATGAAAAGTCAACGTGGCTTAGACGTGCATGTGGACTCCTTGCACAGACGAAAGGGGCTAACTGGGTGGTCTGTGAGTTTTTGCGTCCGGGCACATGGGTAGGCAGTGTGAATGCGTAGAGTGCGAGGGTAGACGCGGGCCGGTGAAAAAGGAGTGTTTGTGGGCAGGAAAATGTCTTCCGTGTTCCTGCAGGAGCATCTAAGAAGACGCATGTTTGTCGCGGATGCGAATTGCTGTATGTAGCGTGTAAAACAGTTTGCTATGGTGCAAGCGGTCATGCGTTGTAACCGAAAACTCGTAGACTGCTTACTTCATTGTGTTTTAACCTCAGTTGTAAATGATTGTTTTAAAGATCCCATGAGATACCCCTCGCAAACCGTTTCACACGCTGCATATGGCGATTCACCTCCGCGAGAAACATGCCTCTATGAACAGTCAATGTAGCTCGGAGGTGCATGACATGAACATGGCATTAACCTGACCTGCACCGCATGTGGCCTCCAGGACAGACGAATATAAATGACGCCACTTTTTCTGTGTCCTCGTGTCAGACTTGGTGGGCTTGGCCCTGCGAGTTGTCGACATATCCAATGGTCTTAGAGTTGGTAGGCATGGCTCCTTCCTGCGTGCGCCATAGGTGTCTCACTTGTCAGCGGCTTAGTGAATCCACGCCCCTTCCGGCGTGCTTTTCATGGTTATCTTGCCTTAGTGAATTATATATATAGATTTAGTACATTTTTTTGCAGAAACACTTGTTCTCCACTACACTATAAGGACGAAGATCTTTACTAATAAAACCAGCGGTAGCTTTTGTAATATCTATTGGATATTACAAAAAAATGGAAGATACCTTGGGAAAGGCAGTTCAAAGAGAGACCCCTTTCCAGGTAGGTTGGGCCGTGCCGTGGGTGTCAAAAAGAAGGACGTCAATACAATACAATACAATACAATACAATACAATACAATACACAGAACAGAACAAATTCTCAATACAGTATAAAAATAAAAATTTTAGAAGTACGGAGCAGATTTTAACAGTAGATGATATCACATAATATGATTTGGATTTGTTTAGAGTCCTGGAGACCTCATCCATCAAGCTGCCTCCCCCATTTGTCCATTCCACATCTGAAATAGCACTAATCTGATGAAAGGATCCCTCTTTCCCACGATTCCTGCGATCCCTCATCAGGGATGGCTTTACCTTAGGCAGGGAAAAACAACTTGGCAGGTAGGCCGTGGCACCAAGTGCCATATTTGAGTACTGAGAAGAGAAACAGAATAGGTGAGGGTTAGTATCCAATTCTAAATATCATGTTATTTATGTTTTAGTGCAAATGACTAACAACAGAGATGCAGTCTGTACAGTTAATCAGCAGCTCTAGTCAGGATATGCTAAACTGAAGTAGTGAGTCTTTGGAATCCTTGGAATCCTAAGCAGACCAGCATCTTGAGATCTTAATGTGTGCTCTGGTTTGTAAGTCATGATAAGTTCAGATAAGTAAGCTGGACCTTGGCCATTTAATGCTTTATATGTTAAAAGGAGGATTTTGAAATCTGCCCTAAACTTAACCGGGAGCCAGTGTAAGGATTTAAGAACAGGAGTTATGTGTTCATATTTTCTTGTTCTTGTAATAATTCTTGCAGCAGCATTTTGGATTAACTGGAGGCTGTATACAGAACAGTTTGAACATCCAGTGAACACCGCATTGCAGTAGTCAATCCTACTAGAAATAAATACATGAATTAATTTCTCAGAATTCTGTTTATTTAGAAAACGCCTTAATTTCCCAACATTAAGATGGAAGAAACATGATTTGAACAACTTTGTAATATACGCTTTAAAAGAGATGCTAGAGTCAAAGATAACTCCTAGATTGCGGGCTGATTCAGTAAAATGAATGGTGATTCCAACTGAGTTAAATGATGACAGAATATTGTTGTGATCAGCATCATTCCCTCCAACAATTAACATCTCTGTTTTATCTGTGTTCAAGTAGTTCTCATCCATCCACTTCTTTAATTAAGTATTGGTTTAATGACTTACACTTTTAGTGCATCAGGTACTGTGCCATGCCTAATGAATTATTGATAATGGTTAGAATAGGCTCTGCAAGAACAGCCATTGCACTTTTTACTAGTTTTGCTGGCACTGGATCTAGGGAAGAAGTAGTGGGCTTCATTTTAGAAATTAAAGTTAAGACTTCCTGCTCAGTTACAGGATTAAAATTACTAAAGTGCTGAATGCAATGTGAGACAGGGTCTGCTAAGCTAGTATTTGGTTTATACTGTGATGCGGAGATCTGGGATCTTATATTTTTAATTTTCTCATTGAAGAAGTTCATAAAGTCTACTGCTAATATCTGTTGGTATTTTGCACTGTAGATCAGAATTTCCATTTGTTAATTTAGCCACTGTTCTAAACAGTACCCGAGGATTTTTATTATTGCTATCTATTATTGTAGAATGGTATTCTGAGCGAGCTTTAAAGAGAGCATTTTAATATTTTTTAACAGTCTCTGTCCATGCAATTTGAAAGACATGTAGCTTTGTTGTTCTCCATCTGCGCTCCAGTTTTCGACACTCTAATTTAAGAGCTCGAGTGTTTTAATTAAACCAGAGAGAGTTTCTATGTGCTTTGATCACGTTTGTTTTATGGGGAGCCACTGTGTCCAGAGCATCTCTCAAGGTCACATTATAATGTGATGTTAGCTGATCTAAATTGTTTTACACGTTTACATTTGATGTTAACTGATCTAAATGGTTTTTTACATTTACACTCGACTTACTCAAAGTATCTATAAATTTTGAAGCAGAATTACAGTCTAGATGTCGAACTGTCTTTGTTTTAATCTGTGAGTGCCTTGGCAAGGGCAGGACTAAATCAAATGTAATTAAGTAGTGATCGGATATAGCTTCATTTAATGGAGTAATATTTAAATTTTGAATTTCAACTTTGTAAGTTATAATTAAATCTAATGTGTGGTTATGATTATGAGTTGGACCTTTGACATTCTGACAAAATCCTACTGAATTTAACAAATAAGTAAAACATTTACTAAAAGTGTCAGTTTCCACATCAATGTGTACATTAAAATCCCCCATCAATACTACGTGATCATAATTCATGGCCAAATCAGGTACAAGCATTATATACAGTATATGAGCAGAGCAAGATATGCCAGTTCCCTTTAATGTTTTGTTGTTCAAATCTAAGACAGTTAATTAACAGTAAAAGAAATTGTGCATACTGTCAGAAGGCTGCTTCCCTCCTTTAGCAACCAATTTAATCTTGTCCTTTAAATACATTTTTGCATTCAGTTATCAAACATGCTAGATATTACAAATACACAGCAACAATGTAAAATAAAAGCAACAGAACATTAATAAAGTAATGTTTAACTCGGACCATTTCTCTTTATTCCTGATTATGCTTTACTCTCCATTACTCACTCCTGCATTCTGTGCAAAATGGTAATTTAACATACTGTGTGGCTAATGCGGTGGTTGTGTTTTGGCTCATTACAATGTGTGTGATAGTGAAGCAGCTTTAGTAAGTGTTGGTAAGCAAATAAAGAAGCCTACACATTTTTGACTATTAATTGAATTGTTTTGGAAATTAAGTTTTTAGTTTTCTGTTATTTGGGTGTGTGAATTTGGCATACACAATGGCATACTCTTATCATTTTTTGTGCTTCAAAGAATCTTTGGCCAAATCAAACAACACACTGCATAGAACACCAAAATAAATATTTAATTTATTCCTGTTATATGATGAGAAACTCAAGCTTTTAATAAGACATATGACTCCTCCGAAACTGTTTAAGTGTGGTTTCTCACATATTTTATTCTGGACTGGCCTTGTAATAGGATTATTTTTAAGATTATAATGCTAACTTTCTCTGGAAATTATAATAACTAAAAAGTCATTTCAGATTGTGGTATTTACATATTGAAGAAACAAAATGGTTAAACCAAAACATCGGCACACATAAAGAAAAATGTTTAATTTGTTTGTAATTATATTTGGGGATGCCTCTGTGCAACCAGTACCCCTGAATACTTACAAAGATATTGCTGACACAAGTGTCACAACTCCACAGTCACAAAAATATATATTTTTGGTGGATTTCAACATTTTGCTCAGTTTCTCAAATTTAAAAAGTGACAAGGAATCTGATAAAAATACAACATGTGGTGAAGACTCCCCAGTAGTTCATGGGCTGAAGAACAAGAGCTAAGCATAGTCCCTATAGTACAGTCTACAAGGACGCACTTTGCTCCTCTGTCTCTATGTGCACAGATATGAATACCTGTTTCTTTTGGTAGGTACTTCTTTATATTCTATTATTACTTAGCATCTGAAATAGTCAGGAGGGAAAGTGTAAAAATACAAAGGTTGGGGCAAAAAAATGCCCCAAACATTACATGTTATATTAGTAATAACTTAATGTGTATGGCTGTTTCTATCATTGTAAAACTCATCTTTGACACTTCAAATTTTATCTAATGTTGTGTTTTGTTTTCTTTTTTTTTAACTACTTTACTCCCCCCTTCCATTTTATGGCCATCTACTGTAAAACTTGCTGCAAGCATGAAGTAAATTACTACCAACACCACTACAACACTCTGTAATATTAACTATTACAAAACTGACACATGAAAGTTAAATTGGTTTGAAATAACAATGCATGCTAGTAG
Source organism: Polypterus senegalus (assembly GCF_016835505.1). Taxonomy (NCBI): domain Eukaryota; kingdom Metazoa; phylum Chordata; class Cladistia; order Polypteriformes; family Polypteridae; genus Polypterus; species Polypterus senegalus. The sequence goes on from NC_053159.1 coordinate 113,594,772, forward strand.
AATACCTTAAATCAGTTGTCCCCAAACTCAATCCTAGGGACCCACTATGGCTTCAGGTTTTTGTTCCAACCCACTTCTGTTTTTCATTGGACTCTTAGCCTAATTAAGTGAGTCATTATTTCCCAGATTCTGTGTTTTGTAGTCAATGTAAAAATTACAAACTAAGTTTTGTAGATTTTTATTAAAATGTAATAAACAGTTATGCCGGGAATATGTAGTTTTTGTTTAAGTCATTTAAAATATTTTCAACCTAATATTTAATTGATTATTAACTAATTAGCAAGTCTGACACTGAAGTCGTTGCTGCTTTTATCATCCCAGGTGTATGCTGTGATGGTTGTTAATTGTCACTATTAGGGTTAAATGAAGGGAGCAAACTGCACAGGAAAAGGGGAAAATAATAGAAAAACAACAAAAGAGAGTTAAGCGTTTATAGCTTTAGAAAAAAATAGAAATATTTCTAAATGTCCTATAATGTAAAAACCATACTGTTGTGATTTTCTGAATGCAGAATAAGAGAAAAGTAAAAAGACCAGCTAATTAAATGAGATCAGTTGTTATTGATTATTATCACAGATTATGAATCTGGTTGGAACAAAAACCATCAGCCACAGTGGGTCCCCAGGATCAAGTCTGGGAACCACTGCCTTAAATGTTTTGAAATCCTGACTGAGCTTTTCTTCACTGTAGTTCCAATGATGCTGCTAATGTTACGAATAGAATAATGTGACTTTTTGGCACTAATCAACCAAAAAGCCCATTTCTTCATACAGTGAGTAATGTTTAATAATATGAATAAATTAATTTAGGTAGCTAAAAGGCTGGATAATTTTAGATAAAAAATTATATTAGCAAACTAGGTTTCAGTGGTTCTTAAAGTGTGATTACTGGGCATCTTATGAGACAACAGGATAACAATCATCATATCAGAACAAAATGACTTTTAAGTCACTCAGATACATTGATCCGTTATATATGTACATAGGTTTTTGTTTATAACAGCTGCTGCTGCTGCTCAGCATCTGCTCTATTAAATCAACTAAGTTCCACAAGGAAATGGACAAAAAACCTCCACAAGGAAGTGGTCTAAAATCACCAATATGGTGCACACTATCAGGCCATCTTGTGGACAGTTGCATATTTTACTTCAATGCTATTCCTTTTTGCTTTGGTTTTGTTCACTTGTTGTAATCGCCTTCTGTCTTCCTCTCACATGACATGTCTATTCAAAGTCTGTTCATATCCAGTTCAAACGATACTGGTAACTGTACAGGTTCCTTAGTTAAACTCATACTGATGTCAGCGTGGAGAGCTCACATCTGTCCATTCTAATCCTTTAATTACAGATAGCAAGTGACATACATAATTTTTGCTGCATTAATCTTGTCAAGGCTACCCGAACATATACTACCAATATGGCTGTGTAGTTATTATGGAATTGTCTTTTTGATTTTATTTAATTTTACCAAGTTTATCCATGTAGAACAAGTTGTCATTAGTCAACTTAAATAAAATCTTGATTAATGGGATCAAAGGAGGAACATTGCTTTTATAGAATGTTAGAACATTATAACAATCTAGATGAGAATAGGCCATTCAGCCAACAAAGCTCACCTGTCCTATCCACTTAATTCTTCTAAAAAAACTGTCAAGTCTAGTTTTGAAAGTCGTCTTAAGTTTTACTGTCTACCATACTACTTGGTAACTTATTTCAAGTGTCTTATGTTTCTCTGTGTAAAGAAAAAAAGTCCTAATGTTTGTGCGAAATTTACCCTTATCAAGTTTCTGTCTGTGTCCCCATGTTCTTGATTAACTCATTTTAAAATAAATGATCCATGGTACTAATTCCCTTCATAATTTTAAACACTTCAGTCATGTCACCTTTTAATCTTCTTTTGTTGAACTGAAAAGGCTCAGCTCTTTTAATCATTCTTCATAATTCATTCCCTCTAATTCATTCCTTTTTAATATTACTAAATAGATGTATGTTGAAATTACTGTCTGCATTGGGTGGTCTATAGCAGGTATGTCAAACTCACTACCATTGGTGGGCTGCTTCGACTGCCATACATGCGTCAGCGGGCCGCACTGTAACAAATAGTATTATACTATTATACAAAGTTACTGTAGCTTTCATTTCCAATACTGAAAGATTTAAAAAATGTAACACTTAAAGTTTAAAGAAAAGCAATTTATTTCCATACACTCTCCGTACAGCAGCGTACAATTAGAGGTTTAGCCTTTTAGCTAGGTTCTTATATTATTATATTATATTCATTGCTTATATAGGAGTCTTACAGTGTGAGATGTATTTCTTTTGTGACACTTGGCATCTTTTGTTAGTAACCAGTTCGTCAATATCAGGCTTGAAATCTTGTGCAGCTGCAACTTTTATGAGGGATGAAAGGCGCTTGACAGTAAGTCTTGAGCGATGTGGGGTTTTGGTAGCTGTCATTAACGAAAACAATTTCTCACAAAGGTAAGTGCTTCCGAACATAGACAGTACTGTCGATGCCAACTTACAGATCTGCACATATGAGGGTGGCAGGTAAGCATACAAGCCTGGCACACCAACTTTGTTGTATTTTGCCTTCAGAATAGAATAGACTGCATTTCAATCAATTCAATTTGGATATTCTCAGGCACATTCTCAATGTTGTAAGAGAACAGAGCAAAGTCCTGTTCATATGAACTGAAATCACGAAAATGCTCACTAAATTCATTGCTCAGTAATTCAAGTTGGAAATCAAATCCTCCAAAAATCAAATTTTACTTTACTGTTTACTTCAAAGTTTATATTGTAAAATAAGCCAATATGCAAAAAGCCACCTGACCTACACTAATTTTACAAACTCAGAATCACAAAAATATGTTAATAAACAACTCGCCAACTTCTCTCATCCACTTCAGATCTTCAGCTGTAGTCTGCACTAACTGTTCATTACAATACTAGCACAAAATTACATAAAACTAGAGCAAAAAAACGTGGAAATATGTGGGCTATTACTATTCGTGATGGTCAGTTCTGTCCAGTGGCCAGTCTCAGCAGCCCAGCCAGTAGTGTAGCCTAACAGGGGCGGCTCTAGGCTCGTGTCGGCCCTGGGCAGAAAGAAAGAATCGGTGGCCCCTTCGCCTGCCAATGTCAATATGGTATCTATGACACGCTTCTATATGTGCGTTTCCGTAACTTGAAAACCAAATGGCGGCCCATGATATTCTCATTACGGCAGAACGTTATAATACTACATAAAGCTTACTGCTCCGACTCTAGCGACATTAGTAAATACAGCGTGCTAATTAAGAAGAAACACTGTTTTTCGGCCACATTGCCGTCAGCTATGTCATTATTTTCTTTTTCTAATTTATATTCAACTAGCAAAATACCCGCGCTTCGCAGCGGAGAAGTAGTGTGTTAAAGAAGCAATGAAAAAGAAAAGGAAACATTTTGAAAATAACGTAACATGACTGTCAATGTAATTGTTTTGTCACTGTTGTGAGTGATGAGTGTTGTCATATATATATATATATATATATATATATATATATATATATATATATATATATATATATATATATATACACACACATACATACATACATACACACACATATATACACACAAATACATATATATATATACATACACACACACATATATAAACATATATATACATATACATACATATCTACATATATACACACACAGCTATTTCAGATCAGTGCAATACGCTGCTTGTTAAAACGGATAACTCCCGCTCTTACGTGCAAGTCTGTGGATATTATGAACTATCATATTTGTTCAAGTTCTATTTAAATTTTAAATAGAAGGAATTTTTATTTAGTCGACAGAAATATCTTTGGTAGGAATGGTAAAACAGACAGGAATATTATTCTGAATAAATCAACTCAAACCTTAAACAACTTATAATATTTTGCTCTCCATAAAAATATATCCTGTCTAAATTATACAAGTTAGAAATAAAGTAAACGTTAAAAGAACAAACATTCAAATTTCTTTACTCTTATGTAATTTTATATAAAAAATAAACTTAGATTTTAAATATCCCAAAAGATTTTGCTCTCCATAAAAATATATCCTGTCAAAATTATACAAATTCAAATATGAACATGCTGCATAACAAAACCTGGAAATATAAATAAAATGTGTTCCTTTCAGCAATAACAAATCAAATCATTCAGTTGTCTTTGCTCATATGTCATTTTAGAGCTGGACGCCTGGCATCTTTTTTGGCAACAGGTTCGTTTCTGTGTGGTGTGAGGTTCTGTGTTGTGGAGATTCTCAGGATGGATTGCAGGTGCTCATCAGTGAGGCGACTCCTGTGTGCTGTTTTGTTAGTCTTTATCACTGAGAAGAGCTTCTCACACAGATATGTGCTACCAAACATGCACAAGGTTCGAGCCGCATGTAGACGGACTTTTTGTTCTTCAAAGTCACCAAAGCGCCCGCAAACTCTCAGTGCGCCAGTTTATCAGCAAAGTGCGATTTGGGAACACCGTAGTGACGACTTGGTTTAACATTACTTGGCAACAGGGAAAGTGGGGCAAGGTGCACTGGTGCATTTGTGTCTCCCATAAAAGCAGCTTCACTTGAAATCACTTTGTGATTGTGCACGGGTAAAACGTCCGCTGAAGTGTCAGATTCTTATTTAATTATTCTGCTTTCTGTATCTTCTGCATTGCATTCAGGTTACCCTGATGTTTTGTCTCATAGTGCCGCCTTAGATTAAATTCTGTAATTACAGCCACATTAGCTCCACAAATGAGACACACGGGTTCAGTAAACATATACTCAGCCTCCCATCGGTTTTAAAGGCTCTATTTTCAGAATCAACTTTTCTCTCAGCATCGTGTGAGCTAGCTTCGCAATAACTTGCAGCATCATAAGCTAGACTTGATTAACGGTAAGTGTTGGCAAGGCAGCTGAAGCGCTGCATTATGGGATCTGTAGTTTATTGTGTTACCAGCGCTTCATATACCCGGCCATTAATAACAATAATACAGTATATAAAATGATCTCGGGGCGGATATAATTACGCCGGGCGGATGTGGCCCTGCCCTTGAGTTTGACACATATGGACTAAATAGAACTTGAAAAGATATATTTTTCAAATGTGATCGCAATTCAGATAGAGTTGACGCGCACTACAGCCTGCATGCCTCAATAAGTCATCCTCCCTCGCTTACTTTTTACCGCTCATCTAATGAATACACTGAGTATGGCTTTACCAAAACAATCATTGATGGCTAATAAAGTATCCATTATTCGAGTATGTAGATCGGGATATATATATACATATATATATACCAGCGTATCGCAGCGAGAAGTAGTGTGTTAAAAAGCTAGAAAAGAAAAGGGAACATTTTAAAAATAACGTAACATGACTGTCAATATACAGTATTTGTTTTGTGAGTGTTACTGAGTGTTGCTGTCATCAAGGATTTGATTATCATTATTTCTTTCAATCAGGTTCGTATTTGTAGGATGTGTTGTGTTCAAGTTACATTCCGTGTTTGTCAATCGCTGTAAAGATGACAGGTTTCATTCATCGATTCGTTTCTTACTGCATCAATAAACAGCTCGCCTTCTTCTTTATCTGAGACCTGACACACTGCATGCACGGGTTTTTTTACACTGTCTTCCTTTAGCGGACATTGACTTTTTCCAACGTGTGCTTTGTTTCCGCAGTAGCTGGATTTATGAATATGCTTGTATGTATCAGACGCTTCATATTTTTTGCTGCCTTTTCAATTGTGTAATTCGGTTTTGTTCAGCTCTTTGGAACTGTTGCTTTTATCTGTGCACGCGCCAGTTCACGTGAGCCGCTCGTGTACATGCATCGAAGGTTCCCAGCTGTGCTGGTGCCATCTCGCTATGTCCATGGCTGTATTTAATGTTACCTTAGTCCTGGCACTTAAAACTTTCTCTCGCAGTTTCGCTGAGTTTGTGTCAAACACCACCCTGACCATCTCATCTTCCTCTCCATAAACACAGTCCTTCACCCGTGAATATTTAGTGGGAGTTTGCTATTGGATTGCCGCTGACGGACGGCCTTATATGGGCAGGCACTAAATTACAAACGCCAGCGCAGCCTGTCTATGAACTTAATTTAAAGTGTAGGTTTACATAGTGCTTTGTTTCCGAAGTAGCAGAACTCATGAATATGGTTGTATATGTCACTCGCTCGCTTCTTATTGTTTCGCTGCCTTCCCAATTATATAATGCATGTTTTCTTCAGCGCTTTTTGGAGGTCTTCCTGGTTTTCTATGTACTGCTTGAATACGTGGGAGGCGTGATGATGTCACACGAAACTCCGCCCCCACGGCGTTCAAGCTCATCTCCATTACAGTAAATGGAGAAAAACAGCTTCCAGTTATGACCATTACGCGTAGAATTTCGATATAAAACCTGCCCAACTTTTGTAAGGAAGCTGTAAGGAATGAACCTGCCAAATTTCAGCCTTCCACCCACACGGGAAGTTGGAGAATTAGTGATGAGTCAGTGAGTGAGTGAGTGAGTGAGTGAGTGAGGGCTTTGCCTTTTATTAGTATAGATATATATTGGCATGGCGGCCCTGTACAGGTGCACAGTTTGCGCATGCCTAAGGCCACCCCTGCTGCTGCAGCCTAGCACTTCAGTTGTGACGTTGTGGCTCATTAACTTTGGTCAAGGCTCATGGCTATACTAGCAGATGACGTTTCCGGTACCGTAATGCCATTGAAAAACGTGCTTTTGTTAGAAGGCAGAAGTAAGAAAAGTCAATAAGTAACGCCGAAGATGCAGAATGATTCAGTCACAAACGATAGTAATCATTTTATACAAGTTCAGTGCTAACTAGGATCTGTCATGCGGACCGCATATTTGACATGCCTGGTCTATAGCACACTAAAATAGCACTCCTAAAATAAGGCCTCTTTTCCTAATGTTTTCCAGGCAAAGCCACAGGTCCTCATTAGGATGGGGCTCATCATCCAACTGAAGAGACAACTGAAGAGACCTTGCATTTAAATTCTGTTTGACATTAAAAGCAATCCCACTTTCATTTCTATTCTGTTTATTGTGGAGGAATAATTTTAGGGTAACGTAGCATTCATCTTAAAGAAATAGCATAAAGGGTTTAATAAATGTCGGAAACGAGATAAAGATCAAGTGAACAACAAAATTTACACTGAAATTGTAGATTTGGTTTAGGAAAAATACTGAGATGGTCAAGTAAATAAAGAATGTACCAGAAGAAAGGTTGATGCAATATACAAAATGTACTGAAGAATGACTAAGAAATCAGCAGATGTACTAGAAGCAACAAGAATGGACAATTGTTATATGCACAGAAATTTCAAGGGTGGTGGCTTGTCTCAAAAGGTATAAGAAGAACCAGAATATAATATGATAGACTTTTATTTGATATGAATCATTTGGGTGTAAACCAATGAACCAACCAGAGTAAAATGTATGCATTAATTAATACTGTATGCAAATTCAGTAGATTAAAAAATTAATCTCTATTCTTTTTTCTCTGACCATTCTGATCATGCTGACCATGCTATAACGGACTGCTGTTGAAGAATGCACCCTCCAAGGTATTTTGCCGAGGAGTAATTAAAAGATACAATGAACAGCTTTTCTCCTGCCTGATTACTGAATTGTCCTGTTAGAGGATGTTTCTTTCTTTAAAAGATGTTAAATTTCGACCATACTATCCTTCTAAAGAATGTCTATCACGCTATGTTACACTCATCCCCTTCTTTGTTACTTAACTAGGTTTCCGTTATTACTGTAATATAATTATGCTCTTCTACATACAACTCTTACTCATTTGTCTTATTTTTGATATTTCTAGCATTAGGGCAAGCTATTTTTAATGTGTTACTCCTTTTACATTTAAACTTTGGGTTAGAGTTTACATCACTATGCATTTTTATTTTTACACTATTGTTTATGCCTCCATTTATAGTTGTAAACCTGGCCTATCCTAAGCCGAGTCTCAGTCTGGCAGATCCCTATGGAACCACGAACCAAAAGGCTTCCAGACCAGACGTAGGAGAAGGTCAGTTGCAGGTAGGGCGACTGCCCTTGTGCATGGCTCAGATGGGAGAAGCAGGGGAGCCGCCACCTAAGGAAGGCACCAGGTTTTGTTTTTAAAGGTCTGCTTCCAGCCATTGTTTTAACTTCATTTTTAAAGGATTTATTTATTGGATTTTAACCTCCACGTTTGCACTGTTTTTAATGGATTATTTATTTATTGACTTTTAGAAGCACTGCACTTATTTTGGGATTTTGTTTGGATTTGTTTTTTGTTTGTAATAAAGCACTTTTGCACCTTTGCCCTTGCTTTTTTGTGGTGTCATCTTTGTCTAGCTCATCCGGTTACATTACCGACTGTGTAGGGTTTAAGGACTCCCAAAAGGGAAGTGGGAGAGTGAAGCAGAAACTGCATTGTCACAGCATCTCTTAAGTGATAAAAATCTGAAATTGAATAAGTAGTTGGTCTGGAGAGGACTTGAAATAAGTATAGTCATGATGTTCAAGTATTTTGATAGTATGTTAAAAAGTCATGGGAAAAAAAGCTTTATTTTTCCATCAAACTTAAATAATATCATCAAGTTTCATCTTAATGTTTTTGTGTTGGTGAATTGTAATAGCCTTTTCCATAGTCATTTGCTTTACTTCATCCTTAAAGGTAAACGTTAAGTATGTTTGTGGTGGAGTAGAACACTGTCTATGCTGTTTTGTGTTTTATATATTGCATCATGGGATATGCTGCAGTTCATTAACACCCTTAATGAGTGAGAATTTCAAAAGACAGTTTCTGCAGCTATGTTCGATTTCTTATTTTTGTTTAGTATTTTTATATTAATGAGAATTATATTTATTGTCTGTGTAAATCAAGTTGTACTTCAAGCTTTTACTGATGGTCTGAATTACTCTGCACAACTGAGTAAATACAAGCTATTCAATATGTATCTTTTTAACCTTATGCAGAGACCAACTTACTGGGCATAGTCTTCTGCTTATCTTCTAGAGTACACTCTTATTATTCTTAATATTTAATACACTGTTATTACTCTTAATAATTCAGTACTTTCATTGTTGTTATAATGGCAACCCTGTACCCCACCACCCACCCCCAAAAAGTACAAACATGTGGGAACCCATATTGGTTTGTAGTTTGAAAGAGATGAAACCTGTTAGATGGCATTTCTGATGAGCCTAGCCTTTGATCAGCCCATTTATCTGCCTGAAAGCCTTGGCAGATTGCAACAATAACATATATTCGAAGTCTCACTGAGAATCACTCAGCGTGTGATAAGGATATTGTTAGACGGAACTGCTGAACCTTCCTGTCACTCAGCAGGTTCCCAAATACAGAGGTCTTATCACAAGATGAGTAACATTCAAACACTACAATAAGGATCTTTCAACTGTATTTCTTTCTTGGTACTTTACTTTTAGAACCAAGAAGTTCTGCAAGCTGTGACAAGTAAAATAAAAAAAATCAATTAAAACAGCCCCTATACCTCTTCTAAATGTGCTGGATGCACTGAATTTGTAGATTTGGATGTGCACATGCAGTCTGGCTTCAGTTAAATGCTGACTGAACAGCAGGCTGGAATGAACTGCCAACACTAAAGTTCTGTACAAGATTGGTCAGAGTTGCCTCTGTTTTTAGAGCATCCTCGTTCCTTTTAGAGCATACCCTTTGGAGTATGCAAGCCTGTAATAGAGATGTACAACAGTCTTATTGCAGGAGTTGCCACCTTCTGTGCAGCAATCTGCAGGGACAATTACATTTCTACATGTGAGGCTGGCAAACTCCATAAACTGATGAGGAAGAAAAGGCTGGCTGGCCCTGTCCTAGAAATCAGTCTGGAGGCAGTAGTTGAGAAAAGAACATGGGGGACAATGATGCTTAACCTTAGTATTCCATTTTGGTTAAATGACACCGTACAGACTTATTCACTGTCAGAGTGATTGCTCTATGAAGTCAATTCTGCCAGCTTCCATTGCACTTATTAAAGAGTCCAAACTTACATCAATGGTCTTACTCTTTTAATGGAACTTAGTTGCTGCTTGCACTTTATGCCACTCGCAAAGTAACAGACAGGCGCATGGCAGACATCGGTCATGGGCTTAAGAGAAGGACATGGTACGGAGTGTTGGCAACATATGCGCACATAGCAAAGCTGGCACATATAATGTTTAGGCTAGGTGTGTGACTAGGGAATGCAAGGGGTATTAGACCTGAATTAGGTGATGGTTGTCCCGGGATAAAAGCTAGTCATTACATGAGCTGCAGGGTGATGTATTGGCAGGGAATAGACAGGTATTCCAATTTGTCAGGGCAAGTCAGCTTTAACCCTGAGTTTTTGGATAGGGGGAGAATGCAGGCTAAGAATGTTTTTTTTATAACTGAAGAGCGTATTAAAAAGGGAATTGACCCTTGTTATTATTTATTTATTTTTTGTAACATTATTTTTGGTGTGTGCCATGTGCTGAATGCAGTTTTTGGAACTTTTTTTGATCTTAATTCATCATTGCAGTGTTTGTGTGCATTTTTTAGAATTTCTTTATGGACTCTTTTTTTTTCTTCAATACATACACCTTTTAAGTTGTTACATCAACTGTGCCTACCTCCCTTATTGTCCCACTGACTGTCGGTCCTGATACTTCATGTCCCCTAGTTCCTGCTAAAGCCTATGATAGGGACTCTGGAGCATTACAGTGCCAACTCACTACATTACTGAATATTTAATATGGTGGTACTTATTCTGAACTTTCTTAGAAGAAAGAAGCTTTCATACTGTGACAAGTAACTCTTATTTCACATTGGTTGGTTGATTGCAAAATGAAGAGTGTAATGCCACTATGTGATACTATTTTAAAACAAATTGACAATATATTGTGAATGATCAGACAGGTAAGTGTTTTTGAAAATATTCACACTTTTCAAGAGGTTCTCGGTACGTTATGATCAACTGGGCACTGTCTGGGCACTGTCTGGTCACTGTCTGGTAAAGCACCACATGAAGAGCACGAGGAAAACCACACAGGAGGGAGTGTTCAGTGTGACACTAGCTAGCTACACTGGGAAAAGTAATTGACAGCAACAGATTAACCAATAGGAACACGACCAACCTGCTGGTCTTTGTGTTGATTGGCAAGTGAAAAAACAATCATGAAATGAGGGCTTTTTAAATAAATAGTATTGGCATTAAAAGAACTGTTCAGAAATCTGCTCTCTAGAAAAGTCCAACTGTTAAATAAAAACAATCTATAATAATAAAACCATTTTCAAATAAAACCTGCAGTAATTAAATGAAAGGTAATTACATTACAGAACCAGTATTACAAATGATATTGTATTTCTTAATAATTAAGTGACTTTTATTTAATAATGTATTTTTTCACAATTTAATGAATCATTTATAATTCACTACACTTTTTCATGTCATTATTTCATAATTTTGTTTATTTCAGTCTGGCAAAATTGGTATTCCATAAATGATGTGAAAAATATGCATTTATATATTAAGATTATTGATATATTTACAGCAATTTTGGAATGGTTTATTTTTAAAACTGCAATTTTATTTGAAAATATCTGTGTTAAAATAATATATACACAAATATATTTTTGTCGTACTGGTTTTTAATCAGACAAAGCAAGGCACAGGTGATTATTTATTCATTATTCCTAACATACTGTACAATTGTAAGCTACCTGCACTGTTTTGTGTATATAATTGTGTGTCTGGCCTTCTGCCTTTGGGAACCACTTTGGTTACAGGTACAGCAGTGTGTCATTCATGGTTTTATTCGATCTTCTTCTTTAATTCACTGACTAGTTTTGCCTTTATTTGACTTTAGGCCTATATGCATTTAGTTATAAAGGTACTAAAGGGTGTAGTATACCTTTATTATAAATTCCATCATATGGATGGGAAAAAAGATCACCTGTTGTTGGCCTAAAATTTCAACCTTGATTGCTAAAATAACAATGAACAAGTTAAAACAACTGGTAAAGAAAACAGCAAAATCTACAAGCTAAAAACCAACAACCCATTAACAATAATGTTACCTTGCCAATGAGCCATTGAAAGTGTAGGTGTGTGATGTTATTCTATTCCTGTCCTGTCCTGACATCCCCATTTATTACAATGCAGGCAGTCCTATAAGTACTCTGTGTGGTTAAGGTAAGGAGAAAAGGCAGCACCTGCACACCAGCATTCATTTATCAGAGCAGTTGTGACCACAGCAGCTGTGTGTGGCCTGGCATTGTCCTGCAGTAGGGTAAGGTCATGTAGGATGTGTGAGCAGAGGGATTTGACAGGTTGCTTTGAAGGCCAGCAGCACAGAGCCTGTCAAGTTCTTATGCCTATATATATATATATATGTATATATATGTATATATATATATATATATGTATATATATATGTATATATATATATATATATATATATATATATATATATATATATATATATATATATATATATATATATATATATATATATATATATATATATATATATATATATATATATATATATATATGTATATATATATATGTATATATATATGTGTATATATATATATATGTGTGTATATATATATATGTATATGTGTATGTATATGTGTATATATGTATATATATGTATATATATGTGTATATATGTATATATATATGTGTATATATATATGTATATATATATATATATATATGTATATATACCGCATTCCAAATTATTACGCAAATTGTATTTAAGTGTCATAAAGATTAAATATTTTGTTTTCAGTTAAACTCATGGATGGTATTGTGTCTCATGGCTCTTTTGATCACTGAAATTAATATCTGACACCTGTGATAATTAGTTTGCCAGCTGAGCCCAATTAAAGGAAAAACTACTAAAGAAGGACTTTCCACATTATTAAGCAGACCACCATTTTCAAGCAATATGGGAAAGAAAAAGGATCTCTCTGCTGCTGAAAAGCGTGAAATAGTTGAATGCCTTGGACAAGGTATGACAACCGTAGATATTTTACGAAAACTTAAAGCGTTATCATCGTACTGTTAAAAGATTTGTGGCTGACTCAGAGCACACACGGGTTGAGAACCTTTGGAGCATCTATGAGGGTGGGAGGCAGTTTACATCCAAACAGCTATTCTGACATCCTGCAAAGAAATTCAAGCAGAAACTCTCCAAAAATTCACAAGTTCAATGGATGCAAGAATTGTGAAGCTGATATCAAATAACGAGTCCTATGTTAATATGTAACTTGACCTGTTAAGATGTTTTTGATTGAAAGAGCTTTTGATTTCAGTAAATATGACCTCCTAATGCTGCAAAATAAATAAATGACCATTTTCAGTTCTTTAAAACCTATAAAATGTTTTGAAACTCTATTCTACATAATAATTCGGAACAGTGCATTTTAAGTTTTTTATTTTTGAAAAACATACCGTTATCATTAGGAGGTTTGTTCAGTAACATTCGAATTATACTCTGATTGATAACTCAAAAATTATGCTGACTGCCACTTGCATCGACTATTTAGGAAAATCAGAGAAAAATATCATTTGCATAATAATTTGGAATGCGGTATATGTATATATGTATGTATATGTATATATATATATATATATATGTATGTATATATTGTGAAATGAAGAGACTTGACACATATAGAAAGGTTTGGGCATCCACCCGTATAATATTCCTAGCTGCAAAGGTATTGAATTTTTAAGTAACAATGAAGTTGACTGTAGAAAGTCCAAGACAGAACTGCTGACGGTTGGAAAAGATGGCGGTTTTAAATGGTCAGACAGGAAGTGATGTCTGTTAACTGAAAGTGATGTAGGTTGACCGGAAGTGATGTTTCTCTGACATCAGCCTGGGAGCTGGAACTGGAAGTGACGTTCTTCTAGGCGCCTTCTATCGCTTCTAGGCGAAGTGATGTTCTTGATTCAGATAGGTTTTCCCACGGCTGGTCTGAAGAGATAGCAGGAAAAGGTTTAATGCACCCCGCCCTCCCCTGGCCTGGCGTGGAATTACCTTTACTTGGTCCACACAACGTCCCCCTATTTGCACGTGTGTGACAATATGTATATACAGTATGTACTGTATGTATATATGTATATATATGTATGTACAGTGGAACCTCAGTTCACGAACGTCTCTGAACACGTACAAATCAGGTTTACGACCAAAATGTTTGCCAAACTTTTGCATCTGTTCACAACCACACACTCAGTTGACGAACAAGCCAGTTTCCCTTCTGGTTCGTGTGCACTGATGATTTCCGCACATGTTCAATCTCTCCCTGTGCATTTGCTGTGAACTCTTTGTGCTCTATTTTGTTTCCCTTCCAGTTTGTACATGCAGATGATTTCTGCATGTGTTCAGTCTCTCCCTGTACTCTACATTGTTCTCGGTGCGTAGAGGGACTCTCATTCAAAACTGTAACCTCCTGTCAACCCAGCTTCCTCCTGTGATATAGCGGGTCCACAGCTCCCGCCAAAAAGGCCAGTTTTAATAAATAATCACAGCACTCGCGGCTTAGTGAAGGGGGTGTGGTGGTGTGTGGCGTGGCCGAAGCGGTTCCTGAGGAGTTTGTGATGAGGGCATTTCTCACCTAAGTGCACAGGTGAGAAGTGGTCCGCATCCGTAATTGTTCCCAGGAGCTGCTGATTGCCATGACTACCACATCCTCTTCATAAATAGAAGCGCGAGTCGGCTAAAGGGAAAAAGAAGAGAACAGGAAAGAACGGGAGGTTGCAGGAGAATGCAGGAAGCAGGAGGAGAAAGCCGGTGCAGGAGAGAGAGGGAAAGAGAGAGTGAGTGAGAGAGAGAGAGAGAGAGAGCACAGGCTTGTGTGCAGCTGAGAGCGAGCGAGCAGCTGAGCAGGGAGCCTTGGTGTTTGTTTCAGTGTTATTCAGTGTTTTTACATTTACTATTACACTGTGCATTCGGTATAATTAATTATTTTTGTGCTTAAAAACCTTTAAAAAAATATATTTACATACCGTTCGTACGGTCTGGAATGGATTAATTGTATTTACATACAATCCTATTGGGGAAATTACTTCGGGTCACGACCAAATCGGGTTACGACCAGAGTTTTGGAATGAATTATGGTCATCACCCGAGGTTCCACTGTATCTGTGTATATCTATACTAATAAAAGGCAAAGCCCTCACTGACTGACTGACTGACTGACTCACTCACTCACTCATCAGTAATTCTCCAACTTCCCGTGTAGGTAGAAGGCTGCAGTTTGGCAGGCTTATTACTTACAGCTTACTTACAGAAGTTAAGCAGGTTTCATTTCGAAATTCTACACGTAACGGTCATAACGATCGATAAACGTCGACAATGTCCGCCATGTTGAACTTTCTTATTTATGGCCCCATCTTCACGAAATTTGGTAGGTGGCTTCCCTGCGCTAACCGAAACCGATTTACATACTTATTTCGGTGGTATGACACCACTGTTGGCCGCCATATTGAACTTTTCAACGTCACTAATTCTCCTACTTCCCGTGTAGGTAGAAGGCTGACCCCATCTTCACGAAATTTGGTAGGTGGCTTCCCTGCGCTAACCAAAACCGATGTATGTACTTATTTCAGTGGTATGATGCCACTGTCGGCCGCCATATTTAAGTTTCCAATGTCACTAATTCTCCAACTTCCCGTGTAGGTAGAAGGCTGAAATTTGGCAAGCTCATTCCTTACGGCTTACTTACAAAAGTTAAGCAGGTTTCATTTCGAAATTCTACACGTAACAGTCATAATGGTCGACAAAGTCCGTCATGTTGAGCTTTCTTATTTATGGCCCCATCTTCACGAAATTTGGTAGGCGGCTTCCCTGCGCTAACCGAAACCGATGTACGTACTTATTTCGGTGGTATGATGCCACTGTCAGCCGCCATATTGAACTTTTCAATGGTCTTTGTTACTTATGGGCCCATCTTCAAGAAATTTGGTACGCGGGTTCCCAACGCTAACTGAGTCCTACTTACGTACATATATACGTCCATAGCCTGTAAGCTCAGTCACCGTGTGAGGCGGCGTTGGGTCCCCCATCCCAACGCCTCCCACGTTGTTGGCTGCCTGCCTATATAAGGCCGTCCCTCGCTCCAGTCTCTACATTCCCTTCCTTGCTACGCCATGGGATTCACGTCTCCCTGCTGATAATTACAGCCTTTTAATTTAATCCACGGCTTCTCCGCTGTTTTATTGTTCATTTATTACGATCATAGTTATTGCGTAGGTATTTTAGACTTGCTTTACATTTTTCAGGTACCCATTTCCTTTATCATTCCAACCGTACCCCCATTAACATGTCTATTGAGGTGATCACTATCGATCAAAGAACTGTCACTTACCAAGTTGTTTCCATGCCTGGAGATGGCACCTACCTTTTCCATTCTCTTTGTTACATATTGCACGGCCATATCAGGCTCACTCTTGATATCCGGAGGAACATTGTGTCTTATGTATTGAATGACTGGGACAGGTTCAAGGTGTGGACTGATGACGGTACAGGAGATAATTGTACTACACAGGAGCACTATAAGAGTGAAATGCTTAAACCCTTCACCTATGGATCTGCATGTGAGTTGATGGCTGCCGCTGAATTGTTCGGTTGTCGCTTTCAAGTTTACAGAAATGGCCAAATATTTTACACCTTTCGACAACCGCCAATGCCTCTTAAACATCTTAGACTCACAGGTGACGACTTCAGTAGTGGACACTTTGATGTTTATAAATGTTTAAACTCTCAAAAGCTGGATGAGAAGTTATCGATGAAACCGGTTGTATGCTTACAATGCTTGACAGATGCCGAATGTCAGTTCAACACAACAAGTTCAAGTACTGTCCTAATTGAAACAAACCATGAAACTCACACCGATTATGACAGCAGCAATCCAAGCTGTGAGATTTGAGACAAGATTACTTTTCACATGGCCAACTGTACGTTGCATGCTCAAGAGTAAGCTCAGCAGACAGCTTTGTCATATTACAACCGGAGGGCCGAACTGACAACGTGGTATACAAAGAGATTCTTAACAAATAATTATTGGTATATTTTCCCTCAGTTTAAAATGGTTTAATTTTCTTCTTAATAAAAATTTTAAGGCAGTACTTCGCCGCTGTGAAGCGCGGGTATTTTGCTAGTATGTATTTATGTATACAATAATCCCTCCTCGGTCGCGGGGGTTGTGTTCCAGAACCCCCCGCGATAGATGAAAATAAAGCATTTAAAGACCTTGATATATCATCCTCAAACCGACGGCCTTGTAGAGAGGTTTAATCAAACTCTCAAACAGATGTTGCGAAAGGTAGTCAATGAGGACGGAAGGAACTGGGATTAGCTCCTCCCCCTCGTCCTTTTTGCATATCGGGAAGTCCCACAAACCTCCACGGGGTACTCACCTTTTGAATTGCTGTATGGATTGCAACCTTGGGGCATAGTAGACATTTTAAAAGAAGGATGGGAGAAAGAGGCCCTTCCGTCAACAAATATATTAGAGTACATCGTGCAGTTACGCAATAGATTTGAGAAAATTAGACCCATATTGAAAACGCACATGGAGAAGGTGCAAGCAGCTGGCCCGATGCTATAACCGTGGTACGTCTCTGCGGGAGATGGTTTTAGTTCCTACGTCTCATTCCAAATTATTGGCTCATTGGCAAGGCCTTTATGAAATTAAGGGGAGAAAGGGGCTGGTTGACTATTTGGTGAAACAACCGACTTGTCGACCCAGCGAGCGGATTTATCACATCAATCTGCTGAAACCGTGGAAGGACAGGGATTCCGAACCCTTCTCCAGACAGCTCCGCTCTCTATTTGCTCATCAATTAAACTTTAATTTCGGAGACAATTTGACTCGCCAGCAACATCAGGCGCTCGAGGCAGTTATCCTGTCTGTCCCTGAGGTAGTCGGTGAAAATCCAGGTCGGACCTCCCTGGTTGCACATGACATTATGACGAAACTTTGGATTGCGAGCACGTTTCCGGAACGAATTATGCTCGCAAAACGAGGTTCCACTATATGTGTGTGTATATATATATATATATATATATATATATATATGTGTGTGTGTGTGTGTGTATGTATATGTATATATATGTATGACTAACTGAACTATATTTGACTGGATTATAATGGTGTAGTCATCTTTAAATTGTCCCTCAGTGGTAGAAAAATGTCTGCCTACTATACTGGAGTGATTATTGTGGCCAAAAAGGTGAACTGAGCTGTGTAGCAACAGTGCCCACCACTGCACTACTGTGCCTCCGTGAGGTCAAAGAAGAAAGAACGCAATCAGAGACGTGAATAAATATTGTATATTTTGTCAAAACACAAGGGAAATGCTGAAATCGTACTCAAAAGTCAGAAAAAATATGTAGATCTTTTAACACTAGAATTACCAGAGCCTACGAGAAAACTTGAAAATTCAGCCCACCTTAAATCTGTTCGCACCTTTACCTCAGCTTCTTTTGTCCTGTAAATGTGACAATTAAGACAAGCAGCAAGCAGCTGGCTATTCCATCCCCCCACCCACCGCTGCAGTTCAATTTTCAAAGTTTGTCAGTGCCCAGTGTTTATGTTCGAGTGAAGTGCTGGAGCTATATTGAGTGAAAAAGTACATAGTCATTTAGAATTTATAGCTTTCATGTGTGTTCAGTTTCTTTAACAATTTCTGTAAAAATTTTGTTAACACAGAAACGTTTTTCATGTATTACTAATAATTGACAAAATGTAGACATGAAATGTATAATATGTGAAACCTGAAATACAAATATGAAATAAACACTTTCACTAAAGGTACAAGTATAACAAAACAAGTGCACTTTTATTCAAGAATTTAACCGAAGATAAAAGAAAGCAGGTTACGGGGGTTGATAGGACAGCTTGCGTGGTGCAATGCTAAGAACTGCTGCCTTTCAATCAAGAGGTCGCAGTTTCCATATCAGCTGCTTCCCAAATTTACCATTTTGAGTAGTGAACTACTCTTATTATTTATATCATAAAATATAAAAATACATTTGATTTTCGTCTGTAAATTTATAGTTCTTGTCGATTTTATTCTCTCATGTTCAAGCTTCCACAATGTGATGCCTTTTTCAGATAACGACGTGGTAGGTACAAACTTGTTTTGTTATACCCCCTCTTTATTTGAAAATCGTGTCAGATCTTGTGCGTGAACGAGACTGGGAAATCTGTGGACGTGGTGTGAGTGTTATGTGTGACTGAGAGTGACTGTGGATGTGAATTATTTTTATTCACTTTTATTCTTGAGTGTTCCTGCTCACGCTGAATTAGTATGCACCTTCTGATCCATGATGTCAAAGCTGTTCTGACAAAAAAGAAAGACTTAGATATATATGATATTTGGAATAATTCATTTTATGACCTGTATTGTAAATTTCGGAAAACGTTGTTGCACTAATGCAACATTATATTCTTTTGCATACCTTCATGAGGTTGTAGTCATGACGTGACTGTGGTTGTTTTTTTTTTTTTCGATCTTGGCCAATGTCCACATGTTGCTGCCTCTTGGTATCTCATTTCAATCTGTTATATATGAGAATGTGCGTCTTTATGTGAATACAGCAGTGTCAGATGTATAGGGTAGGATCGTGAACGTGACAGAGAGAATGAAGTTGCCCTAAAAAGAAGTCTGACTGCATTCTTGTACCAATGCTTGTGAACTGAAGTGTCTGTGTGCACTTTCCATGGCATTATACATGTATTTTTTGACCATGCCTGTGTTGCTCAAACACAGGAAGCTCTGCAATGTACTTGTGAATTTCTTTTTTCTTCGGTTAAAGTGCACTTGTTTTGTTATACTTGTACATCAACATTTATATGTTACTTACATAAAAGCCAGATTGAATGTTATTTATTTGGATTTATTTACTTACTTTCTACAAAGTACCGAGCTATAGCGTGTCTTTATGTGTCGGTGTGGGGGGGTATTGTAGGATTGTGAATACAACTGTGAGAATAAAACTGAATTAAAAAAAAAAAAGAAAACCTTTACAAGTATACATTTACACTGGCTGTTACAGACAAAAATCAAATGTATGTTTTTATTCTAAAATATTAGGAATAAAAGCAGATCACTTCTCAAAATGGACTCGTCGTGGATCAAATCCGTGAAGTTTTGATTATCAGTCAACAGCTGATACTGTGTCGCAACCTAACGCGGGTTGTTTTCCTGCAGTTATATTTTTGAATAAAAGCACACTTGTTCTATTATATTTGTACCTTTTGTGAAAGCATTTCTTTGATATTTGGACTTCAGGCTTCACACATTATAAACTTCATGTCTACATTTTGTCAGTTATTACTAAAACATGAAAAACGTTTCTTTTTTAATGATGTGTTTATGTGGATTGTTGTAGATGTGGAACACACATGAAATGGATGTGTTCCAAATAACGATATAGTATTTATAAAGGGTGTGATTTTGCTTGACCTCTCACTCTATACAACTCCAAGCAACCGACGCGCAGGTAAACAGACTTGATCTAAGAAAACTGCGCCAATGGGGGATGTGATAGCAGACTGCTTGCTGCTTATCAACACATTTAAAGGACAAAAGATGCTGACGGAGAGGTGAGAAACAATTTAAGGTGGGATGGACCTATGAGTTTTTTCATAGGCTCTGGTAATTCTAGTGTTAAAGACAGAAAATTAAGTGGCATGTCATGATTGACGCAACTGACACATTCAATTTTTTTGAAGTCAACCAAAAGGCTGTCCAAACTGTCTGTGCTGATGCTTTGCATTATTAAAAAAGATAGAAATGTCTTGTGAATAGGAATGAATCTTTCCTTATTACTTCATGTAGTCTCTTGTGTTTGGGTCGCAAGGAGCCTTCAAGGTTTGTTTTTTATTTACATGTGGCTAATTATGCATGCATAGTACATGTACCTCCTGTTATACTCATGTGGAAGATGAAAATCGACCTGCACATTCGGCATCAAGTAGAGATAACTCTTTATTTATGCTGTATATGTTTTGTTAAAATAAAATTTTGACAACCTGCATTATTTAATTTTCTGATTTACCACTCAGTCCCACAGCATCTGTAATGCAAATGATCAGCATTATATATACAGGAGATTTTGGTTATCCCTTCCAGTGTTGGTTGTTATAGTTCCAGGGGAATTTTGTGTTGGTCTTGCAAAGGTGCTTAGGAAAAACAATTCTCATAAAACGGCTGAGTTATTAGTAAATAATTCAACAAACAAGGGCGGACGCAGCAAATTTGCTGCAAATAATGCTTTGGTGAATTTCACTGATCAACACTAGTACTGACACTAAAAAGACATATCTAAGTATGATCAGTAGCTGATGGAATATATCAGACAATGCAGTATGTCACTTTTCAGATATGCAGGGTGGCTCAGGGAAATGGGAAATTTTCAATTGACGTTCAATGCAGAATAAACAGAATACAAAATACATTTAATGATGAAATGTATTGTACAGGATTTGCAATTAATGATGGTGATCAACATTCATTTAATATTCATTTTATGTTTTGAAGAAAACATCATGATGGTGTTGTCCATTTCTCCGTACACATTTTGACAGCCAGTTGTGGAAATCCTGCATTGCTCAACAAAACATGTCAAGAGGGATGCCAACAATCATGACATCCTAACTGGTAATGATGCCGAAATTCCCTTTGTGTAGCAGTTATGCTTTCACCCTTCTTATAAAAGGCTTTCACAGCGAACACTTATTTCACACCACTCCACTGCTCCATTATAACTAATGGCAAGGGGTTCTAAACGAAGTCACATTGGTACTAGACAACTGCTGAGACACCAGGAATTCCAACACCTCATTCCAGAATTTCCTGTTTACCTGTGCCACACTGTATTTAGTAAATTTCCAGTAAGTGAAGCTGCTGCAACCAAGTTATCTCTTAGCTTTAGCAGTCAGGATGGCACATCAGCAGTTATCAGCTTTTCTGAACCAAGCACCACTGCAATCTTGGCAAGAATATGCAAAAATATTTTTTCTAGCCTGCAATGTTTGTTTAAGTTTAACTGTTAGCTGAGACTTAAGATTTTCTTTTCCTAGATTTTTTTTATTATATATTCAGCTATTTCCATATGAGTTTATCCAATCTTTAAAATAAAGATGCTAGAGTGGATGGTTCTTCAGAGCAATGCCATAGGGGGAATATTTTAAGTTCCCAAAAACCCTTCCACATGTAGGTTCCAGGAAGAACCTTTATTTATTTAGATCCATAACAGGCTCCATACAGTAAATAACCATGAATAGATGGTAACAGATTTGTGAAATACCTATTGCACATGATTTTACAAGGACTCTTGCTGCATACAATAACACAGACTAAGTTCAGGTTTTCTTAATCTGATTGTGTCCTTTTAGGTAGCCTACCACACATTAAAGATTTCAGTTTTTCTTTTCAAAGCACAAAGAACCAACTTCATATGAAAACAACTCTTCCCAGTATGAAACAGTGCTTTGTCAAGTAATGACTCTATAAGGAACCACACAACACAGTAAAGAACCATAAAGTGCCATTAAAGAACTATTATTTTTAAGAGTGAACTGGCCTTGTATCGTAGCAATGAGTTAGGCATTGGCTTTGGCAAATGAGTGGTATATTACAAAGTTAATATATTTTAATCATTATTAGGTTAGGTTAGTGAGAACTCAAAAATTGTTTTCTCAATGTGACATAAAACATCAGAAGACTGTCTTAATATGTATTTTGTTACTGTGCAGTTGGTTACATAATTCACTTTATGCTACAAGTATGCATGCCAAGTACAGGTAGGTGATACTGTATAAATATTTTTAAATACTGAAGTCTGTAATTGACATTTAAAGTCTTTGTTTTCCCAGTACGTTAATTGGTGGTTTCCATGACACCTCTGAAGGATTATATACATAAATATTTTTCCAAAGATTTATAGTAAACAGCTATGCTTTAACATCTAAAATTCCTTATATGTGGAATTAAACATTTTGCATGAAAGACATTATCTGCATGTGGTGTAGAAAGAATCTCTTTAAACATGTGGCGAAACAAGCTCATGAGAGAAGTTGGGCTGTGATTTTCAGAGGAATTTAATTAGTAGACGCAGGCAGGCAGGCAGTTGTGTAAAAATATGTGTACCTCTCGCAGTTAAATGAAGGCAAAGCCATTCATTAAACATTGCAACAGTGGAATTAACTCTTTGTTCTAATGTAGTTTAATACTGCATTGTGGATGTGTTTGTCTTTAATAATTCCTGAAATTCAGTTTTCAGATGCTCTCCTGGGTGCTATTTTTATTTCAGTTTTTATACTTGTTTGTTTTTCTTTTTGTAAAGTAATAAAAACACTCTTTCTAAAAACTTTATATTGTTTATCATGTCACAAATGCATTGTTATTAGTTTTATCATTTGTTTAAGCAGTGTAGGTTTACTGGCCAATTTCATTACAATGAAAATGCATCTTGCTGTGGACAATTTCAATAAAATATCAAAACACTTGCATGTCATATTGTGGTTAATTTTAGATACCTGCTCTTATTTTAGTAGTTCAGGGAGTTGATACTGTGCAATTCCTTCATTTCATTGTGTAGCAAATTATCAAGGATGTCAGAAGAGGAAAGGAGGAAATATTGTTATAAAGTAAACCTGCTGGGCCTCAGCACTCTTCTCTTTCTCTTTTGATACTTTATTATACTGGAGGATCTATCATATAATGGGATTTCTATTCACAAAGTTGTCTGAGCTGGGTAGGGAAGGTTGTTGATTATTCATTAGTACATTTAAATTATAGTATTATTGTACTATTTTATACTGAGTTGTGCTGGGGGTTTGATAATGCGATCTACAAGCTCAGTAAAACTTACTACTGAATATGTCATTGTTTGCAGGGGATCATTTTTTCTCACCAGATCCCTTTTTTAAGTGTGTGTGATTCACCTTAGATTTACTGTTTCTATTCTGGAGTAGACTGTGGAAGCAAATTTTTTTGCTAACAGGAAGAATTACAAGGAGGGAAGAAAACAGCAACTGCTGGCCCATATTTTAAAAACTCATCAGCATCATGCTGATTTACATTCTGCTGATATCAACAAAGAGCATCTAAAGCTGTAAGAAAAATATAAATTACTTATATTCCTTAATAGGAGATGAAATGCCCTTCACTAGATCCCACAGACTTCTACATAAAAATGGTGGTAATATGTCAAGCTACTGTTTCATCAGCTACGTAAATTCAAGGCTACTCAGATAATATCTAGTGTGTGCAACCAGTGTCTCTGTTATTTCTGACCAGTCTGCAATTAATGAAAATTAAAAAAAATATTACATTGCCCTTTGTTCATCAGAACAAGCAAGTAGATGGTTGTATAAGGCTAGGTTATTTTTGGTTTTTTTTTTTCAAAATTCAATCTCCTAAAATTTCTTCAGGATTAGCAAAAGTCTGGAAGCACCCATCTCAGTCTTTCTTTGTTATTAAAGAAAGCATTAAATCAATGCCTAATGGCAAGACACCTGACCCGGACAGGTTCCTAGTTTATTTTACCCTGTTTACTGACCATGTGTTTAGAATTATATCATTCTAAATCAGTCTGCTAACATGTTAGGCTCCTATTTTTATCTTGCTAAAAATAAATAAATAAATACAAAGGATCTTTTGAAAATGTGACTATTTCGACCCATTTCTCTTCTTAATGATGAAATGAAAGTGCTGGAAAAGGTGCATAGGTTGGAAAATTCCCTTCCAGTACAAACAGATCAAACAGAGTTGATAAAAAAATAGATTTACTACCTTTAATCACAGACGCTTGTTTAATATTTTATTCAACCCTGCTACTGGCTCAGTCCCTGAAACAATTATTACTCTAAATCCTGGGAAGGTCTTTGGCGCAGTCGGATAAAGTTACCTGTTTTATACTCTGGAGAAATTTGATTTTTAACTAGTCTTTTATTATACTTCAAACCCTGAAGTCGAAGGTTCAAATCCTGCTACTGTCACTGTGTAAACATGAACAAGTCAAGCCATGTGGTTCAATTGGAAAAAAAATGAAATGTTACTATTTGTATCTAAAATGTTGTAAGTTGGATAAAAGCGTCAGCCTAAAAAATAACCTTTAATTATTGCATTGATATAACTGTTATACATTCGTTCTTGTCTTGTCTATACAAAAAAACATTAAACCTGCCTATTTCACATTATATCAAGGCACCACTGCTGTTTGGTTTTGCAGTTGAACAACTAACCATCTCACAGCAATGAAATGAAAATATATAGGGGTTTTACAGTAGGCATTGAACTTAGTGTCCCTTTATCCTGATGATTTACTTCTCTTCTTCTCTGATCCCATAAATTCTCCCACTATGTTCACATTTTAAAAGTTGTTTGAATATAAGCTTAATATAGAAAAGAGTGAAATAACCACAATTAACTCTGCTGCTTACAAAGCTGACGTTAGTGTTTTTATTTTTGGGGTGGTGAGATAGCACATTGCCCACGTAGGTGTGAAAGTTTCCAAATATTTTAAAAATCTATGTAAACTTCTCTTGTTTATTGAAGCAGGTGAAACATGAACTTAAAATTTGTTGAGACTTCTCACTACCGCTTGCTGACTAGATCAGTGTTATAAGGTTGTGTATAGATTTTTATATGTTTTTCATATCACAATTTTAATTTCCAAATTTTATTTCAGTACATTAGAATTATGCTTTTCATTTTTCATGAGTAGCCCATGAATACAGTAGTCCTTTCTACAAAGACCCATGGTAGCTAGGGGCATGGCTTTACCTAATGTTTAAATTTACTACTGAGGTGCAAATATACATATGATTTCATAATATAACCCCTACCATTTATCATATATTACTATATATCATACATGGATTACTATGTTTGTGTACCATATATAGGAAGTGATATATATCACTTCCACATAGTTTTTTTTTTCTTTGGTAGAGATTAATCTTTGTCTAGATTAAGATTGGTCATAAAAATATGAAAATAATAAACTACTTCAATTTTCTATATATCATGTAACCTATGTACCGAGCGTATTTGGTGTGTGATTGCCATTCTTTGTCTCAATAAATTAAAAATTGCATTTTTGCATCCTGGTTTTAATCATCCTTCTGAAACTTGCACATCATACCTTAACTTTCTGAAACTAGCATAAAATTAAAAGCAGATTTTCTGTAAAACAGATAGGTGATCATATCCAGCCATGAATATTCCATTTCGTGCACTTCTAAGGCTAAGAAACTGAGGCCAAATTTTTTTTTATTTTGAGCACATACTGTATTTATGCCTGTTGTTCAAGTTTAAATGATTATAAAATCAATAATTAATTGCACATTCTTTCCTTTTCGTTTAATACCTCCACATACACAATCTTGTTTTAAGCTCAAATGATAATTGACCATCTAAACCAGGCTGCAAAAGCAGCCCCAAGAACAGACACTATAGAAATTGTGGAGTGTTCAGAACATTGTCACCATGTTCCTAAAAAAACAAAAAAAAGCATCTTACATAAATCTCAGCACTTGATAGGAAAGGGTTTCCGAGTTATTTTATTGCAGTAGCTTTTGAATTCTTGTGGTTGCTGAGAAGAGGGCGTGGCTGAATGCAGATTCTTTGCTGTCTTTGACACTTGTTGTTTATGCTGGGTGTAACTTGGCCACAGAAAACTATGTCTCAATTTTGTGGTTGTGTAGCTTTAGAAAGGCTTCTTTATACTTTATTATTTGTGTTGGTGTTGCCAGATGACACATGAGTGTATTGGTAAAACATTGGTTCATACTAATTTATTCTATCATACAGAAATTTTAATAAAAGAGAAGACAGAAAAGTTGACTATAGAATGAATAAAAAGTCTTTTTTTATGCTAGAGCAAGCCTTTATAAGAGGCTGCCATTGTTTTATGAAGCTGACGCCTGTGAGCAGCTGTGAAGGGATATCAGACATAATTGGCATCTCAGAGTCTGCCGCTGTTTTGCAGAAATCAAGGGGCTGTGCAGAACAGTTGTGAGATGCCATGGGATCCCCAGGAATGTTTCTTCACCAAAACAGAAAATGTGATAGGTCCCCTGTGTTCTTTATGGGTCACCTGCTCCCTTTAGGATTAACAGGATGCCAGAATTTAGCATAAATAAGGCACTGGAAGCCTGCTTTTCTTTATACGTGTGTTGGCATATGGAATTTCTCAGGGTACAGAAGCCGCATGAAGTCATTCACACATCACCTGCAGGGAACTGATTTCCACAATTCAAAATATACACAGTCAGAGCAATAACTGCTGGCAAGTGACAATTTATGTTGTACAGAATGACTCACAAAATGGAAGCAATTTATCCTATTCAGTTAACTGGGCCATTTTCAGAGTCTGCTGAAAGACAGACAGATTCAAGGTCCTGTGAGTAAGAGATTTGAATCTAAGACCCCCAAAAGGTTTTAAACCTCTTTATATTTTTTCTGTTAGGTAAAAGGAAAATGTGTTCCCCCTTTTTTCTTTTTCAAACTAATTAAATATCCATCCATTTTGTAAATCTGTTTATTCCAGAATACATTTACATGGAGCCAGAGTACTGTAGAACATTAGAACATTCAAAAGATTTAGCTGAAAACTAGCCATTCCAGCCCAACAAAGTTCATCAATCCTGTCAACTTAATTCCTCCAAAAAAACATCCAGCCAGGTTTTGAAGATCTTTATAGTCCTACTGTCTACCGCACTACTTGGTAGTTTATTTTACATGGCTCTGGTTATCTGTGTGAAGAAAAACTTTCTAATGTTTAGGCAAAATTTATCCTTAACAAATTTCCAATTGTCCCTGTGATCTTGTTGAGCTCATTTTAAAGTAACAGTCTTGATCCAGTGTACTAATTTCATTCATAATTTTAAACACTTCAATCATGTCACCTCTCCTTCTGCTTAAACTGAAATGCTCAGTTATTTTAATTTTTCTACATGATTTATCCCCTGTAGCCCTGGAATCAGTCCAGTCACTCTTCTCTGTACTTTTTCTACCACTTCTATGTCTTTTGTGTACCCTGGAGACCAAAACTGTACTCCTTACTCTGGATGAGGTCTCATCAGTATGTATAAAGCTTGACCATAAACTCCTTGAACTGTTAGTCTACACATCTCACTATATAACCTTATATTATTTTTCCCTTCTTCATGGATTCTGAACACTGTCTGGCAGCTGATATTGGAGTCCACTTTTACTCCAAATCCTCCTCATAAGAGATGGTTTCAATTTTATTAGCCCCCATTGTGTATTGAAATCTAACACTTTTCATTCCTACATTTAATACATTTACTTACACTAAATTTCAATTCATCTGCCATAGATCTGCCCAAGTCCCTCTGTAATGATTAAAGATGATTCCCAAATTGGTATCATCTGCAAACATAACCAGCTTATTATTTATATTCCCATCCAAATCATGTATATACAGTAATCCCTCCTCGATCGTGGGGGTCTGGAACGCAATAGGTGAAAATCCGCGAAGTAGAAACCATATGTTTGTATGGTTATTTTTATATATTTAAGCCCTTATAAACTCTCCCACCCTGTTAACATTATTAGAGCCCTCTAGACATAAAATAACACCCTTTAGTCAAACGTTTAAACTGTGCTCCATTACAAGACAGAGATGACAGTTCTTTCTCACAATTAAATGAATGCAAACATATCTTATCTTCAAAGGAGCCCGTCAGGAGCAGAGAATGTCAGAGAGAGCGCTTGCTAAGAAAAGCAAACAATCAAAAAATCAATACGTGCTTTTAAGTATACAGAAGCACCGCGATAAAGCGGCATTTTGTAGAGGAGCATCCGTGTTCTCTGTGCAAACAGCCCTTCTGCTCACACCCCCTCCGTCAGGCAGAGAGAGTGGGAGAGCTAGAGAGAAGCAAACAATCAAGCACCGCGTGGGAAGCATATCTTATATCATTGAGGAGTTTTAGTTAATATGTAATACATGCTCTGATTGGGTAGCTTCTAAGCCATCCGCCAATAGTGTCCCTTGTATGAAATCAACTGGGCAAACAAACTGAGGAAGCATGCACCATAAATTAAAAGACCCATTGTCCGCAGAAAGCGGCAAACTAGCGAAAAATCCGTGATATATATTTAGATGTGCTTACATTTAAAATCCGCGAAAGAGTGAAGCCGCGAAAGTCGAAGCGCGATATAGCGAGGGATTACTGTATATTAAATGTAGCAAAAGCCCTGGCAATGACCCCTGTGGGACACTTCTTTTTAACATCACCCAATTCTGATGAAATTCCTCACATCATCACCATCTGCTTTCTGTGTCTGAGCCAATTCTGCGCCCAGCTACACAGTACATCTTGAACTCCCACTTCCTTTAGTTTGATGCTCAACCTCTCATGTGGAGCCTTATCAAATACTTTCTAAAGGTCAAGATAAATAATATCATAAGCTCCACTTTGATCCTACTCTTTTGTTGCTTCCTCATAGAATTCCAGCATGTTAGTAAAACATGACCTCTCTCTCATGAACTCATTCTGACTTCAGCAAAACTCCTGTGCTTGCCATGTGTTGCTCAATCTTATCCTTAATCGCTCCATCCATTAATTTACTTGTATGTAGCTGCATAATTTATTTATTTTGCTATTGACTTTGAAATGAGGTGTACGTTTTACTCTCCCATGTCATGCTGTTTTTCTTTTAAGCTCTGTTTAGCTTTTGAGAGAGCAGCTTTATTCCCTTTCTGTCTATAGTAGATTAATTTTTTGTCATTACGTTTTTTTCTTTTGTTGTTTTTTTTTTTCCCCACCATCTTTTTTTTCAACTGTGAATTCCTAGACTTCTGGTTTTCCATGTTGTCCTGCTATAGTGACATCACAGGCAGGTGCTAATGGCTAACTTTGTAGCGCACTCTAGCTGGCACCACCTGTGAACTAAATACAGATCTCTTTTTTCGGGGTTATCCAAACTACTGTGTTTTC
This sequence comes from Polypterus senegalus, assembly GCF_016835505.1. Classification (NCBI taxonomy): domain Eukaryota; kingdom Metazoa; phylum Chordata; class Cladistia; order Polypteriformes; family Polypteridae; genus Polypterus; species Polypterus senegalus. The sequence goes on from NC_053159.1 coordinate 113,624,795, forward strand.
TAGGACCAATGGAGTCTTGTTCAATTAAACTGTCCTTTAAAGTAGATTTTATGTTTTGCACTGTACAATGATTTACTAATTTCAATTGATATAACAATTGCTGTAAATCAGCAATTTGTTGCAACAGTGTTTGGAACATTTAAATACAAAATATGTACTGTATAATCCTTGTTTTCCTCACTGAGCAGTTATGATGCCATTGAACACATTACAAATGTTGTGATTAGCTGTCTTTTGGAAATATCATTATGTTTTAGCTAGCTTTGGTCTGAGAGACTTGTATATTGTTAACATTCTTTTGAGACATCATTTTGTTTGTTTGTAGTTGCTGCCATTTTTGTAGTGGCTACATCAGTCAGTCACAACAAACAATCCCATAACCATGCCGTAGTGCTCTGTGTGTGACGTCATCACCATGATCATATTTAAGACTGAAACATGCTTTTCTGAGTCATTTAAGTTTGGAGTAAAAAAGAAACTTTTTTGCTGGATAACTATCTTCTTTTTGGGTATTTTTTTTTTTTGTTTAATTTTTTGGCTTTGTGATAGATCAGTTACATTTTTTATTACCAACTTCTGCTTATTTTCCTGACCACATTTCAAATCCTGATCTCTTTAATAAAATTTTTTCTCTGTCTCTTGCTGAGACAAAACAGCAGGTTGTGCATTCCTGTGCCACATTAATCATTATTGTGCAATCCCACAAGAGTGACAACATGGGTGCCATTCTGTTAATTAAAAATTAGTAACTTTTTAGTAACTTTTTTTATTCTAGTAAGCTTTGTTCAAGTGTCATTCACAAATATGTGACGCAGTGAAGCAAATAAGGACAGAATTGCTCACAAGTAGGGACTGGACCGGGATCTTTTGTGAATGTATCCTTTTTATTTGAGTTAGGCCATATTTCACACAGATAAAGGAAGGCAGTATTTATCTAGTGTTGACGAACTGAAAGGTCAAGTTACAATTTCAGAGGTACACTCTGATATAGTTTGGATATATGGGTAATATATAAATATTATATTTATATTAGCTAGAAAGTAAATTTTCTATAGCAGATTATAAAGAAATATTTAAAGGTTTCCAGGTTTCAATTAGCAGTCTCTATTTTACATCTAGTCAAGGAATTATTCTGACTGCATTTGAGGCTCAGCTGTTTAAATGGTGCTAATATAGGGTGGTTCAGGAAAATGGAAAATTTTCAGTTGACATTCAATGCACGAATAAACACATTACAAAATACATTTATTGATGAAATGCATTGTACAGGATATGCAGTTAATGATGGTAATCAATGTTCATTTAATATTCATTTTATGTTTTGAAGAAAACATCATGAAGGTGTTGTCCATTTCTCTAAACACATTCTGACAGCCTGTTGTGGTAATTCTGCATTGCTTGACATAACCTCTTAGGAGGAATGGCAGCGATTTCCTTTTCAGTCCTCCTTTTTCAACAATGGTTGCAGGACGTGTGCAGCACACTTAGCTTTTAAGGCTGAACCTGTTTCTTCGAAATTACACACCCATGTTGTAATCCCTTGAGCAGACAGGACACAATCATGACGTCCTAACAGGTAATGATGCCGAAATTCCCTTTGCACAGCGGTCACACTATCATCATTCTTATAAAAGGTTTTCACAGCAAACTCTTGTAGTGCACCACTCCACTGCTCCATTATAACTAATGGCAAGTGGTTTTAAATGAGGTCACATTGGTCTCAAACAGCTGCTGACGCCCCAGGGTTGCTAACACCTAGTTCCAAAATTTCCTGTATCCATACACCACCCTGTATATCAGGGGTCCTCAATCACAGTCCTGGAGGACCGCAGTGGCTGCAGGTTTTTGCTCCAACCCAACTGCTTAATGAGAAGCACTTACTGCTCAAGTAACACTTCTGCTTCACTTTAGTTGTCTCACTCGTATAGATTTTGAGCCCTTACTGCTTATTTTAGTCTTAAACAGCTGCAGTCTTGGTTTGTAATTGCTCCTAATTAGCTATAACATGCAAATGACAAAAGAGACCAGCATTTCTCCATTTAGCTTGTTACCATTTACACCAGTGTGTATTTATCATGCACTATTGGGTTTAATTAAATACTTGGAAGGAAAGTGAAGAGAAAAAAGTGAAGGACTGAGAATTACTCATCCATTTTAGCCTTCAAATCATTAGGATGATATCTTTAGAAAGGGGAAGAAAGTCTAGGATACGAGAATTACCTGACATAGCAGAATTAAATCACTAACAAGCCACGAAATTAAATAATTGGCAAGAATTGCTTTCTAATTATGCCACTGGGTTAGAACAAAAACCTGCAGCCACTGCGGCCCTCCGGGGCTGTGATGAGGACCCCGGCTGTATATTGTCAATATATGAATCTTCTAAGGTCTTCTAAGGTCCCAGTGCTGAATGAACTCCATATCAGAGATGTGCACAGTTTCTCTCAGTGGCCCAAGTGCCTTTTTTTTGGCATTTAGGATCTAAATGATTAGTTTCAATCACGCATGGCTTCTTTTGAAATGTAAGAAACAGGGAAAATGCAGTAATAAACAACATTCTTAGTTTAAGCTAGGTAAAGTACTGTTTGCTATCCCATCTAGAAATAAAGCATGGTCTATGATAATTATTGCTATTAATTCCTCAAGAAATGTACAACACATATTGGCATGCTTGTTGTGTTGCTTTGTATGACATCATAACATGGAAGGTTATGTTTTTGCACCAGCTGGATATAATAACTTTGATTACAACACCATGTTATTTATATATTTAGATTAGTTTTATGGTTTTCAGCCGTTCTTTACTATTAGAGATTTATCAAATAACATTTTCAGAGCACACAGCATTTTCTGTCTGTCAGCTGAAGCACATTGTAATTGAGTTCTTCGTGAATTCAGATGCAGGGTTGTTTATGCATGTGAATAGAAGTATTATCTTACACCGGTGATTATAACAGGTTTAGTAGAATATACTACTAATTTTTTATACTACTGAAAGCAAAAAGATAGGAAGCAAGGAACATAATTCAATTGTATCAGTTCTACTGTGACTTTGAAAACAAATAAGTCCTGTTGTATACACACGAAGATTTCACAGATCCATATTCCAAGTACAAAGAACGGCCAGCCTTTAAAAAGTTTAAAAAATAAAAATGCATTAGGATATATTGGTGTAAAGAAGATGATAACCTTGTTTGGGTGATGGATAGGATGAAAAGCTGAGTCATAGTGGGACTGTGAAGTATAGGAGAAGGAATGATGATAGTCATTTTGAGGAAGTTGCTTGCCTGAGCTTAGAATATTGAATATGCATCTTGCTATTGCATGGAGGGAAACAAACACCATGAGTTCAAATGGAAGAAAAACTGAAAATGAATACATTATTACTGTTGTAGAAGGAACGAAGTCTTGAGTATTGTTTGTAAAAGACAACTGGTGTAAATGGAGATTTCTGTACAAGATGTGCAGGCTATTTAACAATAAGTGAAGCTGTGAAGACAGCATTTGTCCAGAGATTTTTTGCTATTTTGACGCTATACAGTATATAGGAGTGGCACATAGCCTTAACTCAAATTACGTAGCATTACATTTAATTAAATAATATGAAGTGCCATATATTAGAATTGTCCCAGCATGTTTGAAATTAAAAAAAACTGTTTATGGTCTTGTATATGTGTTAATAGCGTGATGATGGACAACTAATGGACAGCATGGCGGGGATGAGAGGAACAAGAGTCACAACAGGGCAATAGGGTAAATGTTCCCTTCCTCTCCAGTTATGATGATTTCAGAAGTGGACGTAAATAAGGACCATTAGGCGTCTAGAGTTGCTTTGTAGGTAGAAGATGTGGAAATAGGGGTGCAGTGGACCGTTGTGTTTTGAAAGGAGTGCTAGGCATTAGTAACAGCACATTATAACTAAGAGACAGAAATGGAGGAAAGGAGGACAAATGAGACACATACTGAATGAGAGTTAGACCTATTAACTGGCTTATATATTTAACTAGATGGCTTTTCACCCAGTTCACTTTGCTTGCCAAACCCTGTGTTTGGTTTTCCTGATACACATTTTTAAGATTTTGTTTTCTTTGAATTGTTGCTATTTCATTAGTTTCACTTTTATTTCAGAACTTCTGTAAAAGCAATATTTGCAATCTTTCGAGTCCCAATATGCTGAATCTTTTAAATGAGGTCAGTGAGACATGTGTTTAATGACTTTGTACCATAATTCAGGATAGGTTTCTTTGTTTGGAATTTTAGCACAGACAAAACGATCTACATCATCAGCAGTTCATAATTTTTTTTGCAAAGTAACCAATAAATGCATGCGAGGTAAACCACGTTTTTGAAATTCTCTGACTTAAACTTCAAATCCTTACAATATTTACATATTTCTGACATATCACCTATGTCTATATATTCAATCTCTATTCGCCTTTTTCCTTATTTCTCCGAGTAATAATTTCTCTTTTTTTGCGCTAATGCAATGTTTACTTTCTTTGTTTTGACACTGTCATTTTTTTCTACTTTCATATTCTGTATCTTGCTCTGAATATGTTTCGCGTTTTTTTTGAGTCTTTTGAATTCCAGTTTTCATTATCTTTAACCTGCTCTGCATGTGTTTGGCCTGCTTGTTTTTTAACCTCTTTATGACATTTTACTCTGTTTTCTACTGTCTTTTATTTCTGACCTCGCTTTGTCCTGCTTTTTTTTTCAATGACACCTTGTCTGTGGTGATTATTTTCCCTTTTTCGAGTAATAATTTCTGTTTGTCTGTGCTTCTGCAATCTTTAATTTCTTTTTTTTTATACTTTCTAATTTTCCTACTTTCATATTCTTTAACTTTCTCCACGTGTATCGCGCCTTTTTTTTTTTTTTGAGCCTTTTGAATTCCACTGCTTTCATAATCTCTAACCTGCTCTGCATGTGCATAGCGCTAACATTTGTGAACGTCTTTATGAAGTTCTACTTTGCCTTTTACTCTCTGTCTTTTAATTTTGAGTCCAATTGGACGTGCTTTTTTTCAATTCCACTTGTTCCGGGCTGATAATTACTTTACTTATTTTCTGAATTTGCACCAAGATTATTCTTTTTCTTTTTTTCTCCTTTTTTTCTCCAAAGCTTTTGAGTCCCTTTTCTCCACGCTGCTTTCTTCTTCGCTTAATTGTCGACATTTCATTTATAACGTATTGTCCTTGTACGCTTTATATGCGCTGAGACCCTGGATCTGGGTTTGCTCAAAGCTTTTACACGACTGAGTGTTTTGCTGCCCATGGTCTTATTTGATATTGGTTGTAAGTAGGGCGTGTCTTGCAAGAACCTCATTCTACATCATCACAAGACGGTCCTGGGTCAATCTCTTGGCACAAAGTCTCATGTTTAAGGTCCCCACGAGACACTCTGTGGCCAGTCTCTTTCGTCTCGCAGGTCTTTTAAGTGTCTTCTGTGATCTTAATGTGAAGATCACATCTGGTCTCCCGTCTTTCTCTCTCAGGATTTTTTTTGTAATGGAGAGACTATAAATGATTCATAGATGTACTTACAGAAAAATCACCTTACTGTTTTTTAGGCCATGAGAAACGCCTTGTAAAATCGCAGTTACTGAAACCTGTTATGGCTATTCTTGCACTGTTTTTGAAGTTGTGTTTACTTTTCAGGTGTTACAGATTGTTTTCCAGAGTTGCGTGCTGTGCCTCTCTTCCTGGATCCCCCCTTTATCTTTAGAGAGGCTCTATTTATCTAATGCCCTGGGAGTCTCTGCCTCCCTTTGTTCTCAGACTTGTAAATTTTAATGTGAATGTTCGTGGATTGTAGACCTCAGCAAGCCTGTGAGACATTTCGCTGTCAATCACCCATCCAGCCCTTCTTCATAGTTATATGCTGGCTACTACAATAAATATGGTTGCATCCATTAGCACCTGTGTGTTGATACTGTTATATGGCTGGTGATTCACATATAAGTGCTCATCTATACTTGAGGCAATGATGTTTATCAGTTTACCATCAATCACACCAGCAACTCTAGGGAAACCAGCAATTTTGATGAATGCATTTTGCTTTAACAATATTGTGAAGCTACCTTTTCCACTTGGCAAAAAAATATCATGTTACTAGCACTTTAATTTTGACTGAAAGTGCCTGGCTTCTTTGTGTAGATGAAGCTATCATGTGACAAGAGAGATATGTTGTGAGCATTATTCTGTCTTTGTAAAATGTAATCTTTTTACAAGTTCATTGATGTCCAGCGTTTTCATAACATTCTGCCTTCCTGGAATATGTGCGTGGGTCTCTGCCTGAACGCCATCTGCTGATAGCTCCTAGTGAGTTAGGTCTTCTCACAGCCTCTTCAAATTTAATGTAATAAAATGCTGTGTCAAGCTTGCACGTCACAGGACCACCTTCCTGGTTCAGGTGAGGTAAGTAGTTCTAACCTGGGATTAGAGGGGGAGCTGACATTAACATTACCTTCTACTTCCTCCTTTTCAGCCAAGAAAAAACACCCAAGAAAGACAAGTGACCCTCCCCACAACCCACAGAAAACTCCACCCCTTCTGGTTTCCACCATATAAAGCGGGCCCATATCCAAAAGTTGGTGTTAGATACCGAACTGACACTAGCAAAGGACAGAGCTCCTGAATGCCTACACATGTGCTGAAGCTTTAAAAATGATTTTTTTGTTTGTGCCATTTCTTAGATGTCTTTTTTGTTAATAATTAAAGGGTTATCAGGATGGTGCCCAAACCTTTCTTTGACTTCTCGAGTTGTCTACTTACAGCTATTACACCTATTCCAAAGAGTAGAACCAAATTTGCATCACTCTGACACTTTTGAGCGAGTTAGGACCGTTTCTCTAAACTGAGACATATGATAAATGTAGGAGCTGATCTTTTATTTACTCTGTATGTTTAAATCAGGAAAATAGTATATTTTCATTTTAGTAGAAGGTAATGTAATGGCTACTTTATAATTATTTTTTTATTTTAAATATTTTATTTATTCGATTTCTTTCAAACATTTACTCTAGTTCACATTTATTGGGGGTGACCCCATTTCATGGCAGGTACAAAAACTTTGCTCTCAATTTTGTGTTTCGTTCACTTGCTCATGATGGCCCGTATCATTGACCTCCAGTGTAGGTTAAAAGTATCACAAGAGACAGAACTTGATGTAGGTTGCTGGATAACTTCTCAGTGGTTGAAATCATCCTGGCTGGAAGTCCACATCTGGTTTACATCTCTGATTGGAGTTGTGCTCAATTTTTTTCAAGTGCCAGTCCTCATCCTAGCGCTGATGCTATTTTTCCCACAGGCGGCATTCCAGTTTGCACTGCTGCTGGCTCTTGTCCAGCTGTGGCAAGAAATTTTCCTGAAAATGTCCGATCCCTTCCGAAATCTTTTTTATCACCTTCAAACCCTTGGAAAGGGCTCCTGACTGCTCAGTTCAGGTTTGTCAGGTGCTGCTCCAGGTCCTGTGTCCACTGCTCATCTTCCTTCTGCTGTTGGACATGGTCCCTTAGGTTCAGATCTTCCTACCTCAGCATCTCCTCTTGCTTCTGTAGTTGGTTTCTTTTCTTCTGAAGTTGGTATGCCCCTGTCCACCATCTCTTTCTAGACCTCCATGGCACTGTTCGGGATTTTTAATAGGCCTCCTATAAAAGCTTGTGCTGCAATTCCTGCATTCATGTCATCCAGGTTGCATGTCAGCAAATCCAGCATGCAGCTGAAGATAATACAATGTATACTAAATGTATCCAAAAGAGTATATTATTGTATTAACAATGGCCATGTAAAATGAGAAGCCAGCAGTCCGAAAAGCCAGAATGTACTGTTGGGATAGACGTCTTTATTTGCATGGAAAGAATAGTCAAAGACAGTTTCTTTCTTTTTAAAATTAAAAAAAAAAAGTTAAACTTGAAGTTAAAATCCAGATGTGGATATGATCTTGATGGTTTAAATTTACCATTAAACAATCCCTAATTTTATATAGGTTAGTGCCTCACGAGATGGACGGGCATCCTGATAAGAAGAGGGGATGGTTCCGTACCTGGACTGGAGGCTCCTAGAGGACAGTCAGACATCCTGGCCAAGGCAGAGAAAGGTGCCAGACCCGAAAAGGACTTCTGAGGAGGATGGACGGACAACCCAACCAGGAAAAAATAATCCTTACCCAGGCGGGAAGCCCCAGGTGACTGAAGAAAGGGCACGACAGAGAAGAGCTATATCTGGGTCACTATATCCCAGTCACTAGATGGCAGCAGCCATTGATATCAGTACCCTTTCGGGAACCAGTAGGGAATGCTGGGAGTTGTAATCAGGCAGTACAGCCCAGCTAGGGTCCATGGATGCCACAAGGGGGTACTGCAGGAGATGTACTCCCTGTTACCTGAGACTTCCGTGGGACCCAGAAGTGCTTCCAACGGGCAACAGCCCTGGAACTGGAAGTATTCCTGCGTCCTCAATAAAAGGGACCACACTCCCTTGTCCAGGCTAGTTGGAGCTGGGAGGAAGGAAGGAAACACTTGGCTAGATATGAGCAGTGCGATGGTGAGAGAAAGAGGAAGGAGAGATGACTTGTGGTTTATCTGCTTGTGTATACAAGGTGTTTTTGTATTAAACACCCTTTATTTAAACCCCGGACTGTCTTGTGTGTTCGTATTTGGGGTTTGGAGTTCTCTGGCACCCCCTTGCCTTCATATGGAACAAGAGGACAGGGTTTTAAGAAGTGGATAATTCCAATGTCACTCAATAAAGGAAGACAATTATAAAATCTCATTATTTTGTATTAGACAAAAATCTGGGGTGCATAAATTATAAGGAGCTAATAAATATTGCAAAATAAAGAAATACAGGTTTTAAACAACAAACAAAATGTTAGAACAATGTTTTAAAAAGGTTAAAAGCAAAAGTGGCCTTCTAATTCATTATGTACGTTAGCTATTAGTAGTTATGGTTGGTCCATGGAGGTCAATGTTTCTAATATATTGTGTACTAGCCATCGCCTGCATATTAGTGAAACAGGACAGTGGGGAGGACGCTCTCTACTCCTGATGTCACTCTTCCCTGTCCCCTTGGCCTGCAGCCTCTTTCTCGTATTAGCATGAACATATCGCTCCTGCAGGCGAACTATGATTCTTAGTGCAATGATAGAAGTCATAAAATCAGCCGGAATGTTCAAGTAAATTATAGGAAAAAAAAGGATGTAAAGTTAAGTAGTTCTCTTGTTCGCTAACTAAGCAGAGTTAAGGTTATGCCCCAAGGCAGATGCATGAGTGAGGAAGGCCCCACCCCCCTCCTCGCAGCCCGATGAGTCTCTCTCGGATTCGCACTAATAAATTGATACCGCAAGCAAACTATGATACTTCGCGCGATGAGAAAATAGCAAAATCAACAGAATGTTTAAGCAAATTATAGAAAAAAAAACCCAATCTAAATCTGTTAAGTAGTTATCTTGTGAAAGCGGACAGACAAATAAACAGGTCTAAAAAACTATAAGAAATTTTGCGCTTGCGTTTAAATACAGTATATATAGATTAGTAAAGCAAATCACTGCAGTTGGATTGGAAAAGAAACTGCTCATTTTCAATACATCTACTCCTTCAGAAGATCACACTGCCATTCTGAGCTGTTTCATCACTTTTACTTGACTATATAATTCATTTTAAGTTAATTTCTGAAATTAAAATATTAATAGAATTTGTAAGGGTGTTTAGTGTGGTCAAACTAAATTGCCTGTCTTTTAACATGGGTATAAAAAAATGCTTTTGAATACAAAGAGAACATGAAAACCTTATACTGACCACACCTCAGTGCATTTTAAAACTGAAAAGCTGCTACCTTTGTGCTAAAAGCTTAGTACATAACTGATCAATCCCATGTTTGTTAGACCTTTTTCTAGAGGCGTCTACATTATTTTCCAAAAACACTGTTGCCCACTCTAAATAGGCTGGAAACATGTATATGGTTGGAGCTTAGGGCACCACAATACAGATCTTAAAACTGAAGTACAATAAAGACATTATGACATGACATGCCAAGATCTGTATGCTTATTAAAGTCATAACATGCCGCTGGCATTGTGGTCAGTATATATCTGCAAAACCTTGGCCACCTTTTTTTGAGGGGACTATATTTTTTAATTGGTTTGTAATGTATATAATTGTGACATGGTGTTTTTCACCTTTGCTGGCAAGCTTAGGAAGTGTTTTCTTATTCTTACAGAGGACATAAAATGAAACGTTTGCAAAGGGAACATATGCCTCGAGCACATACTTAACTTGCAGTATTTATAGTCTCTAATTATGCCTGTAAAGGTTTCAAGTCGGCAGCTTTGTTTTTTTTTTTATTATAATTTAGGTGTGTTTTTTTTCACTGGCACCAGCTTTTTACCAGGTGCCCTCAAGCCCAGCTTGTCATGTTGTAGTTTATAACACCTTACCTTTAGATGGATGTTATTATTTACTAGTAATATATCCATTAAAAATGACAGGCAAAACCAAGATGAAGTAAAATGTACATTTCTTATGATTTGCAGTCACTATGCTGCCTTCAGTAAGTGACTGGTTCTTTGGGCATATGACTAGCAGAATTGACTTTGGCAAGTAACATTTTGTACATGAGTTACAGTAGCTTCTTTGAGATTTTGATTGACCCATTTTGATTGACATGCAAGTTTTTCAGCATTATGAAAACTATATTCTTACACTTTTTGCGGTATTTCACTTGTCCTTCTTGCCTTTTTGGAATATGCATTGCTCCCGTATCTTTATAAGAGTAATGCAAAGGCAGGATGATGTTGTCTGTTGTGTACTATTTTTGTAAACCATTGTTAGCTTCTCAATGTTCCTTTAATGTCAAGTCTTTCAGACCTCCTTAGGAAGTCTCATTTCCTAATAAACCCAGTTTGCAAGTGGTTCAAGTGGTTTAAAAACTGCATCTATGAAAAAGACAGAAGGAAATAACATATTTAATTTAATGCTTTTCTCCTTGCTTACAGTAAGCTGTTCCTTTCCTGTTGGTATTACTGCTTTGAAGCTTTCCTGTTACATCTTTATAAAAAATCTTTTCAGTGACATCTTCTGTTGAAAATGATAAATGCTCAAAGTAACGAATATAATGCACCAGCAGACATAATGAAATAAATTATACAGTGTATGTCAATGATGGTTTAGGTATGCCTTACAGGACAAACCCTTAATTGCCCAGATTACATTTAAAAAAGTTCTGGAGATGTGAAAAGCCACTGCAATTCATTACTTGGGTTCCTCCTATCCAAGTACTAGATGGAATACAAATAATGATTGCCTAGGTGAAATGCAAAAAAATAATATAGCTTATATTAGGGATGTCACAAGAACCGATAATTCGGTAAACAGGAGGAGAAAGGTTGGGAGCATGCACTGATCACAGCCCGTTGCCGCACCCACCACATGACAAACCACCTGGATTGAGATCTGAGTGCAGCTGTGCAACAGGTGACATCTCAGCACCACACTGAAGAGTGAGGTTTTTACAGCGGCTGGAGTGCCAATTCTGCCACCAACCCCCAAGTTGTCTCTGCAAGTTGGAGGACCTGCTGGCAAGGCTTGAGGCAGATTAACGTCATACCTAGGATTGGAGCAATTGCAGGTTAAGGGCCTTGCTGAAGGGCTCATTGGAGTAGAGTCACTTCTGGTGTTTACAGGATTGCCGGTACAAATCCCTAGCCTCAGAGCCACCACTCCTCCCAGTAAACAAGTCCATACCTAAATTCTAAAAAATATAAAGATATAGCTTTTTTTAAAGTATTGGCAGTACTGATTGAAAGTTGGTACTGCACTCGTGTGAACTGCAAGTAGACTAATTACTCTGGATGGAACAAATAATAAGTGAATTAAAACTAGATATAAAAATGGATTATAGTAATTCTGCTTCAGCACTGCATTAACACATGTCAAGAAGAAAACCAGAAAAAGTCATGTCTAGAAATGCTTTGTATTCAAGGCTGGAGAATTTTAGTGTGTGGTTTTAGGAATGGTGCTTATTACTATTAATAAAAGACACACAAGTACACTGGCTTTCATTATTGCCACTTTTATCTAATTATGGAATTAGTTCAGAAATCGATTTTTGTGTACTTTGGTCAGATCACTAAAAGCTTTCAATCAGATGTGATTTGTAATTATTTAACTTGTAGTGTCACAAAATTGTAAGAGAAGATGAAATGATGGCATGATTAATCACTTAATACTATCCTACACAGTTCCTAAAAAGGAAAGAGGCTTTGCTTTCATTTGCTGATGCATGGATCTACTGTTATGTATATATGATTGTGCGATATGGGAGAAAATTGCATTGCCAACAACAATTGGAGTAAGTGAAAATCAAGGCAGATTTCATACAAAGTGGCTGTTTGTTTTGTTTACTCCAGTGATGAAATGAGCTATTTAATTTGTAAATGCCATAATAAAATGTATTTAGCAATTTGAAGCAGAAAGCATTGCAGAGACATGCTAGTTATCAGGACAGATAAAACAGCATACTTCATTGCTGAATACAAATCTGCAAAAAAGTACATTTCTGTCATTCATTTGGTTTTTGAACCTTTCTGGTGTTCATTAATATAACTCCATAAATTAGATGAATTTAGTGAAAGCACATACTGTATGTCATATATTTGAAAGGTATGTTGGCATATGTAACACAATCTTCCCATTACACAACAGGTAACGTCAGTCCTGTTAATATTCTAATTCTGGATTTTCACAAAGGCTAAGCAATAACAAAGTCTGAATACTCATATAAGATACATTGAAAACGCCACAACAGAAACTGTTTTACAAGAGTTCTGAAATAATAGATTAATTAATGTAAAGCTGACACATTTAATTTCATACAAGAAGCTGTAAAGTTGAGACAAATGCAAAAAAAGGGAGGGATAGACTTGGACAATTAAAGCACCAGGATTTTGTGACACCTGAAAATTGAATAAATGTGACTCACCCATTAAATAATGCTCTTTTAGTGAGTTTTTTTAATGACACAAAAACAAATCGTATACTAGAAAATGTTACAAACCTCTGTATTCAGAGCTCAACCGCTTAACAACTAAAGAAACTTAACAACTCATACTTAAATCAAGTGTTCATTATTACGAACATGGAGAGAAAGCTAATAAGATCTTAGCTCAACAAATTCACAAGCATGAACTTCGCAATACAATACCAGCAATCACCAACACAAACGGAGACAAACTCATTGACCATAAAAATATAATGCACGCATTTAGAGATTATTATAAATCCTTATATTCTACTGAGTTTAAAGAAAACAAGACACAATCTAATACATTTCTGGATGCTTTACAGATACCACAAATATATACTCTTAGTGCAGAGGAATTGGATAAACCTCTAGCACTATCAGAATTACTAAATGCTATAAACTCACTGCAGAGTGGGAAAGCAGCAGGCCCTGATGGCTATCCTGCCAAATGTTATAAGAAATTCTCAACTCAGCTAGCTCCCCTTCTATTAGCAACATTTACAGAAGCTAGAGAAAATAAAAATTTACCTCAAAACTTATACCAAGCATTAATTACCATCTTTTCTAAACAAAATAAGGACTTATTGAAATGTGCATCGTACAGACCAATCTCACTTCTGAATGATGATGTTAAGATATTCTCCAGAGTCCTAGCTAGAAGGATGGAGAAAGTGCTGCCTTTGGTAATATTACAAGACCAAACTGGATTTATTAAAGGGAGACACAGCTTCCAACCTTTTTAATGTAATATATTCACCAACAAAGTCAAACACCCCAGGGATATTATTATCGTTAGCTACAGAAAAAGCATTTGACATGGTTGAATGGAACTATCTTTTCACTACATTGAAGATATTTGGGTTTGGCCTGAACATTTTTGCATTGATCCAACTACTGTATACCATTCCAGAAGCTTCAGTTTGTATTAACAACATTAATTCAGACTAATTTAAACTAGAACGTGGTACTAGACAAGGATGCCCCTTGTCACCACTGCTTTTTGCAATCGGCATTGAGCCACTGGCAGTTCATTGTCGAAATGCTATTGAGATAAAGGGGATTATCAGAGAAGGACTGGAACAGAAAGTTTCTCTATATGCAGATGATATGGTACTGTATGTATCAGATCCAGGAAATACTGTGCCTGAAGTCCTAACAGCACTAACAGAATTTCAAAAGATTTCTGGTCTCAGAATCAATTTGAATAAAAGGGTGCCCTTTCCAGTGAATTCTCAAGAACACAATATTAGATTGGACACCTTTACTTTTATCATCGCAGATCAGTTTAAATACCTAGGGGTAAACATCACAAGTAAATATAAAGCTCTTTATCAATAAAATTTTGCCATCTGTAAGAAACAAATTAAGCAAGACTTGCACAGATGGTTATCCCCTCATCTCACTTTAGCTGGAAGAATTAACATTGTTAAGATGAATATCCTTCCTAAGCTTCTCTTTTTATTTCAAAACATTCCGATATACATCAATAAATCATTTTTTAAGAAATTAGATTCAACCATAACCTAATTTATTTGGAATCCTAAACATCCAAGTATCTAAACGGCAACCCAACAAACAGGTGGCATGTGGCATGGCTCTACCTAACTTTCAGTTTTATTACTGGGCAGCAAGCATACAAACTATAAAAACATGGACATAAATAGATGAACATGCACAGGCTTGGTCCGCAATAGAAATAAAATCCTGCAATACTTCTTTATATTCCTTACTATGCACCCCAATAAATACAAGTTATCGCCAATATACTAACAACCCAATTGTGCTTCACTCATTCAGAATATGGATCCAATGTAGGAAGTATTTTAAGATAGAAAAGCTTTTATCTGTGGCACCTCTGCACGAGAACCACCTTTTCCCACCCTCTCAGACATACAGTATGTAGTTTTTAATGCCTGGAAAACAGGATTAAATCACTTAGAGATCTGTACATAGACAATATCTTTGCATCCTACAAACAATTACACTCCAAATGTAACTTTTCAGCAACACATTTCTTTCATTACCTTCTAATTCGAAACTTTGTGATGCCGGAAAAAATATTGCTCAGTCTTGAGGACTCAGACAGTATTTCTGTAATATATAAAACAATTTACAGTCTCTCCCTTTCAAAGATCCAAGAGAACAGTGGGAAAAGGATCTCTTACTCAACATTTCAGAAAAGGATTGGAAAGTAGCAATGCACAGAATTCACTCAAGCTACATATATGCAAAGCATAGAATTATTCAACTCAAAATCACATCTCTTTTGTTTCCAGGGCAAGATCCAATCTGCGAACGCTGCAGTCAAGTACTGGCCTCACTAGGCCACATGTTTTGGGCCTGCGCAAATTAACATCATTTTGGGTCAAAATCTTTAAATGCCTATCAGACAGCCTTGGTGTCACAATCCCTCCTAATCCACTAACAGCTGTGTTTGGTGTACTTTGTGGAAGACGAATGTTCTCTTCGTTCCCTTGTACTAATTCACGTCTGAGAAGTAAGCTTTACGAAACCATGTAAAAGCATGCTTTGTTTTAGCAAACAGAAAAATATTTGTGCAAAGGACTCAGGGTCTAAGCATTCCACACATTAGTCTACCTTATCACATTTTCCCTTAGCTTACATCTGAACCCCAAAACAAAAGGGGCCAAGAAATCGAGTTGCATAAGGGGCGTTGAAGGGGCTCAAGGATTGTGTATAATAAAGTGTTGACTGTTACATTTCTTAATGATATAAAAATCACGCATTCTAGGGGTATAAAAACTTGCCCCACCCAACAGAAGGGGTTCAGAAGAGCCCTGACACTGTCATGTATTATTGATTGTCTGCTTTTCTGAAACTCTTCTCACTTTGACTCTGCAAAATAAAGCTGCTTTTGGCCTTGTTCTCACAGGCGTTAAAATCGAGCGTTTTTTTTGCGTTCGTAGCGTCCGGTGAGCGCGGATCAAGCGCCAGTATTTTCTACACGTAGAAGTCAATGAGAGTGTTCACACGGGCTTTGGTGACGCGCTTGTCCGCTGCGCGCTTATACAGCATCAAAAAAACGCTGCATGCAGCTTTTTCTTGGCGTTCAAAACCCAACGAACGCAAGGAAACCGCTTCTAGTTCGTTTTCTGCGCGTTTATTTTACGCTTCGGAGGACCGGATATATATAAGTTTATATGTTGTATATGAAAAAATATTAATATTTTTATGTTTTCATGTACAACATATATATTTTCATATTGCTTATTTTATTTTATTGTCTCATGTAATTTGTAAACCATGAACCTATTAATTTATGTTCTAATATAATATTTGATAACGATTATGTAGGGGGGGGCAATCCATGCCTATGGGGTTGGCTGAGGGGCATTTCAGTGCATAACACCGGTGTAAGCGCACACTCGACTACTGTTTCCTTAACTCAAAGTGACAACTAGTCTCTCTTTGGGGCTAACACCAAGTCGCATATTGGTTGATCGGCGTGCAATGTGGCATTGCACCAGCTGCAGCAGACAATCAAAAGTGGAAACCGACATCCGACAGTAATTAAAAAACTTGCGCGGAAATTTTCGCATTTCTTCATAAAGCACAAAAAACTTCCTTTAACCCAGTGTTTCTCAAATAGTGGGCGCCCTGTGGTTCCGCCAAGGAGGTGCGTTTGACCTCGGGAACATGCTTTTTATTTTTCTTTTAAATTTTTTTTGAATTTAGAATGCACTTTAAATCTTTTCTGTTACATTGAATAAAGCTATTCTTTGTTGTAAATTGGTCCATATTTCTTTCTTTTTTATTCTCTTATACGTTAATAAGGATACAGTGTTATGCAGAGGTCTACTTATAACAATTTTATAGACAAATTATACTATTTTTAGTCGTGCGGGGGGCGAGATGTTTTCTTCTTCCTAGGGGGGGCATGACAGAAAATAATTGAGAAGCTCTGCTTTAACCCAACGTTGTGCAGTCAGAGGATGAACCCAGTAGCGGCGATTTTTCTCTCCCTACGTCACTGTATTACGAGTATTTTTATAACAAGAAGATTAATATCTAACATAGCAAAATGGTCCATATTGAAAGGAGGCACCTCAAATAAAACGACAAGGGCTTTCATATCCAGTTCCCGACACTGCCTCCACAGGTTAACACACAAACTACAATTTGGGCTGCAGGCTGGCGTTAGACAGAGACAAACGAACGCCGGTGTAGAAGTCAATCGATCGCCACCACAAAATGCAACATAAACGTCTAGGACGTTCAGAGCAAGTTCGTTTATCCAAAAACCTAACGCCCGTGTGAACAAGGCCTTATAACCACACCTGCTGTCTAGTCTGAAGTCTTCGTCCACAACTTCCAGATGGGCTTAAAGTGGAGAATGACAAACAAACTGTAATTGCCTTTACTACATTACTGGCAAGTAGACCTATATTTCTAAATTGGAAAAATCCCAACTCACCTATTCTAAGTCAATGGGTAACTGATGTTATATACTATTTGAAACTAGAAAAAATCTAATTCTGACTTGGAGGATCTGTACAGAATGTTTTCAAAACCTGGCAGGATCTAATCAATTACATTTTAGAATAAGCATTTAAATTGAGTTAGCAGGTTCTGTCCCCTCTTTTACTCCTTTTATCTTTATTCATTTATTAAATTATCCATTTACTTATTTTTATTAGCATATAGTTTTCCACTGCTGGCCTAGCTGTCTTTCTCAGGGGTGGGGGTTTATTTGTTTCAAACCTTTTTTTTTTGTAAAACTTGAGTTATGTTTTGGAATGTTATTTTATTTTAATAAAACCAAAAAAAAAAGAAAATGTTACAAACCTAACTGAGAGATTCTCTGACAAACCATATTTTAAAATCATGTTGTTATAGTTTTAAAGAGTGGTTTTCTGCTGTTTCTGTTAGGTGGGTCAGATCTACCCTCAGGGCATGTGACATGAAGGTGCCTCTTCATTAGGTAAACCTCTGTCCCTTGTGTGAGTGATGAAACAATACACTGTATTGTCCAAGTGCCAAGTGTCCGTGTGGTGAAATTACCAATGAGACCCCTTTCCTGCTCAATAAAATGATCAAGTGTCTGCACAGTGAAATCCTTAAGCGGGCTTCCTGCTTGTACTAGATGAAGCAATCATGTGACTGCAGGCAGAGTGCAAAATTTGGAATTACTGTGGAGCATGAAATGACTGGATGTCCATGCATACAGCATTGTTAGAACTATGATCAACTCTCAGTTAAGGAAGTCTATTCATTACATAACCCAGGTGCCTGTGGGTGTCATAATCCAATCTTGCATTCAGGTGATTCTTCATCTGGCTAGATTACCATAGCCTGCAGCCTCAACATCTTCATAGAAAATGTCCTGAATTATCTTCTAATTCACTAATTCAACAGAACAGATATAAATAACATTTGAACTTTTATTGTAGGTCTTGATTTTAAGCAGTTTATTTGGAGACAAAAACAAACAAAAACATTAGAATGTGCACATGGTAAGATAAATCAGGTAGTCCATGATGGTATCATTCTTAATTAAACCCTATGCTGTGTTCCCACCATTTTTCGTGCACTGGGGAATCATCATGTCTATCACACATTACAATTCAGCCCCAGCATTGTATTTTGTATTTGTAAATGTCAATAATAATTCACTTAAATAATAGCTTGGAAACTACTTGATATATTACTATTTCAAAACTGCTGTTACTATCAATATTTATATATTTTACAGCATTTACTCTATATATTTTTTTAATTTTCTATTTCAGGAAAATGCACAATATTGTTCACTTGAATAATGGAAGTACTTTTAATAAAAAGCTGTTTAATGGGATTTCTGTTTTTGCCATGGCATCAAATAGGTACCGAACATCATGAATTTTTGCTGGTATTTGTATCAAATACATACATTCTGGTATCATCCCTATTTTGTATATTCACATGTGTGCGTTTCATTTAGCATTTTATTTTTTTGCTGCTGATGGTTCAGTCTACCTGAAAATGGTAAGCATCTCAGTTGGGGCCCACCATCTAAAATAGGGTGCCGCTGTTAGAGGATAACAGTCCAGATAGAAAACACCACAGATGGAATGATCATCTGGTCAGACAGCTTTCTCTGGGGAATTATTTTTTCTGTGCTGTGAATCAGAGTTACATGACTTTTTCCTTATACAAATATTTCTTGAAAAGTATTCATTTTTTGGAGGATTTATTTGAGGGGCTTGGGACTGTTAATATCATACAATCATTTATCAAGTCTACAATGAATCTTGCAAATTTAATACTCACATATTTCTAGTTTCCTCATCATAACTTTATATAAGCCATGAGTGTGACAAGAGCCAAATATATTCCTTTTTTTTTGTTGAAGCTGCAAGGGTTCTCTCAATTAAACACAAAATTAGCTCAGTTAAGTCTTTCCTCCAAATTTAGTGCCACTGTATCTTCCCCTAAAAAAACTAACATGATATTTTTATAAGCATACATAAGAATCTTAACACATAGACAGGTACTTTAAAAGACAGGACCTCAGAAACAAAAATTAAGCTAGTTGCCTGTCAGTGCATTTGTTCACTCCCAGTCCAAGTCAATGTACAGATACAAGGCACCTGAAATGGAAAGAAAAACATGCCTGGGAAATTTGTTTTTCTCATACCTTTTATAAATATGCTCTTGGTAGACCAGGTTCCCCTAGGGGCAAAAATAAAATAATAGAATAGCTACTGATGGGTAACAACATAAGAAGAAATAACGTAAGGAGTATGGTCAATATAGCATATTAGCTGCTTAAACTATTGGTGACTTTTGGCAGTAATCGTACCCATAGTAATTTGAAAGCAATAGGCAATGTAATATTGTTATTTGTAAAACATCTTGTTTCTTTCTTTATACTATTTTAATTGTCCAGTTGTTTGACTGTTTTTTTAGAAATCACTCTGTATATAATAACAAAGATGTTTGTATGCAGAGTGAAACAAAAATGATACTATTATGTAAATAAGGAAAAAGGGGGTTTATAAGACAGATTTGCTTATGGCATTAGCCCAGCTGGATTCAGTTAATGAATGAGCAGTATGTCTAACATGACATTGTTAATTTCTTTACTTGTGTTAATTTTGCATTCTATATATAAAGTGAAATGAGAAACTAATATGAAATAATGACAGCTTCTGACACTTTTTCCACTTTCAGCAGTAGCAGAGGTTCAGGTATAAACAGACATTGTTTAAGTTATAAGTTAGTGATTTCAGGAGACTATCAGATCTCTAGAGAACACAAAATAATAGAGTAACATAGAAGGAAAGTGGAGTGTGCAAAAGGCAAGTAACCTTTAGATAGATGAATTGATTGGTTGGGCTGCAGCAGGTACAGCCCTCGTTTTAAATTTTTGTGAATTTTCATTAAATAACGTGCTGACTGACAGGGAAAATATAACAAGGACTGTCTCAAAAATTAAATATGAATTATTTCCAGATAGAGATACAAGGCCTTTTTACCAAATTGTGTGGTGAACTGTTGAACTTCCAGAATCTTTGTTAGAAATATTGTCATTACTTAAAAATGTATTAGGTTTTTCTCACTGATTGTTTTTTTACCATATCAATCAATCAATCAATCAACATTTATTTATATAGCACATATTCATACAAAAAAATGTAGCTCAAAGTGCTTTACAAAATGAATAGAAAAATAGAAGACACAATAAAAAATAAACATAAGTCAACATTAATTAACATAGAATAAGTAAGGTCCGATGGCCAGGGTGGACAAAAAAAAAAACTCCAAGAGCTGGAGAAAAAAAATAAAATCTGTAGGGGTTCCAGACCATGAGACCGCCCAGTCCCCTCTGGGTAATCTACCTAACATAAGTCAAACAGTCCTCTTTGTATTTAGGGTTTTCATGGAAATATAACTTCTCCAGTGTACTAAAAATTATTCTTAATCTTTTCATTTCCACAAGAATCTTCAGTTCAGTAGCCTTCCCTCATAGTGTTTCCTATTCATTTCTTTGTTTGCTTTCAGATCAGTCTCATTTATTCCTCTCTTTATTCTCTGATAACTCTGATGACATTTTTGTACACTGGTAGTGGTTTATATAACAAAAGCTTCATGCCAACCTTATCTATATTTCTATTACCAGATCATTACCCACATAGTCACTATTTTCATCTTACCTTAATGCACCAAGTTTCCTTTTTGTTGTCAAATTTATTTTTCCCATTTGTATTTTACATACATTTAAGGACTTGATCAATATTATTTCAGAACGTAATAGTCTGGGTGCACAATTGAAAATCCTGTGATATTTCCCAATTTGTTGTAGTTTAGACAGCATTGAGACATTACAGCACTGCCTGTCTTCACTATGCACCACTCATTTTTCATGTAAATTTCAGACTTCTTTTTAACCTGTCTTATTAAAAGTTAAAGAAAAATGGTTGGTTGTTAAGTCATAAAAGACTTAAAGTATTCTTCTACCAATAGCTTGAGGGGATGCAAGCTGAGACTCTACTGTTCCTAGTCTGATACACATGGCTCTTTCCTTGATGCTGTCTTTGAAGTTGCTCACTTCCATTACTGAGGACTTCCATTACTGGAGTCCTCACTTTAAGTAAGGGAATTGTTAGCCAGATGCTCAGTACGTTAATGGTGAAAATGGTGTTTCATTAGTGTTAAAAAAATATTTTAAACTGTCATACTACTATTTTAAACTGTGAGTTGGGGGCATCTGAGTACTGTGGGTGATTAATCAGGCTTCATATTCCTTAGAAAATGATTATGCATGGAATCAACAATTTAGTAGCAGAGCAGACAGAAAAAGCTAAGCTAGTACACCTTTTAATAAATATATTTTACTGCTTAGGAGGGCAATGATGACTGAATCAGTGACTGTTTTTTAACACAGTATGTTAAAGCACCAACGTGGGGTGAAGCTTATCTGAATTTAGTATTTTGTAATAATCAGGATAGAATTGAGGGTGTAGAGGTGATTAAACCACTATGTTCAAGGGACCATAATATAATACAGTTCTCACTGTTTTGTAAGAGTGCGTGTGCAAAGACTAAAATTGTTAAGTTTAACTTTGGTAGGGCAAATTTGGAGCAGATATGGCAGATTTGGAGCAGTGGAACAGGTTTAAAATGTTTTACATGTTATGAAGGACAGGTACATACCTAAATTTGGAATTAAGAGTAATTTTTAAAAAACTCCACAAGATGCTGCAAGGGAAAAAACAACTGTATAAGACATGCAAGACTAATAACTGCAGAGTGAATAGTAGGGCTTGTGAGAACATGAGGACAGCCATAAAGAAGGATATTAGAGAGGCTAAAAGACAGTTGGAGAGGAATATAACAGATAAGGCAAAAGATGAGCCTAAAATTTTATTTCAATATTTTAGCAGTAAAAGAACAGTCGAGGCGGAGGTGAAGTGCATCAGGAATAGTAAAGGAGAATTAAAAGATACAGATAGTGAAATAGCGGACACTCTAAACTTGCATTTTTCTGAGGTCTTCACAAGTGAGGAGATGGATAACCTCCCAGCAGTAAACGGGACTACTATGGAGGTTCTGAGTGATTTAGAAATTGTAGAGGGAGAACTACTGCTCAGATTAAATAGGCTGAAATCAAATCAATCACCAGGACCAGATAATATTTACCCTCGAGTTCTTAAGGAAGTTAGCAAGTACATATAGTATATAAACCCTTGACAAATATTTTTAGGAAGTCACTGCGCAGTTGGGAGACTGGAAAATGGCAAATATTATCTTGTTGTATAAAAAGGGTGACCGGGAAGATCCAAGCAAGTATATGCTAGTAAGCTTAGCATGCAGCACAAGAAAATTAATGGAAGGAATTATTAAGGATAAGGTTGGGCAACCCATGACAAGTACAAAAGTTTTTGTGAACAGTCAACATGGGTTAAGAAAAAGGAGGTCATGTTTTACTAACATGCTGGAATTCTATGAGGAAGCAACAATAGGATACACTCAAAATGGAGCATATTATATTATTTATCTTGACTTTCAGAAAGCATTTGATAAGGTGCCACATAAGAGGTTGGGAATTAAATTAAAAGAAGTGGGAGTTCAGGGTGATGTTTTTAGATGGGTGCAGAATTGGCTCAGACACAGGAAGCAGATGGTGATGGTGCGAGAAACCTTATCAGAATTGGCAGTTGTTAAGATTGGTGTTTCACAAGGGTCAGTGCTAAGGCTGTTTCTATTTTTAATATATATAAATGATTTAGATAGGAATATAAGTAACAAGCTAGTTAAGTTTTCAGATAATACCAAGATTGGTGGATTAGCAGATAATTTGAAATCCGTTAAATATTTACAGATGGACTTGGACAACATACAGGCAGATTTGTGGCAGATGAAATGTAATGTCATTAAGTGTCAACTATTACACATAAAAAGTAAAAGGAGTCGTAGTGGACTTTATGCTATCAACTTTCCGGCAGTGCTCAGAGGCCATTAAGAAGATAAATAGAATGTTAGCTTTTATACAGTTATGTCCATAAATATTTGGACAGAGACAACTTTTTTCTAATTTTCATTCTGTACATTACCACAATGAATTTTAAATGAAACAACTCAGATGCAGTTGAAGTGCAGACTTTCAGCTTTAATTCAATGGGTTGAACAAAATGTTTGCATAAAAATTTGAGGGAACTAAAGTATTTTTTTAACACAATCTCTTCATTTCAGGGGCTCAAAAGTAATTGGACAAATTAAATAACTGGAAATAAAATGTTCATTTCTAATACTTGGTTGAAAACCCTTTGCTGGCAATGACAGCCTGAAGTCTTGAACTCATGGACATCACCAGATGCTGGGTTTCCTCCTTTTTAATGCTCTGCCAGGCCTTTACTGCAGCGGTTTTCAGTTGCTGTTTGTTTGTGGGCCTTTCTGTCCAAAGGTTAGTCTTCAACAAGTGAAATGCAAGCTAAATTGGGTTAAGATCAGGTGACTGACTTGGCCATTCAAGAATTTTCCACTTCTTTGCTCCTGGGTTGCTTTGGCTGTATGTTTTGGGTCATTGTCCATCTGTATCATGAAACGCTGCCCAATCAATTTGACTGCATTTAGCTGGATTTGAGCAGACAGTATGTCTCTGAAAACCTCAATTCATTTGGCTGCTTCTGTCCTGTGTCACATCATCAATAAACACTAGTGTCCCAGTGCCACTGGCAGCCATTCATGCCCAAGCCATCACAGTGCCTCCACTGTGTTTTACAGATGATGTGATATGCTTTGGATAATGAGCTGTTCCACACATTCTCCATACTTTTTTCTTGCCATCATTCTGGTAGAGGTTGATCTTGGTTTCATCTGTCCAAAGAATGTTTTTCCAGAACTGTGCTGGCTTTTTTAGATGTTCTTTAGCAAAGTCCAATCTAGCCTTTCTATTCTTGAGGCTTATGAGTGGCTTGCACCTTGCAGTGCACCCTCTGTATTTACTTTCATGCAGTCTTCTCTTTATGGTAGACTTGATATCGATCGCCTACCCCTGGAGAGTGTTGTTCACTTGGTTGGCTGTTGTGAAGGGGTTTCTCTTCACCATGGAAATGATTCTGCGATCATCCACCACTGTTGTCTTCAGTGGACGTCCAGGTCGTTTTGCATTGCGGAGTTCACCAGTGCTTGCTTGCTTTCTCAGAATGTACCAAACTGTAGATTTTGCCACACTTAATATTGTAGCAATTTCTCGGATGGGTTTTTTCTGTTTTCGCAGCTTAAGGATGGCTTCTTTCACCTGCATGGAGAGCTCCTTTGACTGCATGTTGTCTGTTCACAGCAAAATCTTCCACATGCAAGCACCACACCTCAGATCAACTCCAGGCCTTTAATCTGCTTAATTGATAATGACATAACGATGGACTTGCCCACACCTGCCCTTGAAATAGCCTTTGAGTCAATTGTCCAATTACTTTTGAGCCCCTGAAATGAAGGGATTGTGTTAAAAAAAATACTTTAGTTGCCACACATTTTTATGCAATCTTTTTGTTCAACCTACTGAATTAAGCTGAAAGTCCACACTTCAATTGCATCTGAGTTGTTTCACTTAAAATTCATTGTGGTAATGTACAGAACCAAAATTAGAAAAAAGTTGTCTCTGTCCAAATATTTATGAACCTAACTGTAGCACGATGTGAAATACAAGGCAAAGGAGGTTATGCTCAAGCTTTATAATGCAAGGGTGAGACCTCATCTGGTGTACTATGTGCAGTTATGGTCTCCCAGGCTACAAAAAAGACATAGCAGCGCTAGAAAAGGTCCAGAGAAGAGTGACTAGGCTCATTTGAGGTTACAAGGGATGAATTATGAAGAAAGATTAAGAGAACTAAGCCTTTTCAGTTTAAGAAAAAGAAGATTAAGAGGTGTCATGACTGAAGTGTTTAAAATCATGTAGGGAATTAGTACATTGGGTTGAGACTATTTTAAAATGAGTTCATCAAGAACACAGGGACACAGTTGGAAACTTGTTAAAGGTAAATTTCACACAAACATTAGAAAGTTTTTCTTTACACAAAGAACCATAGACACTTAGAATAAGCCACCAGGTAGCATGGTACACAAAAAGACTTTAGGGACTTTCAAAACTAGTACTGTATTTTTAGAAGAATTTCATGGATAGGACTGGCAAGCTTTGTTGGACTGAATGGCCTGTTCTCGTCTGGATTGTTCTGAGGTTCTAATGAATCCTCATTTTTTTGCATTAATAATGCTAAGAAAACAGCAGTTTGGATCCAGTTAGGTATTTTCAAACTATGTCAAAGAGATAAGAGATTTCTGTCATTGCCAAAGGTTATTAGCCTTATTATTTTTCTTTCCCTCTTTTATGTCCTGAGAGAATTTCACTTAAAATAGACCATAGAAAATGTAGTGTTTTATATACAGTATGTAATATCTAGGCCCAATGCTTTTTAACTTTATTGCCATAAAAGGGAGGTGGTTGTGCGGTCTAGGTAAGCCAAATATACAAAATGGTCCGTGGACACAATAGACATTGGAGTCAAATGTAATTATTTGTTGAATGTATAAATACAATTATTTATTATCTACTGGGGATTTTATGGTGTTTTAGCCTATTTTATTCTCTTACCAAAATATGGACAGAATACATATTTTTTTTTAATAAGAAATCTTGAAATTTGACTTTTTCATAATCTACCAAAAAGTAAAGTTGCTTGCCATATTCCTGCCCTGGCTTTACTGCTTTTTCTATATCTTTATCTTAGGTCTTGTCTAGTACAACTCTTCTGTGTTACTAATGACCCATTGAGAATACTGATATGGATGTATATTGCAGTTTATGGCCTTTTTCTACCATTAAACTTACAGGCCTTCATATATTTAATCTTAAAATCATTACAGTTCTTGGTTTTAGCTGGCCAGATACCCAAGATATCAAGTCAAGTCAAATTGGGGAGCATGCACTGGTACAATGCGTTGCCGCACCCACTACACAACGAAACACACACACACACACATATATATATATATATATATATATATATATATATATATATATATATATATATATATATATATATATATATATATATATATATATACATATATACACCTGTATATATATATACCTGTATATATATATATATAGCAAAATACCAGCTTGGCAAGATGAGAAGTAAAAAGAAAAGGAAACATTTTAATAATAACGTAACATGATTGACAATGTAATTGTTTTGTCATTGTCATGAGTGTTGCTGGCATATATATATATATATATATATATATATATATATATATATATATATATATATATATATACACATACATGTGTAAATATATACACACAAACATATACTATGGGTTGCCAAACAGGCAAATAAATTGATTTTGTGCATATATAAAGTCGGTGTCAGAATATATAAAGTCAAAACTTGAATATATAAAGTCATTCCCAAATATATAAAGTCAAAACTTGAATATATAAAGTCAGCGTCGGTATACATAAAGTCAAAACTTTTTTCTGAATATATAAAGTCATCACTGGAATATATAAAGTGAAAACTTGAATATATAAAGTCAGCGTCAGAATATATAAAGTCAGCGCTGGAATATATAAAGTCAAAACCTGAATATATAAAGTCATATATATATATATATATATATATATATATATATATTCCGAAATATTCCAACGCTGTCTTTATATACTCAGGTTTTGACTTTATATATACCGACGCTGACTTTATATATTCAAGTTTTGACTTTATTAATTCCGACAGTGACTTTATATAATCAAGTTTTGACTTTATATAGTTAAATGTAGTCATCATTGCATAGCTTTTTCTTTACCATAGAAATTTAAAGACTAAATTCAACTTCCATTCCTAACAAAGATATTTCTGGCGACTAAGTAGAACCTACTTATATCCAAATTCGAGCTATTGAGCTGTCGCCTGCCTGCATGAATAAGTCACTCGCCGCTCTTACTTTTTTACCGTTCATTTAATCATGGCTAGTGGCGGAAAAATTATAAAATGGAAGGAGGATTACACCGAGTATGGCTTTACCAAAACAATTATTGATGGCGAATCGATTATTTATAAAGCTTCAATTGGTGATCTGTTTTTCTGTGTTAACCTCATATTTTTTCATACTTCTTCTCAAACCAAGGGCGTGCAAGGTTAAAATGAATCGGGAAGCGCTGATCAATGTAATCGGTGTACCAGGAAATCATGCATTGAGAGAAGTTCCCTTTGCTTGTAATGCAAAGTGTGATTAAATCGTGATTTTTAAGCGTTATGGAGCACATGCATCAAGCTTCTCAGCTGTGCTTGTGCTAAGAAAAGGAAACATTTTAAAAATAACGTAACACGATTGTCAATGTAACCTTTTGTAAGTAGTGCCTGGAGGATTCAGTGTGGAGAAACTGTAGAGACAGCGTGTGTATTAACTTGTGGATTTTTCTGTGAGTATTTGGTGGCAGTGTCACAAAGTCGCTTC
Source organism: Polypterus senegalus (assembly GCF_016835505.1). Taxonomy (NCBI): domain Eukaryota; kingdom Metazoa; phylum Chordata; class Cladistia; order Polypteriformes; family Polypteridae; genus Polypterus; species Polypterus senegalus. The sequence goes on from NC_053159.1 coordinate 113,652,778, forward strand.
CGTAACACTGCGTGCGTTAGCTGCGGAGCTCAGTTCAGAGCGAAATGGGAGGGGAGATGATGACATGACTCCCCCACCCGCCTTAACTGTCAATCCCCCACAAACACAGTCTCTCGGAATTTGCATAAGCACAGCCCTTCATGTGCAATTTTAACTTAGTTACAAAGTGATCAAAACTCTCTTTTATATCCTGCGTCCTCTCATTAAACTTGTATCCCGCATTACCCGTGGGCATGGCAAACGCCAGCGGCAGCCTGTCTATGAACTTAATTTAAACTTTAGGTTTACACCTTGCTTTTTTTCCGAAGTAGCAGCACTCATGAATATGGTTGTATATGTCATTCGCTCGCTTCTTATTGTTTTGCTGCCTTCTCAATTGTATAATACATGTTTTCTTCAGCGCTTTTTGGAGCTCTTCCTGGTTTTCTACGCACTGCGTTGACAGTCAGTTCACGTGATTATGTGGGAGGCGTGATGATGTCACACGAAACTCCGCCCCCATGGCTTTCGAGCTCAACTCCATTACAGTAAATGGAGAAAAATAGCTTCCAGTTATGACCATTACGCGTAGAATTTCGAAATGAAACCTGCCAAACTTTTGTAAGGAAGCTGTAAGGAATGAGCCTGCCAAATTTCAGCCTTCTACCTACACGGGAAGTTGGAGAATTAGTGATGAGTCAGTCAGTGAGTCAGTCAGTCAGTGAGCCAGTCAGTCAGTCAGTCAGTGAGGGCTTTGCCTTTTATTAGTATAGATAAAACCAAACCTTTAAAATTCCTTCCTATTTATTGATACACTAAGGGTGGAAGAGAGTGAAGGGGGGCATTGAATCCCTCATCTACTACAAATGAAATTTAGGGGGAACCACTTCAACCACCAATTTGTAGCATCCAACAGGATAAGGTGATGGCAGCCATTTTGCACTAGTACTCTCACCACACATTAGCTATTGGGTTGTGAATGGGTGATGAGAGAGTCAACCAATTAGACACAGATTATAATTAGGGGGGCAGAATAGACAAGACCATGATTGGTATTTTAGCCAGGCCTTGAGGGAACACCTTACACTTTCCAAAAGATACCCAGGAATCTCGTACAGTATATCAACAGAGAGTCAGGATCTCAGTTTTACATCTCATCTGAAGGACTGCAATTTTTTTATAGCACACTGTCCCTTTTAATCCACTGTGGCATTGTTATTCACACACAGATCACAAGGTAAACACCCACTGAAGACCTCATCAACAACTCAGGCTTTACTTAGATGGTCTTCCATCCAAGTACTGCATAGCTTTAGGTGTGTTACCTGTTTTGAAGTGCAGATGGTATGGCAGCTGACAAAGACATCACATTAAGCCTTAGAGACATGTAATCTAGCATCAGTCCCAAAAGTCTACTTGTCCAAAAATATGTTAACTTAAGACTGGCAGAGACAAAATCAGGACCTTACTGTTTTCGTTGTTATATTAAACATAAAGGCAGGTGTGCAGGCAGTGAAAATAAAGCAGCAGGCGGAATTCTTAATTAGATGTAAAGCAAATGTGGCTAAACAAAACAGCTAGAGAAGGAACAAAATATAGCATTTTTCACTCTTTTGGTTGTTAAATAAAACAAAAAAAAATTGCTGGGTGTATTCTCCTTTGTAGGTTTTTTTTTCCCTAAGAGTTTATGAAGTTAGCATAGCATATTCACATCCAGAAAACATTTTGTATTGTTGTTTCTTTAGTTTCTATTAAATTCTTGCTCAATTATAAATGTTTATGTACAGTGGTTTTCTGATTGAGGTGTAATTCTCAACACCTGACTACTGAACCCTCCGGCAGTGTAACATGACAACTTAGTGATACTGTTCAGAAGATGTGAGTGACTGAGAGAAGGAAAGAGAGATGGGAGGAGGAACAAGAGTGCATCTCTCTGTCTATCTGCCTCTTTCTCTCACACTCTCCCACTCTTGCTGTCTCTTGCACTCTCTGTCTTCTGAAATGCAAACAAAACACTAAACCACTTGAAGAGATTTCCAGCGTACCGAAGTTCAGGATGAGTCATTCCACATTCTTTCATTATCATTTCATTCATTGAATCTTTGCCACAGTTGCAAGTTACAAGTTGTCATTAGCTATCAAGAAAGATAACTACTAACAACGTTATGAAGCCCAGAAATTCATTACAAGGTTAGAAATGAGTCCTCAGATGCTACAGTAACTGGAAGAAGTGGAAGAATATAAAAAAAAACATGATTACCGTGATGACCACTTACCACTTCTGTTTACTGTTGCCTGGTAACTGTAACTCATCTTTAGTCAAATTTAGTCTTGATTATTACTTTTCCTAAAGAGACCTTTTCTTTTACAATTTAGGATTTCAAAGCATTAAAATATTAATAGCACAAGAGAAGGAAAAAATATTATAGTCCGATATTCCAACTTTCTTTAATCAATCAGCCTGTTACCCAGTTGCCCGTATGTGCACTACACAATTATTATCCACAGTTGAATATGAAGAACATCTACAATTGGTAGATGAGGAGGGAAAATGATCAAAATGTAGTGAAACTAATAAGTGCTTCTCTTAGTACAAAGAAATATAAAATAAAAAGGAAAAGACATAGTAACAGTCAGTTACCAAAAAAAAGAACTAGAGCTGCAATAACTAGCCAATGATATCAATGAAAAAAATTATTTCAAATAATTCTTTTAGTTGGCTTACTATGTCATACATAAACCTTCTTGAGAGTGAGAAATCATAGCTAAGATAGCTAAAGTGGTAGATGCAAAAGAGGTCAAAGTTGTGTATAACTCAAGTCTCTTTAAAGTATGCGAGCACTTTTTATTCTTGTCTTCTAAGAAGGCAGTTTACTACAGAATGTGCAAGGCTAAATGTATGTGCCACATGAGCATAAAAGTGAAACATAAGCACCAGATGAGAAACTACATTTTTGCTATGACAGATGTATGAGATAACTCTGCACTGTATGTTAGTATTGCAAGAAGTAAAACAATTGTGTCACTGTCAATTAGAGTCCCACATGGGTCTCAAAAACAATACCTGCCTATACTTGCAACACTAAAACCATGGCCAAACCAGTCTGTACAATTACATGTTAAATCCACCATCTGAATCAACACATTAAAACCCACAACTGTTTTCTTTTATTGTTAAGCAAAGAGAATAACTGACTGGCTATCAACATAACTATTTCTAAAAGAGTACTTAATTTAAAATGTTAGTATAAAATTCCCTGAAGTATCTTATAGTGCACAGAAGTGGACGCTGCAAGAAAGTATCTAACTCAAGGCTCGTACAAAGTTAGCTGGTATTCCATGTATACCTCCATGAGAATGAGTAATACAAAAATGCCGCAATATTATGATGGAAATGAAAGTGGGTTCCTGAATTATGTTAACATTGTACTTCAGAAATGTATACTTTACCCTGCACAATAAGGTTATAATTCAGCACCCGACAGAATTTAGAATTGTTCCTATAAATATTTTATTTTTTGCCAAAAAATAAGTACAGAGATTTGGTTCTGAACTATTTCTGTTTTTATTATTATTCAGTGTTTTGCAGTTATACAGTATTTTAAAAATTTAATATATTTGTAGAGCCTGATTTTGCCTAGCAAGGACAGAATATGGCATCTTAATTGATTGTGCACTGTTTCACACAACTGTGATTTAGCTGTTATGATTTTGTTTCAGGAGACAATACACATGCGGACATATTTTTTGTGGGAAAGCATGCAGAACTAACACTGAAGGTCTTACAAATTATCCTGGAAGATCCATTAGTTTTCTTGTTGCTTCTGTTCTCGAAGAACCACACATTGCATTACAATGTGTGTTTTTGTGTGTATATATAACTAGCCAACCCGCGGCGTACTATACACTGCATAATCAGGCTGTTTTTTTTTGATGATTTTTTAAGCACAGGGAGAGAATTAACATTTGAAGAATCGGTAATGTAATAAATCAGCAAGAAAAGCAACATTGTAACAATGCACAGAACGAACCAACACACAGTCGTCCGTGCGGCGATCAGGCGCCAAGGGTGGAACGGGAGGAGAGGAGTGGTACATTCCACTCCGCTCCCTTCTTCATGCTAGTCTGCTGATTTCTCGTGCAGTATGCACTGACTGCTCATGTGCCCACCTCCAACTCGTCACTCGAGTTGTTTTCGTCTTTGCACAGTCGAGATGCACCTGTGACTCACGTAGACTTCATTTGTCTGTGTAGTTTTGGCTGCTTTTCTATATATAATCCACCAAGACACCCGACCACGGTAGTAGCAAGGTGGGAGGGGGGGTGTGTACAAAGGTAGGGACGTAATGATTGGGAGTGTATGAGTCGCACTTAGTGAGAATTCCACGGTTTGCAGCCCGAATGGGGTTCAACGGCTTACCCACGCCTCTCTGCGCTGGGTAGACACACGGTCAGTCTCATGCATAATTATTTATTTAATGCTAAACACTTCTGAAAAAACACGGTTGTCTAAAACGGGTTGGTGTGAGAATACAACAGTAAGTGAATGAAAAGATGGAACTCTGGAGAGAGCAAAATACAACACAATAGTGTACCCGCGGCATAACAAACGCTGCATGGCTCAGACGTGCATGTGGACTCTTAGCACAGACGAAAGGGACTAACTGGGTGGTCGGTGAGTTTTTGCATCCGGGCAAATGGGCGGCAGTGTCAATGCCTAGAGAGCGAGGGTAGACACCGGCCGGTGAAAAAGGAGTGTTGGTGGGCAGTGAAATGTCTTCCGTGTTCCTGCAGGAGCATCTAAGAAGACGCATGTTTGTCGCGGATACGAATAGCTGTAGGTAGCGTGTAAAACAGTTTGCTATGGTGCACGCGGTTGTGCGTCGTAATCGAAAACTTTTTTAAAGACTGCTTACTTTATTGTGCTTTAACCTCAGTTGTAAAGGATTGTTTTAAGGATCCCATGGGATACCCCTCGCAAACCGTTTCACATGCTGCATATGGTGATTCACCTCCGCGAGAAACATGCCTCTATGAACAGTCAACGTAGCTCGGAGGTGCATGACATGCACATGACATTAACCTGACCTGCACTGCATGTGGCCTGTACGACAGACGAATATAAATGACGGCATTTTTTCTGTGTCGTCGCGTCCGAGTTGGTGGATGTGGCCCTACGAATTGTTGTCGTATCCAATGGTCTTGGAGTTGGTGGGCGTGGCTCCTTCCTGCGTGCGCCATAGGTGTCTCACTTGTCGGTGGCTTAGTGAATCCACGCCCCTTCCGGCGTGGTTTCCATGGTTGTCTTGCCTTAGTGAATCTATACTATAATAAAAGGCAAAGACCTCACTGACTCACTCACTCACTGACTGACTCATCACTAATTCTCCAAATTCCCATGTAGGTAGAAGGCTGAAATTTGGCAGGCTCATTCCTTACAGCTTACTTACAAAAGTTGGGCAGGTTTCATTTAGAAATTCTATGCATAACGGTCAACAACGTCTGCCGTGTTGAACTTTCTTATTTATGGCCCCATCTTCAAGAAATTTGGTAGGCGGCTTCCCTGCGCTAACCGAAACCAATGTACATACTTATTTCGGTGGTATGACGCCACTGTCAGCCACCATATTAAACTTTCCAATGTCAGTAGTTCTCCAACTTCCCGTGTAGGTAGAAGGCTGAAATTTGGCAGGCTCATTCCTTACAGCTTACTTACAAAAGTTAAGCAGGTTTCATTTTGAAATTCTACGCGTAACGGTCATAACGGTCAACAACGTCCGCCATGTTGAACTTTCTTATTTATGGCCCCATCTTCACTTGGTAGGCAGCTTCTCTGCGCTAACCGAAACCAATGTACGTACTTATTTCGGTGGTATGATGCCACTGTCGGCCGCCATATTGAACTTTTCAACGGTCTTTGTTACTTATGGGCCCATCTTCAAGAAATTTGGTACGCGGGTTCCCAACGCTAACTGAATCCTACTTACGTACATATATACGTCCATAGCCTGCAGCTCGGTCACCATGTGAGGTGGTGTCGGGTCCCCCATCCCAATGCCTCCCACGTTGTTGGCTGCCTGCCTATATAAGGCCGTCCGTCGCTCCGGTCTCTACATTCCTTGCTTCGCCACAGGATTCACGTCTCCCTGCTGATAACTACAGCCTTTTTATTTAATCCTAATGTTTTATTGTTCATTTATTACGATTATAGTTATTGTGTAGGTATTTTAGACTTACTTTACATTGTTCAGGTACCCATTTCCTTTATCATTCCAACCGTACCCCCATTAACATGTCTATCGAGGTGTTCACCATCGATCAAAGAACTGTCACTTACCGAGTGGTTTCCATGCCCGGAGATGGCACCTACCTTTTCCATTCTCTTTGTTACATATTGCACAGCCATATCAGGCTTACTCTTGATATCCGGAGGAACATTGTGTCTTATGTATTGAATGACAGGGACAGGTTCAAGGTGTGGACTGATGACGGTACAGGAGATAATTATACTACACAGGAGCACTATAAGAGTGAAATGCTTAAGCCCTTCAACTATGGATCTGCATGTGAGTTGATGGCTGCCGCTGAATTGTTCGGTTGTCTCTTTCAAGTACCGAAATGGACAAATATTTTATACCTTTCGACAATGCCTCTTAAACATCTTAGATTCACAGGTGACGATTTCAGTAGTGGACACTTTGATGTTTATGAATGTTTAAACTCTTAAAAGCTGGATGTGAAGTTATCGATGAAACCGGTTGTATACTAACAACGCTTGACAGATGCCGAATGTCTCTTCAACACAACTCTTACAAATACTGTCGTAATTGAAACAAACCATGAAACTCAAGCCGATTATGACAACAGCTATCCAAGCTGTGAGATCTGAAACAAGATTACTGTTCACATGGCCAACTGTACTTTGCATGCTCAAGAGTAAGCTCAGCGCACAGCTTGGTCATATTACAACCGGAGGGCGAACTCACAATGTGGTATACAAAGAGATCCTTAACAAATAATTATTGGTATATTTTCCCTCAGTTTAAAAAGGTTTAATTTTCTTCTTAATAAAAATTTTCCGCTGCGAAGTGCAAGTAATTTGCTAGTTATATATATAGTTAGAGATCCACAGACCAATACACCACACATTATTAGGATAAAATAAAGGCTTTTTTTCTCTCCCAAGACACTTTTCACAATCCTCTCCAGATGTAAGTCACAAAATACAGTAAATCATACAATAATTTGCCTTTTTTTCCTCCTTCTCTCCTCCAGTTGAGTGTTGCTTGCTGCCTCCTGACTCTTACTCCTCCATGTGTGGCAGTGGGTTCACTTTTATACCAGACTCAAGAGTGTTTCTGGTGCAACGTCATATCCTCTGGGAAACATGTCCGGGTCATAAGAAAAGTAGGGAGGTCATCCTCATGACAGCACCCTCTATTGATACATAGGAACCCCAACAGGGCTGGATCACTGCCACCTAGCATACAGAGGTTGGAATAACTCATGATTACAGTCTATTGCTGATCCACTATTTCCTGCCAGCTGAACAGAAAGTTATTTCTCCGGTCTGCTGTCCAATACGCTTTTGTCATTGCTCTGACCTCCTGTCCAGGTGATGTATATTTCCTTGTTTTACTCGGGATTCCTGTTCTCCTCCTTCTATTTTATATATATATATATATATATATATATATATATATATATATATATATATATATATATATATATATATATATATAATTTAGAGATGTAACAACTAATTGATTATTAAAAATGTTGGCAATGATCACTTTCATTGATCAGTTGATTACATCATTAGGATGAATACATTGTTTTGCGCAATTGCATCACTATTTCTTGTGAACACATTTGAAAAAAGGCAGACAATAAGCAAGTGCCAGAAAAAACAGTGTGACCTAAGACTTTTTAAAGAGTTTGAAAACACTTTACTCTGAATGCAGAAAAAAAACGGTTGTGAGTTGCAAAAAATGTATAGATCTGACCTTGTATGGCACTAGAGCACAACGGAGGTGCACAAACATTTGAATAGGAAACGTACCATTACAGGTTTTGTGGAATAGGAAGACTCGCTGTTAATCCAGTATGCTCAGGGTTACTTCAGCGTTATGTGATACACATATATAAGTTGTGGTAGATAGGGGGCGCTCTCGCTCCCTTGAACCCCTGTCCATGACTCCAGACACCAGGTAAAAGTCCTCAAGTTGACTTTATTACTCTTCCACAGTGCACAAAGCACACTCTCCACCACAATACTCATATAAATCACAATAATACACAATAATCAATCCTCCAGCTCCCAGACGCGTTGCCACCCTTCCACCCAGCTCAGCTCGCCGTCTGGGAGCTCCCACAGTCCTTTTATATTCCCTGACCCGGAAGTTTTCTCAATCCCCAGTCCATGTGATCCTCAATCACTTCCGGGTCAGGTAAAAGTTCTTTTCTTCACCTCGGAAGCCTGTCGCTCTTCCTATGACGAGCTTCCGGGTCATAGGGCCCAAATGAGTCCTCGGTCCTCCCTGCAGCACCCTCTTGCGGCACCTGAGGTATCCAGCAGGGCTGAGGATAAAAACTACATCATCCATGATTCCCTGCTGGTCTTCAGGGCACCTCCATACTGCAGGGAGGGCTCCATCTGGCGGCCTGGGGGTATTGGCCGGGATGATAAGCCGGCCAAATATCACAAAGTGCAATGTTTGCTAGGCTAAGCATAATGACATCACTTTCAGTTTGAATAGTCCAGCTATGTACAATGCAAATAAAACACAAGCATACATGACAAAGTTATGATGGGTGACTAAAAAGTATGTCAATAGCCACATATTTTTGAAGCAGTCACTCTCCTAAATTATTGTGTTGCACTACACTTGCATTCACATGCGATGTTAGTGTGTGTGTGTTTACAAAAATTGTTGCAATTAACACAAGTGCCTGTGTGAGCAGAAAAACTTTTTTTCCCCAGTATTGTATTTAAAGGAAATCAAAAACTCTGAGAGTGTGGCAGAGAATCTCACAGCATATCAACCACAACTGAAAGGTTTATTGTTCCTTCTGAGTCAAAAGAGCGGGGTGCAAAGGCAAAAGTTCCTGACTAGTTAGTTGGCTATCAGAATACAACTAATTTTTTTATACAGACACGATTACGGTATATGTAAGTACTGCTGCAGCAAGCCTAGTGTAGCCAGATTTTGTGGCAGGATCACACAATTTTAAATGTGAAAATCTAACAGCACACTCCCAACAGCAAATGGCATGCGGTAGGCTGTGATATTATGTTGGCTCCAAGCAAATGTGACAAAGAATGTGCAGCGTTTAAAGGTTTCCAGATACAAAAAAAGGCCAATGATGATCCTTTGCCAGTAAACCTTCTCTTTCATAGAAACTTGGAAATAAATGCCTAGTAACTTAAATTATATGTTTAATTTTAAAGTGTGTGTGTAGTGTGATTCTAAATACAGAAGCCAAATTCCAAGTTTATTTAATTTATTGATAACTGTTGTTTTTAAGTGATGTGTGTGTGTTCATTGCACAACCACAGCCAGAAGTGTTACTAAATGTTATATTTATTACTATTTATTTTCAATGTGTTATTATATAAATGTTGTACAAAAAACTAGTTTTCGTTTAAAATATCTACAAATACAAAAAATGCATTTCTAAAAATTGTCTGTTTATTTGGTGAAAAGTTCCATTGTATGGATTTTGTATTTAATTTTAGATGAAATTTCTTTACAATCAACAAATGAATCCATGATGAAAATAATAATTACTTGCAGCCCGAATATATATATATATATATATATATATTGTGAAGTATAGCGGCCCGGACACACACAGGCGGACACCGTTTTATCCATCACACCACGTTTATTTACACTATTTACAAGGAATATAAAATCCAAGTGCACCGCCACCAAACCCCCCCGAAGTCTAGGCTCTCTCTAGCCACTTTCTTGTCCCACAACACACTCGGGCCTCTCCTTGCCTCCTCCGCCACGACCTCGTCCTCCTCCTCGCCCGACTCCAGCCTTGATTGCAGGACAGCGGCTGCTTAAGTAGGTGGCTGATTGGTGACCACACCCAGCCACCTGCCACAATATATACAGTATATATATATATATATATATATATATATATATATATATATATATATATATATATATATATATATATATATATATATATATATACTAGAGGGCTCTGCCTCCTGCTTGCTTTGCTAACCAACCCATGGGCAGGCGCAATGCGCTAGCCACTGCATGGCTCTGCTGCTCGCATATGGGGAAGTGGATGTACAATTTAAACAGATTGTTATTTTCATGGGTATTTTTACATGTGCATAATAAAACTAACTATTTTAAATTATAACGAGTAATTAACCATTGTAAAATATAGTAAAACGTAATAAATTGACAGAAAATTAAGTTTCATGTTGCATTAGATGTGTTCATTGCATTATACGTTTTCATTCTGTTTGGCTTTGATATTAACATGGTAATACATTTTAAACTTACACTTTTACTGTAAAACCTCAATAAAAACAATATTTGGAGTTAGCTTTTCTTCAGTATCGTATTACATTTTGATTCTGTGTTTGTAGTTACATTGTGATTACAATACAGTACAATTTATTTTTTGTATAGACCAGTGGGCTTTAACCGGCCCTGCCTCTTGACAGCCCACCAGCCTTGACTCTCTAAGAAGACAAGAAAAAAACTCCCAAAAAAACCCTTGTAGGGGAAAAAATGAAAGAAACCTTGGGAAAGGCAGTTCAAACAGAGACCCTTTCCAGGTAAGTTGGGCGTGCAGTGGGTGTCAAAAAGAAGGGGGTCAATACAATACACAGAATAGGAAAAAATCCTCAATACAGTATAAAAATAAAAATTTTAGAAGTACGGAGCAGAATTTAACAGTAGATGATATCACATAATATGATTTGGATTTTATTTAGAGTCCTGGTGACCTCATTCTTCAAGCTGCCTCCCCCATTTGGCCATTCCACAGCTGAAATAGCACTAATCCAATGAAAGGACCCCTCTTTCCCACGATTTCTGCGATCCTCCATCAGGAATGACTTTCCCTTAGGCAGGCAAAACAACTTGGCAGGTAGGCTGTGGCACCAAGTGCCACATTTGAGTACCGAGAAGAGAAACAGAATAGGTGAGGGTTAGTATCAAATTATAACTATCATGTTACTTATGTTTTAGTGCTAATGGCAACAGAGATGCAGTCTGTACAGTTAATTAGCAGCTCTAGTCAGGATATGCTAAACTGAAGAGTCTTCAGCCGGGATTTAAAAGCTGAGACCGAAGGGGCACCTCTTAGGGCTCATTTATACTTCACGCTCAGAACGTGTACACGCTTGCATCAAGGCTGCCACATATTCTCAGCTTTTATTTGATGCGTCCTCTGAGCAGGTCCTCAGAAATTAACGCGACGTGTGCGCGAGTTGCAGTACCAGCAAAAAGTCGGGGGGCGCAGTGTGCTAAAAGTTGAAATGTGACGTCAGAGTTTCTGTTTACTATCTACATGTGACAGAAAGCCACTTTGCGGATCCTACGAGATCAGTGTGCGCGCTTTGATGTTTGATGAATGGTTCGATGTGGTGAAGCAAAATGCCGACATACAGATGTATTCATGGTGCTTTTATATTCAAGCGTTGCATATTCCCAATCGTAATGACACGATACATTTTAAAAGTCTCACATACCGTCTTCTTTGCCGTCTTTTTTTCTAGGGCTTCTGACAGCAGCAGATCGCCAGCTATAGATCGCCACATCGAGCACATTAAATGTATGATATTCCAACTCTCTGCACATTTAGAATCCTTAGATTTATACTTGATATCACTTTCATGATGAAATGCATTAAAGTATGTATGTTACATGTTACAGATAAATCGGTAATTTCCTTTAAATAATGAATACTGTTAATAATTACACATATGGGGGTGACACGGTGGCGGAGCGTTAGCGCTGCTGTCTTGCAGGGAGTTACGTCACTGATATTTCCTGCCTGGAGTTTACATGATTTCCTGCTGGGTTTCCTCAGTGTGCTCCAGTTTCTTTCCAAAGATATGCAGATTTGGTTATACTAAAATGACGCTAGTGTATATGAGTGCTTGTATTCACCTTGCGATGAGCTGATGCCTTCTCCAGGGATTGTTTCTGCCTCGTGCCCAATGGTAGCTGAAATGGACACATCCCTGGGCTGATGGATTTAATCATTAAACATCCTTTACAGAAATATTGCGGTAAGGTTTCATTGGAATTTAATGGTTGTTTCAGGCAATTCACAACACAGCGAAGCTGAACCTGTTCTCACCGTGATAATATCTCGCACTTTCACTTGGTGGATTCCTCCAGATTTACGTAAAGTAAGAGCGCAATTATAAACAGGGATGCCTCCATATGTTAAAAGGAGGATTTGAAATCTGCCCTAAACTTAACCGGGAATAGTGTAAGAATTTAAGAACTAGAGTTATGTCTTCGTATTTTCTTGTTCTTGTAATAATTCTGGCAGCAGCATTTTGGATTAACTGGAGGCTGTATAAAGAACTGTTTGAACATCCAGTGAACACCGCATTGCAGTAGTCAATCCTACTAGAAATAAATACATTAATTAATTTCTCAGAACACAACGTATAACCTGCCCGTGAGTGAATATTGTTTCTTTCTGTCTAATAAACCGACTTTTACGAATGTTTTTCTCTGTGTGTGCTCCAATTGGAAAACCAAAAGAAATTTAACCAATTGTATTTTAATTGTTGTAACTCCTTGAATATAGGCATCAACCAAATAGGTAAATGTAAATGCAATACCAGCATTTTCCATCACAGATTTTCAGATGACTTGTCCATCATAGGTGTAATTAATAATGGGAGGATGTAGAAGTGATGCAGAACTACATGTACCTGGGGGTTCACATAAACAACAAACTGGACTGGTCTGACAACACATTATACAAGAAGGGCCAGAGCAGACTATTTGCTAAGGTGACTCTTGTTTTTTGATGTGTGCAGCAAGCTGCAGGAAATTTTCTATTAGTCAGTGAGATATTGATGTCCTACACTGCAGTCTCCAGTGGAAGCAACCTGAGCACAAAAGAAGCACAATGCCTAAACAGAAAAGCCTGCTCCATCACAGGGCGAACCCTGGATATACTGGAAGCTGTTTTGGAAAAGAGGATGATGGCAAAATTGAAATGAAAATCCCCTCTATCCCCTAAGTACTCTTTTGGAGCATTTTTAGCACTGGTTCATTCTACCATGTTGTTATAAGAAGCATCTCTGGGGGCCTTTTCTGCCCACTGCTACTAGGCAATACAGTGCTTCCACCCAATATGCTTGTTATGTTTAATTATTTATTCAATCTGTCTGTCTGTCTGTTAAATGATTGATTGGATGTATTATATTGGATGTATATCTGTCCTGTGGTCTGTATTCTTGTTTTTGCTGCTGTATTCATTTGAATTTCCCTGTGAGATTAACATAGTTTATCTAATCTAATTATCTAATCTAATCCTTAAATTAGTTTGTTTTATTGACTAAACTAGCATTATGATGTACCAACCCACTTCTTGGCTTTTGACCCACACTGCACAAAAGTTCTGTAATTGTTATAAGAGATTTCTCTCTAAGGCAGAGTAGCCTCCAATTGATTGTAGTGAACAGAACATTAAAAAATCGGATAAGAGGTTATTGTTAAAAAGGCCTGAAGACTCCTGCAGAAACGAACACACGGGCAGGAAATTACATAAAGCTGGCTTGGAACGTTTGCAGGCCTGTTTTTGTCATTTATAAAAAAAACATTTGTGCCTTCTGTAATGTTTGGCCTTGCAGCGGTTCATATGACACTAGGAACTAGGCATGAACTGTTTACAGTTTATTCAGAGAAAGAAACAATTCAAAAATGAAATTGCTTAATTTATTTATTTAGAAAGAATTTAGTGCCATGTCCTTGCAAACCACACCCACCTTCCTTAGCCCCTGACTACTGGATTTTCCGAGCTTAGGCTTTTGTACAAGAGCATCAAGCCCACATGCTCCTGGCATGCTGTATAGCCTATGTCACAACATGTAGAAACTCTGAAAAGTAAACTATGCAGAGAATGCCTCCTTTCCATATGGGATTGCTGGTTTGTTTTTTTACTGTTTTATTCTACCCAGGCAGCACTTTTGTTGTTCGGTTCTGATTGGTGCACCTCACTGGTGAAGTGGAGTTTATATAGCTGGTCCTGAAGTGCTACTGTAACTGCAGGTTTTCATTACATTTACATTTATTTGCTTTTATCCAATGCAACTTACAAAAGAGGTCAACATAATTGAATAACATCAGTCTAGGGATTATTTGGAGATAAGTGTAACAGGACAAGGGTACAAAATTTATCATCCCAGATGAAGAGCTCAGAACAAAATACAAGTCCCAGATTTTCAAAACCTAACAGCTAATATTTGACAGTCATTCAAACCGTTTATTTGGGGACCAGCTTTTCCTGCAAATAAACCTCTTTTCCTTTCATTTAAATTGGCTTGTTTTTAAGATAAAGTTCTAATCTGAATTGCTTCATTTTTTCCCTTAGATGGCATCCTTACAAAAATTAAAGATGAGGTGAGCCAATAAATGACATATGTCAGGACCTCAAACTCCAACTCATTTCATTCCAACCAGTTTCTTAATTAGAAGCCAGTTCTTGTTGTTAATTAAACCTGCTATTCAATTTCATGGCTTGCTGCTGCTCTCATTCTGCCAGAGCAGACATTTCCAAAACCTTTGTCATTTGTCTAAGCTCACAATTAAAATGTTTTGCTGGGGCTGAGCAGATAACATTACTGAGACCTTCACCTTTCTTTATTTTCAGACATTGTATGATGGACACAGGTTAACAGGTCGTTTATTGCCTTGTTTTTTATCTCATTATTGTAAAGGCAGCTCATTGAGGATAAAAATAATTAATTAAGGGATTTCAGTCTCAAATAGGAAATCAATTAAAATTAATTCAAAAGAGTTAATTAGATTAAAAATCTGCTCACTAATTAAAAGGGTTAGAATAAAAACCTGCTGCTACAGTAGAGCGGCTAAAGTTGGGAGATCCCTGACATAAGGCATAGTTCTATTCACATATTTAAATATTACTGTTTTGTAGTTGTGGCTTAAAAAGAAGTAGCATTAATTTGAGAGAATAGATATTATTTAAATTAGTTTGTCATAGAGATTACAAAATGAAATATGAAAAAGTCACTGTTTATGCTAATCAGATTACCCTCTTTTTTTTTTTAGGATTTAAGACTACAAGGAAGAAGTAGAAATCAAATTTTGCAGAGAGTTCAGTTCCAAGTACAAATTAGCCTTGGTTTAATAGATTTCTTAAAATGACAGCCTTCAGACATTTTGGCAAGCTCCAAAACATTATTTGGGACCCCTTTAATATACCAATTGAAATATCAGCTGGCATTTAACTTAATTAGGCACATTATTAAATAGTATGTCTGTGGTCACCCTTTCATGGAAAACATTTCCAATTCTGTACATTTTTTAAAAAACCTTTTCTCTGCCCTGTTGTGTATGTTTATAGTTAAACATAACACTGTACACTCCGTCACTTACATGTTCTGTTTATTCATGGATAATAATGGTGTGGTTTTCAGCTGTGTAGAATTCGCCAATAGGTAAAATCTGTAATCATTTTTTTTCTTTATTTCACTGATTTCTTCTGTCACATGATTATTTGAGTCAAGGCAATGACTGGTTCTCGATTGTGCCATGACAAGATTGCATGGTGGCAAATGCATTGAGGAAAAATGCATAGAGGGGCAAATGCACACAGCAAGAAAACTCTCCTTTGGGTTGGTTTTACTTACTGGAAAGATCTTTTTTTTTTAATAAAAATACTATAAATCAAATGAAATTGGGGCAAAATGAAGGGGGAAAATACTATACACAAGTGAGGGGAAACTACAAAACTGTTAGTAAAAAAAAAAGGGGGTAACTGTGCTGTGCAATTTATCGCACAACATTATGTGCAGTCCCTTGCAACCAGTCAAAAAGTGGCACCCATCCAAATGTCAGCCAGGTGAACCAGTTCATTTCCCACCCCTATTTGGGTGCCTATAGCTCTAGAGGGAAAAAATTCACAAACTTCAAGAGCAGAGCATGTCATACAAATGCAGAAAAGATAACAAACATATAAACATACAGGGAAATTGTTTTACTTAAATTTAGTCAGAACAGTCATATGCTAGTGGGGAGATCAAAAAGCTAAGTGATTTGATGGAATCCAGAAAATTTACATTTTTTCTTTTCCACTTTGAAGATTTTTTCTATGGTTACGTAACCTCCATTTTCATTATTTTAAAAAAAATTGTATCAACATTCCGTAAGTAATTTAAAAATCAAATTTTAATAATTAGTAATTTCAAAATATTAAGATGCTTTAAAATGTATTCTGCAGTTTTACAACTTCTTTGGTTTAAGGCAGTAATCAATATATTTTTTATATATTTTCCTTAATGTTTTTTCTAACATTATCTATATATATAATTCACTAAGGGCACGCAAGACACTGAGCGCAAGCAAGACACTAAGGACACGCAAGACAGAGCCCCGCCCACCAACTCTAAGACCATGGGATACACTCGACAGAGCCCCTTCCACCAATCTAACCCTCCTACCGCGTCATGGGATATGCACAACAGAGCCACGCACACCAACTGTAACCGTCCTGCCAAGTCCAGCGTCACTCTCGAGGCACGCAACAACTCACCAAACACAGCCTCAGTCACTTTCGTCTGTACAAAAGTCCACATGCACCTCTGAGCCATGTTGACTTTATACCGCACGCAAGACAGAGAGCCACCATCGCCAACTCACAGAGCCCCGTCCGCTAACTCTAACTAAAGGCAAGGAAGACAGAGAGCCACGCCCGCCAAAACCCGCACGTCAACTCTAAGTAAGGGCAAGCAAGACAGAGAGCGCACACAAGACAGAGAGCCCCGCCCACCAACTCTAAGACCATGGGATACGCACACATTTAGTGTATAAATAGATATAAATAATTGCATGTAAACGATTCGCCAAAATCTGTTGTATGTAAACGATACTGTTTAAAACGTTATTGTTTTTTCATCAGAAAACCCGCTTTCCACGTCTACGTGTATTAGTTTAAATGGCACTTTTACCACTCGCAATAGGGCGGACGCGCTGACTTATTGTGTCGACTGGGCAACACAGTGAATGCGGCGTCTATCTATATATGTCTATGTTTTCCGTAGCCTGCTACAGGAAGGTACTCTCTCGACCATTGGCAATGGTTTTGCTCCTTGCTATTTTCGTTATACTGCGACGGTGGTTTCCTAAGCCTTTGTTATACTGAATTCCTTTCTCACTGTTTTCCATTCCTATTCCTAATACACTGAACGAAACTGAAAATCTAACAAGTGACATGACAGACTTTATTTGCTTTATATGTGTTGGTATGTTTCAAGTTTAACTATTTCCTTCGTTAAACCTTCCCAGTGTCCATGCATATGTGTTAGTTTCGGTGGGATTTGTAACTATAAACTACTTTAGTAAAATGGTTTATTTCTATGAAGTGCATCAAAAAATAAATCTTTAAGGTTTTTTTATTTTCATAAAGTTAATGTGAATCTCAAAGCAAGTTCTAAACATTACAAGCACCTTACAGCAGTGTCCAAGCAGTCTGAGAAAATCAAATAATTTACATGTTGAAAATCTCTGTGTAGGTTTGTTGTGAAGCTTTATACCTCTAGTATGAATGTGTTGTTATTGTACATTGTTGAAAAGAAGTAAATAATAAATAACACAGCCTTCATTGCTTCAGTGATTATTATATATTGTCAATAATGGCTAGGTATGTAAATATCTTGCACCAGACACTAGGTTTGCTAATTCCATCATAGCATTTCTGTTGTAAAAAAATATATGAGATTGCAAGCAATTACTGTGTATTTATCTCTATGCTTCCAAATAGTGGAATATTATACAGGCAGCTTTATTCCATTTCTCCATAACAATTATAACCTATATAAAATGTGCTGGAAAAATGTTATTTATTAAATTGATAATTCAGAATGTTGTTTTCTTAAAATATATGCATTTCATATGGTGGAATTGAATAAAAAATGTACCTGGAATGTTATTTTTTGAAAAAACTATTCCTCATATTGCTTAAGTACACATTTGCATTTGGACTGCTTATGTGTTAAATCAACATCTAGAATTCACAAGAACCTTGCTTTGACAGGCAAAAGTAAGATATGTATGCATGTGTACTTAATATGTATTAAAATAAACTACAAGGAATTTGTTTTGCTTTCATCTTTTGAAATGATTTACAAACAGCATCTCAGCACATCAAACAAGCAGGAACATAGCAGCAGAAATCAGTGTTTACTTTGAAGAATTCCTCCAGTTAATTTTTCCATGAAATTCCAAGAACCCATTGAGATTCTTATCTTGGGGCTTGTCTGTCGTAAAAAGCTTTCACTGATATTGTCTCTGCATTGTAAAGATCATGTTTCTGATATTCTTGTAGTTTCTAGAAACCATCTTGTCTATTTTGAAAAGCTCATCCCCATTTTTAGACATGTAGAATTGAATCAAGTGTAAGTTCATTGCAATTCATAATAAGTGCTCAGAAAGAGATACAATTATAAACTGTAGAAACATACCTTATAACTGAACCAAAGTCTAATTGCCTTTTTTGGATTTACTAGTTACTGACTGTTGGTTTTTTGCCTGTGACCATTAATAGCAAGTACTTTCATGCTGTAAGTGTGTCCTTTTGGTTTAGCATATGTCATGTTCTAGCCTAGCTTTACAAGATATTTGGATGTGTTACCCTTGGTAATAATCTAACTTTGCACTGTTTTTCCTAGTGATTCTTAGTATCTTGTCTTGGATTGTACAGTGGTGCTCACTGCTGGAGCAGCTATGTGAAAAAAGATGAATTGTTTTACTAACTGATTAGGTAAATTTTAATTCTCAGACCCCTTGCTTATTTATAAGACTAAGAATGAGTAATTTGAAATCTTGAATTTTTCCCTATAACAGCTTATAGGACAAATCAAACTTAGATAAAATGCTGTAACATCTTCCTAGAGCACAGTAACAATGAACAAAAATGTATTTGTGAACATAAAAAGAATCTGAAATCCTAATAATTTATTTCAGCATCTTGACAATTAATGTATATGAACAAACCCAGAACAGGGTGCCAATTTAGTTTTACCATTTCACCTAACCTGTATGCCTTTGGACAGTGGGAAGAAACCCATACAGACACGAGGAGAACATGCAAACTCCACAGAGGGAGGACTCGGGATGCAAACCCTGATCTCCCTACTGTGAGGCAGCAGCACTACTACTGCGTCACCCATATATCATATTTTTAAGCAGAAATTATAAAATTTAAGGTTTTTCATTTACAACCCCATTTTCAAAAAAGTTGGGATGCTGTGTAAAATGTAAATAAAAACAGAATGCAATTATTTGCAAATTATGTAAACCCTATATTTAATTGAAAATAATACAAAGGCAACATATGAAATATAGAAAATGACAAATGTTATTGTTTTTTCAAAGATATATGCACATTTTGAATCTGATTCCAGAAACATGTTTCAGAAAATTGGGACAGGGGTATGTTTACCACTGTGTTGCATCACCTCTTCGTTTAACAAAAATCTGTTAACATTTGGGAACTGAGAAGATCAATTGCTATAGTTCTGAAAGTCAAATGGCCCATTGTTGTCTGATAAAGGATTTCATCTTCCCAACAGTTCAGGGTCAGTTCAGGGTTTTAGTGGGTTTCAAATATGGACTCTAGGCAGATCAGTTTAGCACCCGGACTCTTTTACTGTGGAGCCATACTGTTTTAAAGTGTACAGAATTGCCTTGCAGAAATAAGCAAGTTCTTCCTTCACTAAAAAAACACAAAGTCTGAATGGTAGCATTTGTTGCTCCAATACATGTACATATCGTTCATTATTAATGGTTCTTTCCCAGATGAGCAAGTTACTCATGCTATTTGCACTGATGAACCTCCATACCATCATGGCTTTTAAAGTGTGTGTTGATGACAAGCTGGATTGTCCCTCTTCTGTTTACGCTGGAGAATTTCTCATTTTGATTTGTCAGTCCATAGGACAATTTTTCACTTCACCTCAGTCCATCTTAACCTCCTTAGCATTGAATTTTATGCCAAAAAAAAAAGCATGTTAAAAGTGTTGGGTTTTTTTGACATGAAGAATTACATTTTTATTAAAGCTAAAAAGTATAGTATTTGTTAGTTTTTGAACATCACACTTTCCAGGTATGAGTTAGATTCTGTTTTTTTCTTCTGTTGGAGGTATATAATCAATAAAATATCTATCAATAAGACACTCTTGATTGATGTGCAATTTGCTGGGTCGACCACATCTCTTTAGTGGTAGTGTTAACGGTGATTGTTCAGCAATAATTTGTTCTAAAAGCTAGTATGTACAGTTTGCATGAGATATAGTTTTGCCAGCTCCTTGTTTGTAAAACACGAATGCATTCCAAATGCACTGTTCCACCAGATGACGAAATATCATTTTGCAATATTTCTTTTGTTGCCTCCGCATAAAGGGATTGAAAGTCAATTCTTGATCTGCACATTCTACACCTCCCATCGTGCTATTGTAGCTAACCACAGCACAAGTCTCCATAACCTACTTGTTGCCTTTTGCCTGTACAGAGACCATAGCTACATTATGTACAGTGCTAATAAGACAAACATCTTTTTTGTCTTTCCATTTCAGTGCAAGTACTTTAATTTTTGCTAAGCTACTAGTGCACCTCGCTGTAATTTAGCAGTGCCAAAGTCTTCAGGCATGGATCAGACACCCTGTTCCATATGTGTCAGTCTTTCTTTGCAGCAAGATGTGAAATAGCTCTGGAGAAGTATAAAAATTGTCTATAGTTGCACAGTAACCTTGATCAAGCAGAGCAACTATCAAAGTCAGCACCGATGACAGCAACTCTGTACTGATTGTATTTCAGATCAAACATTGTCCCTTTTCTTGTGTATGGAACCGAATTCCAAATGCCTCCCGTTTTAGATTAAAAAAATCATAAAACTTTATGCCAAGTCTTTCTCTATTTGATGCAATGTACTGTATTCATGATGGTCTGCCCTTATAACCCGTGAGTCTTTCATTGATGCTGACATCACAGTCTGGAATGTAAATGCTCCAAAAATTTTGCTACAATGGCCTGGTATATCTGTCAGATTTTCTTCAGTTTGGGTGCTGTATGGGTATTTTATTGTTGGTAAAGTGCAGTTATTTCGTAATTAGTGATAACCTACACTCAAACATAATTTCTCCAAAGAACGATGTTTCCAAAATTTTGTTCTTGGACCAGTATCATTGCTGCTCAGGTTTTATTTACTGCAAGTCCTTGCAATATCAATAAGCCTATAAAGGCCCAGATATCACCAGCAGTTACTGGTTCCCATCCTTTTGAACGTGAAAACTCCTTAGGTGTATAGTTATTTGCCCAACACTGTTCAGCGCAACATTTTGTCTTGACATCAATTCTGTCAATTACATCATCATTCAGGAATAACTTCAGGTAAGTGAGTGGATCTTGGCTGTCAATGTTCACTTTTATTACTTTCTGTCCCACAAAATCAAAGCGAGGTGGCGCTGGATAATTTGATGCAACTGAGTAACAGGAACCTATTAGTAAAGTTTTCAATTTAGTTTTAAAGTTTTGCTGTTTACACTGTTTTGTAATTGGGTGATCTGGTGGTGCAGCGGCCAGTGTTCATCCCTCAAAACCTCTGGGGGCTCAAGTTGGGGATGGTGAAAGGGGATGGGTGTTATTTACTTCTTAGCACATGAAGGACTGAATGTTTTGTGATAATTAAGAAGTTTTACTGACATATGTTCAGTATTGGGTGTTAGTACAAATATTCATTCGAATGTAATCACTTTGATACCAATCAGTCCACAAATTCATGGAAAGAACTTGAGTGTAGCAGTAAACTAACACTGTGTATAGGTATATATGTTTAAACATCCGTACTAAAGTTACTAGTTTAATAAAACTAATTAAAACTAAATGTATATCTGTACCTTTTGTTCAGTTCTTGTTCTTACTGTCCGTCATTAGACAACTGCTATTTGTGTGTGCATTGTGATACCTATGGCAGCAAGCAATATCTTTAAGAAATGATGTTAATAGTTTTGTGAAATAATGCAATAGTTATTGCAAAATAGCACAATACATTTACAAATTAAGACAACATTTTTGTTTTGAGTGTTGGGAATAAGCTTCTGTAGTTTGACACATTTTAACAGTTTTATTTTCATAATCTTTGTGGGCTTTATCAGACCAAAATAAAACTTTAGGCAGGTGTGAGTTAAAGGGATACTTTGCTTAGATTCCCTCAGATTGTTAAAGAATGTGTACTTCAAGTTGAATTGATACATCCTCATGCACTGTTTTTGTGGTGCGTCTGTGCTCTGTATATTGTCTAAAGACTAAAGACATGTCCATATCTAACCTCCATTTACTCCACTCCCATTCATATAGTTTGCTGTTTATAGTTTGTGTTTTAGTACTTAATAGTTTAAATACTTATTTTTTTGTAAAGTATAAGTCTTAGTTTTTATTTAGAATTTTCTAGTCTGTTTGTTGTTTTACCTGTGTCTTTTGCAGTCATATTTTATTTTTAGGGTAGGAGCGAAAGCTTTATATTCATCATAAATTTAAATCTCCAGTTTTCGATGGATCTTGATGTTTAAAGGTCCCCTGATGCCAAAAGCATTGATATCTCGATGATAGATGTGTGTCTATCTGTGTGTATATGTGTCATGGTTTCTTGAGGATGGTCTAGAGCTAAAATGGCTGGACAGAAACATATCAAACTTGAAACTTAAGTCTGTTATGAGATGACAATGTGCTGATTAGTTTTTAAGCCAAATCGTGCAAGAGAGAGAGGCACTCTAGAGGAACCCTCAAATATTGTAATTCTGCAATTATGATTTCTTCTTGTCAATTGCTCTTGTAATGCCCTATTTTATGATCAGAAAGATCAGCATCAGAGCGGTAAATAATTACTGAAATTTTATGGAATAGTTCCTAGGGCGCAAAACCTACTGATGCTCACGTTTGAATTTTTGTTAGAATGTTTTTGTCGGCTTGTTTGGTTACTTTACCATTCTATGTCAACAGTGAGTGAGAGAGAGTGTGTAATTCAATCAATTAGACAACATTTCACTGGTGGGTAACTATTTGATAGACTATTTCTATAGAATAACTGTTTATTATTTAATTATGTACTATTTGATAGACTATTTCTATAGAATAACTGTTTATTATTTAATTATGTTCTAGCATTTTCTAAATTGAAAAGTTAGCCCCCAGGCTCTTTCAAAATAAGATTCTACAAAACCAATAGCTTTGAAATTTAAAGGGTTATTTTAGGTATTGCAGTGAAATGACTAAAAGACAAATAGTAGTTCAACATAAGCAAAACATCAGTAATGACATAGTACAAAATAACTTGAACGCGCTATCATCTCATGTTAAGGTATACTTCCCTTACAGCACAAGATAAGCACACCTGTAAAACTCAGTAGTTTTCAGTTTTACTTCAGTTCAACAGTACAATAAACCCACAACCAAAACCAAGGGCACCTACCACTCTTTAAGTTGCCATACACTATTAAACTAATTATCACTGCAGGTGACTCTAGATGCCATGATAAAAGCTACTATATAAAAGCTGAGTAGAAACTCAGTTGAGTGTGGGACAGCAACAAGTATACACCTCGCAATGTGTGGTCTGTGGAGCTGGTACAAGCCTGCCAGGTGGTCTGTAAACTCAGAACAGGCTAAGAAATACTGATATTGCTGATTTGACACTTTGAAATGGATATATGCCAGTCTGGCCTGTTACAAGATGTTTTGTTCTAAGCCGTATGGTTAGTTTTGTTTTTAGTAGCTGTGGAGAAGCCAGGTGGAGAGGGTTAATGGGTTTGTTTTACTTGTTGGAGGTCTAGTCATTTTGCTTTGTTGTAAATTCTTTGGAAGCTTTTCAGGAATCTTAGCCAACTTGGGGAGAAAAAAAATAATGCATTTAAAAACACACACTTTATTTATTGTGAGACTTATTTATACCAAAAGAAACATATTTAAGCAAGAATAATTTTACATTCAAAAGTTTCTTTTTCTAGTTTTAAATAAAGAATAAAAAGTGGAAAGTCTTGAACACATTTGGCATCAGTATATTTTGCAGAACCTATTCTAGTATATTATTTAAAAGACTTGGTGAAGACAGCTTTTAAAATATGTGTGAATGATAGAATCATAAACGGATTTGCTTAATTTCAAAGATTGTGCACAAAATTAGTTCTGTTTGTTGTCCCACAGACAAATTGGTGATCAATGGCTAAACAGTAATTCCATCCTGGTCAGTCACTAGACTAGAACTTTTGAATAGTTCAATTGATTTAAAAATAAAGTTCTTTTGTTAGAGGATTTGCAGCTTATTACTGGTAGAGTTCCAACAGTAAATTTTCAGTAACACTAGACAAAAGGTTTCCTTTCTTATAATCTTGTCCTTTCTCTTAGCATGAAGAATTTAATAGTGTGTAATTAAGCATTTCTTTAATTATCAGAAGAATGAAAGTTTAATTCATGTCAGCTTATTATGATTTTGACTGTTTTTTGCAATTAAACAAATAAAGATATGAATATCAAGGTAAAGAAACACCACAAAATGGGGATGTTATCTTCTTTTCTACGTAGCAGTTTTAGAGATTATAAGCTCTTCAGAAGTGAGTCAGAGATAACTTGTGGGAACCTGCCAGTTCACAAAATTAAATTAAACTGCAGAAGGCTGAACTCAGCAATTTGTGATTTATTGTTGATTTACTGTCAGCAGTTTGGACCTTAAAAACTGATTTATAAATCTTAGAACAGTTTAATGTGGTTACGATGTTTGGTCTTCCAGCTTTCTAGGAATTCAATCACAGATATTTTTTTCAAAGCAGTATTTTAAAAGCAAAACCTTGTCTGAGTATCAAGACATAAAATGCTGTGAAAATGTTTATTGTTTATTTTACTTGGGAATGGTGAACAAGTCACAGAGAAGCAGTGTCCTGTTGAGATGGATGAAATAATGTCATTCTCAAAAAAGAAAGAAATTTCTCAATTACACAAATAGGTATCCACACCTGTACTTTTTCCATTGACAATTTAAATGATAGCATTTCATTTCAAGGAAGCGGGGCAGAAAGACACTCCACTTAGAAAGTCTCAGATGTTCAGGGCCATGTTGAGGGCAATCATAAGGATGCAAATCTCAATTTAGAATGTGGAATCTCCAACCCATTGCACTTCTTATTTAACACCTAATTGCTCAGTATCATTAGTAGCAGCATTGCCACATGTATAGTGAAATTCTTACTTGTAAGTCTAACGTACAATACATTGCCACTCTCCAGTGAGATAATAAACAAGAATGCATCAGAATACTTCATTTCTTAATAGAAAATACAAATCAACTCGACTGATGTATAAAGATATTGGAATTTGGTTTTCATAGCATTTTAAAGAAATGTATCTCTTCACACCAGATTAAATAAATAATTTTAATAAAAAGTGATCATGAAGTTCACATTACAACTGTTAACTGCTACAAAGCTTGAGCAGAGTGTAAATTTACATTCCCCCAAGAAACAAACAAATGTTTCTTTTACATTCTGTAACAAGTATAGAGAGTGCTGTATGCACTTTTAAATGAGCTGAATGAATATAAAGTAGAAAAGCAAAATGGAGTGAAACATGCAGTGTTACCCTGGGGTGCAAGAAGATAGATCACCCAGTGATTGCCAATGTTACCTAACCCTCTGTTTGTAGAGAAATTGAGACCAAGGAGAGAATGCCAGAGTTGGCATCACCTTGTGGCCCCCAGAGGGCAGATTGATTCAGGAGGAAACATATGAGATCACAAATGTTGCAGGTGATGTGGAATTGCCTTGCAGACAAGGTCTTTTGAAGACAATGGAAGGCTAAGGTCACTAGACAAACCTCTAAGTTACAGCCCCTGTTGCATATCTACTGCTTGCCTAAGTGACTATGTGATGTGGTTTACAGTTGAGTTAACCGAGGTGAGTAATAGTACACATGATGGCAAAGAAGCTGGAATTGTGGACAGAGAGAGAGAGAGAAAGACTTGGCACTTGGTGTTGTGATGGCATCTTTTATTACATTTTTTGTTCATCTTCTGTCTGAGAATTAATTTTGAATAGTTTGAATTCAGTGGTACAACTTATTTTATTTATCAGGGTCTTCTCAGAAAGAATTACTTACTTTCATTTTCATCAATATTTTGGGATATTTGCATTGTAGTGGCCATCTGTCCCATAATGCATTGCAGAAGTGGTGGCATTATTAGTGCGACTGTATAAAGGTTATCACGTGCATTCCTGGATTATTGGAGTTTAATTTAAAGAGCAATTTTGTGATTCTTATTTTTTCTGACTCATGACAATAGAAATTAACTTCACTGTTGGAAAGTGATTTGGCTTTATAGACAATCTTTCTGACTTCCAGTATCGACCCTTGCCTGTTTTTGTTTTTTTTTTACAACATCCATTCTCCAAGTCATCTCTCCTAAAATTTTTTACTGACTTTTTTGTCCATACACTTGGCAATGGTGCATTGTTGTGGAAACCACATTTCAATGTGATTTCATTGATATTTTTACAATTAATCTTACAATATTTGTACTTGTAAAACAGCTCATGGCACCCATATAACCTGACAGTTAATCACATACAATCAACAAGAGAACAATTTAGACACACAGTCACAGCCCATCAACAACAATGAGGAGCATGCAGGTATTTGTTGTCCATTGATCAGACTAGCAATACGTTTACAGTAAACCATCACTTAGAATAAGCCTTCCTTCAAAGTTTTTGTGTCTTTTCCAGTGAGGGAGATCTGTATGACCTAATTAAGGGGTAACTTCAATAGACTTGCAGTCAAGGCAATGGGAACTGTTTTTTTTTTTTCAGTAAAGAAGCAGCTTTCATTAGAATCAGCATGAGGCTGATTGCTTGGTCCTAGGTGTTTTTCCACGAGAATCAACAATTAAAAAGAAGGCATTACTTTTATTTAGATACATCACATGTACAATACAATACAATACAATTTATTTTTGTATAGCCCAAAATCACACAAGAAGTTCCACAATGGGTTTTAACAGGCCTTGCCTCTTGACAGCCCCCCAGCCTTGACTCTCCAAGAAGACAAGGAAAAACTACCAAAAAATCCCTTGTAGGGAAAAAATGGAAGAAGCCTTGGGAAAGACAGTTCAAAAAGAGGCCCCTTTCCAGGTAGGTTGGGCGTGTAGTGGGTGTCAAAAAGAAGGGGGTCAATACAATACAATACACAGAACAGAACAAATCCTCAATACAATATAAAAATAAAAAATTTAGAAGTACGTAGCAGACTTTAACAGTAGATGATATCACATAACATCTAGCCATCAAGCTGCCTCCCCCATTTGGCCATTCCACAGCTGAAACAGCGCTGGGCCAGCAATTCTGATGAAAGGACCCCTCTACCCCACGATTCTTGCGATCCCTCATCAGGGATGGCTTTACCTTAGGCAGGGAAAAACAACTTGGCAGGTGGGCCATGGTACCAAGTTCCACATTTGAGTACCGAGAAGAGAAACAGAATAGTGACAAATTATAACTATTATGTTACTGTTTTAGTGCTAATGACTAACAACAGAAATGCAGTCTGTACATTTAATCAGCAGCTCTAGTCAGGATATGCTAAACTGAAGTAGTGAGTCTTCAACCGGGATTTAGAAGCTGAGACCGAAGGGGCATCTCTTATAGTAGCAGGCAGACTATTCCACAGTTTAGGGGCCCTGTAACTAAAAGCTCGACCTCCCACTGTTATTTTATTAATCCTTGGAATCATAAGCAGACTGGCATCTTGAGATCTTAATGTGAGATCTGGTTTGTAAGTCATGATAAGTTCAGACAAGTAAGCTGGACCTTGGCCATTTAATGCTTTATATGCTAAAAGGAGGATTTTGAAATCTGCCCTAAACTTAACCGGGAGCCAGTGTAAGGATTTAAGAACTGGAGTTATGTGTTCGTATTTTCTTGTTCTTGTAATAATTCTTGCAGCAGCATTTTGGATTAACTGGAGGCTGTAAAAAGAACAGTTTGAATATACAGTGAACACCGCATTGCAGTATTCAATCCTACTAGAAATAAATACATGAATTAATTTCTCAGAATCCTGTTTATTTAGAAAGCACCTTAATTTCCCAGCATTTTTAAGATGGAAGAAACATGATTTGGACAACTTTGTAATATGCTCTTTAAATGAGATGCTAGAGTCAAAGATTAGATTGCGGGCTGATTCAGTAAAATTAATGGTGATTCCAACTGAGTTAAAGGATGACAAAATATTGTGATCAGCGTCATTCCCTCCAACAATTAACAGCTCTGTTTTATCTGTGTTTAAAGACAAGTAGTTCTCATCCATCCACTCCTTTAATTCACTAACACAATTAATTAAAGACAACATCGGAGAAACTTCATTTGATCTAAATGAAAGGTATAACTTTATAAAGGTATAATGTCATCTGAATACGAGTGAAACTTAACATTATGTTTCCTAATGATAGATCCCTGTGGAAGCATGTAAAGTGAAAACAGTAAAGGCCCCAGTACTGAGCCCTGCGGGACACCATATCTCACTTCTGTGTATAATGATGGAGTACTGTACATATACAGTAGGAATCGATTTGATAAATAAGAACTAAACCAAGCGAGCACAGTGCCTGTAAGCCCAACATCATTTTCTAGTCTGTGCAGTAAAATAGAATGGTCATTGGTGTGAAATGTTGCATTTAAGTCTAACAACATAATTACAGTGGAGTTTCCTTCATCAGAGGATATCAGAATGTCGTTTACAACCTGCATTAGTGCCGTTTCTGTACTATGACCAGTGCACAAACCAGACTGGAAATTTTAAAATAAATTGTAATGCGTAAGGTGTGACTGAAGCTGATTGGCGACCACTTTTTCTAGTATTTTAGAGAGAAAGGGTAAATTTGAAATAGGCCTATAATTATTTAGTATGTGTGGGTCTAGGTCTGACTTTTTACTTAATGGTTTAATGACTGACACTTTAAGTGCATCAGGTACTGTGCCATGCAATAATGAACTATTGATAATGTTTAGAATAGCCACTACAAGAACATCCATTGCACTTTTTACTAGTTTAGTTGGCACTGGATCTAGGGAACAAGTAGTAGGTTTCATTTTTCAAAATTAAAGTTAAGACTTCCTGCTCAGTTACAGGATTAAAATTACTAAAGTGCTAAATGCAATGTAAAGCAGGGTCTGCTAAGCTAGTATGCGGTTTGCACTGTGATGCTGAGATCTGGGGTCATATATTTTTAACTTTCGCATTGAAGAAGTTCATAAAGTCTGTACTGCTAATATCTGTTGGTATTTTACATGTAATAATTAATATTTTGTACTTGGCAAAAACAATATGCCTTTTTTCAAAGACTTTTCTTGAGCTTTACTTTATCCGTTACGCTATTTAATGCTACACAGGACATCTGTTTATTTTCACTTTTTTGACATAAACTAATATTTTTTCTTTGTTAACACTTATTAATATAAATAAAAGTTTCTGGTATGAAGTTTCTGGTATGAAACAATTTGCTTTGCTCAGCTACTAAAGATGCTGGTTGCCAGATAAAGCCATTAGAGCAAGTGCAGTGCACAGCATTATGAAATAAGCATTATTCCATCCTTAACAATGGTTACTTTGAAATTCATAACTATAATCAAATTATAGAGGTGATCAATATACTGTAACTAATTAATCACTTAAAAATATATTTTTAGTGCCAGAAAATAAAAAGGAAAATATTAACAGAAGACCTGACCAGACAAAATACCAGGGTGGTGGTGGTTACTGCTATTTTTGATTATTTATCCAACAAAGCAAACAACAAGCCCCAAACCTTTTACTTACAGGAAAGCAGGTTTCACTGTTTATGACCAAATAGTCAGGTAGGGAAGCAAATATGGCAGAATCCAAAGTTAGCAAAACTTTACCTCTAAGCAAAAGAACAACTAGGGTACAGATTAATGAGGCAAACCTAGGAAGGCGAAGGAGCAAACATATACATGAAAGGGCCACTGGGAACAAGTATGTAGATTATGAATATTTTGTGCCAAACGTAGTGTGGAGAGCACTTTGTGTTAAGTGTGCCCATTGACTGGTATGGAGAAGAGAAGGCATAATGTGGACACTATACAATGTAAAATTTACTGTGTTTTCAAAAAACATTATAGGAGAAGAGCTAAACAATCAATGACTACTTCTGAAAAGAGAAGTGACTGGCACCTTACCATTTTTGTTTGCTTTTTAGTTTCTTTTTCAATATGTGGATTGTGTTATAATAGGTTGCAGTCTTTGTCTGGAGCATGTGACCTGGAAGTATGTTTATACTTCATCTTTAATTTGATTTTTTCTAATCAACACTTTTTGTTAATACCTTGTCTTCAAGTATTGCTCCCACCAAAGCCCTTTTTGCTGAGAGTTAAATGATTTTACATCAAAAAGTACAATTGCAGACTCAGATGGTACATTCAGGGATACACCACCCTCACTAATAATGGGTCGATTTTGTGCCATTTATTCTTCTAATATGCATTTATTCAAGATGTGAGCTAGAAAATGTCTAAACATCATATAGAAAGTGACCTGGTCAACAATCAGACATATGTCTCTGGAATAATGAGGCAACAGCCCAGAAAGTTTAATTACCATACTACCAATACTGAAATCCCTTATCTGAAAATACAAGGAAAACATGTTTAATGCTGTCCCTTTCTGTTTTAACTCTCTGTCCTGTTTGACTTTTTTGTTTTTGTTCAATGATGCTGTATGATGAAATAAATTACCATCATATTATTATTGTTTATAAAATGTTTAATTTAGGGCTGTTTATTATTTGTTGTTTTTGGTGATGTACAGTTTTTATAACATAGCAGGTGTCAATTTGTTAAGTGAACTACCCCATACATTTATTATTCATTAAATAGAATATGTTTAGTAGGCTATTTTGAGAAACTAATCACAGTTATTACCAATAGGTACATTTGAGCCACACAAGCTAAGAGCTATTTGGCTATGCTTCATGTAAGATTATAAAACCATGTGATTTCAGGAACAGGCCATGTTTTTAGCCATTTCCCAGTTTTGTATTTTTCTGGTCAATGTTATTAACGAGAGGGGTGCTTTTCTATAAATATTAACAAAGAAGTGTGGAAGTCATTTTTTGAAATGGTTGGCTTTGCTTTAAAATTCTTTGTTAGGTTTGGCCAAGCCCATAAGTGCTTTCAAAAGAAACAGGGTGATCATTTCAGCGTGTGACACCATCATCATTGAGTGTCATTTCAAACTTGCATTATATCCCGGGAGGTCAGCATATTCTGTTTTCGTGTGCCCATGGGAAACATCACTTCAAAGAAGCTTCAGTTTCCTTTCATTTAGTGCCCAAATCAGTTTGAAAATTTTAAATGCTTCTAGTCATTTCCCCCCATTCTGCTTTGTAGTTATGCTTTTTTGTTGTTTTTGGTGATTACAATTACAGAAAAATCTTGTATATTGCCGGTATCTAGATGAGGAATATTCTAAGTATAACATATTAATCTGTGAAACTTGTTCGCAATAATAGAACTGATCTTGGGTGATATACAAAAAAAAAAGTATGGCTGAATGATAAAAAACCTGCCAGAAATAACTGCTAATCAGTGAGGAGGTCAATATTAGCAAAACAGTGAAATCTCCTCTTTACTTATTTTGAGAGTTTGATCTTGCCAATAACAGTAAATAAAATTTTCCCTTTGACTACCTGTAGATACCATCTTTGACAATGATCTGAGAATAGAATGTTATAATTTGGTTTCATTAAATACTTTATCCTATCATCTCTGTTGCACCTCTGTAGTTTGATCCTGCATTTCCATAACTAACTGTGCCTCTGATACTTTCTGACAAATGTATTGTCTCTCTATTTATCAAGTGCATGAATAGTCTTAACACTAGAATCCCTGAAGCCTATGAAAAAACTCACAATCCCGAGTGATCTTAACTTCTAGTGCTAATAGACTATTAACTTTAAAATGCCACTGTTGATAGCTAGCATACTGCCCATTCAATGCTACGACTGTGTAAGTACTCAGCCACATCGGTTATACTGAATTCCTTTTTCTTTTAGATGCATCTAAAATAGTCAACTGTACAAAAATGCAACAGTCTTTTTCATAGTCATAACACTATAGATGCTGATTATTGTAAAACTGTAAAATTGAGAAGCTTAAGTTAGTTACTACTTTTTCTGCCTGACAGTCTGCTTTCTCCTGTTTACACTGCTGATATACATAAGCTTAAAGGAACACACCACCCAAAAATTATATTTTTTAAAATTTAACTTACCCCATGTAGTTTGTAGTGGTGACCAAGGAAAAATTTTAACTTTCATGGAATGGGACTCTATATTGACCAACGCTAGACAAGGTCAAACATTGTGAAAAAATCTATAAAAAAAGCAAAATAAAATCTTGTGCTACTAGTGTTACATAATGCACATGTCAGTTATCTAGTCTTGTGCTCAAAATGTGCATAATACATACTTTTTTGCCAAATGTCAGTTATCTAGTCTTGTGCTCAAAATGTGCATAATACATACTTTTTTGCCAAAATATTGT
Source organism: Polypterus senegalus (assembly GCF_016835505.1). Lineage (NCBI taxonomy): Eukaryota > Metazoa > Chordata > Cladistia > Polypteriformes > Polypteridae > Polypterus > Polypterus senegalus. The sequence goes on from NC_053159.1 coordinate 113,685,602, forward strand.
TAAATAGATACTTTAAGAGCAAATCATAAACCTGGAAACTAAAAGCCTTATGGGAGTCATGTTTTGAATTGAAAAAAGAACTGTTGACCAACAAAGGAGGCTTTACTGATAGTGACTCCCATAAGGCTTTAGTTTCATCTTTATGATGTATACTGATTATTCTGGAATTAGCTAGTTAATAAGGTGGTGTTAGTGTACCAGTACTGAAACTGTACTGAAAAATCCCAATTTTATAATGGTATGGTACCAGCATTTAGGTATTTTTTGGTGCTGAAAGTAGAAGTCAGTTTTCCCTCTGATTCCTTTCAAGCCCCTAACCCCCCTTTGTTTTGACTCACGATAATGCGGAGCACTATGAAAGTGGGATCAATACCAAAGTCAAATTTTTAGTATCAATCCAGCTATACCATTTGACATTATTTTAGCAAAAAAGTATGTTTCAAGCATACAGTCGGATAACTGACATGTTGATTATGTGACATGAATAACATGAGGTTATTTTTTTACCCTATGGACAGTTTTAATATTGTTTTGCCATTTTACAGCATTAGTTACTATTGGCTTCTGTTTTATCGTAAACTTTTTTCTCCTCATTCTGCATGAAGACATGAAATATTAAACATGTTTTTCAGCCCGCCAATAAAAAGTACATAACATATGGGATACATAACATTTAAAAAAATCTACTTTTTGGGTGGATTATCCCGGGTCCTAATTGAGATCCTGAGGTGGTTTGGTGGGTGCAGCAATGTTCTTTATCAGTGCATGCTCCCAACCACCACCACCACCATTCCTTGAAGTTGGCTTCTCATTTCTTCAGTGTTAGTTTAAAACATATTTATGGTTGACAGATATACTGTGTATAGATCAATGCAGTCTTTTCTAAGTTGTTAACAAATTCATATAAAATTCATATTACTTTTGAAAAATCGATTAAAGAAAATCTAAAACATTACTGATTTCATAAAATATGTGGCTGAATTAATTGAGGAATGCTGTAGTGCTCATTTTTATAATCTATTTAAGGGAACAAGTGTGAATATAGCTATATGTTCATTTAAAGATTATTAATGTAACACAGGATGGGTTTGAGCCTTGGAAGTTGAGTAAAAAACATTTTTAATCCCACTTATCTGAAAAGCCAGCAACCAGAAGTACAGAAACAGGTCCCACTTTAAGCATGACCCTTTGGCTGCTTTAACTGAGCAGTTTGCAACCAGATAAAGAAAACTTTCTGACCAAGAGTGCATACAAAAACAAATTCAAGAGTGAGAGAAACTACCATAGTGTAGTGCAAGAGGCAATTTCTTAATAATTCAGTGTTGGCTAATTTTACAATATGATTAGAAAGTATTAGATTAAATTAGGAGTGTTGATATTGATAGTAACAGATTCTGAGGGGCAATACTAGAGTGGCCTACTTTGTGCTGTTTTTTAGACTGTAAACCATTACACTTCGTCCAACTAGAGTGACAGATTTATAGTGTGTGTAAAACACCACTTTTAAAACATCACCAGGGATTTTAGAAAGGCTAGTCATATAAGAACATATGAAGTGTACAAATAATAGACAACCTCACGGTGCAATAAACATTCTTTCTTAGCTAATAACTGCTTCCCAGTTGGTTTCTAATTCATCTACCTGATTTTACAAATTTGTTGCAGATACCCTCACGCCAGTGTGTGAAGATTTGCACCCTTGATTCTCATTTTATTTAAGTGTAGTTCCGCTTAATTTCTGTTGGTGTCCTTGAATATGTGATTGATTATGTAAATTATTTAAAGAGGTCAGCTTTATCCATAACTTTAAGTAAAATTGTGCACCCTGATAAACAGTAGTTAAATGGGTACACACACAGTTTTACTTTACTTTTGCTTTGGATCTAGATTTTGCAATTAGATGCATTTGTTCCTGTCAGTACTTTAATATATGAAACAAACTGAGCTTGCCAAAATAATTGAAGAAAGTTAAATTTTAATTAGGGTAATTCCAGTGATCAAAACATCAGTATTCATTCAACTATGCAAAGGACACAGGAACATTTATTTAGTTATTTTTTATTAATTCCCTTTACTCTGCTTTGAAACAATGTTTCTTACTGATTTTGCTATTGTTTATATTGGTAATGGGTTGTGGTGGGATGCGAGTGGGCTATGTTCCTGCTCCAACATACCTAAATTTGGAATTAATAGGAAATTTAAAAAAAACTCCACAGTAGATTAATAAATATTTAAAAAATAAGTTGCAGAGGAAAAAAACTGCTTTATAAGGCATATAAGATGAAAGACTGCAAAGTGAATCGCAGAACATATGAGAACAAAACAGCAACCATTAAGAAGGATATCAGGGAGGCTAAAAGACAATTGGGGAGGAATATAGCAGATAAGGCGAAAGAAGATCCTAAGAGATTCTTTCAGTATTTTAGTAGTAAAAGAACAGTCAAGAAGGAGGTCAAGTGCATCAGAAATAGTAAAGGAGAATTAAGATACAGACAATGAAATAGCGGATGCCCTAAACTTACATTTTTCTGAGGTGTGAGCTAGTGGATAACCTCCCAGAGGTTAACGTGACTACTAAGGAGGTTCTGAGGGATTTGGAAATTGTAGGGGGAGAAGTACTTCTCAGATTAAATAAGATGAAATCAAACAATTCATCAAGACCAGATAATATTTACCCTCAAGTTCTTAAGGAGGCTAGTAAGTACAGTACATAATGTTTATAAACCCTTGACACATATTTTTAGGAAGTCACTGCGCAGTGGAGAGATTCCGAAGGACTGGAAAATATCATCCCATTATATAAAAAACGTGACAGGGCAGTTACAAGCAACTATAGGCCAGTAAGCTTAACATGCATCACAAGAAAATTAATGGAAGGAATTATTAAGGATAAGATTGAGCAACACCTGGCAAGGACAGGAGTTATATGAACAGTCAGCATGGGTTCAGAAGAGGGAGGTCGTGTTTTACTAACATGCTGGCAAAAGGATACAAATAAAAAGAAGCATATGACATTAATAATGTTGACTTTCAGAAAAAAATTGGTAAGGTGCCACATGAGAGGTTGGGCATCAAACTAAAAGAAGTGGGAGTTCAGGGTGATGTTTTTAGATGGGTGCAAAATTGGCTCAGACACAGGAAGCAGAGGGTAATGGTGCAAGGAACCTCATCAGAATTGGCAGATGTTAGGAGTGGTATTTCACAGGGGTCAGTGCTAGAGCCGCTGCTATTTTAAATATATATAAATGATTTAGATAGGAATATAAGTAACAAGGTGGTTAAGTTTGCAGATGATACCATGATAGATGGATTAGCAGATAATTTGGAATCCGTTATATCATTACAGAAGGACTTGGATAGCATACAGGTTTGGGCAGATTTGTGGCAGATGAAATTTAATGTCAGTAAATGTAAAGTATTACACATAAGAAGTAAAAATGTTAGGTTTGGATACAAAATTTTCAGCTAATTTTCAGCTTTGAACTATGGCATAGGCAAAATTATCAACTTTTTTTTTGGCCAAATCTTGGCCCTTTTTTTCTTTGCAGGGTGATTTATGTTTGTAGAAAGATTTGTAAAAGTGAGTCAGTCTGTATCTAAAGAAGTGAAGTTTTCTGTAAACTGAGCATGATTTCACAAGTACTGCAAAAATCATTTATTGTTAAAATTAGTCTTATCACATGACAGTACATACCTGCTTTTGTAGAGCTGCTAATCATATTAAAGGCACTTTACTTTCTGATCTAACTTGTGTGTCAGAGAAACATTTTGTTATATCACATTGCTATCTTTTGAAAGTGTATGTAATTGTGAAATGGTCCCTTACTGTTTTATTAATGGAAAAAAACAGATGTTTGGTTTTCTTGATTGTGGGTGTGGGATTCTAATTTTAAAGTTTTGTCAAATGTCTTAAACCACAGAAAACCTCCCAAGAGGCAGAGAGTAACTGAAATGCAAGAGATCAAATGCAGAAGCCAAGTGTGGCTGAGCAGTGAGTCACTGAAGGAGAATGCTAACCTCAGTGACAGAGCTGGTAGTAGTAGAGCTGTTTATGAAATTGATAACTTGATTCACTTTCACTAAATTTGATCGTTGAATTAAGATAAATTGGCATGGGTGACTTTTTTATATAATTGAAGACTGCATACATAACTTAAAGTTTGTACATAAAAGACTGTATTTTTTTTCTTTGTTCCAACATACCTGTCTTATCTATTTACCACTTAATTACATAGCTTGTATGGCAGAGGAGATCATCTGGAACTTGACTTCTTTCTGTTCATAGGTTTTATTGTTGGACTGTTATAATCATTCACTCAAGTAAGTGTCATCTGTTTCCTTCACATGCATTTTCTGATGATGTGTCATTCATTAAATTCAAATCCAAACTGAAGGTACCCCACCCCTCTGTCATATTCAGGAATTATTAGCTCAGCTATACCATATGCTTGCTTACATTACTTTTCTTTTTTCATTCACTCTTCTGGCTGTTCTGAACATTTTAATCAATAACAAATTTTATTTGTATTCAGTAGATTTCTTGTGTTTAAATTTTGTGTTTACTATTAATTATATCCTGAGTATGACATTAAACTTCATCTGACCCTGCAAGCGGTCCTCCAACTTGCAGATAAATCTTGGGGATTAGTGGCAGGTTGGGCACTCCAGCCACCGGAAAAACTTCACACAGCTCCAAAATCGCAGACAGGTGTCCTTTCTGCTCTCTGCAGGATTAAGTCTGCTACAGCCGCTGATAGCAAGGCTGCTACCATTATGAAGGGGGTGGGGGAAAGCCCTCGGGAGCCTCATCCCTGGAAGAGTCAAAACTGTAAGAGAGCTAGTGGGTTAGGCCTGTTGGCAATTGGTACTGGTGTGATGCTGAGGCGTTGCTGGCAGCACCCAGGTCCCAATTTGAGGTCGCCCATCTGGGTAGGCTCATGGAATGTCTTGTCTCTCCAGCATGATGATCATCTTCTTCTACAGTCAGAGGAGCTTCATAAACTCCACCTTTCAGTGATGGTACTCTCTGAAGTGCACAGACCTAGGACTGGCCAGATCTCTGTAGGCAGGTACACTTTTTAATTGTCTGTTCTCTCTGATGTCTGTCATACTCTGGGAGTAGCTGTTACTGTGGTGGATCGGCTCCTTCCAATGGTGTCCGATGTTGTTTCTTTCAGTGTATTATGAGACTCGGATTAAGGCTTTTATGTTGTCTCATTGTATGCTCCGACCATGATGAGTGATGTCTGGGTGAGGGAGACATTTAATTTGCAACTTTGCTCTGTGGTTGATGGGTGCTCACGAGTAACACTCCTCTCCTCTGGTCATGGGTGACTTCATTGCGACCACTGGCACTGACAGGGCTGGCTATGAGGATTAAGATGGTTCCCATGGGTTTGGCAACCGTGGTGAAAGTGGCTCCATGTTCCTTGACTTTGCAAAAGTGCTGCGGATCGCTGGATTCTGGTTCCAGTGCCCTGAACTGCAACTTTGGACTTGGTCCTCCAATACTGGTAGTGTGGTCAAGGAGATTGATCACATCCTTGTGTGCAGACGTTGGAGGCTCCTACAGAACTGCAGGGTGTGCAGAAGTGCCCAGTTTGTGAATTCTGACCATAGACTTGTTGCTGCTACTCTGAAGATCAGCTTAGGTACAATAGGCTACCGTCTACTAGGAGAAAGAGGCTGGCCCTGGCCAGATTCCAAGTTCAGACTGTTTCTAATGAGTTTGTATGCACTTTATGTGAGGAACTTTTAGACTTGGTGCAACTGTTGATCCTAATCTGATATGGGAAACCTTCCCTGACAAGACCCTGAAGTTTGTTGAGGGTTGCTTAGGTGTTGCTGGTGTTCCCAGGTGTTTCATCTCTCAGGGCACCCTGGATACCATTGAGATGAGTCGCAACTCACGGCTTGATGGCAACTCCGGTTTATACCAGGAGCTGAGAGGAACAGTTGTGGGGTATCTGAGGGCAGATAAGAAAAATCTGTGAGCAAGTGACACACCATCTACAGTCTAGTGACCCATGTCCTGCTTACAGGGTAATCGAAGCATTATGAACTTCTGAATCTGTTCTTTGGAGAGTCTTAGTCAGGGTATGTGATGGAATGGTCCTTACAGATGACGGTGCAATTATGACCTGCTGGGCCAGCTACTTTGAGCAGCTGTTTAAAGCTTATCTTCTGGCTAGGACATTAGACATCTCTGGGTCCACAGTTGTTGAGGCTGATCTGCCTATTAGCTGTGAACCACCCAGTCTCACTGAGACTGCATGGGTGGCGAACTAGCTGAGCGTAGGGAAGGCTGCAGGGATCTGTGATATCTGGGGTGAACCTCTCCAGGCTGGCAATAAGGCTTTCCTCCTTGCATTGCAAGTAATCCTTGCTTCCATTTGGGAAAAGAGCGTCATCCCAACTGACTGGAAAACAGGACTTGTCATCCCTGTCTGGAAAAGAAAGGGTGACTGCCTGAACTGTGACAACTACAGGGAGATAACATTGGTCATGATGCTGGGTAAGGTCCTTGCTAGGATCATCCTCAATAGGATCCGTGATCATTTGATAACCTAACAGCGACTGAAGCAGTCTGGTTTTACTGTTAAGAAGTCTACCATCGACTGAATCCTAGCACTGAGGGTTCTCGACGAATGCAAATGAGAATAACAGCAGAGTTTCTTTGCAGGCTTTGCCGATTTTCATAAAGCATTCAACTCAGTTGATCAAGCTACCCTGTGGGAAATCCTGAGACTTCTCAGGATTTCACAGTGAGTGTTGTGGAGAGTGAAGGCAGAACCTCTGCATTTTTCCCAGTTGATTTTGGGGTTTATTAGGGGTGTGTTCTTACTCCTGCTGTGTTCAGTGCTTGCTTGGAGTACTGGGTATTAGACAGGTCATGGAGCCCAGCGGCTGTGGGGCATCTGCTGGTCAAGAAAGATTAACTGATCTTGACTTTGCTGATGATGCTGTGATCTTTGCAGAGTCAATGGAGGCTCTGATCGGGGCTTTCGAAAGACTGAGCGAGAAGTCTAAGTGTTTCGGCTTGCGAGTGTCCTGGATAAAAATCAAGATCCAGGTCTTTAATGACCTCTTGGTCACAAACATTGAAAGAGTGTCTGTCTGCTGAGAGAATGTCGATCTTACCGAGAGGTTTACTTACCTTGGCAGCAAATTCATATCTCTGGTGACTCTTCCTATGAAGTCAGTAGACTGATTGGGAGAGCATGGGAGGTCATGAGGTAGCTGGAAAGGGGTGTGTGGTGCTCTCGATATCTTTGCAAAAGGACAAAAGTCCAAGTCTTTAGAGTCCCGGTGCTTCCTGTTTTGCTATATGGTTGAGAGACATGGATGCTATCCATTGACGTGAGACAAAGACTGGACTCGTTTGGTACTGTGTCTTGTCGCAGATTCCTTGGGTACCTCTGATTTGACTTTGTGTCGAATGAGCGGTTGCACACAGAGTCCCAAATGAGGAACATTACTTGCATTGTGAGGGTGCATCAGTTATGGCAAAACGGCAATGTGGTGCTATTCTCCAAGGGTAATCTGGATCACAGGATCCTCATTGTTGAGGAACCAAGTGGCTGGACCTGGGCAAGGGGATTCCCATGTAACGGATCTCAAGCTGTTTCGTTGTGTGGTGGGTGCAGCAATCTCTTGTACCAGTGCATGCTCCCCGGCCTGACCTGACCTTATCATAATTGCTTTTTTATAAGATTTGCACTATTGCTCCGTAAACATTGGGTGGAATAATATTCCACAATATAAAGAACATCATTTTGTTAGTAATTTTGAAAGATCTATATATAAAGAAAGAATTGTCAATTTCAGTGCAGCTTTGATTGTTAGCAATTTAATTTTGACCCATCACAATAAAAAATGTGTCTGCAGTAATTACCAATGTATTTGTGATATCTAAATCTTAGAGGATAAATTTTACTTTTTATTTCATTCTGTTAATCATCTGGATTTAATAAACATTTGTTTCCATGAAATGAAATACCAATTAACATCTAAAAGTTCCACAGAAGTTACCTTGGGGCATGCACACCTGTATAACAAAACATTTCCCTTCCTATGCTTGTTTTGACTCCTTAATTGTTTCACTTCCTTCATCCATCACCATAGTACATGCAGTATAAAGCAAGCACAAAAGAAACTAGAAATTTGTACTCTCAATATCTGGGTTTCATGCCAACCCTCCACCCTTAACTTTTCATACTGAGATTTCTTTATTATTTCATTTTAATTTTCTTGCAAAGTTCAGTAGTTGTCCACATCTTTGGTCATGTCATTTAAACAAAACAGAAATACAGTGCAGCAATCGGCAAGCTTTCTTAAAGTGTTTACAGCAACATTTTTACTTTGAACTGGTTAGTTGTTATAATTGTGATTGTGTGGCTGTCTGAACGATATCTAGTGCAATTTTATATGCAGTTTAAGGTTGGGCATAAAAAAAGGTGGTGTAAAGGAGAAATCCATTCCTGTAGTCCAGAACATTTCTTTTGGAATAAAACATGCCTTGTTGAAATTTTCTGAGCTTTTTTCTTTTGCCAGTGCTATATAGTTCTAATTATATTTATTATTTTATTAATTTTCTGTTACCATTGATACATATATACTGTACTGTATATATAAAATACACGAAGTCATTCATTTTAAGCACATCATGTTATAGCATTTCATAAAGCTCTTATTTATTATTAGATTCTGTAATTTTAGCAAAAAACATGATTATTTATAATATGGACTGAATTGCATTACAGTGGAATTACGATATATCAGTTCAGCTTGACTTCACTTCAGGTGATTGTAAATAAACATTATAATATTACCATTTTTTTCTTCTTTGCATATGTAGGCCTGGCTGCCCAGACAAAACTGTAAGTCGTCCCCCAGACAAAGAGCGTATCTCAGCAGTTCTTTGGTGAACTGTAACTTTTTACATAAATTAACATCTTATAATTAATCTGAGTTTATATTTATGGTAGTAAACAACAAAAATGACTAATATTATACATACAAAAGAAATCCAACAAAGCACTAAGAACAAAATGGTAAACTCTCACAACATAGTCCAGTTTTGCAGATGATGGTGGTGTAGTTATGAAATTAAGTCCTTTGTAAACAGTCTTGTGAAAGTTAAGTAAAGTTTTGTCCTACCTTTGTGCCTATGCATGTGAAGATCTGTAGAAGTTGGGAGTGCTCCCAAAAATTTTTCAACCCAGATCAATTCACACAAACATGTGGGCATAGAACAAGAACATAAATCTAGAGAAAACTGTAATCAAATGGGTGTACAGTACAGTAATTTAAATCCAAATGTGCAGTGAAGAGTTGACACAAAAAGACACAGGAGATTGTGATCCTGTTGCCCTCTTATAGCCTGCTTCTAAAACTAGTTTCTTATCTTACATTCAGCAGCCCTTGTAGTAACCACCGAACCTACCCAATGACGCAGTACTCCTAGTGTTGCTGGGATTTGCAGTTCATTTAAATTTGGTTGTTACAGCGTTATCTGCAGTTTTCCTCAATTGGTTGCAAAATAATACTCATTAATTACTGTTGACAAGCCTGATGAATTGGCAAAGCCACAAATTATAAACCCAGAAATTTCAAGGGCCAACCTTTAATTTGTTTTTGTTGCGTCAAGAGAAATGCAATGGAAAGATGAAAATAATATTTTCATAATATTTTTTCAGTTTACATAGTGTGTGCTACAATGGCTAGAATGGCTGATTTGATTCATAGTCTATTCCCTGTCTACCTACTGTTTGCTTGATCTCCCATGCTCTTAAAAGTTTTTCTAGTTTACTTCCATATCACCAGTGCTTGCATGTTTAGCTTTTTGGGGTTTGGAAACAGGTCTAGTGGGAGTAAGTGTAAGTTTGTATGTGTGTCCTTGTAATGATTTTTTGTTCAACCAGTGTGGTTTTTGGGAAAAATACTGTCCCTGTGGTGGGACAAACGGATTCACCAAATGGTTGTGTTGTGATATGGCTGTAAATGGAGTTTTTATAGTTGAAATTTTTGCGAAGCTTGCTTTGTAAATCAGGGCTATCGTGTGTTTTCACAGTGAGCTTCAGCATTCTAACAAATGATTGTCCTGCAGGGAACTTGTGGTTACTTGTAAAATGTCTTTCTGTCCAGAAGAAATGAGAGGGAGTGTGACCATTGTGCTTACTCATCTTTTGTATGTCAGATTTATGAGTTGGCTTGTGCTTTTTAGATTACCACTAACAAAAAAGTCAAATTACACTTTTCCTTCTACACTTCGTGGTCCCAGATTCACATCTCAGCTGGGACACTTTCTGTGCAGTGTTGACATATTTGTGTCATATCAACATGTTTTTTTTTTCTGTATACAGTACTTTGACTTTCTTTGGCAGTGAGAGTTACTTTGAATGGCTTTTCTAAAGTTACTCTTCATGAGTGCATGTACTCTACATGTTTGAGTGAACATGCCCTGTGTTGGACTGGGTATCTGTTCCAACAATCTGACTGTTGAAGTAAGTAGTATGGAAAATGAATGAATATTCTAAAATTCTTGAGATCTTTTTTGTGAATTGCAATTTATTTAGAATGCTTCCAAATAAAAACTACCTCATTGTAATGCTAATCATTAAAAGCACAACCACACACATGGTATTACATCCGTGAGCAAATTGCTATTACACATTGTGATACTCCAGCTAATCATAGATCTTGTTATTGTTGTTTGCTGATTTAATTAAACAAAACATAATTTGAAAGGCTTAATTTTGTCTACAATAAATTAAATTCGGAAGCAGTGATTGTAGTTTAATTTAATAATGGTAATAAATCAGAAATTGCACCATACAATTTTGGAAATCAGCAGAAATTCAAGAGTTGACACAAACTTGGGTTGGCAATGGAAAACAAATTATGTTTTAAACCTTCCTTCTATGCCTTGCTTTGTACTTTGTACCACATTTAATGCTGTACAATGTCTTAAAAGTTTATATTGTCATGTTGACAATGTACGATCTCATTGCCTTGGTGAAGGGTTTGAAATAGAGAGAAGCTTGTGGATAATGAATGATTAGCTGCTTTCCCCTTGTACCGTGGAAAGCATCTACACTAGGAACACAGGAATCAATTTTGTTGTCTCACATATTACTGCAACTCACCACATGCTGCAATATTTGGTAATGTTATTTTGATGTGTCAAAGGTGATTCATTCCAAGTTAATTTAAAATTGATACAAATGGCATTAAACTTTAAAGTTCATCATGAAATAAATTTGAATAAATGTGTACAAATACGAAACTAAAAGTTACTAATTACTTTTACTCACTCTAACACGAGCCAAGTTTCCATCCAGTCTTTTGCAACGTTTTGTTATCGACAAACAGAATATACGTAAAAAAAATGTGCGAAATTTGCTGTCTCCAGCCTGTTTCCATCCAACTGGCTTTTTATCGATAAAATGGTGTGCGTGCTGACGTCATCCCCTCCAAAATGAACTGTCGCATAAGTTTTCTTGTATCGCGAAAAAAAATCTGCCCTTGAGCCGTTTCCATACATAATTTTGTGTATGTCACATATTATCTACGTTTTGTTTTCCACGTTACACCCCCTCCACTAAACAAAGAAACAAAGATTATTCAGACAGTTTTTTGAAATTTGCCAGCTTACTGTTATTTCAGTTTCACAAATAATTGGAATTGTACATAATATCCGAAGACGACAGCAGAATGAAGCAGTTGCTTGTCTGATAACCCTAGAGCTCGAAGAAAGTACCCCAGTGCGACGAAACCCACGGGTATGGGAGAGATGACGGAATAAGACCTTCTGGGAGGAGGTGGTGGGGAGACACTTCACAGAAAATCTCTGGCTGCAACATTTTAGAATGACACAGCCGACGTTTGAGATGTTGTGTGGATTCATCAGTCCTGATGTTGCGCCCATCACAGGTTGCCACCGACCACCGGTTCCAACCCAAAAACGGATTGCCATCGCCCTTTACAAGCTGGCAACCTGCGCTGAGTATAGAGTAGTTGGAGAAACTTTCGGGGTTAGTAAAACTATCGTCCATCGATGTGTATATGCTGTGTGCACCGCTATTAAAGAAAAATTAATGCGGCGTTATATCAGACTTCCGACTGTAGCGGAGGCCAATGAAATTGCATACCGCAATTCCTTGGTGCATCTTGTGCCACAGATTTACGGTGCGCTGGATGGCACGCATGTGCCTATTCTTCCCCCAACAAAAGGCTACCGCGATTACATTAATCGCAAAGGGTGGCCATCTATTGTTCTCCAGGCCCTTGTTGATGACAGGTGCATGATACGAGACATTTGCGTTGGCACTCCTGGAAGTGCCCATGATGCAGCTGTGTTTGCAGCATCGGATCTGTACAGGTGAGCCTACCTTTCAACATCCCTTCTCAGTGCGATAACAACTGAATTAGTACTGTAACCTGCTTCCCTTAAGGTTTTTAATTAAAACTGAAATTTGAATTAATACAAAATAACGACGTTAAATCAAAAAAAACTAAAGTTAATATTAATGAGAGAATTTCTCATATATGCTAAAACATCTGCCATTTAATAATAAGAAAAAAATGTTTAGATAATGAAACACACGGTTTATTAAATATTTTGACTGGCACAGTAAATTACCTTTGCGGTTTTTGTATTATTTACACATCCTGAGAGACACCCCCAGGCTACAGTTGATGTGGAGGGAGTTCAGGTACCCCTTTTAGTAGCAGGAGACCCAGCCTATCCGCTACTGCATTGGCTTATCACGAGAAATAACGAGTCTCTTCATCAGACCATACGAACCGCTCCGCTATTGTCGTTTTGATTGCACGTGATGAAAATGTATCATGTGACACATTTATTTGTGTTAAAGCCCTGTTTTTCCGACAAAAAGTGTTTCCAATGTAGTTTTTGCGACATCTGAAGCATCGATATGGAATTTATGCGCTAAAGTTAAACGGAAAAATATTATGTCGACATGTACAACATTTTATCGATAATTAGCATTTCCATCAGCTAAAATTTGAAGCACTAAATATGTTTTTGCAAAAACTCCTTGGATGGAAACCTGGTTACAGTGTCCTCAGTCGTTCTCTTTCTACCACCCGCTGAATAAAAAGAGAAACACAACATACATTGTAGAAAAAATTGTACTTTATTGTTTTTCATTGTAGTTTGGCTGTAGTGCATTTTTTGCCTTCTCTTATTATAGGTGCAAACGACAAGCTGCAAAAAGCACACTGTGCTTGAGTGTTGATTGGTATTGCGAGCTTGCAGTGTACAGTGTGCATTCAGGGAGCACAATGACTGGCTGGCTGGCTTTTTAAAAATATGCAAGGCACTGGTTTTAAATATATTGTGTGATCAGTTTATTTCAGATTTATTATCTCATGTGCAAAGTACAATAACATTCCCATTTACTTACAAGTAGTGCTTGAAGTTTATAGAAATTACTGGCAGTACTCTATTTGGTCAGCATCTTGTTCCTTCTCCCAGTTCATTATTACCTTTACATGACAGTGTCGCCTTGTCTCTCCCTTGGTGGTTGGAGTGCATGTACAGTTGTGCTTGAAAGTTTGTGAACCCTTTAGAATTTTCTATATTTCTGCATAAATATGACCTAAAACATCATCAGATTTTCACTCAAGTCCTAAAAGTAGATAAAGAGAAACCAGTTAAACAAATGGGACAAAAATATTATACTTGGTCATTTATTTATTAAGGAAAATGATCGAATATTACATATTTGTGAGTGGCAAAAGTATGTGAACCTCTAGGATTAGCAGTTAGTTTGAAGGTGAAATTAGAGTCAGGTGTTTTCAATCAATGGGATGACAATCGGGTGTGAGTGGGCACCCTGTGTTATTTAAAGAACAGGGATCTATCAAAGTGTGCTCTTCACAACACATGTTTGTGTAAGTGTATCATGGCACGAACAAAGGAGATTTCTGAGGACCTCAGAAAAAGAGTTGTTGATGCTCATCAGGCTGGAAAAGTTTACAAAACCATCTCTAAAGAGTTTGGACTCCACCAATCCACAGTCAGACAGATTTTGTACAAATGGAGGAAATTCAAGACCATTGTTACCCTCCCCAGGAGTGGTCGACCAACAAAGATCACTCCAAGAGTGTAAGTGTAAGTCGGTGAGGTCACAAAGGGCCCCAGGGTAACTTCAAAGCAACTGAAAACCTCTCTCACATTGGCTAATGTTCATGTTCATGAATCTACCATCAGGAGAACACTGAACAACAATGGTGTGCATGGCAGGGTTACGAGGAGAAAGCCACTGCTCTCCAAAAAAACATTGCTGCTCGTCTGCAGTTTGCTAAAGATCACGTGGACAAACCAGAAGGCTGTTGGAAGAATGTTTTGTGGACGGATGAGACCAGAATTTAACTTTTTGGTTTAAATGAAAAGGAAAACACTGCATTCCAGCATAAGAACCTTATCCCATCTGTGAAACATGGTGGTGGTAGTATCATGGTTTGGGCCTGTTTTGCTGCATCTGGGCCAGGACGGCTTGCCTTCATTGATGGAACAATGAATTCTGAATTATATTAGAGAATTCTAAAGAAAAATGTCAGGACATCTCTGTCCATGAACTGAATATCAAGAGAAGGTGGGTCATGCAGCAAGACAACGACCCTAAGCACACAAGTTGTTCTACCAAAGAATGGTTAAAGAAGAATAAAGTTAATGTTTTGGAATGGCCAAGTCAAAGTCCTGACCTTAATCCAATCGAAGTGTTGTGAAAGGACTTGAAGTGAGCAGTTAATGTGAGGAAACCCACCAACATCCCAGAGTTGAAGCTGTCCTGTATGGAGGAATGGGCTAAAATTCCTCCAAGCCGTTGTGCAGGAATGATCAAAAGTTACGGAAACGTTTAGTTGCAGTTATTGCTGCAAAGGGCGGGTCACACCAGATACTGAAAGCAAAGGTTCACATACTTTTGCCACTCACAAATATGTAATATTTGATAATTTTCCTTAATAAATAAATGACCAAGTATAATATTTTTATCTCATTTGTTTAACTGGTTTCTCTTTATCTACTTTTAGGACTTGAGTGAAAATCTGATGATGTTTTAGGTCATATTTATGCAGAAATATAGAAAATTCTAAAGGGTTCACAAACTTTCAAGCACAACTGTATATTATTATACTTTATAATATGATAATTGAAGAGGAGGGTTCCATGAATCTATGAATGCCATGATATACTAGCATTCAATTGAAGGTTGGGGTCCCTATGAAATTTCAAGTGCCGCTGGTAGCAGCCCAATTCAAGCACTGCCTGCAAGACTAAACAAGCACCACCACACTGTCACTTTCCTTGTCTGGCGCCCAAGTCTCTGCATAGATATTGTAAAATATAACACCACAAAGACAGGCTCCAGCTTCCCCACGTGACCCTGCCCAGGATAAGCAGATTAGGAAAACAGATATTGAAAGAAAAATATTGTAACTTCACTAACAAGTTGCATTAGCCTGGGGATCACTCACCTACAGTATGAGTTGACATTTCATCTAGCAACTTGAGTGACAAAAGGGGCAAACTTCCATAGTCAAAAAAGTATTCCAACTTGTGCAGCCACCATGAGCGATCATTAAGTACAGTGAGCTTACCTAAAGGAGGAATGTAAAGAGCAAGAAAGAGGCTACAAATATACTGTACCTGCCTATTATAAAAAAAATATTGAATTTATTTTTTTGTACATTTCCCTGCTCTATTTCTCTTTTTTTGGTTGGGGGTTGTATCTTGGTTACCTTTTTTTCTTTATGTTTCTATTTTTTCTTTGTTTTGTTAATAGTTATTTCAAAATAATTGGTTGCATCAGTTATGTTGCTATTATATGTCAGAGTTAGTAAAATGCCATTGTAATCTTCTGGTTTTTGACAATAAAATTAAAAAATTATAAAACAAGCCAAATAAAATAACAAATCAGAAACTAATGATTCCTCAGAAATTCTTTTCCTTTTTTGTTAAACATTTTATTTGGCCATAGACAATGGGATATTTTTTAAACCTTCGACACAGCAGCAATAAGGCTTTTAGATTATTGGCATATCTTTTTTTCCATGAGTGAATACAAAAGTGTTGAAAATGGACAGTGCTGATATTTTTTTTAGAATTTAAATTTATAACAATAGGAAAAATGGCATAGTAATAAAAATAGCATTGTACAATAGCCGTGAGATTTTAGAATTATAGAAAAGAAAATAATACAAACAAAAGATCCTAAACAACTTGCACTGTTCTTTCTAGTCACTGTTTTATTCCAAATAAACCAACAAAAACATACAATAGTTAAAATGGTCATTGGCACAACTTATGGGTTATACCTTTTATATATTAAAAGAAATTATTAAGAGACGTTGTTATTTATAGGAAATTTGTTTAAAACTCAACTTAAACTGTGCTAATTTTGATGGTTATATTTTGTTTTTCAGTAGCATGCTACCTTAATGAAATGAAATGTATACATGACCGGATTATAAACCCATTTTTAAACATATGAAATATTAGTACCTGTGGAGGCGACCCACTTGGTTTGTGGCAGGAAAATTGTACAAGCACTATAAAGAAAGTGACTTAATTGATAATCAAATTGAGGTCTGTGGAGCTGGAAAACAGAAGCACTGTTTGATTATGAATCAGTTTATTATGATATTTTCTTAAATTATTTTCCTGCATTTTTTTATACAGAGAACAGATTTGAATCATTACCACATAGTAAATCTTGGGATGTGCAGGTTAGGCTGAATGGCATCCTGAAGTTATACTGATTCCTAATTCCCCATGCTGAGTTAGTTTCTGCCTTACAGCACTGTTCCAGTAAGAGTTATAAAGCTCAGAGGAGATCACTCTCATATATAGGTGCTGGTCATAAAATTAGAATATCATGACAAAGTTGATTTATTTCAGTAATTCCATTCATTACACACAGACTGATGTATTTCAAATATTTATTTCTTTTAATTTTGATGATTATAACTGACAACTAATGAAAGTCCCAAATTCAGTATCTCGGAAAAATTAGTATATTGTGAAAAGGTTCAATATTGAAGACACCTGGTGCCACACTCTAATCAGCTAATTAACTCAAAACGCCTGCAAAAGCCTTTAAATGGTCTCTCAGTCTAGTTCTGTAGGCTACACAATCATGGGGAAGACTGCTGACTTGACAGTTGTCCAAAAGACGACCATTGACACCTTGCACAAGGAAGGCAAGACACAAAAGGTCATTGCTAAAGAGGCTGACTGTTCACAGAGCTCTGTGTCCATGCACATTAATAGAGAGGCGATGGGAAGGACAAGATGTGGTAGAAAAAAGTGTACAAGCAATAGGGATAACCACACCCTGGAGAGGATTGTGAAACAAAACCCATTCAAAACTGTGGGGGAGATTCACAAAGAGTGGACTGCAGCTGGAGTCAGTGCTTCAAGAACCGCCATGCACAGACGTATGCAAGACATGGGTTTCAGCTGTCACATTCCTTGTGTCAAGCCACTCTTGAACAACAGACAGCGTCAGAAGCATCTCGCCTGGGCTAAAGACAAAAAGGACTGGACTGCTGCTAAGTTATGTTCTCTGATGAAAGTAAATTTTGCATTTCCTTTGGAAATCAAGGTCCCAGAGTCTGGAGGAAGAGAGGAGAGGCACAGAATCCACATTGCTTGAGGTCCAGTGTAAAGTTTCCACAGTCAGTGATGGTTTGGGGTCCCATGTCATCTGCTGGTGTTGGTCCATTGTGTTTTCTAAGGTCCAAAGTCAACACAGCCATCTATCAGGAAGTTTTAGAGCCCTTCATCCTTCCTGCTGCTGACGAACTTTATGGAGATGCAGATTTCATTTTCCAACAGGACCTGGTACCTGCACACAGTGCCAAAGCTACCAGTACCTGGTTTAAGGACCATGGTATCCCTGTTCTTGATTGGCCAGCAAACTCTCCTGACTTTAATCCCATAGAAGATCTATGAGGTATTGTGAAGAGGAAGATGCAATACGCCAGACCCAACAATTCAGAAGAGCTGAAGGCCACTATCAGAGCAACATGGGCTCTCATAACACCTGAGCAGTGCCGCAGACTGATCAACTCCATGCCACGCCGCATTGCTGCAGTAATCCAGGCCAAAGGAGCCCCAACTAAATATTGAGTGCTGTACATGCTCATACTTTTCATGTTCATACCTTTCAATTGGCCAACATTTCTTAAAATCCTTTTTTTGCATTGGTCTTAATTGATATTTTAATTTTCCGAGATACTGAATTTGGGACTTTCATTAGTTGTCAGTTGTAATCATCAAAATTAAAAGAAATAAACATTTGAAATACATCAGTCTGTGTGTAATGAATGAATCTAATATACAAGTTTCACTTTTTGAATGGAATTACTGAAATAAATCAACTTTGTCATGATATTCTAATTTTATGACCAGCACCTGTATAATGTACACATTTTATTGTTGTTCTTTTAAAAGATGTATATATTAGAACAGTAGACATGATCAGAATGTATGCAGCATTCATTTAAAATAGAAATAGAATATTGACTAATCCTTTGATTCTACATGCATAGTTTTGCAGCTTACAGTTTATCATGTTTTCTTTCAAGCGTTTCTGAAATGTACAGAGCTGTTTTACTGGATGTTGGTAAGAGAGCGGGTAATGTAATACAATAGTAGTTTATTAAGTACAATACGCCATCCAAGATAGTTCATGTATGCTGGTATAGTAGACAACATCCCAATTCCCATCAGTAAAATGAATTTGTTTCCACTTTTGCCCTATACCTTTTTCATCTACTAGTTAATCTTGTTTCAACATCGATTCAGTAGAAGATAAGATAAACAGTTTGTTAAAACAAGCTATCTGTATACATTTCACTTTTAGTTTTGAGTAGTGTTGATTTCTCCAAAGCATTCTTGGCAGCGAATGTGCTGTGTTTGCTGAATATATTCCTGGAAATTCACCATGCAGCTGGCTTAGACCAACCTTTTTTTCCAGGTCTCCATGATGCTTTGTGAGGCCAGCATGATATCACAGAGCTGTTGTTATATCTCACAAGGGTTCCCCTGGGCTGGGGTTCAAACTCTTGCTTTATGCCTTTATTGTTTAATTTTGAGTTGCTGAGGTATGTTAATACTACTTTTGTTTATTGTCTGCTTTCTGTTTTCTATGCCTGTACTGTTTGTGTTTTGTGGGTGGTCCCACAACCTCCTGGCAATCACCACTAGAAGCATCTCTCCTCCCTGTAAATTTGGAAGGTCGTCCACAATTCCTGGTGGTTCATTTCAAATGCACTAGGGGGTGAAAGTTTTTGTGGTGCTTTGCTATTTTGTTTCATTGGATTTTTGAGCATTTTCTCTGGTTTTTGACTTTGCTATTGGATTGTGTCTTGGCATTTGT
Organism: Polypterus senegalus; assembly: GCF_016835505.1. Classification (NCBI taxonomy): domain Eukaryota; kingdom Metazoa; phylum Chordata; class Cladistia; order Polypteriformes; family Polypteridae; genus Polypterus; species Polypterus senegalus. The sequence goes on from NC_053159.1 coordinate 113,705,017, forward strand.
TCCCCTTGGACTGCTTTTGCTGGCAACTCCTTTTTGCCTTGTATGCTCATGTACTTACAGAGATTTTTGTGATATTAAATCTTAGAGTTAATAAAGATTCTGTGTGACCCTTTTCATATCTGGCCAGGTTTTTAAACAGGATTTCCCCCTCTAGAGGGCATATTTAGAAGTGGTTTTGGGGGTTAAGTGCTTTGTTAAGGATTTTAATTTGAAGGGTACATTGACTGACCATAATGAGTAGTGCCATTGGATATATAGCACTAATTTCATGGCTTAATTGCATGCATAATTAGCCTTGGGTCTAGCTACTCTCTAAACAAGCCTTAAAGAGCCCCCACAAGTAAGAATGAGACCCTATGAAATAATAATAATAACAAAAGATTTTTTACTGTTTACAAGGCATTTGCAAAGCATCTGCACAGATATATGGGAAATATAAAAGACTAGCCAACCCGCGGCGTACCATATGCCGCATAATCAGGTCGTTTTTTTTTTAATGATTTTTAAGCACAGGGAGAAAATTAACATTTGAAAAATTGGTAATGTAATGAATCAGCAAGAAATGAAACATTATAACAATGCACGGAATGAACCAACACACAATCGTCCGTGACTGAAAACTGGCGGACCAATCTTGTTGATTTGAGTGAAAGAAATGTAGACACGCGCCTTCTTTTATGATAGATGCGTCGACAATGTTTTGCTGGAAGAGTTTGCCACTGGAATGCAAGACACTAAATGAAGATCTCATGGCAAGCCTGAAAGCATAAAATTGGAGCTGTGTGACTCGCGTTCTTTTCGCGGTTCGCTTTTACTCAACATGGGTTAATTGTATGTGCTAGCCTGGATCTCCGAAAGGGAATAGCAGTGGAAAAACCATGGGGTCACAGTTCATATTGAGAACAGAGATACGCTTGCAAGCATCTCCCCTTGGATATATGCAAATGTCGCGTTGTGCAGGAGGTTCCCCGTCTTCACCTACAAAGCAGCAACATCGGTTTGACAGGATGGGGCGTTATACCTTCTCATATCCAGACCTGGATTTTCCATGAACACCATTCGTACAGCAGTAACAGAGTAACCGTGAGTGATAATGTCATGCATTTGCATGTAAGTCTTTTCGAAGGGATTAACCTGGCGTATCATGTTGTCTAGTTGAAGCAACAAAATGTCACTGCAAGCGCTATTACATTCCTTTTGCAAATGTTGACTGGTAGCCTCAGCAGAATCAAAGATATATAGCTGACCGTATTGTGGTGACGTGTTAGGATTGTTATATAAAGGAGAGACCTGGTGATAAATTTGACCGTGGATTCTGAAAGCATACGGTCCTTGTCCAGATGGTTGAGCGATGTGTGCGCCCATTGACGCAAAAGCTAAAGCAGAGTTGTATTCCCTGATATGATCACAGTAATTTTGGGACAGCAGGTTCTTGCCAGTCAAGAGGTCTTCCAATAAAAGAGGGGGCTTAGATAGCGGTGGCAAAGACACCTTGCCGGCATGACAACACTTAGTGTAATGTCCGGATTTGTTGACCTCTGCTGGCCAATGAAGAGCAAGAAGCACATAGTGCGGTAGGTAGGTAGGCCAATGTTATGTTCTTGGACGTGAAAGGCTGTATCTTCTTGAAAAGCTGCAGAAAAGTGAATGCGATGTTTGTGCATGAACGATTTAGTGCTGTGTTGACACTGAAGGGAATTGGAATAAGTTATTGGAATAAATTGCTGGCAATGTTCACATTGCATAATTCGTTCAGTGGAGTGTGTTTTTAAATGCATGTTGAGAAATCTCTGCACTCGGAACGTTTTTGAACAAATCGTGCATTCAAAGATCTTTTTGGAATTCGTTCATTCAGTGGAGTGGGTGTGTAAATTTGCTTTGAGATATTTCTGGCGTGTGAAGGTTTTGGAGCAGTGTTGACACTGAAAAGAATTCATCAGGGAATGTGTTTTGAGATGGTTAGTAAGATATCTGCGTGTGTGAAAGTGCTTGTCGCAAATTTTGCATACAAATCTTTGCGTTGAATGGATCTGCATATGGTTGTGGAGATCCATCTCACCTGTGAAGTCCTCGTTACAAAATGTGCAATTGAATGTGAGAGTGGAATGAGTTCATATTTTTTGAGAGCGCGAGTTGTCTCGAAGCATTGTTGGCAATGTTCACATTGCATCATTCGGTTAGTGTTGTGTTTTTTCAAATGTGCGTTCAGATATCTTTGCACTCTGAAGCTTTTGGAACAAAAGGTGCATTGAAAGTCCTGTGTGGAATGCGTGTGTTCAGGGGAGGGTGTCTTTAAATGTTTTTCAGGAAGAGGAGAGTGGGCAGGTGACGTCACATTAGTGTGGCGAGCAAGTGGGTGTGCACGCTGTGTGCACATACCGACAGAGTCAAAAGATGTCACCAGAAGGAAATCACATGGGTATTTGAGAGGCATGAGAACCTCGTCATGCATGATCCAAAGGACCGCTAAAGAGCAGGGATATGAAGAGATGCTGGGCCGGATTGTAAACTCGAGGAGAGGCATGAGGATGTTCTTGGAAGTAAATGCTGATAGTAGCTGGAAGGATTTGGGACATTTTCTGCCTCGCCACCATAGACTCCTGATGTATTCATGTAATTAGCGTATTGTTGAGCAGACTGTATAACAATGCCTCTGAGACTAAGAACAATGGACACCATGTCACCGAAGTTATCCCAATGTTGGCAAACAAAGGTAACAGCCATGTTACGAAGTTTATTTGTTTATTGAATCAATTTAAGACTTTCCAGGTGTATTCATGTTATTTAAACTACTTCATGTATCTTGGTAGAGAAAGTAGCTCAATTACTCTTTGAAAAAAAAAGAAAAAAGATTGTAGCAGTTTATTTTGTGTTTCCCAAAGGCCAATGCTAAACAAGAATTCTTACAGAGTACTGTTAATATTACAAAAGAGTTGGTTGTCATCTTCAAAATTAGCCTTTTTAGAAAGAGAAAAGTAGATATGTTAGAACAAAATTTAAATGGTATAATGTTGCTGATTTTCATACAGTTGCAACATGCAAGTACCTAGTAATTAATTGTGTTGACGGTGGACACATTTTGGATGTTCTTGTATTACTTTGCTATTTACTTTGGTGTAATCACTTACATAAAGTAAAATAATGATAGAATATTTGCTCACTGAGTGAAACAGTTGTAATTAGTTTACTGAATTATATGCTCCATATATTTGAGAAAAAATCTTGACCCTGGGGTTCTTAACATCAATGATTTAATTTTTATTATTATTAAACGATTTTGTTCAACTTGATTCAGCTGTTTGTCTGGGTCAAATTTTGCAATTAATTTTTTACCCACTTTTACCAAACCGATTTCCTTCAAACTTTGCATGCATGATGGTCCCTGGTGACAATGCAATATTTCATGAGTTTTGACCCAGGATCTATACGTTAATTAGGTCAAATTTAAATTTCCTTATATTATATTTTTAGAGATAAAAAATTAGCGGTGTTGGTAAGGTGGTTAGCGTCAAAGGTTCAAGACCAATGTAACAAGAACAACAACATTTATTTATATAGCACATTTTCATACAGAAAATGTAGCTCAAACTGCTTTACATAATGAAGAATAGAAAAACAAAAGACACAATAAGAAAAGTAAGTCAACATTAATTAACATAGAATAAGAGTAAGGTCCGATGGCCAGGGGGACAGAAAAACAAAAAAACTCCAGACGGCTGGAGAAAAAAATAAAATCTGTAGGGATTCCAGACCATGAGACCGCCCAGTCCCCTCTGGGCATTCTATCTAACATAAATGAAACAGTCCTCTTTGGATTTAGGGTTCTCCCGGAAGGACTTGATGATGATGGTCATGTAGACTTCTGGCTTTTAGTCCATCAATGTTGGAGCATCATGATGCTTTGAGTAGGTGGTGGTGGTGCAGGCCACCACCACAAAGAAACAGAAGATAGAGTAGAGGTTAGTACGGATTTTAGCGCCACCATGAATAGTTATTATAATGAATTGAACATACAGAGTTTCAGGATTAAGTTAAAATGAAGTTATGAGAAGGCCATGTTTAAGTAATGTGTTTTCAGCAGTGTTTTAAAGTGCTCTACTGTATTAGCCTGGCGAATTCCTATTGGCAGGTTATTCCAGATTTTAGGTGCATAGCAGCAGAAGGCAGCCTCACCACTTCTTTTAAGTTTTGCTTTTGGAATTCTAAGGAGACACTCATTTGAGGATCTAAGGTTACGATTTGGAATATAGGGTGTCAGACATTCCGATATATAAGATGGAGCGAGATTATTTAAGGCTTTATAAACCATAAGCAGAATTTTAAAGTCAATTCTGAATGACACAGGTAACCAGTGTAGCGACATCAAAACTAGAGAAATGTGTTCTGATTTTCTTTTCCTAGTTAGGATTCTAGCAGCTGCATTCTGCACTTGTTGCAAACGATTTATGTCTTTTTTGGGTAGTCCTGAGAGGAGTGCGTTACAGTAATCTAGTCGACTGAAAACAAAAGCGTGAATTAATTTCTCAGCATCTTTCAATGATATAAGAGGTCTAACTTTTGCTATGTTTCTTAAGTGAAAAATGCTGTCCTAGTGGTCTGATGAATATGCGATTTAAAATTCAGATTACAGTCAACAGTTACCCCTAAGTTTTTTACTTCTGTCTTGACTTTTAATCCTAATGCATCAAGTTTATTTCTGATAACCTCATTGAATCCATTATTGCCAATCACTAAAATTTCAGTTTCTCTTTATTTAGCTTGAGAAAATTACTATTCATCCATTCAGAAATACCAGTAAGACATTGTGTTAGTGAATTGAGAGAGTCGGGGTCATCAGGTGCTATTGATAAGTACAGCTGTGTGTCATCAGCATAGCTGTGGTAGCTCACGTTGTAACCTGAGATAATCTGACCTAACGGAAGCATGTAGATTGAGAAAACAGCGGACCCAGGATAGAGCCTTGTGGAACACCATATAGATATCATGTGTCTTTGAGTTGTGATTACCACAACTAACAAAGAATTTTCTCCCTGCCAGGTAGGATTCAAACCAATTTAAGACACTGCCAGAGAGGCCCACCCATTGACTAAGGCGATTTCTAAGAATATTGTGATCAATGGTGTCAAATGCGGCACTCAGATCTAAGAGGATGAGAACAGATAAATGGCCTCTGTCTGCATTTACCCGCAAGTCATTTACTACTTTAACGAGTGCAGTTTCTGTGCTGTGATTTGTTCTAAAACCTGACTGAAATTTATCAAGAATAGCATGTTTATTGAGGTGGTCATTTAACTGCATAATGACTGCCTTCTCTAGAATTTTACTTAAGAAGGGCAGGTTAGAGATGGGTCTAAAATTTTCAAAGCAGAGGGGTCAAGATTATTTTTCTTGAGTAGGGGTTTAACTACAGCAGTCTTAAGACAGTCTGGGAAGACCCCATATTTAATGACGAATTTACTATGTCAAGAATATTATCAATTAGCACACCTGATACTTCTTTGAAAAACCTTGTTGGTATTGGGTCAAGGACGCAGGTGGAGGGTTTCAGTTGAGAAATTATTCTATGTAAATCAGGTAAATCTATCCTGGTGAAAGAATTTAATTTGTTTATAACGGAGTACTGGGGCTTGGGAGGATCCGCAGTGCTGGGGAGATATACTATGTTATTTCTAATATCATTAATTTTTGATTGAAAAATACAGCAATAGCCTCACAGGTTTCACTGGAAGTATTTTGGAGGCATTCCTTTGAGTTACCTGGGTTTAGCAGACGATCATTCGTAGAAAATAAGACTCTGGGATTACTAGCATTGTTATTTATAATCTTAGAGAAATAGCATTGCCTCTCAAGACGGACTGTGTTATTGTATTCTGTTATTTTAACCTTCAATATCTCATAGTGGATAGTTAGTTTAGTTTTCCTCCATTTACGCTCAGCTCTACGACATGTTCTTTTTAAATCAGACACTCTTTGGGTCTTCCATAGAATAACAATGCTAGAAGATTTTTTAGCTGTCTTTTCAGGTGCAACTATGTCAACAGCAGCTCTCACTTTAGAATTAAATTTTTCCACCTTACTATTTACATTATCCTCGCTATTATGGTTGGCACTATAAATTTGTTGAAAAATGATTGCCTAGAATGTTTGTAAATTTTGAAGCTGCTGATGAATCAAAGAAGCGTTTTTTAACAATATGCTTCTCATGAATGTTTTCTATCATTATTTCTATATTAAATAGTAGAAGAAAATGGTCTGATAGACCAATATCAATGACCTGCTTTACATCAACTTTTAGTCCTTTGGTAACTGAATGTAGACAGATTAGTTAAAAAAAATTAATTTAAAATGAGTTAGTTTTTTCAAATTACTTCAATATGACAATTAAGCAGCATTGGTCAAATGGTTAGCGTGTTGGATGTTCAATCAAATGGTTGAAGGTTTGAGACCAATATACACAAAGTAATTTTTTTTTAATTTTGTTTAATCATTTATATAGAAATTTGGTGAAATACTTTTTTCAGTGATTTGGCAATACTGGCTCACTGAAGATTGAATGTTTGATTCTCCAATAGACAAACACACTTTTCCAATACTTCACATGTGTAAGGTTTCACCATGTTTAGGATTTCCTAAAATGAGAAATGAACATGAATGAATGTTATGTTTCACTTTAAGATCATAGGTTTGATTCCACTCTGTCGCTAATGGCATTTCTGTCAAATCACTTTTCCACCCAAGTCAAGGTTTTTTTTTTAAACATACCAAGGACTGTGTGGCATTAGGGTGGCTAAAAATATATAAGAAAAGATGTTTAAGTAATGCGATTTTATTAAATGCAGTAAAAAGTATAAAATAAATTCTTTACTTATACTGTTTTGTTGGTCATATGCAATTAAAAATAAAATTGTGGGATGCCCATAAAATAATTAATTTAACGAATCTATGCTTTTTAATTGAATTAAAGTGAAATTTATAACTAGCTTAACTATTGAAAGAAAACGGCTCATATAAAATCATATAAAACTTGATTAAGGTATGTAGGATAATGGTTATAATTGGAGAAATTTTCAATTTGTAAGAGTGTGAAATGCTGGAGTGCCCACTGCAGACACAGAGGTTTGGAACCCCATGCCCTTGAACTCTTGACACAACCTTGGTAATTGGGGCTCCTGATTGTTCATAACCAAGTTGAAACCAGAGGTACATGAGATAAAGGCAACATAGACTCTTGAAAACACAAAAAAAATCCTTTATTATAGGAATAATTGTTGTTCATGTGAGAAACCATACTAAATACTGAAATATACAAGTTCAAAAAAATACAAAAACAAATAAAAGGTTTCTTCTTTAATCCACTAAAAGAAAATCTCCCATAAATATAAACACAAAAAATAATATTTATAGTTCCTTGCAGATTTTGCCAGCACAAACTCCCAAGCTTCTCTTGCTTTCTTTCCTTTCACCCTGTACTTTGTAGGCGATCGAATGTTCTCCCCATGTGTCTTTTCTTTATCGGTATTGCCACCAACCAAAAGCAACAATATCAATTTTACCCGAAAACAGACTCATCTCTAGCGTCCACTCCACCCTTTTTTAGGTCGTTGCTTCTTTAGTGGCCAATCGTGAGTGACCCTCTAGGGTATCAACCTATCCTGATTTATGTAGCGCACTAGCTGCATCTACGTGTTATTGACCTCCCCAGAAACTACTTTAAAGTGTAGACTTACTACGTGTGTGCAACAACTTTCAGCACAACCTCCGTTCTTGTAATGCAGTGGCGTGTTTCTGCAGCAGGCCCCCGTTCTTCTCTATGTGCAAGCTGGCTTCTCTCCTTCGCGCATTTCTGGTTCATGGTGGCCATTTTGCCAAGGCAACTGCTGCATACCTGGCGTCCTGCGTTAAAGTTGCCCACCCCGAAATGCTTTCTTCCAGGACAGACTGTCAGCAACGCTTTTGCCAGTGATGCTTCCAACACATCTTGTGCACTCGCCATGTGCTGCAATGAAAAAAAAGAGAAGCATAGGTAAGTGCACTGTTTTAACAGTTTACATAAGAATAAGAGTAGTTACACTTCTCTTTACTGCTTCTACTTTGATGCAACCTTAAGGTGCTTTAACACAAGAGGACATGCAAATTCCTCTCAGACAACAATGGGGCCCAGGATTCTGTCACTGCAGTCTAAGATATAATAGTATGACAGTCTCTTTAAGGCTTTGTCACATTACATGACTTTTCCAGCGTTTTTCAGTGGTTGTCTTCATTTAGATAATTATTGCAAGTCCGAGACAGTTGGTAGCATACTCCCATGAATACAGTTGCCAAATGTGTCATACCCAGTGATACACTTCAACTAGTCCATGACTCACTCCAATAAACCAGACAGATTTGATTTTGCCTTTAGTTGCAGGGGCGGATTATGTGTGCATAGTACCTGGCAACGAAAGAATGCTCATCCAGAAGCACAATGCATATAATGTAGCAACGCAAAATAAGAAGCTTGTTTTTCTGATGTTTTGTATTTTTTTTGTACCATGACAGGATGTAAAAAAAAAATGACAAAGATTGTAGCTGAACTTGCTATTAATCCTTCATATAGCAATGCTTTTGTCAAACAGCACATTATCAGAACCTCAGCAGCAGTAGCTACTATTTGTAGCTAAATTTGACATGCCCAGCAATTTACAGACATGTAAATTGAAATGTTCTAGCAACAGCAATGTCTAAGATGGCCTCTAAAAATTAATGTTTAATCAAGGAAACATATCTTGATATCATATTTCTTTACCCATACTCGAGGCATTGTATTTTCATTTCTGCAGCGCTTCACACTTTTTCATGATTCAACTGTTTTTTATCAATAGCAGTCTGCTTGTGTGTGCTATGTTTCTCTATTATGATTTCATTGATATTTCTGACCATGCTCCTCTTGTTCAGAAGCTTAGAATTTTAAATGGCATTAATTCAACTTTATATTGGTGACTCATCTCTTTATTAATAGCAGATGGGGAGGATTATTCAATTTATTTCAGTAAAAAATTGTTTTTGTTCAAAGACATTAAACAGAACACTTTGGAAAACACTTATTTATTGGGACACAGTATCCCTTATATTTCACACAAAAATAAATAAGAAGCCAGAAAGGCATCAAAATTAAATTTGGGCATATCTAAAAGAGGTGATGGATATCCAAAATTTCAAATTCCAAGCTGTATAGGGTGGTCCAGATCTAATTATGCAATTTTCATTATGCTATATAACTTATTAAGATTATTACATAGAGATTTCACAAAAAATTCTTTTTTTTGCCGATAGATGGCAGCACCTGCCCTGCATTCCAAAATGGCGGGGAGATGGTTGTCAGTCGAACAGCGGGTGCGATGTGTTCGCCTTTTCTTGATAACGGGCAATGTTTCCGAGGTGAATTGCATTAAAAGTTGCATAATTAGATCTGGACCACCCAGTACTTAAAGAATGACTACAATTGCAAATATGATTGAAGTTACTGACCACAAGAGACACAAATTATTCTTAAGTCATAACACTCTTATGAACACAGAGAAAGAGGATAGTAAGATTCTGCCTAAACAACTGCATAAGAAGGAAGAAGTCTGGAATGCAATTGCAGAAATCAGTAGTTTAGATGGAATTAAAATCACTGAAAGAAATAAGTAATATATCAAAAAAATAGTATACAATGAAAGTGAGGTTTGATAAAATAGAAATGCTAGTTGTGAAATGCCATGTATAGAGGAGCTGGACAGACCTCAGAAAATGTATGGGATTGTTTAAACTGCCATCACCAAGAGTGTGTGCAGTATTTTAGAATGTTTCAACAAGTTGCCAACAGAGGAAAGGATATGACAGTGGGTTGCATGTATCGATAGTTCTTCTATTTCCCGATTAGATAAGGCCTGTTTGCCTTGTAAGGGCATTCTCCAGAAGCACTAGATTATGAGAGAGGTTGTATAGTAGAGAAGTTGTATGCTTGTGTCAGTAGAGAGAAAACGTGCTTAAGAATGATGGGACTATGCTTCCACTTTTTGTGTTACAGCTAGTGTTTTTCCCTAGGTTTGTTTTCTCATTCTCATCCTTATATGCTCTCAAACTCTCTCTCTTCCTTATAAGGTGTGTTTGATATATTTTTTGAATATTTAAAGTCTTAAACTTTTAAAGCCAGCTTTTCATTTTGGGTCTGGGCAGACTGACGTCTGCAGATGTATTACTTCAGAAAGCACAATAATACATGATAAAAGCTTGAGTAAAAACTAGGGATGCCCCGATAAGGGTTTTTTCATGTTATGGAATTTGCCGATTCTGTTTTTTTTTTTATTTATCTAATCTCCATTAAAAACCTTTCACACTAAGCTCCTGCATAACCAGATGTGGGCAGCCTTATGTTCTATTTTAAAGTGTATTTTTATAATAAAGCTATAGACCACCAGTATTATGTGTTATTTTTTTTTGTTAACAATATGAAATTCTCAAGTCTTTATTTTTCAGTGACAATAAAAATACTAAAATAAAAGCCCCTTAAAGTATATACTTTTTTTTAAACTAATAAAATATGCACAGAAAATATTTATCCATAATATTAATGGCATAAAAGAAAAGACAACGACTTTAATAATTACAAGCTGTCATTGTTTAATTTCTTCTGTAATATAGTTATCTGAAACAAAGCTGAATTTAAAAAAGGTAGTTTTCACCATTTGTCTAACAAAACAATATTCTCACACATTGATTCAGTTAATTGATATTGGCAGTTGAAATCTCCTTAAATATAAATATATGTGCACTTTTAAGTTTTAATAATTTTTAATCATTAATTGTACTACAACCTTTTTGCTGTTAAAATGTGCCTTTAGAATATTTATACAGTTGTTTTTCATTTTCCAGTGTGCCAGATTGATATTCCTAGTTCTTGAGATGTAATTATAAAAATGGTTTACCATTTTAATTATAAAGTACTTGTTTCTTACCAAAATGTATACTGTGTGAAACACAAACAAATAGTAAAAACAGTATAAACCTTTAAAAAAATGCAAGTCTATCAAATGTTCATAAGATGCAAGGATAACATGCTTAACAAGCTTACAAGTAAAACATAAAACTTTTGCTATTAGGCTAACAAGCCTATTGCTTAGTGAGCAGCAATTTCAGATTCTTCTTTAACTCTTTTTATAATTGAAAATGTAAGCTGCTGTACTTAACAAGCTTACTCACCATCAAAGCTCAGACAGTTTTCATTTTAATTATTAAAATAAAAAGGTCTGAATTAATTAAAGTAGCTTTTATTGGTGTTTCCCTAATTTCACAGAATAACTGCACTGATTCCTTTTTTCGGTTTATTGTTCCACCCTATTTATTGTAAATTCCAGTTTGTCTCTCGTTCTGGTAAAGTTAGACTTACTGTTCTCTGTTTACAAAGTAGCTGTTTGACTTGTGTACATCTGTGATGAAATGAGCTCCTCATTTTAATAATGCCAAAATAAAATAATACTTAGTATTTAAATGCTTTGAAGCACAAAGTACGTCTCTCTTGTAATAGGACACAAAATAATCTGTTACTAGAAATACTTTGCAGAGTATAGCAATACAGACAAAACACAATACTAAGTACAATTTCACAAAGTAAATTTGTGTCATTGATTTGTTTTTTGAAGGCGACCGAATGTTCCTGAGTATAACCCCTAATATGTTATGAAATTAGTGAAAGCACATACAGTACAGTGTATCTTAAATTAGAATGGTATGTTGGAAAATGTAATGCATTGTCTCAGTCCTTGGCTATTACTCTTTAGTAAGTTTTTTACCAGCTGATGGTGTAAATCTTACAATAAATGTTACAAATCTAACAGGGATTCTCTGACAAACCAGATTTTAAAAGCATGTTGTTACAAAATAGCTTTAAAGAGTTTGTTTATATGAAAATACTCTGAATTATCTTGGAATTTAGTAATGCTAAAATGCAATTATAACACTGTTTCAATTTTATATTTAGCGTTGATTTTAAGTGGTATTTTTCAGTTACAGGTGAGAAAAATGAAGCGAATAAAAAGAGTTGCACATGGTACGATAATTCAGGCAGTTCATGATAATATCATTTTCTATAAATCCTATGCTGAAATCCCTCAAATTGGCTTTTACCCTGAATGTAGACCTCATGTCTATCACAAATTAAATTAATTAAGTCTTGCATTGAAATTTGATATTATGAATGCCAATAATAGTTTACTTAAATGAAAGCTGAGCAACTATGTCATTGATATACCTCGATTTAAATGTGCTGTTACTAATAATATTTAATATAATTTATATGCAATTATAGAAATAAATGCAATATTGGCCTCTTGAATATTAGAGCTACTATCAAAGAGGTATGGATTATTGTGAAATTTCACTGGTATTGATATTGAATTAAAATTCTGGTATTGTGACATGCATAGTTGGGGGCTTCCAGCCTGGGCTAAGGCCGTTTTTAGACTGGTCTATGAAGGTCTGGGCATGCTTATAAAGCTTTTTGGTGGCTTCACACCCCTTTCACCATGTTTCTGTGATGCATTTCTCTGTATACAATGGGCTGTGGTCTTTAATAAATAATTTTAAGGAAATAACTCCACTGAGATTAAAGTTGGAATGTGATTTAGCATAGAAGAATAGACAGAAATATTGAAAACAATTTAAGTTGAAGAATTAGGAAGTTGTATGCAAGAATTTTAATGGTGCTTTTGTGGAGGAGTTCAAGTAGAGAAGTAATCTATACTAATTAGTTAGGAATCATTTTAGTCTGGTCTCATAAAGCATATTTATATTGTATGGTGTACTGCTGTGACACACTGTGCTGTCCTAGTAATCCTTTATGTTAATGATACCACTATTGTAATATGTTTTATTTCTTTCAGACTTCTGCATTTATCATGGGTTAAAGTAGTACAAAAAGTGCCCCTATTGTAAGGTATATAAACTTGCCATACCTTGGTTTAAAATTAAAAAAAAAAAAAGATTAATTGCCATAGTAAAGTTAACAAAGCAATACAACTACATATAACATAGTTTTGCTTTTTTGGTGATTTACTCATGATTTTGATTTCACTTGTACCCAAAACTGTATATTTATCATTGCCCTAAGGATATAGAATGGCCAATGTTAGGTCAACCAAAAGAAGTTGTATTTTCAACTCATGGGGTTGATGCTTCAAAATGATGTGGTTAGTGGTTGGAATTTGGGAACAGCAAAAGACGAAGAAAACGAGACATTATTATGGATCGGGCTGATCAGAAAACTGCACTGGTTACAGTCAATTCTGCTTCAGATCCACCCATTTCAATTTTTTCCATATGGCAGTTTTATTCTTTTTTAGTATTTTTTGGGACAAAATGAAAATGTTCTCTATGATCCTCTAATACAGCGTTTCTCAACCTTTAAGTATTTGTGACCCGAGTTTTCATAAAAGTTTTAATCACGCCCCCCACAACGTTTTTTTGAAAGGAGTCCACTAATACCAATTTGCTCTTTTTTAATTAATGATATATCATAGATGCATATTTTATTATACCTAATTAACTTTTATCGACATTTATCTAACTCTATATTTATTTTTCTAGTATCAGAATGTAGTTTAAGTTAATTTGTTTTGGTTTCAATAGATGTATTTTTTATATTTTTGATTCTTGTTTTCTTTTTTTCACATCTTCACGCCCCCCTAGAGGGGCCCATCCCACAGTTTGAGAACCACTGCTCTAATAATATATTTCTAAAGAGTCCTTGAAAGAAAATAAAATCAGTCTGGTATAGCCATAGTTTTCATAGGTTATATTGAGATTCAGATACACTTTAATGCTTTTGATATGTTTTTGCAATGTTTGCCTTTCAAAGACTGGTAGCACCATTCCTTAAGGATACCTGTTCAAAGTAGATTTAAGTGATTACATTCTTAGTTAAATTATTTTTAATATGTAAATAAGGGGTTTTAAACTCATGGCTTGTGGGCTGGATCTGGCCCATGGAACTTTTAAATGCAGCCCATATCATCCCTGTTCAAAACATGTTACATATGGTCCACTATGGTGGGTTGGTTTTCTCAAAAGTCCCCCTTTAAATGTTTCTTTCATATATCAATCATATCCATATATAATTTAGGTGGAGAATATTTACACCAGCCATTAAAATTAATCTTCAGTGTCTGATCATGTTGCACACCACAGCACCTCACATCTACTAAACTGTTAGAGAAGAAACTGTTAATGACTCAGTGGAAAAAAATATGAAAATAAGAATGTTACTGTTTTTCCATGATGACAAAGATGTTACGGTCTCATGACACAGACAGACAGACAGATATGAAAGCTGCCACTCTGCTTACTTTTTAAAGCTACACAGGGATTAGTGTTGGACACTCTTCTGTAGTACTGACAGATCTCTACTGTCTGTGATTTTGAAAAAAGATTTCAGACTTAAGACTTGCACATCCTTGTTTTGCTGATGTCAGATATATTCACAATACAGTGAACCCTCGTCTATCGCGGTTAATCCGTTCCAGACTCTGCCGCGATAAATGAATTTTCGCGAAGTAGGATTCTTTATTTATAAATCAAATATTTTCGCAGTTAGAGTATAGAAAACCTGTTTACGACCTTCTAAATACGTTTTTTAACATTATTAGAGCCCTCTAGACATGAAACAACACCCTTTAGTCACCATTACACTCGTATTACTCAATATATTAGACAAAATAAGAGAAAATAAGACATATTAGACGTTACAAATATCATATTACTAGGCGCACTCGCCTTTTAAGGCGACCGACTTTTATCTTCAATTATTGTGCGCTCCATGTGTACATCAGGCATGTAAGTGTAGAGAATGAGAACATCAAAGTGTCCATTCATAACATCTTTTTTTTATCCCCTCAAGTGCCTGTCCAAAGTCGCATAAATGTCAGCCCAATCTGTACCGCTAAAGACGGAGTTTCATGCACTAAATAAGCTATAGATGAGAATAAGCAAGCACCATCTCCCCTGATATTTACTATGCGGTGAGGAATTTGTACTCCATCAACATTAATTATTTCCAGAGACATAATTTTTTCTATTTTTCCAGCGCATCGCGCACAAAAGCAAGGGAACGATGAGAGCACCAGAACTCTGCTCACATCGCGCCGCCGCACTCGCCGCAAGTAGTAAGTCTGTAATAAGCGAAAACCACTACGCTTTGCACTCATGGGACGGAAGGACAATCCCGAACGCTTTTCTATAGTAGATTATTGTACTGTACATTTAATTGCACACAACCACTAACCTATGAAGGCACGACCTCAGTAGGAGAGTCTTCAGAGGTGGTGCAGTATCTTCAGCAGGTGCGTTATTGTCTTCTTCCACTAAAGAAGTACTAGGAGTAGGCAGTGGGTGTCTGGGTGCGCGGCTGAAGAACATCTTGATAGGCAGTTGCTGGCGCTGTCTTTTCACATGCGTGAGGAGGCTTTTGTAGGGACTTGCCATCTTTAATCATATACAAGAGTTTCACCTTCTTCTGGATAGTAAGCATCTTCCTCCGGCGCTTAATTTTATTCTCAGAAGGCTTAGAAAAAGCAGCATGTTTAGGAGCCATCGTAGGGCTTAGATAAAATTCTCAGAAAGCATGCGTAGTGACGTAAGTGTATGAGAAAAAATCGCGATAGAGTGAAGCCGCGAAAGTCGAAGCGCGATATAGCGAGGGATTACTGTACTATAGTTATTTCTGACTTGGAAAATCCTAGTCACCTGTGCTGATTCAGTAATACAAAGTTATTTTTCTGCCAGTCGACTTGGCTGTCTGCACTGTCACAAACTTGTTTAGAAAAGCTCTTCACTTATTTAAAAAATATATATATATACTGTATGTATATATATATATATATACCGGTGTATATATATATAGGTAAAATTCCATTACAACGAAAATTTTGTTGTAATGAGATTCTGTATTTGTTACTATAGTGCTTTCTTTAACTTGCTTCAGGCGTTTGCAATCATTTCAATAGCTTCTTTTGTGTTAATTTTAATCTCCTCCTGCCTACAAGTTATGCTGACGAGAATTTTTCTCAGAATTTCCTTGAGATAATACAATTTCCTGAAGCGCAATTGCAGCGTCTGTGGAAGATTGTTTGTCCATTGCCGGGGCAGGGCAAAAACAGGTTCATAGCGCTGCAGTGAAGTGACACATAAATCATAAAAGACCGGGGTCGCACTGTAAATCCCAGTCTTGGATCCCAAAACACAAGGCTGAGTCTCAGTACTTTAGGAAAACCAACTTTATTCAGCTTGAAACAGTAACGGCACACTTATTTATTGTAGCGTGATCTGCCACTCTGCTATACACAGACACAGCAGTCAGGCTTCATCACCCATTGATATCTTTTCTGTTTGCTTTGGCAGAGAGACATAGAAAATTTTTGAGCCAGCTGTTGCCCCGGCAACAGATAAACAGTCTTCCATAGAGGTCCCAAGAGAGTTTACAAACCTCATATTTTCTTGAACGAGTGCCACATTAATAGGAATGTTACTTGAACGAACATCTCTGAACCACATAAAAACTGCTTTTTCGAAGGTTTTCAAGTGCAATGGTTCACATACGTTTGCAACCCAAGATTTTTTTTCTTTTTTTGCTCGGCCAGTCAAGAAAGTTGACAGTGTCGATGGCGAAATTCCTAATTCACTGGCAACATCTTTTTATTTTTTGCCGCAATCGAGAGCTGCAAAAATGTAAAGTTTTTTTTCTAATATGAACTGTTCTTGTTTTTCCGTGTCTGCCGTTTCTATAGGAGGGTGACAATGAATTAAATTCCAATGGATAATTTTAAATGTTGACGAGCAATAAGCAAAAGGTATCACTGAAACTGCAGGAAACAAAAAGGGCAAAAAAAAACAGTACGAGGAAAGTTTAAAAATTACAGTGTTTTTGTTTGGGGACATTGTGCACAACTGAGCTGTGGCCACGGAACTAGCTGCTCTGCGGATAATTCATTCAGGCATTTCAAGGTCTTTTGGGCACTTCGTTATAATGAAAGTATCTGCTGAATGTACTTTGTAGTAACAAGATTTCTATAGACTTGTGTCATATGGGGAAACTGTCAGGACCATACAAATACTTCGTTGTAATGAAAATTTAGTTTTAAAGATATTTGTTATAATGGAATTTTACCTGTGTGTGTATGTATATATATGTATATGTATATATATGTATATGTATGTATATGTATATATATATATATATATATATATGTATATATATATATATGTGTGTATATATATATATATATATATATATATATGTATATATATATATATGTGTGTGTATATATATATATATATATATATGTATATATATATAATGTATATATATATATATAGGTATATATATATATATATATATATATACAGGTATATGTATGTATATACTGTACACCCCCTCAGGGTTCGCGGACTCAGTTGTTCACAAGTTGTGCTGTAGAGAGAATAGGAAGCAACCACCACGGTTTGGGATGGTGAAAGTAGCTAATCCGAGAGCATTATTCATTTCTCCTTGCTGCTGATTGATTGCTGCCCTGTGACGCTTCTCCAGGTGAGTGGGTTTACCACCGCGGTTTGGAATGGTGAAAGTAGCCAATCCAAGAGTGTTATTCATTTCTCCTTGCTGCTGATTGATTACTGCCCTGTGACGCTTCTCCAGGTGAGTGGGTTTACCACCGCAGTTTGGAATGGTGAAAGTAGGCAATCCAAGAGTGTTATTCATTTCTCTTTGCTGATGATTGACTGATGCTTTGTAACAAGTCTCCAGCTGAGTGTCCTCGTGTTTTCCATTTTGTTGTTTTGTTATTCTTAAACGCACATGATGTTGTCGAATCTCCCTGCACCTTCTAAAGCTTCTGGCACTGAGCCTAAGCGCCAGAAGAAGTTTAAAACGCTCCAGGAGAAGGTTGAACTACAGGATTTGCTCTGGGAACTAAAAAGTTATGCTTTAGTAGCGTGCCACTATGCATTAATGAAAGCACCGTATGCTACATAAAGAGTACCGTATCTGTAAGTTTCTGTGATAGTGCCTTGTCACTGTGGATCACCAACTGCAGGAAGAACATCCCCTTGGATGGTAACATCATCTATGAGAAAGCACGGAAATTGTATCAGCAGTTCGCTATAGGAGACAATGTAGCAACTTCCTATCACAATGTTCCTGAAACCAATAAAGAAAAGCCAACACAAAACCCCACCAGAAGAAGACCCATACAAAGATACAACTCCTCCTGAAGCGCCTGAAGAAGAGGCGCCACTCGAGGAGTTTTAAATCCTGTGCATTGTACTGCACTGCTACTTCATCATCATCATCAATATCATTCATCATTGGTGAATAGCCGTACATTTTACTGTATTTTAATTAAATAAAATTATTATGCATTTACTCTACTTATAACAAAGAAAACTACAGCGCATACCAAAGAAAACGCACTTGCATGAATTACAGTACGTATAGCGGTAACATCGGTATTTTACATTCTAGCACCGCGGGAGACATACCAATACAGTACTGTACAGTATACGGGTTTACCTTTACATTCTGTTTTTAGGTAATGTATTAAGGTAATTTTTTGGGTAATGTATTAAGCTGAGTTTGCCGAAATTAAAGTGCTTTGGGGGCATACTGTATTTAGGGTTGAAACTATAAAAATAGGCATTTAAAAGGCATTTTTTAACCACATCCAAAAGTCGTGGTTTTCACAATTCACGGGTGCTCTAGGAACGTAACCCCCGTGAATTTTGGGGGTGTACTGTATATATTATATATATAAAATCAATATGCATCAGAAAAGTAAAGACAAAAAAGAGAGAACGAGAACAGCGCATAGAGAACACGGGTGTTTTTTTTTCCTATTTGTGAACATCTGATGAGCAATGTGTCAAAAAACATACAGAAACTAATGGTGTGTTTGTTACTTATAGTAGTGTAAAAAAAACTCACGAGACAGCCCATTACAATTATCAAATGCATCTTACAAATGGTTGTGCAGCACACTTAACAGTAAAAGTGACAAAAACTAGTTACCTTCCATAATAGTTCACTAACATGAAGTTACAATACAATACAATACAATACAGTTTATTTTTGTATAGCCCAAAATCACACAGGAAGTGCCGCAATGGGCTTTAACATGCCCTGCCTTTTGACAGCCCCCCAGCCTTGACTCTCTGAGAAGACAAGGAAAAACTCCCAATAAAACCTTGTAGGGAAAATGGAAGAAACCTCGGGAAAGGCAATTCAAAGAGAGACCCGTTTCCAGGTAGGTTGGGCGTGCAGTGGGTGTCAAAAGTAGGGGGTCGATACAATACAATACACAGAACAGAACAATTCCTTAATACAGCATAATAATAAAAATTTTAGAAGTACGGTTTAACAGTAGATGATATGACATAATTAGGTTTGGATATTTTTAGAGTCCTGGAGACCTCATCCATCTAGCTGCCTCCCCATTTGGCCATGCCACGGCTGAAACGTTGCTCCGATGAAAGGACCCATCTTTCCCATGATTCCTGTGATCCTCCATCAGGGATGACTTTACCATAGGCAGGCAAACAACTTGGCAGGTGGGAAGTTCAACGATACTAGTGATTGAATGCTCTGCTCTGCAAATATACATTTTAGTAAAGTAACCATGTGTTCAATACAAAAGAAATAAAAAGCATATGTACTGTGTTTATTATTTCTTTGTGTAAGACTGTTAACAAAGAAGTTCTGAAGAATTAAAGTTTATATTTAAAATTACACTTTAAGAATTAGGAATGACTAATTAGTACAATGTAAAAAAGACTGTAAAATACTGTACATTCAGTTAAATGTACAGTATATGTAAACAGTAAAAGCTGTAATACAGTTAATGGTTAAAACCTATTTAAAACAAATAAATGCATATATATTTACATTTATGCAGTGTTTCAGCTACCAATAACAATTAACTGTTTTAATGTGGAAGATTATTTTATGGATAATTGTTTTTCTATAAACTCACAATGATGCTAAGACACAGAATGTCTGTAATGATTTATATAATACAAATCTGTGTGTAATTTTTAAGTTCTCATGAACCTTTTGTAGTTTTTGTTTTCATATTCTATTCCAAAAGTCAAAAATTCTAATACTTAACATTTTTCTATATTTAATAAACCCATCTATAAATAAGAGACCACTTTTATAAATTGTTATCAATGTTTTATATTTAATTAAAAGTGGTGCCTACTAATGTGTACACAGCTTAGCCAAACACTGGTCTTTAATTGACAATGTCTAGCTCAATCTAATCATAATACTGTAGTGATGATAGACTTTTAGCTGTTTACTACATTCATGTTACTGATATAAACAGTACACTGGTCTGTGATTCTGTTTTGTGATGGTTGCATGATTGGAATTCCAGTCGATTAACTGTTAAATTACGATAAATATCTTTCCTGTGGCTCTCAAACTCAGTTCTGCTGACTCCATAAGACAAACTTTTTGTTCCCACCAGTTTCACAACACTGAATACTGAAAGGCTACAACTACTTCAGTGTCAGCTCTATGCTTGTTTATTAATAAGAGAGAATGAAAACTGTAAAAACTTCTTCTTTCGGCTGCTCCCGGGGTTGCCACAGTGGATCATCTTTTTCCATATCTTCCTATCCTTTACATTTTGCTCCGTGACACCCATCACCTCGTCCATAAACCTCCGCTTAGGCCTTCCTCTTTTCCTCTTACCTGGCAGCTCTATCCTTAACATCCTTCTCCCAATATACTCAGTATCTCTTATCTGCACATGTCCAAACCAATGCAATCTCTCCTCTCTGACATTATCTTCCATCCGTCCAACTTGAGTTGCCCCTTTAAGGTACTCATTCCTAATCCTGTCCATCCTTGTCACACCCAATGCAAATCCTAGCATCTTTACCTCTGCTTCCTCCAGCTCTATCTCCTATTTTTTGGTCAGTGCCACCGTCTCCAACCCATATAACATAGTTGGTCTCACTACCGACCTGTAGACCTTCCTTTTCACTCTTGCTGATAACCGTCTGTCACAAATTACTCCTGACACTCTTCTCCACCTATTCCACCCTGCCTGCACTGTCTTTTTCACCTCTCTTCCATAATCCCTCTTACTCTGTACTGTTGATCCCAACTATTTAAACTCATCCACTTTAGCCAACTCTACTCCATGCATTCTTTCCATTCCACTGACCTCCCTCTCATTTAGACACATGTATTCTGTCTTGTTCCTACTGACCTTCTCCACTCCAGAGCATATCTCTACCTCCCTAGGGTCTCCTTAACCTGCTCCCTAGTATTGCTATAGATCACAATGTCATCAGCAAACATCATAGTCCACAGGGACTCCTGTCTAATCTTGTCTGTCAACCTGTTCATCACCATTGCAAATAAGAAAGGGCTCATGGCTGATCCATGATGTAATCCCACCTCCATGTTGAATGCATCAGTCACTCCTGCCGCAAAACTCACCATTGTCAAACTTCCCTTGTACATATCCTGTACAACTCTTATGTACTTCTCTGCCACTCCCGACTTCCTCATCCAATACCACAGCTCCTCTCGAGGCACCCTGTCATATGTTTTCTCCATGTCCATAAAGACACAATGTAACTCCTTCTGGCCTTCTCTATACTTCTTTATTAACAACCTCAGAGCAAACATTGCATCTGTGGTGCTCTTTCTTGGCATGAAACCATACTGCTGCTCACTAATCATCGCCTCCCTTCTTAATCTAGCTTCCATTACACTTTACCATAACTTTATGCTGTGGCTTATCAGTTTTATCCCCCTGTAGTTACTTCAGTTCTGCAAATCCCCCTTATTCTTAAATATCAGCACTAGTACACTTCTCCACTCTTCAGGCATCCTCTCACTTTCCAAGATTCCGTTAAACAATCTGATTAAAAACTCCACTGCCATCTCTCTTAAACACCTTCCTGCTTCCACAGGTATGTCATCTGGACCAGTGGCCTTTCCACTTTTCATCCTCTTCATAGTTGTCCTTACTTCCTCCTTGCTAATCCATTGCACTTCCTGATTCACTATCTCCACCTCATCCAACCTCTTCTCTCTCTTGTTCGCTTCATTCATTAGCCTCTCAAAGTACTCTTTCCATCTGCTCAACACACTCTCCTCACTTGTGAGTACGTTTCCATCTTTATCCTTTACCAACCTAACCTGCTGCACATCTTTCCCAGCTCGGTCCTTCCGTCTAGCCAATCAGTACTGGTCCTTTTCTCCCTCCTTAGTTTCCATCCTCTCATACAACTCATCATACGCCTTTTCTTTAGCCTTCGCCACCTCTCTCTTCACCTTGCGTCTACTTTCTGCATCTCTCTGACTATCCCACATCTTCACCATCCTCTTCCTCACTATACTCTCCTGTACTTCCCCATTCCACCACCAGGTTTCCTTTTCCTCCTTCCTCTGTCCAGATGTCACGCCATGCACTCTTCTTGCTGTCACCCCTACTACATCTGCTGTAGTTGCCCAGCTGTCTTTTAACTCTTCACTGCCACCCAGTACCTGTCTCACCTCCTCCCTAAACTCAACCTTGCAGTCTTCCTTTTTCAACTTCCACCATTGATTCTTGGCTCTGTCCTCACTCTCTTCCTCTTCTTGATCTCCATCGTCATCCTACAGACCACCATCCTATACTGCTTAACTACACTTTCCCCTGCCACCACTTTGCAGTCTTTAATCTACTTCAGATGTACTTTTCTGCATAGGATGTAATCTACCTGTGTGCTTCTTCCTCCACTCCTGTACGTCGCCCTATGTTCCTCCCTCTTCTTAAAATGCATATTCACCACAGCCATGTCCATCCTTTTGGCAAAATCCACTATTATCTGACCTTCTTCCTTCCTTTCCTTGACACAATGCCTACCCATCACCTCCTCGTCTCCTCTGTTACCATCACCAACATGTCCATTGAAATCCGCTCCAATCACCACTTTCTGTCCCTTGGGTACACTGTTCATCACTTCATCCAAACTCAATTCACTCTAAAAATCTTCTTTCTCATCCATCGCACACTCAACTTGATGGGCATATGCATTAACAACATTCATCTTCACATCTCCAATTTCCAGCTTCATAATCACTACTCAGTCTGACACTCTTTTCACCTCCAAAACACTCTTGACATACTGTTCCTTCAGAATAACCCCTACCTCATTTCTCCTTCCATCCACACCATGACAGAATAGCCACCTCCGATCCACCTGGCCTTACTCCCCTTCCATTTAGTCTCTTGCATGCACAATATTACCAGCCATACTGCCAACATTCAATGTTCCTACCCTCAGTTCCACTCTCTTTACCTTCCTCCTCTCCTACTCCCTACAGACACGTCTCCCCCTCTTCTTCAGCCAACAGTAACCCAATTTCCGCCGCCACCCTGTTGGTCAACAGTTCTGTGGGCGGTCGTTGTTAACCCGGGGCTTGACTGATCCAGTATGGAAATTTGTATTGTTGTCCGCATATTGATTTGGCAAAATTTTA
This sequence comes from Polypterus senegalus, assembly GCF_016835505.1. Classification (NCBI taxonomy): domain Eukaryota; kingdom Metazoa; phylum Chordata; class Cladistia; order Polypteriformes; family Polypteridae; genus Polypterus; species Polypterus senegalus. The sequence goes on from NC_053159.1 coordinate 113,728,568, forward strand.
CAGCTGATGCCCTTCCTGATGTAACTCTCCCCCTTTATCCGGGCTTGGGACCAGCACGAAGAAATATACTGGTTTGTGCATCCCCTGTGGGGAAAAAATATAAAAACTAAGTAAAAAAAATTTTGATTTAACATACAAAAGTGCTTGGTACATTCTAATAAAAAAATACAGACATGGTTTAATTATTTCTATATTGACCACTATCATAAAGTGTAACATTTTTAAAACTGTAGATTGCTTGTATTAATTTTTAATTTTTAGTCAAATTCACTGAATTTACAGGACTTTAACTACAGGAGCAATTAACATTGCAAGCATCCTTTCTTGTACATTCTTTCTGTATTGTACCAGTAATTGATAACTTTAATTCAGCTGTTTTAGATAAATAGATAGATAGATACTTTATTAATCCCAAGGGGAAATTCACATAATCCAGCAGCAATATACTGATACAAAGAAACAATATTAAATTGAATAGTAATAAAAATGAAAAAAATTAAAATAAAATTAATGTTAGCATTTACTCCCCCGGGTGGAATTGAAGAGTCGCATAGTGTGGGGGAGGAACGATCTCCTCAGTCTGTTAGTGGAGCAGGACAGTGACAAAAGTCTGTCACTGAAGCTACTCCTCTGCCTGGAAATGACACTGTTAAGTGGATGCAGTGGATTATTCATGATTGACAGGAGTTTTAATCAATATATATAACCTGAGAACAGAAAATAAGTACAACCCCCTCAAGACCAGAAGCTGTTTTAACTAGTTTAAAGCTTGGGAAAGAAAAGCAGTACGGACATGCATCAAAAGATCAAAGGCTTTGAGCAGAGTCATTCATCATAAGGGCAACCCAGTCAATCAAATGTGTGAAGTGTCACATGTCCTGAAACCTCACATTTTAGTATAAATCTGGCTGGTCCAAGGGGAGATAACAAAAGCAGAGAGCTATAAGAAGTGACATCTGATCTGAACTTCAGCTAACGTAACCTATGCATATTGCTAATTTTTCAGTAAGCTTTTCTAAGTCTATATACATCCAAACTTTGCTGTCCATTTTCTATTATATCTTCTTCTATTTGGTATCTTTCTTAAGAAAATGATAAGTGCCTGTGTGTCTGTTTGTCCAGTTATTTTGTCTATGTCATTCCAATAAATAATGCATCACTAACATTAACTGCTTTGACAAATCCTATACCAAATGTAATATAACAAGAGTGCACTTCAAATGTTAATGCTGATGTCTGCGTAGATTACTATGATTTCAACCCATATTGGACAGCTAGTTTCTTAAATAAATGCCACATTTCTTTTACAGTTCTATACTTTGTCTTTATATCTTCAGTGATTGAAGTAAATATTAGGGCACCTAGTGTGGTGCGATTGCTGCTTTTTTACCTACAGGGCTATCAAGGCAGAGAGGACACACCTCAATATGAAGAACAAATGCGATAGAAATTAGACATTGTTTGGTTGGTAAGTGGCTTATAACCAAAAAAGTATTGAGGCTTTGTGTGTCACAAGGACAACTGTATGCTTGTTAGTGCTGGTAATGGTGAGTCTGTGTGTGTGTAGAGTATTAAGAGGGGCAGGGATTTGGCATCACTCATATATGTACTTACATAAAGGGGATCCTTTTTGGAATATTGTGGGGTGACTAGTAAAATTTTGCATCACTTGAGTCATTGCCTGGCTAAGATCTCTATATGTGTGTATTGATGGTTATGTTAATCTCAGGATGTATTAGTAGACCAACCTAGTAAATGGACTTTGTAAGTCTCACAGATTCCTCAATAATACACCCCCAAAGTATAAAAACTGAGAAATAAGAGCATGCTTCATTTGGCTAGGCGCCCAATTAAAAAACTTAATCTGTTTAGAACAAAAACTTCAGCCAGAGGGGTCCCCAGAACAGGGTCTGAGAACCACTGGACTAGAGTAATGTGAATCTGGCATTACATTTAAAATCTAAAGTTTGGTAGGTTACAGTGTCCTTATTTTGAACCTGTTAAAATCAGTTTTATTTTTTCAGTTAAATGATAGGGCTGTAGTAAATTCTGCACATAGAGCATACACATACACATAACTCGGCAGTGACATTCATGTCTCTGGTGACTCTTCCTATGAAGTCAGTAGACAGATTGGGAGAGCATGGGGGGTTATGAGGTCACTGGAAAGGGGTGTGTGGCACTCCCGATACCTATGCAAAAGGACAAAGTTCCAAGTCTTTAGAGTCCTGATGCTTCCTGTCTTGCTATATGGTTGTGAGTCATTGACACTATCTTTTGACCAGAGACAAAAACTGGACTCCTTTGGTACTGTGTCTCTTCGGAGAATCCTTAGGTATCGCTGGTTCAACTTTGTGTTGAATGAACAGTTCCTCATGGAGTCACGAATGAGGCACATTACTTGCATTGTGAGGCAACGTCAGTTCCGACATTACAGCCTTGTGGCATGATTACCCGAGGGTGATCCAGTTCTCAGGATCCTCATTGTTAAGGACCCAAGTGGCTGGACCAGGCCAAGGGGACACCTATGTAACACCTGGCTGCGGCAGATAGAGGGTCATTTCTGGAGGATGGACTGGACCATGTGTCTGCCTGGTGGGTTGCCAACCAGGATCCTGAGCTGTTTTGTCTTGTGGTGGGTGCAGCAATGCTCTGTACCAGTGCATGCTCCCCAACCTGACCTGACCTGATAGAGCCCCATGACCTCTCTAACTCCACCACTGATTTTGACCCACATTGGGCATATATAGTGTTATTTATGGCCCTCAATAAATCTGAGTTTTAAACACATTATGTAGATGTATTGCATCTGTGGTTAGTTCTGTATTAAATGCTACTGAATCACTAAGATTATGTTTATGCTCTGAAATGCAACAATACACATGCATTGATGCATATTTACTATAATACCTCTGGAGCAGTCTTCTGAAGATTAGAAAAAAAATACAGTCCCCACTCCTGGTCATGTCAAAATTGCCATTGTTGAAAGAGTTCTAAGTATCATGCAGTTTAAGCTTATATATTCCTTGCTGCTAGGCCACAACATTATTCTCCCCATTGAGAAACAAGTTTAAGATCCAAATGGCAGATAAGGTTGTATACTGTGTTCCGCGATTTTTGATCTAAGGTTGTTATATGATCATGATCGTGGTATCAGAATGTGACAACATGTTGTGTGCTGATTAGTACATGCAAGTAGCAAGTTCACTGTACTCTGTAAACTTGGCAATAATGACCCCATAAACCTATTTAATCCAAACTGACCAGCCACCATTTTATTTTCCCTGTAAGCAGATCATAATTCCGTTTCCATAAGGCTGAAGTGAGAGAAGTCATTTGAGTATATAGGTGCAAGAGACCTCTCAATGCACCTTCACCACTTGAATTACTGTTTATACCAGCATCCCTCAGGGGTTATGCTCATCTCATTGAATCCAGACTCCTTGTTTTCTGGCATTTATCCCTTGGAATCATTTTGTAAACTTGAGATCTTCAGTTTTTGTATTTTTCTTCTCAAAAAGGCTTTGTTCCTCTTAAGTATTGCACCACATTTATTCCAGTCCATAATCAAAGGATATAAAGTAATTTCTTTGACTGCCCTATGAGTTTTCTTTTGTAGCTGGCTTTCTACTGGCAGTTATTCTTTGATGTGGTGTTACTGGTTTTGTTGGCAGTTATTATATTAAAGAATCCGTTTGCCATCGGGGTTACACCTGAGCAGCCGATTCATATCAGCGTCTGTTAAATAAGTGCAGGTTTTTTGTTGCCTTCATTACTACTTGATGTTACTTTTTGTGTCATTTTTGTATATGTTTATATGAGTTATAATGACTTTGAGTAATACTGTAAACCTCACAGTCTCGTGCAATATGTAATGGAGTAGTAGAGAATATCTAATTGAATCCATAGGAACCTGGGGCACTGAAATTAAAAGCATTGTCCTCCTTGTTTCCAGATAGTGATTTATTTTTGATTATATAGATTTTTTTTGATTTTATCCCAAATCCAACAGAGAGTTTCAAAGCTAAGTGATACCTGTATCTCCTGCCTTAGTCTTAACTGAAAATTGTAAAGCTATTCTTTTCTTGCCTTCTGTTGATAGAGAACCTCCTAGTTAGATCTTAAAGCTTACACAAGGTTACTTGTACAGTACTGTAGTTAGATACAGGCACATGTCAGTCAAAACAATGTGTAAGTTGATTGTGGCATTAAGACTATGCAGTTATTTCTATTAGGTGTAAACCATAGCGGTGATCTTAAATATAAATATCAATATTTGTGTGAAAACTGAATAAACCCAGGAAAGGTGTTAAAAATATGCAGGCACAATTCGGCAGTTCGGTTTTGGCATCCATCCTTCTGACATCTATTGGCAAGCTGAGTAATGACGACTGGGTATTAACAACAGTCATTGTTTAAATTTTAGCCGATCTCAGATCTAAAATGACCACGCCAACATAATTATTACTCCGACTCTGATTAGAGTTGTAAAATACGGTTTGTTTTGCAAATTTGGTTGCCAGAAAAAATCAAATGAGGTGCGCCGAAGAGCTGAGTTCACGTCCCGCGGACCCGTTTAAACAGGAAGCTCTTCATTACATCGGCCAAAAAGGTCTATTTTAAGCACAAATCAGTGCCATTCTAATAAAATAATTTCAAGGACTTAAAAAACAATTAATTCTTTGCAGAGAAAGTATGGATTTTACAAACGTAGAATTTGCATCCCGATTTGATTGGGCTCCCAGTCACTAGTAATATAATAAAAACATACATTTGATTTGAGTCTATAACACCCTGTGTATATATTGGGTACGTGTTAAAGTTAGTGCTTGTTTTTTTATTATTCAGTTTTGTTTTCTCAGTAGGGTGGCACGGTTGCGCAGTGGTAGCGCTGGTGCCTCGCAGTTAGGAGACACAGATTCGCTTCCCGGGTCCTCCCTGCGTGAAGTTTGCATGTTCTTCCCGTGTTTGCGTGGGTTTCTTCTGGGTACTCCGGTTTCCTCCCACAGTCCAAAGACATGCAGGTTAGGTGAATTGGCGATTCTAAATTGTCCCTAGTGTGTGCTTGGTGTGTGAGTGTGGGTGTGTGTGTCCTGCGGTGGGTTGGCGCCCTGCCCGGGATTGGTGCCTGTGTTAGATGGAATTGGCTGCAGCAGACCCCCATGACCCTGTGTTCGGATTCAGCGGGTTGGAAGATGGATGGATGGATGTTTTCTCAGTGACGTTCACATGGTACAACAAACTTGCCTCTCCCTCTCTGAGTTGATGACATTTATCTTAATTCTTTTCACAAGAGCAGTGATGACCACAGTGGGTGCTGTGGCTGACATATAATCAAAGCTATTTGTTGTACCGGCAGTCAAAGATATGACGTCCTGTGACTGCTGTCAGACTGGACAAGGGCAGGACCGTATTAACAGACAGCTTCTTCACAGTGCTTTTGTGGGCTAATAAACTGCTGCACCACAATGCAACTCTGCTTGGCACCATAAGTACCTGCAGCTTTAGTCACTTTAGTATGCAAGCAATTTGCCATGCTAGTATTTAGATCTGACAGTGTCATGCAGAAGGTGTATGTGCCCAAAAAGAAGAAGACTTTGATTTCAGTCTATAACAGCTGGTGTAAAGTTTTGCTACCTGTAAAAGACATTGTTGAAAGGATATAAGCAGACACACAGAAGCTGGTGAATCATGTCTTCTGGGTATCTTGTTGTCACTTGAATTTTTTGTTATTCAATTTTATTCTTCAATAAAAGCACACTTGTTTCATTATAGCTTTGTGAAAGTGTTTATCTTATATTCAGGTAACCAATTAAATGAGATTGAATCTGTGTCTGCCTCTTTTGCGCACATCTTCATTACACATTTAACAAATGCCTTCCTTTTGATTTGTTCTTTAATTTTTTTATGCTTTAATAATAGATGAAAATTAAGCACTCAGAAATAATCTCCATTGTAACTGACATGTATTTTGAAAGTGCACAGCAACCTTTGACAGCACCTTCTGAATCATTCTGATGTAATAGTATTTAAATCAATTAAGAATATGACAAAAACAATATATTAGAAGCCTTTTTATTAACTGTGCCTAAGATGCACTACTGTTCATCTTAAAATAAACACAGAAGTTGTCTGACATTTTAAAGGGAAAAGAAAAGATGGCAGCAACAAATTGAGATAAGTGCTAATTGAACTACAAAATGGTTAAAAGAAAAAAATGAAAAACAACTGGTATAAAAATGCAGAATAAATTGGCTGAGTTACTTTAAAATAAAAAAAAAAACAGAGAATGACTTGGTGAATAGAGGCACTGTAATGGGGGTGTAGGGGAGGCTGAGAAGGTGCCTGAAAAGATAAGAATTCAAAACTTCAATGCTGCATTAGTAGGAATGTCATGTGAAAGGCTTGCTCTGATTGGCTGATACTTAATACAAACTGTGTTAGACCTACTCACATGGATGACTCATCTGAAGATACATTTTGTAAATGTTTGTGAACACACAGGTAAAGTGGCATGCAAAAGCCTGGCCACCCTTGCTTAAAATGTCTGTTGTGTGAATAGTTAATTGAGCAGAATATGAGTTAATAAGGCAAAACAGAAACGTTGGAGGCCAATAACTGAAATAACTGCCTGTTGGTTTGCTAGAACAGCAAATAAAAATCCCAGTTTGACTGCAAAAGACCTTCAGGAAGATTTAGCCGACTCTGGAGTAGTGGTGCACTGTTCTACTGTACAGCAACTCTTCAAAAAATATGACCTCCATGGTAGAGTCGGCAGTAGAAAACCTTTCCTGCATCTTAGCCACAAACGTCAGTGCCTGAAGTTTGCAAATGAACATCTAAACAAGCCTGATACATTCTGAAGACAAGTCCTGTCGACTGATGAAATCAAAGTAGAAATTTTTGGCCCCAATGTACAAAGGTATATTTGGAGAAAAAGGTGCTGAATTCCAGGAAAAGAACATGTTTCCAAATATTAAGCATGGGGCTGGATTGATCATGGTTTGGGCTTGTGTTGCAGCCAGTGCCACAGGGAACATGTCACTGGTATGGAGAAGAATGGATTCAAATAAATACCAGCAAATTCTGAAAGCAAACATCACACCATCTATAAAAAAAAAAGTTAAAGTTTAAAAGAGGATAGGTCCTACAAGATAATGATCTGAAACACACCTCAAAATCTACAATGGAACACCTCAAAAGGTGCAGGTTGACAGTTTTGCCATGACTCTCATAGGCCCCTAACCTAAACATCATTGAAAATCTGTGGAATGATATCAGTGCATGCAAGATGATCCAAGAATTTTGCAGAATTAGAAGACTTTTGAGAGGACAAATGGGAGAAAATACCCCAAGTACAAAATGTATGTATGTGTTAGTGGTCACTGTAAAATTAATATTAAAAGTATTTAGACATTTCACTGTAGTAGCTAAAAAAACTTTTCCTTCAAGTATCTCAGATACTTCACAAAGTGCCAGATGTCATGTTTTAGGCAGGGTTTCCCCCCTGCCTGGGGTTCAAATGTCTCATTTATGTCTTTCTTGTTCAATTGCTTAGAATTGAAAACCCCTAATTCGTTGAGGTTCATTGTGGATGCATTTGTGGTGGTGGCAGGTTTTTCTATGTCTGTTGCTCATTTTGTGAATATCCTTATTTACTGGCTTTTTGTGACCCTTTTGCTCTATTTTTTTAATTTGCCTTTGCCTCTGGGAATTCATATTGGGATGGTGATTGCTTTGGACTCCCTGTTTTGAAGGCATTGCCTTTTGTATTTTTGTACTCTTCTGAGCTTCTTATTAAACTGAGCCTTTTTTTGAATAGTAAATCATGGAGAATCCACTGCATACACTAAACAGCATCATCTCTCCGGACAGAGGAGCAGCTTCAGCCACATACTGCTGTCACTGTCCTACTCCACTGACAGGCTGAGGAGATCGTTCCTCCCCCATACTATGCGACACTTCAATTCCACCCCAGGGGTAAACATCAACATTATACAAAGTTATTGTCTGTTATACCTGCATTTTTATCACTCTTTAATTCAATATTGTTTGTTATCAGTAAGCTGCTATTGGAGTATGTGAATTTCCCTTTGGGATTAATAAAGTATCTATCTATCTATCTATCTATCTATCTATCTATCTATCTATCTATCTATCTATCTATTTTTAAAAATTCTCTGTTGCCATTTGTGTGACTAGCCAGGTTTTGATGGTTATATGCCACCTAGTGAGCATTTTAAGTATTATTGTAACTATTTCGTGCTTAGGAACTAGTTCAAAACATCAGGAAAGACAAAATTGGTACTGTATTGTAGAATACCTATAGATGAATTGGGTAGGAGGTGGACTTGGTCTTGCTCGTTGTAAGAGACGGGCATCTAGGACTTTCATGATAAAGCGTGCCATAGTGACTTGGCAGAGACAGGCGAAGGAATGGATCTGCTAGGACCTCATGCTGTAGCATCAGCTCCAGTTGAGAGTGGGAGCAAAACTATAAGTGAGACTGGCAGTGAGAAATCGCCAGCCTGAGGTGGATTATCATAACTGAACACGGCCTCTCTGTCTCTGCTATTAACTATTACGAACACCCCAAGTCAACAGCAATAACTAAAACCAGACTTGCAACTCCGCCCTTGGAGCGTGGGGAAGGCGGAAACTAAAAGAGTTGAAGGTATATGAATAAATGAAATGATATAAAGAGTGACATAAAGAAGGATATACACCAGAGAAATAGGAAGCTGGTAAAAGGATATAAAAGACCAGGAAAAACATTTACATAATAACTTTGCTGAAACCTTTAAAGAAATTCTAGCAAGAATTGAAAAAAACAGAGGAAAATATGAGTACGTTTGAGAATAAAATCGGTGTAGTTTGGTGCTCAGCAGGTAAGCAGACTTTTACAGCTTGTACTGAAGAAGTTAAATAATTGACATCCGCCACTGACAAAAAGCAACTCCTCTAGAATCTGAATGCAATGTGCTCTGTGATAAACTAGCTTTGCTGGAAGATAGATATTGAATAAACAACATCAGAATCGAAGGTCTCCCAGAAAACTGTGAAAGATCAAACCCAGTGAAATTCATAGTTGAGTTATTCTCTAAAAAAATTGGAAAGCACTTTAAATTGGACACTGAGATCTCAGCAGTTTACCGCATACATTGAATGCCTCAAAACCGAGAAGCATGATTGTCCATTTTGATAAACTTTAGGTTAAAGAAAATTTGATGCTGATTCTCAGACAGAAAGAGGAGATTATATTTGAAAGTAACCATATTTGTATTTTCTCAGAGTTCTCCCCTTCAACAGCTGCTAAACAAGCCGCATTCTACAGCATAAACTACACTTACACAAAGTTGAAAGTGATTTTTGATGACCAATTCTACATCTTTAATTCTCTTAAAGAGACTTCTTCCTTGGCCAACAGTAACCCAATTTCCGCCAGCACCCTGTTGGCTAGCAGTACTGGTAGCGGTTGTTGTTAACCTGGGACTGGACCGATCCGGTATGGATATTGTATTGTTTTCTACATGTTGATCTGGCAAAATTTTACAACGGATGCCCTTCCTGACATAAAACTCCCCATTTATCTGGGCTTGGGACAGGCACAAAGAAACACACTGGTTTGTGCATCCCCTGTGGCTGGGTTATTGCATATTCTGAACATCAAACTATATATTAGAACATTAGAACAATCTAGACAAGAACAGCCCATTCTGCCCAACAAAGCTCGCCAGTCCTATCCACTTATTTCTACTAAAAAAAACATCAAGTCGAATTTTGAAAGTCTTACTGTCTACCACATTACTTGGTAGCTTATTCCAAGTGTCTATCATTCTTTGTGTAAAAAAAAACAAAACTTCCTAATGCTTGTGTAAAATTTACCCTTAACAAGATTCCATCTGTGTCCATGTGTTCTTGATGAACTCATTTTAATATAACAGTCTTGATCCACTGTACTAATTCCCTCTATAATTTTAAACACTTCAATCATGTAACCTCTTAATCTTCTTTTGCTTAAACTGTATAGGCCCAGCTCTTTTAATCTTTTCTCATAATTCAATCCCTGTAGCCCTGGAATCAGCCTAGTCGCTCTTCTCTGGACCTTATCTAGCGCTGCTGTGTTCTTTTTGTAGTCGGGAGACCAAAACTGCACACAGTACTCCAGATGAGGCCTCACCAGTGCATTATATATCTTGAGCATAACCTCCTGTGACTTGTACGCCACACATCATGCAATATAACCTAACATTCTGTTTGCCTTCTTAATGGCTTCTGAACACTGTCTGGAAGTTGATAGGTTAGAGTCCAGTATGACTCCTAAATCCTTCTAATAAGGTGCACTCTCGATTTTCTGACCACCCATTGTGTATTCAAACCTAACATTTTTACTTCCTATGTGTAATACTTTACATTTACTGACATTAAATTCCATGTGCCAGAAATCTGCCCAAGCCTGTATGCTAAACAAGTCCTTCTGTAATGATGTAATGGATTCCAAATTACAGTATCTGCTAATCCACCTATCTTGGTATCATCTGCAAACTTAACCACCTTGTATCTTATATTCCTATCTAATCATTTATATATATTAAAAGTAGCAGCAGCCCCAGCACTGACCCCTGTGGAACACCACTGTTAACATCGACCAATTCTGATGAGGTTCCTCACACCATCAACCACTGCTTCCTGTGTCTGAGCCAATTCTGCACCAATCTAAAAACATCACCCTGAACTCCCACTTCTTTTAGTTTGATGCCCAACCTCTCATGTGGCACCTTACCAAATGCTTTCTGAAAGTCAACACTAATAATGTCACATGCTCCTCTTTGATTGTATCCTTTTGTTGCCTCCTCATAGAATTTCACCATATAGAAAACACAGTTTCCCTCTTCTGAACCCATGCTGACTGTTCAGAATAACTCCTGTCCTTGCCAGGTGTTGCTCAATGTTATCCTTAATAATTCATTCAAATTAATTTTCCTGTGATGCATGTTAAGCTTACTGACCTATAGTTGCTTGGATCTACCCAGTCACCCTTTTATATAATGGGATGATATTTGCCATTTCCCCATCCTTAATGGAGAGCAGTGTCCATTGCTCCAAAAGGCTTTTGTTCCTGATGTTTTGTATTTTCTTATACGAAAAAGTATTTTATGTACACACATGCACATGTCAAGGATATGCATCCATATATGTAAACATAATATTTTAATATCTGAAAATATAAATAAATATGCTCTGTATGTTACAAAATGTATGTAGCAAAAGCACATTCCTAGTGAATCTAACTGAACCTTTCTCACTGTTTTTCAGCCCTTTGGGAGAGGTAGTTAATCCAAAATAATGAAATATGTACCAACAAGAGCCTACTTTGCAAACCTTGCAAACTTTGACTGAGGTTAATTATGAGCTAGTGTCATGTGCCTGGCTTGGTCTGATTGGTCATTTTATAAACTACACACAGCTTTTCTGAAGGTGCATTTTGTAATTGTTTGTGAACACACTGGTGTACATTTTTATATGTATATTTAGTAATACATTTTTGGATTGCTTTTCTTCAGCAGAGTTGTCTGATAGGATATAAAGTGAAGTAAATGGTGCACAATATAAACAAATCTCACAGAAAAAAAAAATTATATCTGTCAAAAGGCTAAAAGCTGAAAATAAAAAGCAACAGTGCAGTAGTACATACAGTAATACAAGACTAAAGCTCCAAAAGAAAAAAATTAGTCCAAATTCTATCTCAAGTTTATCACAAAATATGCAAAAAAAGGTTATAGTAGGATCATTGAGGAAAAGCATCATCATGTTGACACGTAAATTATAATAACCCAACTTCTGTATTTAAATGCATAATTATGTCCAGACTAATTACGAATAACAGAACTTTGGATCTGTTTGAAGATGATTTTGGTTTGTTCTTTTCTTTTTTCAATTAATTTTTTTTTTTTTGCATAAAAGACCATTACAATAAGATAAACACAAATGAATTAAAATATGATCAATGGAACATGCCAAAAAGAAAAAATACAAAGCATTAAATCCTGATCAAAACAATAGGCTCACCACTACCCATTTCAGAGAATAATGTGAATAGTGCTTGTCATAAGAGAGTTCCTTGTGTATGTTAAAACGTCAGAAGAAAAACTGACCAAAAGGAAAGATGCTTTGCACTGTTTCTTGCAGGACAAATTAGATGTTATATAGCTTTTCCTTTAAGTTATGGATTTGAATTCTCCCATTTGAAGATGATACTTTGACAGTCGAGCATTGTTACATAGGAAATCATAATAGGTTAAGGTTGCATTATCTTATCCCATCTGATCTTACTTCAAGCAATGTCATTAAAAGATTAGGAAAGTTGTAAATCCAACTGTATCTGACATATATGCTCTTAGTGTGCAACAGTCCCAAAACATATGACCTAGTGAGGCTGGTGCATGGGAACAGTTTTCATAGTTAGGTTCCTGTCTCTGATAGATTTTATTTAATTATAATCTTAAGATTTGTGAAATTAACTATTTTAAGATGAACGACACCATGTTTTGAACATTGGTGAAGAATGTATGTTATGAATGATTATCTAGGGGTGAACACTTGTCATATTAGATGATAAAGTCTAGAAATAGTGTAGACCATCTTCTCATTATTAGCTAAAATTTATTAAAGCATATATATTGATTGAATATTTGGGAAGTTAAGCAGGATCCTTTTGAAAAAACATTAACTTGTATAGTAAAGATTAGTGTGTTGCCAAAGTGTATTTATAGAGCATACTTAATTGAATGATCCATAAGACAGCAAAAGCGCTTTGAAGAAGCTTTCTGTTGTTACGGTCCTGCCTTTGTCCAGTCTGATAGCGGTCACGGGACATCGTATCTTTGATTGCCACTACAACAAATAGTTCTGAGCAGGCATCAGCCTCAGCACTGCTCTTAAATGCCATGAACTCAGAGAGGGAGAGGCTAATTGGTTGTACCACGTGAACGTCACTGAGAGAATAAAACTCAATAATAAAAAAACAAGCTGTAACTTTTACATGTATCCAAAATTTACACCGGGTGTTACGGACTCAAATCAAATGTATGTTTTTATTAAGGTTAAGGTTTCTTTATTTGCCATTTGTGCATAGAACCGACAGTCAAAGCACACTGGAATTCTTGTGCAGAGCTTTTTCAGAATCATCATAGTAAATATTTAAAATAAAAGTAAACAATAAAACAATATAAATACATAATATGAGTTATACCAACACTATACAAAATGGTGGTAATATCTACAGAAAAAAATACAATTATATTGCAGATATTGCACAGTTAAAATATTTCACATTTATCACTCGTCATTTACATGACAAGTGAAGTGAGGTAATGTGGGGTTATTTCACATGTTCAGTAATTTTGTTTTGCCATCAGCCTGACTGTGGCGGGAAAAAAACTATTTAAAAACCTTGTTCTGTGAGTGATGATGCTGTCCGCTCTGCTGTGTCTCAGATTGTATATACAGTTTTTGTGTCTGAGCAGAGAGTGAGCTGGATGGAATGAATCCCTGATAATTCCCTCTGCTCTTTTCCAACAGCAATGTACGTACACAGAGTCCATAGAAGGAAGTTTTGTCCCTATGATCCTCTCCGCAGTCTTTCGGACTCTTTGCAAAGCCTTTCTGTCTGTCTGTGTTGTGTTCCCATACAAGACAGTGATGCCTGCTGTAAGAATACTCTCTATCAGTCCTCTGTAGGCCTGGGTGAAAGGGCGATGGTTCAGGTTGAGCAGCCTAATGAAATAAAGCCTTTGCTGGGCTTTTTTCACTGTGGCTGTGGTGTTAAGAGTCCAGCTCAGGTCTGATGAAACCTACAGTACCAGGAATCTGTAGCTGTCGGCACTCTCCACCTCAGTCCCTTTAATGATAAGAGGCTAAAGAGGGGAAGGATTCTTCCTAAAGTCCAGTATTATTTCTTTGGTCTTGTCTTTGTTGAGGATGAGGCCATTCTCCTCTCCATAGACAAGGATGTTGTTTACCAGGGTCCTCTACTCTGACTTGTCCCCCCTTGATGAGCCCCAGGATGGTGGTGTCATCAGCAAATTTAATGAGAATGGTATTGTCCTGGGTGGAGACACAGTCATAAGTGTACAGGGTGAAGAGTTTGGGGCTGAGGCAACAGCCCTGTGGGGATCCTGTGCTGACTGTGAGCTCAGCAGACACCAGTCCTTCCATTCTCACCACCTGTGGTCTACCTGTCAGGAAATCTAGGATCCAGTTACAGGTGGGAGTTGGGATGCCGAGGTCTGTCAACTTCTCGATCAGTTTGCCCGGGCGAATGGTATTGAAAGCAGAACTATAGTCCAGGAAAAGCATCCTGGCATATGTTCTGCTACTTTCCAGGTGTTGCAGAGTGTGATGTAGGGCTATTGCTACTGCATCATCCACTGATCTATTGGGGCGATAGGCAAACTGGAGGGGGTCAACACCGTCCGAGACCATATGGCTAATGTATGTGAGAACCAGTTTTTCTTGGCATTTCATTGCAACTGGTGTGAGTGCCACTGGCCTGAAGTCATTTATGATGGATGTGTCCAGTCTTTTGGGGACTGGTATGATGGTGAAGGATTTGAAAATACGGGGGACTACTGCCTGGAATAATGACAGGTTGAAGATGTCAGCATACACACCAGCTAGTTGTTCCCCACAGGCCTTTAGAACTCTGGGAGAAAATCCATCAGGTCCCACAGCCTTGTGGGGGGTTCACCTTCTTCAGGACCTGTGTATGTGTCACCTGGAATGCAGTATCGGTAGGGTCACAGGGGGCCTTTGAGGGTGTGCCTGTGTTCAGCAAGTCGAACCTGGCATAGAAGGTGTTAAGGCTGTCTGGGAGGTTGGCATCTCGGGGGTCTGTGGTTGTTTTTATAGTTCTCCTGTAGTTTGTGACAGATTGAATTCCCTGCCACATGCTGTGCATAGTGTGATTGAGGTAGGAGCCTTCAAGTTTTTGTGAGTGTGCCCTTTTTGCTGCTCTGATGGACTTCTGTAGCCCATAATGGGCTCTCTTATACTCCACTTGATCTCATGACTTTTCTGTTTTATGTCCCCAGTAAGCCATGGTTTTTGGTTGGGGAACTGTCCTGTGAGGGGCACATATGGACGTGCACCAATTAATGTAGTCAGTCACAGTCTCTGTGTATTCATGGATATCGTTAGTGGCCTATTAATAAATGCTCCAATCTGTGGCCTCTAAGCAGCCTTGCAGACTAGCTTTTGCATCATAAGTCCAGGTGTTAACGGTCCTGACTATGACTGGCTTTGTCTTGAGCTTTTTGTTGTAAACTGGATTGAGCTGGATCACCAGGTGATCAGACTTTCCAAAATGAGGTTGTGATTCAGCTGAAAAGGTGTTTCTGATGTTGCTATAGCAGTTGTCCAGTGTTTTATTATATTGTAGAAATAATAATAGCAGCTCACTACTCAAAACATGGAGCACTCCGTCTCAAACCTGGGACCTTTGGGTTATAAGGCAGCAGTTGTAACCTCTGCACCTTTCAAGAATGTGTATAAAATCTCTGTCGATGGACATTTGAGCCTGAGTTTTTAACTCATTGAAAACCACATGTAAATCGAAGGCTTTTTTTTTCTTTGGTTATATTCTTGAATTAAAGGGCACATGTTTATTTGTTATTTGGAATAAAGTCTTCACACATTATACACTTCTTTTCGTTATTAGTATAACATGCAAAAAGTTTCTGCTTTAGGTATTTGCTCTTACATTTCTTGCATTTCTTACATTTCCTTTCATCCTACACTTACACAGATCTTTGTAGACATGGAACACACATGAAATGCATGTATTCCAAATAATGATATACTGTATTATTTACCCTATACAACTCCAGACACATCACACGCAGATAAGGAGTCTTGGCTTGAGTTGGGAGAACTTTTTGCACACAAGCTGAGCTCCGTCAAGGTGGGTGATGAGAAAGCAGGCTGCTTGCTGCTTGTGCTGATCAACACATTTACAAAACAAAAGATGCTGATGGTAGAGGTGCGAACGGATTTAAGGTGGGCCAGGATTAAGTTTTTTCATAGGCTTCAGGAATTCTAGTGTTAAAAGGTCTGAGTCCTAAATAGCAAATAAATTAAATGAAGTTAATTAGTAGCAAAAACTAATCACTTATTAAGAAAATGGTTAGAATGAAAACCTGCAGTCATTGTGGCACACCTGGATTGGAGTTGGCCACCCCTGCGTTATTGAAATAAATAGATCTATAAAGGTCTGGATACCTAATGACTTTTTTAATGAATTAAATGCTGTGTAGTTTGGGTAGGACTAGACAATATCATTATCATGTGCTGGATCAGCAGAGAATAGTATCTCTGCCTTATAGTGTTTCCTACTTTTGTTCTGTATTATATAACATGGCTGGCCTGTACACTGGTACTATGCAGAGTGGAGGCAGAACCTCTGCGTTTTTCCAAGTTGATTCTGGGGGTTCATCAGTTATGTGTTCTTGCTCCTACTCTGTTCAGTTCTTGCATGTACTGGGTGTTGGGCAGGGTCGTGGAGTCCAGTGGCTGTGGGGAATCTGTTGATGAAAAAAGATTGACTGATCTTGACTTTGCAGATGATGCATTTGCTATCATCTTTGCAGAGTTAATGGAGGCTGTGATTGGGGCTCTTGGGAGAATGAGCGAGGAGTCCAAGTGTCTGGGCTTGCAATTGTCCTGGATAAAAACCAAGACCCAGGCCTTTAATGACCTCGTGGGCACAGCCATCGGCGGTGTGTCTGTCTGGAGAAAGAATGGCAACTTTGTCGAGAGGTTTACTTACCTCGGTTGTGACATTCATATCCCTGATGACTTTTCCTATGAATTCAGTTGATGAATTGGGAGAGCATAGGTGTTCATGAGGTCTCTGGAAAAGGGTGTGTGTCACTCCCAATATCTTTGCACAAGGATGAAGGTTCAAGTCTTCACAGTCTTGGTGCTTCTTGTTTTGCTATATGGTTGTGAGACATGGATGATATCCAGTGACCTGAGATGAAGATCTTTTGGTACTGTGTCTCTTCAGAGAATCCTTGGTACTGCTGGTTTGACTTAGTGTCGGAACAAGTGGTTGCTCACAGAGTCTCAAATGAGGCACATTACCTGCATTGTGAGGGAGCGTCAGGTACGGCACTATAGCCATGTTTCGATGTTATTGCATTAATGGTCTCTAATAATGGACTATCTGATTTGACATCTGTGATAGGCTGGCACCCTGCCCGGGGATTTGTTCCTGCCTTGCGGCCTGTGTTGGCTGGGATGGGCTCCAGCAGACCCCCATGACCCTGTATTAGGATGTAGCGGGTTGGATAATGACTGACTGATTTGACATTATAATGTGAAAGAATCATCATATTATTCACATAAATAGAGACTTCTGGACAAGAATACATTGGATCCCAACTCAAATTTGCCTAGTACAGTATACAAATATCCCTGTTCCACTCTATCAAAAGCTTTTTCTGCATCCAGAGATAACAGGTACTGAGGAATATTGAATAATTTAGGGATATACAGTATACTACATCAAATTGTCATTGAGGGTTAGACAATAGATATTTACTTTTGACAAATCAATTTTGATTTTTTGATATTATGGAAGGGAGCACTTTCTCTGTTCTTTTATGTAAAACTTTTGCAAACATCATAATGGTATTATTACACTGGTCTATAAGATGCATAGTCAAGAGGGTCATTATACTTTTTTATTAAAACACAAATATTGATACGTAGTACAGATACAATAGCTTTTTATAAAATTCCACAGCATAATCATCTTAACCTGTGACTTTCCAACATTTTGAGAATCTGTCAACTTGCTGCAGTTCTGTTTTATCAATGAATGTTGGCTTAAGCAACATTTTCATTGCACTGTGGTGTTACTGTATATACAGTATGTTATGTTTCAGCCAAGATTTCTTTGTTGTTTTGTTTTTCATTGTTTTGTGTATGTACAATAATTTTTATATTTATTAATATTCATTTTATTATCAAGTTTATTATTTGTAAAACTAGGTATTTATCCATTTTATGTCATGCTATGTTCCATATGTTTTGTTGGTGTTTCCCCAAGAGGCGAGGCCACCTGTCATTGCACAGGGACTTCCCCCAGCTCTTTAATGGTTGGGAAAACAAACCAACTCTTACAGTTCATTGACTACAGTATACACTTGATGATGGTGGTGAGTTCTCTTGTCATTAATGTTTGTTGTTGATTCCCTGGAACTTTTGATCTCTTACTCTGCTTCACAATTTCTCTTTGGATTTGTGTTTTTTAGTACTTGTTCGCCAGTGGATAGCATATCGTGTTAAGTCAAGTACTTCTGGGCCTTTTGTGCAATTTGGAGCTTTTTTGTATTAAAGATCATTTTTGCCAAATACGCCATTCATATCCTAAGGTTGACAGACAATTTCACTTGTGGGATTTTTACTACAGTTTTTGGGGTTTTGGGGTAAGGAACTCCCTAGTTCATGACAATGTAGTGTCATGATTTCAAGTTGAAGTCATAGCCAATATGGTGCAATGCCTCCAAAAAGCCTTTGCAAGCCAAACCAAGCCTCCTCACCTGCAGAATTTCATGTTAAGTCTTAAATATTTCAGTAATTAGTTTGGCATCCCACTAGATTTCAGTTTAATTTTAGCCAAAACATATGAAATGATTTGTGCCCTCACATGTATAGAGCATTCCCCAGATTGTTCCTGGAGTTACCCCTAACTATGCATCAGTCTCTATTAAAACATCAGTTTGTATAGAAATTAATTTAATATATTGTAGACTAAATCTGCTGGTAAATGTGCTTCATCTGCAGTGGCAAGATGAATTTGGTGGAACATTGGTTGAAATTCTAGAATAGTGCTCCAGGATAATGATGGCATTATACAGGTTTTAAGAGAAGGGAGAAAGTTGTTATCAGTTAATTTTTTCAGGGTGGGTGTTGACATCTGAGTGACTGAGGAAAAGGACCAAAGAGTGAGTTATTTCCCAGAATATCCAGTGTAGTAAGCAGTTACCACATATTCATACGTGAGCTAGTTTTATTCCTTTTATCCCTGCACTTCTTCTTTAACGTAATGCCATTAATATAAACTTAGATCGATGAGTTCTTGCTGGTAAATTTGCAGAAAATCTCTTTTAAGTCAGTTAGTTTTATAACTCTTTCCATATATATTTTCACAATAATTTAAAATTTTCTATGATGGAAAATCCAGACCAGTAGGTTTCTACTGTGTATTAATCGCAATTTTCAATAATGAATTTTGGTTTTTATATTCACTCCTGAGCAGAACTATTTATACAGGCAACTTTACTTAAGTTAAGAAACTAATTAACTTTTAATTAAGGAAGAAAAAATAAACTTTTAAGGTAAATGTAAAATAAAATTTCAGACCAATTCAGTATTGAGCACTTCCTGTCCCGAGGCCACAAAGAGCTTACACTGCACTATCTTAACCCTTTGAAAGCTTAAATCCAGTATGACAGTTGCAGAGTCTATAAACCTGAACATACTGCTACATGTTTCTACTTCCTGAGGTGATTAAGTGACAAGTGACATATCTCATAACAGCAAAAGAAATAATAAGACAAAAGTATTCAGTGTTTAAAAATAGTTTGAAATCTAAGAAGACTTTTTGTTAATTCTCTAAAACATAGGCATGATAAGTGTTAAGTGATGCTCTTTAATAGCTGCAGGAGATAACTGATTTATAATGGAAAAGTAGTAGTGAAAGAGACTTACTCTGAGTAAGGTCATAGAAAGAAATCTGACACCTTAAAAGTGGTAATCTTGAAGCCTGATACACAAAGTTGTAGGAAATGATAATCTCCTCTAAAAGCGCCATGAATATGCTGCTTTAACAGCTCTGTTTAACATCATTGACTTAGTCTAGTCCCTAACCCATAATTTAACACCTAAAGAAAAATCTCATATATACAGCATCTTATTGTAAAATTTTTATTGAAATGTTGGTGACATGGTAACCTATAAGGTCACTTAGCTATAATATTAGCATTCCATGGTGATGGCAAGGATTGCTCTCTTCTTCTCTACATACCAGTCCCCTTCAAGGATATTCTAAAGTCATGTCATTGTTTTATTTTTCCTTATGCCAATGACTGTCACTCTTTGTGAGAGATACAGGTGTATTCTGGTTGTACACAGGCCCTGGTGAAACAGAAGTAAGGTTTTCAATCTGTTACATGTCACAATAGTTGATTGAGTGAAGTAATGGGTGATGTAACATAGGATGAGTTATTATAAATTAGGTGGGCTGCTGGGCTGTGAAGCTAAAATTGGTTTTGGCTCAGTTTGGCAGTCTCATTATGAGGGAGTTGTGTTAGTCAAGACTAGAGATTGGAGTAGAAGCTGCATGTAAGACACGGTCAACTGTAAGATGATTCTGTGGATGATGTATAGGAAAAATCTACAGAAGGCGCACAAGGAGGCAATGTGAGACATTTATTGAGTTGTTCTCAAAGTGCCCCTCCTCGAACTGCCACCTTATCGTGGTGGAGGGGTTTACGTGTGCCAATGATCCTAGGAGCTCAGTTGTCCATGGCTTTATGCCCATGATAGGGCCACCCAAGGCAAACTGGTCTTAGGTGAGGGATGAGACAAAGAGCGGTTCAGTGGACCTTCTATGATGAATAAAAAATATGGGACGGTGTTTTCCCTTGCCCGGAAGCGGGTCACCGGGGCCCCCCTCTGGAGCCAGGCCTGGAGATGGGGCTCAATGGCGAGTGCCTGGTGGCTGGGCCTGCACTCAGGAGGTCGGGTACAGTGTGAGTTGAGTGGTGGCCGAAGGTGGGGACCTTAGTGGTCTGATCCTTGGATACAGAAGCTGGCCCTTGGGACATGGAATGTCACATCTCTGAAGGGGAAGGAGCCTGAGCTAGTGCACGAGGTCGAGAGGTTCCGGCTAGATATAGTTGGGCTCACCTTGACGCACAGCTTGGACTCTGGAACCAATTTCCTTGAGAGGGGCTGGACTCTCTACCACTCTGGAGTTGCCCCCGGTGAGAGGCGCCGAGCGGGAGTGGGCATACTTATTGCCCCCCGACTTGGAGCCTGTACATTGGGGTTTACCCCGGTGGACGAGAGGGTAGCCTCCTCCGCCTTTGGGTGGGGGGTCGGGTCCTAACTGTTGTTTGTGCGTATGCGCCGAACAGCAGTTTGAAGTACCCACCCTTTTTGGAGTCCCTGGAGGGGCTGGTAGAGGGCATACCTTCTGGAGACTCTCTCATACTGCTGGGAGACTTCAATGCTTACACCAATGACAGTGAGACCTGGAACGGCGTGATTGGGAGGAATGGCCCCCCCGATCTGAACCCAAGCACTGTTTTGTTATTGGACTTCTGTGCTCGTCACAGATTGTCCATAACGAACACCATGTTCAAGCATAGGGGTGTTCATATGTGCACTTGGCACCAGGACACCCTAGGCCTCAGTTTGATGATCGCTTTGTGGTTGTGTCATCGGACCTGCGGCCACAAGTCTTGGACACTCGGGTGAAGAGAGGGGTGGAGCTGTCAACTGATCACCACCTGGTGGTGAGTTGGCTTCGATGGTGGGGGAGGATGCCAGTCAGGCCTGGTAGGCCCAAACGTGTTGTGATGGTCTGCTGGGAATGTGGTGCAGAGTCCCCTGTCAGATGTAGCTTCAACTCACACCTCTGGCAGAACTTCGACCACGTCCCGAGGGAGGTGGGGGACACTGATTCTGAATGGGCCATGTTCCCTGCCTCTATTGTTGAGGCGGCTGACCAGAGCTGTGGCCGTAAGATGGTTGGTACCTGTCGTGGCGGCAATCCCCGAACCCGTTGGTGGACACCGGCGGTGAGGGATGTCGTCAACCTGAAGGGGGAGTCCTACCGGACCCTTTTGTCCTGTGGGACTCTGGCGGCAACTAATAGGTACCGGCAAGCCAAGCGGAATGCGGCTTCGGTGGTTGCTGAGGCAAGAACGTGGGCATGGGAGGATTTTGGGTAGGGCATAGAGAATGACTTTCGGATGGCTTCAATCAGATTCTGGGCCACCATCTGGCGTTTCAGGAGGGGGAAGCAGTGCGGTGTCAACACTGTATATGGTGGGGATGATGGGTTGCTCAACTCGGGACATTGTGGGTTGGTAGGGGGAGTACTTCGAAGACCTCCTTAATCCCACTAACATGCCTTCCAATGAGCAAGCAGAGCCTGGGGACTCGGAGGTGGGCTCCCACATCTCTGGGACTGAGGTCACCGAGGTGGTCAAAAAACTCCTGTGGTGGCAGGGCCCCAGGGGTGGATGAGATACGCCCGGAGTTCCTCAAGGCTCTGGATATTGTAGGACTGTCTTGGTTGACATGTCTCTGCAACATCGCATGGACATCAGGGACAGTGCCTCTGGATTGGCAGACTGGGGTGGTGGTCCCCGTTATTAAGAAGGGGGACCGTAGGGTGTGTTCCAACTACAGAGGGGTCACACTCCTCAGCCTCCCTGGAAAAGTCTATTTGGGGGTTCTGGAGAGGAGGGTCCGTCAGATAGTCAAACCTTGGATTCAGGAGGAACAGTGTGGTTTTCGTCCTGGTCGCGGAAAAGTGGACCAGCTCTACACCCTTAGCAGAGTCCTGGAGGGCGCATGGGAGTTTGCCTAAACTGTCTACAAGTTTTTTGTGGACTTGGAAAAGGAATCCTGTGGGGGATGCTTCGGGAGTATGGGGTACCGGACCCCAGGATAAAGGCCGTTCAGTCCCTGTACAACCAGTGTCAGAGCTTGATCTGCCGTTGCTCCTCCACATTGAAAGGAGTCAGATGAGGTGGCTCGGGCATCTGATCAGGATGCCTCCTGGACGCCTCCCTGGTGAGGTGTTCCGGGCACATCCAACCAGGATGAGGCCCCGGGGAAGACCCAGGACATGCTTGAGGGACTATGTCTCCCAGCTGGCCTGGGAACGCCTCAGGATTCTCCCGGAAGAGCTTGAAGTAGTGGCCGGGGAGAGGGAAGTCTGGGCATCTCTGCTCAAGCTGCTGCACCCACGACCTGACCTCGGATAAGCGGAAGAGGATGGATGGATGGTTCTCAAAGTGATTGAGGGATCTGATTTCAGAGGTGTTAGTATTAGGAAGCTTCTTTGTATACAACATTCTTGTGAATTCCTTCTGATGCAAAGAGCCAGAAGCAGTTCATTTGCAATAAATACATACAGAGACAATAGGGGTCATGGCAGCTTATGGCCATGTCAAAAGTAGTGAAGGAAATGCTTCATTAATGAAAACATTAAAGGAAATGGGCTTGAATTGAACTGCAATTTCTTGTTTGAAAGGCATTCATTCTAATAATCGCACTACTGTTACAAATTGCATTGTTTCTTGTTCGATAGGTTACACTGCAATATTTTTTGCCATTTGCTTTGACACCAAACTGTTCCTGGCACCCCCAAAGCCAAAAGTTGTGTGTCAGAATACTGGCTAATGGTGAGAAGTACTTTTGTCCAAGCCTTATGGTCATGTGATCTAGAGAAAATTGGAACTGGAGCTTTATATTGTTCTTAAAGTACGTTTTCCTTACAATGATAAAATGCACTGAAATCCAGTCTTGCAGCAGGACATTGTAAAAATTAATCATGAAAGGAAGTGAGTTGGTATGTGGATTAATCTTAACACCTGCTTAAGGTATGCTGTTTATGGGGAAATACTTCAGTGCATTTTTTAAAGGAGAACAATAAAATTTGAGTTCACAGTACTTGTACCCTTGTTTATTTAAAGCATATGTTGGTTTCTGTGTGGACCTTGCATATTCTTCATTCACATAATCATCCCCAACATTTTTAAAGAGATGTTATCGTAAATGCCTACTGTAAAGTTTCTCAGAATGTGACTAAACTTGAATCCAGCTGTTTACTGTCACCATATCCATTGTGCTTTTCTTACATCCATAATTGCTTGTATGTCCTGAACTGGATAAATGGATATTTTCAAGTGTATTTTACTATCTGGGACATGTGTAGATTTGTGCATTGTAATTCTGCATCTCACACTGCTTGTATATCTGTTTAGGACTATTTTAGAATGTGTATGATTATATAGTGTATTTAAATCAAATTTCACAGACCTCTTAGATAATAGATTCTTTAATGAGAATACACAGACTGGCCTTTAAGCCCAAAATAGCTTATTAGTCTGTTTTCTCTTAACTTTTGCAAAATATCATCTAGTTAGCTTTCATGGGTTCTTAATGTTTTGCTATGTAACAGCCAAATATATTCCACCTATCTGCAGTTCTCTGAATGAAGAAATAATCTTCTTGTGTTTGTTCAAAATTTACCATTAACAGGTTTACACTTTTGTCACATGTTCTCATTGACGAATTAATGTTAAAATAGAAGGCAGAATCAACTGTACTCTTTCTTTCCGTAATTTTGAACACTTCACTCATATCTACTTTTATTATCAATCTGGTAAAACCAAAAAAAGATTCTTTTGTCTATACTTGTACTTCATACCCCATAATTCTGGAAACAGTTTAGCTTCTCTTTTTTGAACTTTCCAAAGAGCTTTTGTGCATTTTTTGTAATACAAAGACCAGAACAAAACGTAATGTTCCAGATGAGTCTTGTCAGTTTGTTTATAGCTCTCGATTTATACTTGATATATTGAGCTGTGCAACCAGAAATGTTTTTGGCCTCTTTGAACAGGATGGATGTGGACAATGATGAATCTATTATGACTTGCAAGTCATTCTTGTTAGGTGTACTTTCAAGTTCCAGACTTGTGTATTTAAATCTAGAATGTAGCAGTATACATTTACTTATATTTAATTTCATCTATGCAAGTCAGAATTCTGCCCTGATCTATCTGTAGTCATGGAACTGACTTTTGGGTATCATCTTGTTCATAACGCTGTTGTGTTATGAATGTTTTGAATTCACTTCAGGTTTTTTGTCTGGTGCCTCCAGACTCACCCGTTCGAGAAAATCCCCATATCATTTGACTTATCTTGATATCTAATTGTGCAAGATGTCAAGTTTTTTGGGATTCTTAATTTTGAGGCTATTTTGGACCATTTTTTGTGCAGGAAATTACACCCTTAAAATAAAGGAAACCAATAGGTGTCAGAAGGACTTAAAGTTTTGCATGTCCTATGAACTGATCCCAGCGATTGGTGGGGCACAGAGGGTTAAAGTTACTTCTTTAGTTTGGTCTCGTCCATTGCGAGAGATGGACGTCTGAAGCGGAGCTCCACTAGCAGTGGTGTTATTTTTCATATTATCTTATTATTATCCTGTGATATCCTGTATTTATCCAGCCTGAGGGTACTACTACGGTATATGCAAGCATATATAAACATGGCCAACAAGAAAGGGGTTCAGAAAGAAACGAAAACTAAAGCTACAATCAAGCTCAGATTGGCAAGCCCAAGCACAAGTTCAAGCTCAAGGTATGGCCTTTCAGAAACTAACCTGGATCAGATGGGCGAAAGCCCAGACTCCTCGGGTCCATGGTCCGCTACTTCATCTCCAGCTGAGAGCGAAATGGGGACTGAATCTACGAGTGTGAGTGACGCAGGTCACGGTATCTCACCAATTGGAGAAGATCATCTGAAACTGGATAAGGCCTTGCAGTCCGCGCTTTCAACTACTCCACGCGAGCCGGGAAAACCGGCTGTAATACAGCCCACCGCCTCACCTACGGTGCACGAAAGCAGAATTGATCTGTCTGAACTGAAGGTGATGATTGCTGAGCTCATGCAAGAGATAAATAAAAATATAAAGAAAAGCGAGAAGGCAAGGGAAAAAGCAAACGAGAAGCTGCGACAGGAGCGACAGCAGGATAATAAAGACTTGGAGAAACGCATATGTGTTCGCTTTGAGGCAGTCTTTAAAGATATGCTGGGTAAAATTGAAGAGCACATTCAGGAAACCTCGTTTAAATAGAGCACACTTGCTGATCAACTGGAGGATGTCAAGGAGACATTCACGACTCGGATTGAAACAGCTGAAAATCTAGCTGCCAGTGCTGAAGAAAAACCAACAACTGCCAACTCCAAATGCAAAAAAACTCGGAGACAGACTTGCTGCTTTGGAAGATGGAAGCAGAAGGAATAATATTAGAATCGAAGGTCTACCTGAGAATCAAGAAAGTCCAAACCCAGTGAAATTCGCAGCTGAACTATTTTCTAAAATAATTGGAGAGGACTTTAATGCAGATTGTGAGATAGCAGCGGCTTATTGCGTACGCGGATCGAATACCGTTAGACCTAGATCTTTTATTATTCGCTTCGAGAGATTATTATTTAAGATAGAGGTGATAGCACTCCTCAGACACAAGCAAGAGATTATAAACTGCTCAAAAAAATTAAAGGAACACTTTGAAAACACATCAGATCTCAATGGGAAAAAGAAATCCTCCTGGATATCTATACTGATATAGACTGGTAATGTGTTAGGAACGAAAGGATGCCACATCGTTTGATGGAAATGAAAATGATCAACCTACAGAGCCCTGAATTCAAAGACGCCCCAAAAATCAGAGTGAAAAAATTATGTGGCAGGCTAGTCCATTTTGCCAAAATTTAATTGCAGCAACTCAAAATGGTACGCAGCACTTTGTATGGCCCGTGTGTTCTTGTATACATGCCTGACAACATTGGTGAATGCTTCTAATGAGATGACAGATGGTGTTGTGGGGGATCTCCTCCCAGATCTGGACCAGGGCATCACTGAGCTCCCGGACAGTCTGAGGTGCAACCTGGTGGCATTGGATGGACCAAAACATAATGTCCCAGAGGTGTTCTATTGGATTTAGGTCAGGAAAGTGTGGTGGCCAGTCAATGGTATCAATTCCTTCATCCTCCAGGAACTGCCTGCATACTCTCACCACATGAGGCCAGGAATTGTCGTGTACCAGGAGCCACTGTACCAGCATAGGGTCTGACAATGGGTCCAAGGATTTCATCTTGATACCTAATGGCAGCCAAGGTGCCTTTGTCAAGCCTGTAGCGGTCTGTGTGACCTTCCATGGATATGCCTCCCCAGACAATCATTAACCCACCACCAAACTGCTCATGCTGAATGATGTTACAGGCAGCATAATGTTCTCCATGGCTTCTTCAGACCCTTTCACTTCTGTCACGTGCTCAGGGTGAACCTGCTCTCATCTGTAAAGCACAGGGCACCAGTGGTGCATCTGCCAATTCTGGTATTCTATGGCGAATGCCAATCGAGCTGCATGCTGCTGGGCAGTGAGCTCAGGGCCCATTAGAGGACATGGGGCCCTTGGGTCACCCTCATGAAGTCTTTCTGGTTGTTTGGTCAGAGACATTCACACCAGTGGCCTACTGGAGGTCATTTTGTAGGGCTCTGGCAGTGCTCAACCTGTTCCTCCTTGCCCAAAGGAGCAGATACTGGTCATGCTGATGGGTTATGGACCTTCTATGGCCCTCTCCAGCTCTCCTAGAGTAACTGCTTGTCTCCTAGAATCTCCTCCATGCCCTTGAGACTGTGCAGGGAGACACAGTAAACCTTCTGGCAATGACACGTATTGATGTGCCATCCTGGAGAAGTTGGACTACCTGTGCAACCTCTGTAGGGTCCAGGTATCGCTTCATGCTACCAGTAGTGACACTGACTGTAGCCAAATGCAAAACTAATGAAGAAACAGTCAGAAAAGATGAGGAGGGAAAAATGTCAGTGGCCTCCACCTGTTAAACCATTCCTGTTTTGGGGTCATCTCATTGTTGCCCCTCTAGTGCATCTGTTGTTAATTTCATTAACACCACAGCAGCTGAAACTGATTAACAACCCCCTCTGCTACTTAACTGACCAGATTAATATCCCATAAGTTTCATTGACTTAATGCTATACTCTGATTAAAAAGTGTTCCTTTAATTCTTTTGAGCAGTATATATGAAAATTACCACATTCGTATCTTACCTGATTTCTCTCCAGCAACAGCTACTAAACGTGCAGCCTTCAATTACATCAAACAGCAGTTACGGCAAGCCAATATCAAATACAGCCTCTTGTATCCTGCCAAACTGAAAGTGGAATTGCAAGGTCAATTCTATGTCTTCGCCAGCAAAGAAGAAGCAGAAAAGGAATTAAGAAAGCTGATCCCGACACTATTCTGAAACACAATAGTGAGTCGTAGCCTGTCATGACATGGCAAGGAAAAATAACCTACTGCTTGATCTATTTGTTAAGATACAGGTTTTTTTATAAGTATATATCCTCTTTATTACTCGGACGCTATCTGTTTATGTTTTAATTACAGTTATAGACATTTGTGCTTAATTTTTTTTTTTAATTTTTTCTCTTTTTTTCATCTTATTTATTTCTTTTTTCTCTACCCTAAAGGAGACTGTTTAACATCATACCCTTGGTTTATTGTTATTATTGCATTAAGACTTACTATGCTTATTCTGGACCACTTTCTAATACCATTTCCCGGGTTTATTATCCGAGTTTATCGTCTTAATACACTAAAATTGCTGAAGATTATATATATTTTAGGTTCATAGTTTGTCAATGATTATGTTTTAGGCATATAGTATTTAGACTATATTAGCAATAGATATCTCTTATTTTTTAATCCTAAAACGCCGCTGCGTGGGGGCTTGTTTTGCTTTGGACGAGCTCTGCCTCTGGGTATGTCAGAGGACCGGGACTGCGTGAAGTGGGGTCCAGCCTCACGTGGGGAGGTTAAGGGGGGAGAAAAAGAGATCAGGCTATATCTATATCTAATCTATTCTTTTAATCTTTATGATTATAACTACCAACATAACAATAAGCTGCATGGCAATAACTCTTTGGGAAATAGGAAATTAAGGTTAAAGCTGTCTCACTTCTAGTTAAGACTATAAAATGACATCAAAAATTCAGAATCAATGTCTCCATGATGGGACAGTTAACTTTGTGAGCTGGAATGTTAAAGGCCTGAATCACGAATTAAAAGAAAGAAAGTACTCTCTCACCTAACAGGTTTAAATGCTAAAATAGTATTTTTACAGGAGACCCACTTACTAAGCAAGGATCAGTTCCGGCTGCAAAAGGACTGGACTGGCCAAATGTTCCATTCTAGCTTTACAAAGAAAACTAGAGGTGTGGGCATTCTAATTCATAGAACAGTCTCATTTGTAGCATCAGATGTAGTATTGGATCCTGAAGGGAGATATGTGATGGTCATGGGAACTTATCTAACTGTAAAATGATTTTGATAAATGCTTATGCACCTAATGTTGATGATAAGGAATTTATACAAAATTTATTTGCATCCATTCCCAATCTGAACACTCATAAAATTATAATGGCTGGGGACTTTAATTGTGTTTTAAATCCACTCTTAGATAGGACTTCTATCACAGGGGGGACGACATCTAACACTGCAAAGATAATTACAAAGTTTATAACTGATCACAACCTATCAGACCCCTGAAGGTTTTTAAACCCAAACTCAAGAACATATTCTTTCTACTCACCAGTACATCATTGCTACTCAAGAATTGATTATTTCTTTATAGATAATAATTCTTGCCTAGATTAAATCTTGCAAATACGATGCTATTGTTATTTCTGACCATGCACCTCTTGGAGCTAAAGTTACTATGCCCCACACACTCACCTCGCAGATGGCGTCTCAACCCGCTTCTATTAGCAGATGGGAATTGTACAGAATTTATATCCAAACAAATCAGTTTCTTCCTAGAGACAAATACATCCTCAGAGATTTCTGCAGGAATACTCTGGGAAACTCTTAAGGCCTTCTTAAGAGGACAGATTATCTCATATCTTTCCCACAGAAATAAATTAGAAACCAAGAAAGTAGCAGAGCTAAAAAGCGAAATTACTAGAATAGATGAAGAACATGCCAGGCTTCCAAGCGAGGCTCTACATAGGAAAAGGCAGGCTCTGCATTCAGAACTAAACCTCTTGACAACTAAAGAAACTGAACAACTAATTTATAAATCCAGACATCATTACTATGAACATGGAGAGAAAGCTAATAAGCTTTTAGCTCAACAAATTCACAAGCAAGAAGTCCGCAACACAATCCCAGTAATCACCAACACGAATGGAGACATAATCATCGACCACAAAAATATAATGCACACGTTTAGAGACTACTATAAACCCTTATATTCTACTGAGTTTAAAGAAGACAACACACAATCTAATGCATTTCTGGATACATTACAGATACCACAAATAGATACTTTTAGTGGAGGAACTGATAAACCTCTGGCTTATCAGAATTACTAGATGCTATAAAGTCACTTCAAGGCGGAAAGCAGCAGGCCCTGATGGCTACCCTGCAGAATTTTATAAGAAATTCTCCGCTCAGCTAGCTCCCCTCCTATTAGCAACATTTACAGAAGCCAGAGACAATCAAACTCTTCCTCAAACTTTTCGCCAAGCATTAATCACCTTTTTCCTAAACAAAATAAGGACTTATTACAATGTGCATCATACAGACCAATTTCACTTTTGAATAATGACGTTAAAATACTCTCAAAATCATAGCTAGAAGGATGGAGAAAGTGCTCCCTCGGTAATATCACAAGATCAAACTGGATTTATCAAGGGTCACACTTATCTTCAAATCTTGACGCCTGTTTAATGTAATATACTCACCAAC
The DNA here is from genome assembly GCF_016835505.1 of Polypterus senegalus. Taxonomy (NCBI): domain Eukaryota; kingdom Metazoa; phylum Chordata; class Cladistia; order Polypteriformes; family Polypteridae; genus Polypterus; species Polypterus senegalus. Next base: position 113,759,215 of record NC_053159.1, read on the forward strand.
TAAGTCAAACACCCCAGAAATATTATTATCATTGGATGCAGAAAAAGCATTTGACATGATTGAATGGAAATACCTTTTACTACATTGGAGAAATTTGGGTTTGGCCCGAACATTTGTGCATGGATCAAACTACTGTATACCAATCCAGAAGCTTCAGTTTGTATCAACAACATTTGTTCAGACTACTTTAAACTAGAGCGTGGTACTAGACAAGGATGCCCTTGTCACCGCTGCTGTTTGCAATGCCATTGAACCACTGGCAATACACTGTGAAATGCTGATCAGATAAAGGGGATTATCAGAGAAGGACTGGAACAGAAAATTTCTCTATATGCAGATGATATGGTACTGTATATATCAGACCCACAAAATTCTGTGCCTGCAGTCTTAACAGCACTCACAGAATTTCAAAAGATCTCTGGTCTCAGAATTAATCTGAATAAAAGTGTACTCTTTCCAGTGAATTCTCAAGCATATAATATTAGATTAGACACCCTACCTTTTATCATTGCAGAACAGTTTAAATACCTAGGGGTAAACATAAAGCTCTTTATCAACAAAATTTTGCCGTCTGCATGGAAAAAATTAAGCAAGACTTGCATAGATGGTCAACCCTTCATCTCACTCTAGCTGGAAGAATTAACACTGTTAAGATGAATATTCTTCCTAAGCTTTTTTATTTCAAAACATTCCAATACACATCAGTAAATAATTTTTAAGCAATTAGATTCAACAATAACCTCATTTATTTGGAACTCAAAACATCCACGTATCCAAAGAGCGACCCTACAAAGACAAAAGGCAGAAGGTGGCATGGCTCTACCTAACTTCCAGTTTTATTACTGGGCAGCAAACATACAAGCTGTAAACACCTGGACACAAACAGATGAACATACACAAGAATAGAATAGAACTAAAATCCTGCAGTACTTCTTTATATTCCCTGCTCTGTGCCCCAATAAATGCAAGTTATCGGCAATATACTAATAACCCAATTGTGCTTCACTCACTCAGAATATGGAACCAATGTAGAAAGCATTTTAAGATGGAGAAGCTTTTATCTGTGGCACCTCTGCAAGAGAACCACCTCTTTCAACCTTCGCAAACATATGCAGTTTTAATATCTGGAAAAAATTTGGGATTAACTTGCTTAGAGATTTTTGTATAGACAACATCTTTGCATCCTATGAACAATTGCATTCCAAATTTAACATTCTGGCTACACATTTCTTTCACTATCTTCAAATTAGGAACTTTGTTAAACAGAACCTGCCTGATTTTCCTCATCTTGCACCCTCATCCATCTCTGTAATATATAAAATTATTTTACAGTCACTCCCTTTTAAAGATCCAAGAGGACACTGGGAAAAACATCTCTCAATTAATATATCAGAAAAGGAGTGGAAAATAGCAATGCAGAGAATTCACTCGAGCTCCATATGCGCAAAGCATACAATTATTCAACTCAAAATTATATATCGACCACATCTGTCTTGTCTAAAACTCTCCAAAATGTTTCCAGGGCAAGATGCAACCTGCGAACACTGCAATCAAGTCCCAGCCACACTGGGTCACATGTTTTGGTCCTGCACCAAATTAACATCATTCTGGACCAAAATTTTGAATTACCTTTCAAGACAGCCTTGGTCTCACAATCCCTCCTGACCCATTAACAGCTGTGTTTGGGGTTCTTCCAGATGGGTTTAAAATGAAGAAAGACAGACAAACTGTGATTGCATTCACTACACTTTTGGCACGCAGACTGATTTTGCTAAACTGGAAAAATCCTAACTCTCCTCTTTTAAGTCAGTGGGAAACCGATGTTCTATACTATTTGAAGTTGAAAAAAATCAAATACTCAGATGTAGGATCTGTATAGATTTTTTTCAAAACATGGCAGGATCTAATCAGTAATATTTTAGAATAAGCTCTTAAAGCACAGAGGAAGCAATTATTTCTGCATTTCTTTTTCTTCTCCATCCATCTCTATTGGCTTATCAAACTCATCAATTTAGGTATGTTTACAAGCCTTAAGTTTTACTCCGTTGGCCTTGCTCTCTCTCTCAGGGGTGGGGCTCGACTTGTTTTTAATCCTACTTTTTGTAAAAATTGATTGATTTGTATGGAATGATTGCACTAAAATTAATAAAATTTCAAAAAAAAAAGGTCCTTTATATGAACTTCAAAAAAAAAAATGGGAAATGGTAATATAGGCATGTGGAATGTTGCATTATGCAATTTCGAGGTTACAGATGACCAGCGGTCCAAGCCCTTTAATGGCCACTTCCAGAGGGTTATAATGACAAATTTCAAACATAAGCATGAGGGTACTGTTACAGATTATTCAAGTTAAGTGATTACTAATATGATGTTGTTTATGATTCTTTATTAGGGATCTAGCCATCTATGGACCTCCATTATTGTGTGAAAAATGACAAATTTCTATTATAATCAAAAATATTTAGACTAAATTAAAGCACACATTTTAATATTTCATATATTTGACACAACTGTTAATATTCATTATTTACTTACGTTTCATGAAGAAACTAATTATATTTCCTATGAATACCTCAGATTAGGTTGGCATGGCATATGTTTATTCAAACTTTTTCCATCTGGTTTATTGCCATCAGGAGACTTATTCAGTTTCTTAGTTACAGTTGTTTCAAGATCATTTATATAATTTAGAAACAGTAGTGACCCTATCACTAATTCCTGAGGGATAATATCTTTCTCAGTGTTCACATCTTTTTTTAAAAATCTAATGGACACCACAGTTAACATTGTCTGAATGTCAAATGTTCATTGGACCCATAACCCATTGATTTTATTGTCTCAGTCAATTTACCACACATATTCCCAGTGTTCCTTGAACTCTCACTTCGTTTAGTTCATTCAGTAGCCTTTCATATTGCACCTCAAAAGCTTTTTGAAAATCTGTAATATTGTATATGCCTCTCTGATCAAGGATTGGAGCATATTAGTAATAAACCTATGTTAATTGTTAACTTGTACACCTGAACTTAACACATGTTGCTTAGTCTTTCTTTTAATAATTACTTATATTATTTTACCTGTGATGCACAATAAGCTTATTGACAGGGGCAAAATGCGTTAGCTTCAAGTCTTTAGCCATTTACCCAGTATCTTTTGATATCTAAAAAAAAGTGTTTATGTACTCACTTCCATAAGCACTCTACGATAAATGTCAGTTGGTCCTGGTGATTTATTTTATTATACTTGCTTTTTTTTATTAACTCTTCTGTTTCTCCTATCTCCAAATCCCTGAGCACCTTCCTAATAATTCTTTGTAGCTACTGGGAAGCTATAAAGTTCTTCACATATGAAAACCTCAGAGAACATTAAATGTAGAGTAAGTTTAATGCCATCCTTACCCTTCTAGTATACCTCACCTCCTCACCTCACCTCCTCCATGAGCATTATTTTTCTACTAAAATGTTGACAGAATCTCTTTGGGCCTTTTAGATTTCCTAAAGGTTTGGATTTCTTGTGTCAGCAGCCACCACTCCAAAACATTATGCTTCCCAAATAATTAAATATGTTTTTAAAGTCATGAGGAGAGGCAAAGAGGGTGAGCCTAAATCCATCTATGGAGAAAAGCCCAACAAGGTTTCTTCAATAGATAAAAAACAGAAACAGAAATACCCTCTGGAAGGCCTGCCATAATTACAGCAATACAAGAAAACTGATCTCTTTCATCGACCAACATTTTCCACTTCAATGATTCTAGTTGCTCCCGGCAGGGTCTGCAGGACTCTGTCAATCACTGGGTTCTCTTTCAGACATTCTGACACCACTCTGTGACTATGAAGCCTTTGGCAAGCAAACCAAGAATACATTTATTCAAAGCTGCATGATATAAATAACAAATACTGTTTTAGAAGCATTGTAATTTAACAAGACTTACTATTGCATTGTTAGTAATAATAGTAGTATTTTTCATAATCACTGTGAAAATTGTCTTCATCATCCTTGAGAAGTGAAGTGATCCTGTGGGAGAATGTATTATGTTATTTTACATTAGGTGGAGTCGGAGCACTTAAGAGTTCTTTGCAGAAGTGATATCCAAACATGGTAATGGTTCAGGCTCCTGTAGCTGCTAGCTTTTGTTTTATAATGAAAAATTTGTTTCTTCCTCTAACAAATGCCTAATTTTACATGTAGCTTTTCCCGCAATTGTATTTATGATCAATCTAGACATAAAAAAAGATTTGTTTTTGTGTTTTGTGCAAAAAATTGTGTGCTTTCATTACATTATATAAAACAGAGTGATCTCATTTGCCATTTGTGATTCTTTCTAGTGCCATAGGTTCAAATCTCACACTCAGTTGTAGTTTGTATGTAGTTTGCATGACCTTCCTGTGTGTGTGTAGGTTTTTATCCAGATACTCCAGTTTTCCTAAAATATCCATAAAGTCTAGTCTGTTAGGTTAATTGGCGGATGTAAGTGATAGTTTGATCATGAATATGCTTTGTGATTAAAGGCAATTGGTTCCTTCCATGTTCTAGATGCAGTTAGGATAGGCTCTGGTCAGCAGCTATCTTGAACTGGATTAAGCCTGTATATTTGAAAAAGTATGTACATATGGATGTATAGTAAAGTTGGTATTTGGTAGTGATAATCCACAAGTAACAAAGAATCCTGCATTAGATGCTCCTGGTTATAATACGTCTGACATTTAAACCTGTAAGTTTTAAAGGAAGTTTAGAATTGTTAAAAGTCAGTAGCTTTTTAACAAGGAACTTATTTATTTCAATTAGAAGCCTGGTTACTAAACAGTATAGTAATGTAAATCTTCTAAAATAAATGTTAAGATGTTCACTTCTAAACTACCTCTGACTTCATTTAAGATTACTAGTAGATCTTTTATTGTTAAATAGGTTGAAGTGAAAGCTAGTTCTATCAGCTTTGCCAGTCCTGCTCCTATACAAGTACATGCACAAGAGATGTAATTAATGACTTTTTATGATAATGTTAACATTACTGTTTTATTAATGATAGTTCAATTTTTTTTTTGCTTTCATTTTTATTCACAGTCCCATCCATTGTCCCTGTGCAACACGAGTGATGATGAGCAGCAAGAGCACTTGTTTATCAGCTTTGTCAAGCTGGAGAGTCAAGACAGAGACCCACATCCTTGCCTCACTCTCCTTAAAAAGGTTAGTTAAATGAAAAATCTACATCACTACTTGTGGATGTAATGTCACAAATCACCTGAAATAGGTGTGACATGGTGATGCTGATATTTTGCTTTGTGTATTGTCACAAGAATGAGTCAAAGACATCATGAAGGTTTGGGGCAGCCACCCGTATATTGTTCTAAGGCTGCAAAATAGGTTTAAATTAGAACAAAGATATTCACAGATCTGAGTCCAAAACAGAACTGAGGGTATGGTAACAGAGATGGTGTCTTTATTAGGCAGTATAGAAAGTGACATCATCGGTGGCGCTGGAACCGGAAGTAACGTCATCGGAGGCGCCAGAACCAGAAGTGACATCATCATTGGCTAGCCAGGGGGGATCTGGTTCAGGGTGAGACAGACGGAAGTGACATCATCAAAGGTGCTGGAAAGTGGATGTGACGTTATTGGGTGCCCCAGAAAAATGGAAGTGATGTCAACAGAGGCATCAGAGCTGGAAGTAATGCAGTCATCTGCACCAAGGGAAAAAATGGAAGTGGCATCATCAGAGACGTTGGAAGCAGCCGGGATTTCCTGAGAAAGGTGTGCAAGGAACTGAGAGAGACAGTCAGTGCACCCCACCACCCCCTGATCTGGCGTAGAATTTTTATTACTCAAGCCCTTTAGCTACCTCCTACTCGCACATGTGTGACAAGGCCCTCCCTTTAGCCCAGACCTATCGGGTCGGGTGGCCTTCTACCGAGAGGGTGTGAGCTCAAGAGAGAGCATCAGCGTTGGCATGGATAGAGCCCTTACGATGAACAAGCAAAAACTTGTATGTTTGGAGGTCAAGAAACCACCTGGTGACCCGTGGATTCAACTCTTTGTGTAGAGCCATTCACTGTAGAGGAGCATGATCTGTCATAAGAGTGAATTCCCAGCCCAAGAAGAAGTACCTCTACTGCGTTATCGCCCATTTATTTGCCAGTGCTTCCCTTTCCACCACCGCATACCTGGTCTCCTGATCCAGCAGTTTCCGGCTCAAGTACATTACGGGGTGTTCAACACCATCAGTGCTTTGGCTCAGCACAGGAGCCAGGCCTGTGTCCGAAGCATCTGTCTGGATTAGAAGAGGAAGAGAAAAATCAGGTGCTTTAAATATCGGTGCTGACGTATGGGCCTGTTTTAAGTCACAAAATGTAGGGTCAGTCTTATTAGTCCATACCACATTGTTAGGAGCCCCCTTTTTTGTCAAATCAGTCAAGGGCACTGCTCTCTCTAAAAACCTAGGTACATACCAGCAGTAATACCCAGCTAATCCGAGAAATACTTGGACTTGCTGCTTAGTTCACAGACGGGGCCAATTTAATATAGCTTCTACCTTTCAACACTGCAGTTTTACGGTACCCTGTCCCACCTGGTACCCCAAATATTTAGCCTCTTTCAATCCAAAGAAGCATTTCTTTGTATTGATTCAAAACCCGACCTCTCCTAGCATTTGCAATACCGCTGTAACCTGCTATATGTGTTCCTTCCATGTACTAGAATAGATGACAGTGTCATCTAGGTAAGCAGCACTATATGCATTATGGGATCGAAGCACTTTATCCACCAGACGTTGGAAAGTCACAGGAGCCCTGTGTAACCCAAATAGAAGGACACGATACTGCTAATCTTGGTCTTCACCATAGCGGAGTCTGTTAAAGGAATCTGCCAGTACCCCTTCGTCATGTCAAGTCCGGTCAAACATTTTGCCTGGCCAAGCCTTTCGAGGAGGCCGTCCACTTGAGGCATTAGATAAGCATTAAATTGGGAGACTTGATTAAGCCAAAAGAAGTCATTGCAAAACCTTCAACTACCATCAGGCTTACTGACCAAGACGATTGGACTGGACCAGGGACTATAACTCTCCCCTATCACTCCTTGTTCCAGCATGCGCTTGATTTCCAGCTCCACTTCTGCTTTCTTTGTCTCGGAAAGTCGATAGGGGTGCTCTCTAATGATAACCCCTGGGCTCTGTCACTATGTCATGTGCAATCAGAGAGGTCTTTACTGGCTTCTCACTCACTACCTCCGGGACGGATAGGATAGTTGCTTCGAGTGCCCGTCTCTGTCTGGAATTTAATTCCGTGCCAAAATGAAGGATATTTTGTTGAGCAAAGAATGAGCGATGCTGAGCGGAGGAGGTATCCGGGTCCCTTTCCTTCCATGGCTTCAGCAAGTTCACATGATAAACACGTCAACGATTGGGTTGTTTCACCAAATAATCAATGAGCCCTTTTCTCTCTTTAACTTCATAAGGCCCTTGCCAATGGGCAAGTAATTTAGAATGGGAGGTAGGGACCAAAACCATGACACAATCTCCACGAAGATATTCTCAGAGAGTCATACCACCATCATAATAGTGGGCCTGCGCTGCTTGTGCCTCCTCCATATGACTTTTTAAAATAGGTTGAATTTTTCTAAATCAAACGAGAAACTGCGTAATATACTCTTTTAATATATTGGTAGACGGAAGAGCCTCTCATCCCCATCCTTCTTTCAAAATATCCAATATTCCCAGAGGTTGCCATCCATATAATAATTCAAACAGTGAGAATCCTGTAGAGGCTTGTGGGACCTCCCAATAGGCAAAGAGCTCGATGGGGAGGAGCTGGTCCCAGTTCCTCCTGTCCCCACTGACCACCTTGCGAAGCATTTATTTGAGAGTCTGATTAAACCTCTCGACTAGACCGTCGGTTTGAGGATGATACACCGCGGCCTTTAAGTGCTTTATTCTAAGTAACTTGTCCTGAACGTCTCCGAGGTAAAAGTTGTCCCTTAGTCCATAAGAACTTCCTTAGGGATGCCAACATGTGCAAAGACCCCTATAAGTTCCCGTGCGATTGCCTTAGACGTGGCTGAGTGCAAGGGAACAGCCTCTGGATATTGAGTAGCATAATCAACAAGGACTAATATATATTTATGTCCTCGGGCTGAGGGCTCTAGGGGTCCTACAATATCTACCCCAGTTTGCTCGAAGGGGACATCAATCAGGGGAAGGGGAACAAGAGGAGCTCGGTCCTTCCTAGGAATTTGCCATAATTGACACTCTGGACAAGAGATGCAAAAACCTCCTCATTAATTCCCGGCCAATAAAATCGGAGCTTAATACACTCTAGCGTCTTTTCGGTGCTCAAATGTCCTCCTAGGAGGTGGGCGTGCGTCAACTCACAGACCCGCCGGTAGATTCGTGGGACTAACAACAGCTTCCTCACCTCCCTCTTATGCTCCGCTACCCGATATAGTAGGTTATTTTCTATTACAAAGTGAGGACCCTGTGGCATGGGCTGATGGGTGCGTTGGCCATTGACAAATACGACTGCATTTTTTGCAAATTTCAGGGAAGTTGTCATTCCATTGCTCCCGCTTGAAAGAAGCCGGTGTCTCTCTAAATTGAAAGTGTATCTCGGAGAGAGGACTGGTCTGACCTCAAGGGATGGGGAATCCTCCTGGTTCGTCACCCAGGTTGATGACGTATCTGTCTGTGAAGGTCCAGGATTCACCCCATCCACCTCTTGGAGTTCTGTATCTCTCTCCGACGGCTAATTACACAACATGGAGACAGCTTGAGTCCGGTTAATCCCATCTATAACTAGGCCTACGTTTCTATCGGGAGTAGACAATAGTAAACTGCATTTATTGTCAGACCAGTCCTGCCCTAGAATCACCGAAAAAGGTGGTTTGGGGAGGACTGCTATGGGGAATTTTTTAAGTGATGCTCCATGACTGGTGAAACATGGGGCGGTTTTATATTTACAGATTTACCCTTGTATGCATGTAATACTGGTCTTTACTTTTGTCTATTGTCACAGTAATACATATCGGCAATGGAAATGTTGCTTCCGGAATCCAGGAGCACTTCCACTCGGAAACTATCTACCACTACTACTCCCGTATGGGATATCGTCAAGGGGTTCATAAGTGCACATAAACCACCTCTCCCCCTCCACCTGCATCCTCTTTGGTTAAATTCCAGCCTGGGTTTATATGTTGGGAGCGGATCCTGCACCGGGTTACTCCTGACCACTGGATGAACTCACCACCTGGAAACTCTGCCCCGGTACTCTCCCACTTGGTTAGACTTCAGGTCCTGTCCCGGTTTCTTCTGGGAACTGACTATGCCACTGTCAGAAGAATGAGTCAAACACATCATGAAGGTTTGGGGCAGAGATGTTCACAAAACTGAGTCCAAAACAGAACTGAGGGTATGGTAACAAATATGGCATCTTTATTAGGCAGTACAGGAAGTAACGTCATTGGCACCAGAACCGGAAGTGACATCATCGGAGATGTCAGCACCGGAAGTGACATCATTGGGTAACGCCACCCAGCCCCCCATCCCAAATCCTAAAACCATGACCCAGCCTCACCACCAGAAACTGGAAGTAATGTCATCAGAGGCACCAGAACCAGAAGTGATGTCATCATCAGGGCCATAGGAAAAAAACGGAAGTGGCATCATCAGAGGTACTGAAGGCAGCCGGGATTTCCCGAGAAATGTCTGCAAGGAACTTAGAGTGACAGTCAGTGCACCCCACTGCCCCTGGTCTGGCATAGAATTATTATTACTCAGGCCCTTTAGCTGCCTCCTACTTGCACGTGTGTAACAGTATTTTGATAGTCATCACTTTGTTTGATTTTTTTTGGCTGGTGATGCTTGTACATAACATGCACATAAAATAACATGTTAATTTGTGCAGAGTAGAATTTGTTTATGTAAATAAATATTGTGACAGATAGTGGGAGCTATCGCTCCCTTGAACCCTTGTCCAATACGCCAGACACCAGATAAAAGTCCAAAAGTAGACTTTATTAATTTTTCACAGTGCACAAAGCACCCTCCTCTCCACAATACTCATTAAATCACAACAAATACACAGTAAACCAATCCTTCCCACTCCCAGACGTGTTGCCACCCTTCCACCCAGCTCAGCTCGCCGTCTGGGAGCAGCCACTGTCCTTTTATAGTCCGTGACCCGGAAGTGCTTCTGAACCCTCAGTCCATGTGACTTCTTAGCACTTCCGGGTCAGATCAAAACTCTTCTTTTTCTTCACCCTGGAAGCATGCCGTTCCCCTTGACCATGTGACTCAGATGTACTTCTGGGGTGCAGGGCAAATAACATTCTTTGCTCCTCCTTGCAGCTCCATCTAGCGGCCCCTGTGGTATCCAGCAGGGCTGTGGATGAAAACTCCATTGTCCATGATTCCCTGGTGGTCTTTGGGGCACCTCCATGCTGCAGGGAGGGCTCCATCTGGCGGCCTGGGGTTATTGGCCTGGATGAAAAGCCGGCTATAGACCACAATATATATTCAGTATATCATTTTTTACTTACCATATTGCCCTTAAAAACAACTCAGAATACCACAGAAAATACTCCACAACTATTTTTTCTGACCATCTCTATGTCCATCCATCCATCGATATCTGACATACAAATGTTAATTTAGTAGCTTTTGTGAGATCTTCACACATTGCTGATCTTCATACACATCACTGTTTTGATATTTGTCTTATTACATTCTTGTTTATCACAGTGACAAAAAGTAACAGTGTGCTGCATGTTTGTCAGATATGCAAGTAAGAATTTAAGTGTACTTTGCACAAATGACACTTCTACTGTTACAACTACAGTTACTACTAGATTTGGCTATGAAGCGATGCTAATCTTTCTTAATCTTGTTGGTGAGCTTACTGAAGGAGATGGACAGACCATCAAGACTTAAACATGTAGTGAAAGAGTACTAGAAATGTTTCATGGATGCTTCTACTTCTACTGATTTCATGTCTAATATTTGGAAATGCTTCTTCTGCATCATAAGGAAATTTAACAACATTAAATCTGAATGAACCCTGTTGAAGACCTTAGTAATGGGAAAAGTTGCAAAGAGCTATGATATGTTCTGTGTTTATCATGACAGTAAGCCTAGGATTAATAGGAGCACAACAATAATAAAGGAGCTGCCAGATTAAAGGAATGCACAATGGTCTCTGGATTTGACTACCATTAAGTATTATTGGCAGATCCAAAAGAAAACAACTGTAGCCATGGATGAAGTAAAGTCCCCTTTGTAAGAGGAGTTTGGTGAGGCTGTGAAAGTGAGTTTTACACAGCCTTGAAGAAGTGAAGAATTTTTGGCAAATAATTTGCTGTCTTAGGGCATGTGGTATGCTTCCCTTGCTGTTTTCAGCAAACATGAGGAACATCAGTGCTGACTGAAGATATCATTGAGAGGTGGAAGGAGTGTTTGAGACATATCTAAATGTTGTGAAGACATCCTCCTTGGCGGAGGCATTGACCCGAGCACTGGCAATGACTGGGTCTATTTCTGTTGCTTATTTCACTGCAGTTTTTGTGCTTACAAACTTGGCTTTCCACATATAGTGTACTCTGCTGAAGTTGCATCTTGTCTCTTGTCATGCGCATGATTTTTTTTAGTATATATATATATATATATATGAAGGTGCCACAGTACCATTTGTGGAAGATGTTATATACTTGATCTTGTCAGATGCTTATCTTAAGCACACACAGCAAAACTTCAGTAGCGAGTGATATATTTGGAAAGAGAGTTAGCATCTCTACATTTCCAGTCATAGCCAACTAAATTTGAAATTAAGCCAGCCCCACCCAAGGAACACTCACCCATACTTTCCCACATAGTAAAGGTACAGCATAGTTCAAGACTATTCAGATTTATACTTCAGATTCATACTTCAGATTTTATCACTTTGTAAACTGGTATTAGCACATGTTCTAATGAAGTACAGTGCTGTTTTTTTTTTTTAATTACACATCTTAAGATACAAAACCACTCCCCCAATCTTTATTTTGTCCATTCATGAATAGTTGCTTGCAGTAACAGCTACATTTTTTTAGTCTGGGAACAAACCAAGATTTTGAAAAGGAAAGTGTCCGATGAGTGTATGCTATCAGATATTGAGCACCCTCTAGTGCCCACTCAAATCACTGAACTTGGTTTTTCAGCCAGTTCCTTAATAAAGCCTACTCTTGGTTCTGATTTAAAGTCCATACTCACAATTGGATATATTTGTTCAGTTTGCATCTTGGATTTTTCTTTATTTTATAATGGAAAAAGTTTAAACCTCATGTTTTTTTAAGCTTGTAGTGTAAATTGAAAGGTATTAACTGGTTACATTACTGGATTTCCTAGACACTATTAAAATAAGTGAAAAATTGAGAATAACTGGAAAGCAGGAGTTGCATTTCTTTGTTTATCTATTCCTGATGCTCATACTGCAATCATTGTCTTTTTTTAAAAGTATATTTTCATTTTTTATTTGAAAGCATTTATAGGAGTTGAAATGTATTTAGAACATTTTTTTCTGATGCGTTTTTAATTAAACAGAAATCATTTTTGAATCAATAATTGCGGAGAATCATGACGTTATAGCTTAAAGCTTGTTAGTTTTCAAACACTTGGATATTTATTTTATTTATACTGCTAATAATGTAGTTTATGTGGTCCTACTGAATGATCAAATCCAAGGTTTCCATTGAATCTTCAAACCTATCTAGCCTTTACAGATATTTGTCCATTTATTTATCCTACTGACACTTGTTTTGCTGTATACTTTTTACTAACCCAGCTGTGGCCACCTCTTGTAATCAGTAATTTTTGAAAATTAATGGTTGATGTTTTTATCCTGTAGGAAAAGACAGAGTGCTAGGTGCCTCAATCAACAATAAGAAGACATCTTCCATCATTCTAAAAATAAACACATGAACTGTGCATTCAGTACAATTAAATGAGTTTAATTGACTATGATATACATATTTTTATGGACTAATTTATGCCCATCTATTATTGAACAAATGTAATTCAGATCAGGTTCTTGAGGCTCAGAAAATATCCTAGCAGCAATGGTCAGGTGGTAGAAACCTACTCTGGACAGTATGACAGTGGAATGGTTAAGGCTTAGTTATCTCCATTTCTTCTTATTTCTAAAATTTTATCTTACTGAAATTAGGGAGTCATTTACACTGTAAAACACAACCACTAAACTGATAGCATTTTTTTTTTTTTGGTCTTATTTTATATAGTGTAATATTTTCTTCTTTCTAGGATGTTTCCTGATTTCTGTTCTGTAGATTGTATTAAGTCATTACCCCCTACCACCTCCTTGAGCTCTTAGTAGGCTGCATGCTGCACTGCAGGAAGTGTGGCTGAGGTCTGCGGAAGTTTTTAAAAGCAGGAGATATCCTTTAAGAGATTAATATGCAGTTCCTAGCAGCAAATAGTGAGCCCTGGGAGAAATTGTATTTGTTTAGTTTTTCTAGTGAGCAAAAAGTGCTGCCCAGTATTAACTTCTTAATTTGGGAGAGGTTGCAGCACAAACTACCTCAAGCATTTTAACTGATCTGAGCAATTGCATGAGTTAAAATGCTTGATATCGTTTGCCCAGTAATTTCTCCCTTTCAGCCATTCAGCTGCATTAAGCTTGCATTGTATAAAACTGTATGATGTAACAGGAAACTCCTGCATAAGTGTAACTTTAACACCCTGGTGAAATAGCAGAATCTTTGTGCTGATGTTTCTATGCAAAAGATATTTCAGTAATCTCTGGAATTTATGGTAACAAACATAATAAATGTTTGAAAGAACACGCTTTAATATTGGTTATCTCTATTGAAGGTGATCTAAATAAGTAAAATATGCCATATTTGGCAATACTGCATAAAAATGTATCTTTAATAAATGGTGACAAGTCTCAATACAATTCAGACCTTTTGAAACCACAAACTGTTTTACTAGCCATTTTTATGAACTCAGTGCTCCTCAGTTATACAATTCAATAGTCCAATATATTTATAGTCTTCTAATTTTATGTTAAAAGTCTGAGACAACTGGTACCAAAAGTAATTCATCTTAAAAATTGAATGCAGGCTGAAAATATGTCAGTTCTTGGCCTGTATTTTGGCAAGTGCTACAAGAAGCCCATAAACTTTTAACTTAGCAGACTTGGTGAACATTGGTTAATGATTTATTTGAGGGTTGATCATGGAAATTGTAACTATTTCTGAAATAAAAATGTCTACTTTCATAACAGTGTAGTCTCTGATTGCTGATTCACTGCACAGTTGCATCTGCTTTGCTGACTTTAGCATCCTTACACTGCTTCTTCCACTTTTTTTTGTCCTGTTAGATGAACGTGCAATTAGGTAACAGGTGGTGATTCACTTACTCAAATAACTATACCCCTCTCAGACTCGAATGTGCTCCTGCTAATCGATGAAACATCTTTGTACCTATTTTGAGCATTGGTGCTTATAGCATGAAAATCCTGGTGGGGCCAAATAGATCTTGAAGAGAGAAATACTGCCAGAAAGGGTGCACCCATTCTGAGAAGCCTATGGTGTGTGTATGATTAATAGAGAGTGAATTAAAGATGATTAATCTCTTAAAGAGTGGAATTTTGAGACTTGCTCCTCTATTTAAATCCATTGATCTGATTACATGGCTGCCGGAAAGCTTTGGGAAGGATCCCAGCTTGGGTTAGCTCATGGAGTTGGGGAAAGTGAAGGCAGATCATTTTGTTTCTAACCCTAATTGAGCAGTGTGAGGTGGAGCCAGTGGCAGGAATGTGCAGGCTGGGTTCACAAAAGAGAAAATATATTTGGAGCCATATGGAAGAAGCCAGGAAAGATCAGAGTGGTGGCTAAGGAATGAAACAGAATCCACATACACTGTTTCACATTGTATTAGGCTACCAGCACCAGTGGTGATAAAAACATCAGCCATTTAATGTCCATAACCAATAACTCACAAAATGAACATCTGTCAACAGTTATACAGTACATTCGCCAAACGACAGTATTTAAAGATATCTCCACAACAGAATCAAAAAGTCAACACCAAAAGCAGTACTGTAATAAATATTAATAAATTCCAGTTTTTGGTCAGATAGTCCCAATTGCTTAATTGTAATGTATATAAATAATCAAGGTGATTCATGATAATGATTTCAAGTTCACACAACCTGTAAACCGTGTCACAAAAAAATCAACCAATAGTTCACATAAATTGGACTGTTACTTTCAAGCTCCAAGGCAGAAATGAAATGTTTAGGTTGCACATGCACCCACTAGAGCAAAGGTATGGTGAAAACATTGCATGGCTGTAGGTCATTCCCAAGCAACCAGGTGACAGGCTAGTGGTGCCACAGGCTCAAAGAAACTTTCACATACTCCATATAGTTAATAGTTAATTTCTTATAGTTAAGAAATGCCACTGAGTGTATCATGGAAAAGTTAATTTTGTTATAAACATTTTAAGATTACATTAAATTACTGAGGCAAGTTTAAAATGACTTATTTTTTACAAATCAGTATCATCTTCTGGGAGAAGGCAAGCAGTGTCCCACTTGCCCAGAATGGTGAGATGCCAATGATTTTAAGTATTCCAGTATTAATAAATAATGGGCCATCTTGCAAAGTGCCTAACTACTAGAGCTTGCCAGTTGATAAACTACTTAAATTACATTACATGGCTTCATTCTCAGATGTTAGCATCTACAGCATGAATACTTTCTCGAGCATTGCCATTGAATTAATTTGAAGTTATCTTTTAAGCCTTTTACATTCTGAGCACTAATGCTTACTCTTGTTATCTTTTCTTGAGGTACACGCATAATATAGTGACCTGATGGCTAGGATATTCAAACAGGTGAATAATCTTGTATTTTTCCTGAAATACTTGTTCTTGATCTCTTTTCTTTTCATCATACCTTTGTTTGAAATTTTTGCCTGTGCCTTTATACTTTTTTTATTCTGATCAGCCTCAGACTTTTATTTCTTCCTGATCATGCCTCTTCAGCTTGGGAGTACAAGTTTCAAATACATGAATCTTGTCATGCTCAAACCAGGTCAGTGCTCACAAATCTCTCATTTGCCAGAGGTTTTTAACTGTGAATTCAATGAGGAGTTGTAGATCTTACTTCAGAAGGGAGTACAAGATCTACTGTACTTTACAAAATTCAAATTGGATTTACAAATCATTTTTGAGTTGTTTTACAATTTGTGACAATACCCTGAAAGCTGAATTTGTGATGTGCTTATTTTAACCTGTTCTGTATGTTTCAAATGCATTTTATTAAGAACAAAGATAAGTAAACATATTTCTTATTAATGATTCCAAGCTATATGTACCTTATCCATGAAAAATTGACTTTCTGAAGAATTCTGATTAGGGATAAAAACCTCTAGTATCATTGTTTTACTTGAATTAGTGTCCTATATTCTGTATGGACACCCTACTTGAAATGCTGGATTTCATTAAAAGTACTTTGTTGTTCTTTTCCCTATTAGTTTCACTTTACTTTCAATCACTCCTCTGTAATCTATCTGATTTTACCTTAATTGATGGCAGTTTCTTGACCTGTATTGTTTTCTGAAGGTGAAAATTCTCCCTTTGTTTCTGATATGTATTGTTTGAATCAAGACTTTCAACCCTTGTTCTTTTAAACCAAGAGATGTACATAAAAATGGTTTCTATTTAATTTTGTTTGTTTTTCTGAAAACATTTCTGTAAGGTTTCGTGCACCTGTCCTCTTTTTATACTTCATAATAAAGTACATTTTACAGGGATTGTATTATTAGGTCACTGTCTTTCACCTCCATAACCACCAGTCCAACAGCAGTGAATTTATGTCAGATAATCAGTATATCCAGAATTTCATTGTTAATAATAATCTATAACTTTCTGAATTACCCCAGTATGAGTGTGAATACTGTATTGTTATGTGCTTCAGTATCCCTTATAATGGATTGGTGACCTTTTCAAGTTTTGTTCCTGCTGTGTTCCCTATGCTGCCCTCTGCAGCACTGAATTGGATTAGGCAGGTCTGAGAATGTCATGTTACATTATACTACTTGAAAATACACTCACCTAAAGGATCACCTAGGAACACCTGTTCAATTTCTCATTAATGCAATTATCTAATCAACCAATCACATGGCAGCTGCTTCAATGCATTTAGGGGTGTGGTCCTGGTCAAGACAACTCCTGAACTCCAAACTGAATGTCAGAATGGGAAAGAAAAGTGATTTAAGCAATTTTGAGCATGGCATGGTTGTTGGTGCCAGACGGGCCGGTCTGAGTATTTCACAATCTGCTCAGTTACTGGGATTTTCACGCACAACCATTTCTAGGGTTTACAAAAAATGGTGTGAAAAGGGGAAAACATCCAGTATACGGTAGTCCCGTGGGCGAAAATGCCTTGTTGATGCTAGAGGTCAGAGGAGAATGGGACGACTGATTCAAGCTGATAGAAGAGCAACTTTGACTGAAATAACCACTTGTTACAACCGTGGTATGCAGCAAAGCATTTGTGAAGCCACAACACACACAACCTTTCGGCGGATGGGCTACAACAGCAGAAGACCCCACCGGGTACCACTCATCTCCACTACAAATAGGAAAAAGAGGCTACAATTTGCTTGAGCTCACCAAAATTGGACAGTTGAAGACTGGAAAAATGTTGCCTGGTCTGATGAGTCTCGATTTCTGTTGAGACATTCAAATGGTAGAGTCAGAATTTGGCGTAAACAGAATGAGAACATGGATCCATCATGCCTTGTTACCACTGTGCAGGCTGGTGGTGGTGGTGTAATGGTGTGGGGGATGTTTTCTTGGCACACTTTAGGCCCCTTAGTGCCAATTGGGCATCGTTTAAATGCCACGGCCTACCTGAGCATTGTTTCTGACCATATCCATCCCTTCATGACCACCATGTACCCATCCTCTTATGGCTACTTCCAGCAGGATAATGCACCATGTCACAAAGCTCGAATCATTTCAAATTGGTTTCTTGAACATGACAATGAGTTCACTGTACTAAAATGGCCCCCACACTCACCAGATCTCAACCCAATAGAGCATCTTTGGGATGTGGTGGAATGGGAGCTTCGTACCCTGGATGTGCATCCCACAAATCTCCATCAACTGCAAGATGCTATCCTATCAATATGGGCCAACATTTCTAAAGAATGCTTTCAGCACCTTGTTGAATCAATGCCACTTAGAATTAAGGCAGTTCTGAAGGCGAAAGGGGGTCAAACACCGTATTAGTATGGTGTTCCTAATAATCCTTTAGGTGAGTGTATATGAATTAGCAGAGAGTAACCTTAACAAATAACTTGGTAAAACATGGTGTGCTGGGCTCTATCACTGAGAAAGACCCACATCTACAACTAGACTCATGTTTGTAATCAGAATCATTTAAGGTTAGCCAAAGCCCTTACCCCCATGCACATTTCCTTGAAGATAATCTGAAAAGATACTAATTGTTTCAGGAAATCAACAGGGAAGAAGTCATTAGAACGGATAACCTTCATCTTTACCAGTATAATACAAGTATTTTAAGGCATTTTTATCATAAGACCTTTGTAGAGTAGTTACTAAAACAAGTAAAATATGTTTTTTAAACTATAGAAATCCTGAACTGGGAGTTAAGAATGGCATTTAAGCATGCACTACCTCAAGGAGTTCATCATCAATTATTCTTATACTGTAGCAGCATAAAAGCAAACTGGAACGTAACCACCAAACTAGTACATCTTATTCATACAGTAACAGTACATAAATGCACTTGTCAAATATGGTATATTTTTAGTCATATTTACACTTCAATCTTCAATTATGGTTTAACTGGCTGATTTTAAGGGAAAATACATTTAGAAGATGATGATTAATAAACGCGTAATAGATTAAAATGGCACTGTGTAAGTAGAGATGAAAAGCTCATGATTTGATTCTTTTAAGCAGTGAAACTTTTCCTTTTAGTCACACAGTATTGTCATACATTACTGTAACGTGGTTATGATTGACCTTTTTATATGAATAAGATATCAGTCTGATTAGTCATCACTATATTTAATCTAATGAATGTCTAAAAAAAAGTTCTGAACTTGTTTTTCTATTTCTTTTTCTTTTCCTTTTGAGTAGTACATTGAGTCTGTGAATGCTTGGGGGCAGCTGGGGGGTGGTTCAGCATTACCAGGAGCTCGTTATTTTAATAATTACCTATGTGATATTTTTCTGAACTGATTGCACCACCCCAGGGCAGTGGACGACATTACTGCATGCATCTCACGCAATGGTGCTGTGTTAATATATAAGAGCAAAGATTTTTTGTGAGACACTCTGTAAAAGAAAATGTATGTCAAAGTGATAAAGTTAGGTAATTAGGATAGCTACTTACTGAAATACACCCAAACCATAGTGCCCTATGTTTGTTTTAATCTGTACAATGAATGTGTAATCCTGTCCCTCACCATCAAAAAAAATAATACTTCAATTTATAACACCTAACTCAAACACAAAGTAAACTTTACAAAAACATGTTAAGGAAGGTTCCTGAAACACATCTTCACAGAATAAAGCTGTACATATTATGAAACAAAAAAATGTTTAATGGCAACAAAGTTTTGAATTTTTTATTTAAATTGTATGCATTTTTCATAAATAATTCTTGAGGTCAAAAATTCCCACATTTTTCACTTGAATTTAGTGGTTGATCCTAAGTAAAGTAAAATTCATGCATAGACGTTTTATAGCAGATGAGCTGAAATAAAAGGCCATAACAGCTCAACATGTGTGCTTGTCTTGTCACCTTTCTGTCTACAGTGTGTACCTAGTACTAGACATGGAAATGTCAGACACATCTCTCTGTTCAAGGGAAATGAACCAATATTGTTGTCAAATGTCCAGAACAAAGCTACAGTTTTATAATTCACTCCTGGGTCTGAACTAGCAAAAATATTCTTTTTTATAAGAGCTGTTGTGTTGTTATTTGGAAATAGTGTCTGCTATTAAAAAGGCCCTCAATATACCCCCTGAAAAGTTCATCAAATGTCAGAAAACAATAATATAGATTTTAAATGAAGCAGCTTGTCTCTCTACCACATAGTTTTAAAACGTTCCTGAACTTAAGCTGAAATATAATTGTACAATTAATTGTTTTTCATTTATTTAAAAAAGAAAAATCACACCCATTTTTCAGTACTGAATGCTTTTCAAGCACGCAAATACTGCTACACATGCTTCAGTATAGCAGGGAGTGCACTGTGCCACAGGGCGTCCTTTGAACATGGCACATTTTTGACTTATTAATTTCTTCAGACATGAAAGAACTCACCAGCTTTGTGTGCCTTTTGAATGGAAGTAGTCTGCTACTGTTTGTTTTAATTCAATTTCAAAAAATGGAAAGGCAGTCACAGTTCTTTTACGCAGTTATTTCCAGAATTAACTTCCACATAACGAAGGAGTTTAATGCCAGCAACTTTTTTCTTTTAATAATTTTGGACCTTATTCCTTGTAAATATTCTCATATGATAACCGAAATGCTTTGGTTGTAAAAGGAATGCCTTGTCTCTTTAGGTAAAATACAGCATTCTTCATCACCACCTGTTGTTTACTGTTTTTATCAATATCATTGAACTGTTTAATTTCCTTTACTTATAATTGTAAAAATTGTAAATTTTGGTTTGGGACGAGCTTTGAGATAGGTGCAGTGGACTCAACAGTTCTTGAAGCCAGATCAGTTTAAGGGGCCATTTAACCCATAATGAGAGTAATAATGCATCCTACCTGCTAAGATAATTTTTTAAGGTTATTTATAGGATATGACAAACTAACCTAGTACAATATCATATCTGAATTTTTTAATTTTATTTAATCCTTGACAATTGAACCGATATTTATTTAAACACAGACAATAGGCTTTAGAGTAATCAGCAGCCTGGCCCATTCTATTCAAACTCTACAGAAATGAAGAAATCACTAGCAAAAGGCAAACATATTTGTTGTATTTTCACTGTGCTGTACACATTAATGGTGTCATATAAAATGTTAGCCATTCCACCATTTGATTCCACAGGTTGGCTTGTTTATTCAATAACTGACCTGCTTGCTTCCTCACTTTTTAGATAAAATGAACTGGCACACTGGCTATTTTTGGGTTTTAAGAATTTCCTTCTCCTTTTATCAGAAATGATTTCTGAGTAGTTAGTTACATTAACCCAGATCTGGAACAAGAGATCTCCAGCCATATTGTACTGAAAAACCAGTTTGAAGCAAAGCTACTCCAGTCATGATGACCTTATCTTAATAAAGGTTTAGAAGCTTCCCTGACTTTGTAGAAATGATTCACAGTAGTTATTTATGCACATGCTGATATTGTTTTCTAGTTTAGTCGTAATATTTTACTATCAGTAAACATCTTAAAAGTCGTAGATGCTTTCCTATTCATAATAAGTGGTGTTTTTCAGTTTTATTCAAAGAATGCAGTTTAAATGTATACAGTATTTATTTGTATTTTTCAAATATACAAATACTTCAATTAATTTTCAAATAAACATTAAATATGCTGTAATTTTAATTCCCCTATCTATTCCTTTTCATCACGCAGTAACACAAATCGGGAGTCTATCCTGCTAGGAGATAGATAGTCCATCAATATGCACACTTGCACTCATTTATATTGGGACTACTGTAGTTTTTCTTTGGGTGTGGCTAAAGGATCTGGGCTAATAACTTGAAGTTTGCCGGTTCAAATCCCAGCAGTAACAGAAGGAATAATACTCCATTTGAGCCCTTGAGGAAGGCCCTTAACGTGCAGTTGCTCCAAGGGCACTTACAAACAGCTGACCCTTTGCTCTGACCCCAAAAATCGCTCTGGAGAGTAAGTTGGAGTATGCGAAAAATAACACATTTCTAATGTAAAATTTGTGTATGGTGATTAAAAAATCACAAAAATAATAAATAAGATAAAAATGGAGTTCCCCATGGAAAACCCATGCAAACACAGAAGATAATATGCAAAGTCCAAATACAAAGTCACCAGATTGGGAAGTACCACGATGCCACTCTTAAGTTAATTTATTATTGCATTTTTATTCTGACCTGCTATCAGTAAGTATCTGTTTTACATGTACAGTATAGCCATATACTTTACATATAAAATAGTACTTTTAGTTGTTATGTTAGATAATTCACATGTTCAGTCATCCAGTTCTGTGCTCACAAACATGCCAAATGCTTCTTGTATGCATAAGAATTACTTATGCCTTGAAATCACTTTTGTCCAGTGCCTCCTGACTCACCATTATGAAAAAACCCACATTTATGATGTACCATTTGACTCGTCTACCCTTATTTTTAGGCCTTTATTGGACCACATTTTATGCAAGAAATAGGTTTCTTCAGCAGAAATGATTAGAAGGGCTTGATGTTGTGTATGCCACATCAATTGAACCCAGGAGTCCACACCCTAATGGAATACTAGGGGTCAAATTTGCTCCTTTTCACAAAACTTTGAAAAAATGGGGAATGGAAATAAAGACTTGCAGAATGTTGTTCTATGCTATTTCAAGGTTACTGATCAGGACTATTATACTGTATTTAATATTTTATTATTTACTGGTGGTCCTAGTCCTTTAAGAGCCTCTCTCAGAGGATTAAAAATGACAAAATTTTAACATAACCATGTGGGGTATCCTTTTAGACTATTTCAAGGTCAGCAATTACAAATGTGAAGTTATTTTTATTTTTTGATCCTTTTTAGGGATCTAGCCCTCTATTGACCTCTGTCAAGGGTCACATTTTTTAATATTTTTTAATATTTCAAATATTCTAAGCAATTTTTCTTGTATATTATATACTTCTGTCTCATGAAGCAAATCATTACATTTGTGTATGAACACACCAAATTAGGTTGGTGATCCAGACTTTTGTTTTTTTTGCTAAAATATTGTGAAATAAATACTTCCAGAAAATTATAGCATTATACATAGAGGAAACGTTCACATAGGAGCAAGCTTTTTAACTAAAGATTAGTGATGAGCGAACTCCATGGTGTTCACTTCACCTCGAGTTCGGAGAATCAGAAGTGTTCATGAGAATATCACCAAAGTTGGTGAAATGCATTGAAGTCATTGGGGAAGGAATAACTGAACTAGATTTGACAGGATTATAATCAGTGTTGTGCATGAACTAGTTCAAAAGAACAAGCTCATTTTTCTAAGAACGGTGAACTTAATGTAACGTATTTGCAAGTGAAGAACTTGAATATGAGCTAGTTCAGTTTTATGTAACATTCTGGATCTGGTTTAAGTCCAGAATAAACATTTTGCCTTACCCTATAATGTAGGGGTGGAGCCGAATACGGTATTCAGATAAGCACAAATAGTGGATTTTTACAAATATTTATTTCTTACATGTTTTTTTGCCATTTATTTGTATTCGGAAAAATAACGTAAAATCAAATAGGCAGTGTATGTGTCTGCCTGCTTGTGCTTAAGCTACACCCCCACTGACACGCACATGCGGTGAAGCTCTGCTTTCACTTTTAGGAAACATTGTACTTCGCGAGGACACTTTATAATTTTTCCTGTTGGACATGCAATATGTGATGCAAATTTTGAGTGACAGCATAATTTGACTGGCAGTGTAATAGGTTAGCTCACCTACATGCTGGTTCCAAAGTCACCATTTCTGTCACACGGTTGGAAATTGAAAAGTAATTTATATGTATACTTGCATCTATTTAATTTCTTTTTTGACTGGGGGGATATTAGCCTACATGGTTATACGTGTTTGTTGCTGGGTATAACTCAATAAAGTGTATTTAAATAAAAAAAAGTCTTATATAATTATTGTACTTTATATAAGAACACTGTAATAGCCTAATATACTCAGCAAAAAAAGAAACGTCCTCTGACTTTCAACTGTTTTTACTTTCAGTAAACTTAATGTGTAAATATTTGTATGAACACTAAAAGAGTCAACACCATAAGACATAAACTAAAAATGTTTCACAATGTGCCCCTGAATGAAGGGAGGCTCAAAATCAAAAGTACCAGTCAGTATCTGGTGTGGCCACCAGCTGCTTGAAGTACTGCAGTGCATCTCCTCCTCATGGACTGGACCAGATTTGTCAGTTCTTGCTGTGAGATGTTACCCCACTCTTCCACCAAGGCACCTGCAAGTTCCTGGACATTTCTGGGGAACGGCCCTAGCCCTCACCCTGCGATCCAACAGGTCCCAGACGTGCTCAATTCCTTCGACGATAAACACGAATCCGTCCATCACCCCTGGTGAGACAAAACCGTGACTCATCAGTGAAGAGCACTTTTTGCCACTCCTGTCTGGTCCAGCGAAGGTGGGTTTGTGCCCATAGGCGGCGTTGTTGCTGGTGATGTCTGGTAAGGACCTGCCTTACAACAGGCCTACAAGCCCTCAGTCCAGCCTCTCTCAGCCTATTGCGGACAGTCTGAGCACTGATGGAGGGATTGTGTGTTCCTGGTGTGACTCGGGCAGTTGTTGTGGCCATCCTGTACCTGTCACGCAGGTGTGATATTCGGATGTACCGATCCTGTGCAGGTGTTGTTACACGTGGTCTTCCACTGCGAGGATGATCAGCTGTCCTTCCTGTCTCCCTGTAGCGCTGTCTTAGGCGTCTCACAGTGCGGACATGGCAATTTATTGCCCTAGCCACATCAGCAGTCCTCATGCCTCCCTGCAGCATGCCTAATGCACGTTCACGCAGATGAGCAGGGACCCTGGGCATCTTTCTTTGGGTGTTTTTCACAGTCGGTAGACAAGTCTCTTTAGTGTCCTGCGTTTTTAGAACTGTGACTTTAAATGCCTACTTTCTGTAAGCTGTTAAGGTCTTAACGACCATTCCACAGGTGCATGTTAATTAATTGATTATGGTTAATTGAACATGCATGGAAAACATTGTTTAAACCCTTTACAATGAAGATCTGTAAAGTTATTTGGATTTTTAAAACATTATTGTTGAAATACACAGTCCTGAAAAAGGGACGTTTCTCTTTTTGCTGAGTATATAAGGCAAGCAAAATTGAAAAAAGTAAACTCATGGGTCATTTATTCTCACTCCTTAAAAAATACAAAATGAACTGATCATGAACTAGTTCAAAATTGAAATGGTGAACTATGAACGTGAATTTATTAATTTTAATCTGTGTGAACTGAACTTTGAACTAGTTCTTGTGAGGTGTGAACTTGCACAACACTGATTATATTGGTGCCAATCATCTTTAAAGTGTCCCTTAGGGATAGGGAAACATCTGCCAACTATACTGGACTAATTACAGTGGCCAAAAAGGTGACCTGAGATGTGGGGCAGCAGTGCCAACCACTGCACCATCATGCCTCTGTGAGATCAAAAATGAAAGAACACAGTCAGAGACGCGTAATCATATGATTAATCAGAACAAAGCAGAAATGCTGAAATCGTAGCCAAAATTCAGAAAACATAAAGGCAGAAAATTCAAAGTGGTGTGTTATGATTGAAGCCACTGGCTCATTCTGTTTTTTGAAGTTGCGTTGAAGGCTCTCCAAATTGTTTGTGCTGATGCTTTGTACTTTTTTCTTCTATAAAAAAGATAGAAATGTCATGTAAGTAGTAATAAATCTTTCATTATTATTATTATTATTTCATAAAGTCTCCTCTGTTTGTTTGGTTCGGGTCAGGCTCCTTCAAGGTTTGTTTTTACTCTCACCATGCATGTGGCTAATTATTATGTATGCACAGGATGCACACTTCCTTCTCTTAAATTGAAGTGGAACTTGAAGATCGACCTGCACATTTGGCTACAAACATAGATAATGCATCTCATAGAGTCTGTAATGCAAATGATCAGCGCTATGTACCTATGTACCTAATAGGGTACTGGTAAAACCGAATTATCAGTAAATAATTCAATGAACAAGGATGAATGCAGCAATTTCGCTGCAAATAACGCTTTGGTGAAAATCGCTTATCAACGCTACTAAAGACAGAACTGTTGATCAAAGAATGAGGGGGGAAAGATTTGTCTTCATTTCACTTCAAGTTTGATCTCCAGTTATATGAATAACATGAGGTTTTCTTCATGAATGTTTTTAGTATTGTTTACTGTGGTCCGGCATTAGTCACCATTCTATCAGATATTTTATCTCTATTCTTCTTGAAAAAAAATGTTTTTCTCAACTGTCACTTCAGATTAAATGGAGTATTTAATACATTGTAAAAATGTAATTTTTGGCCATTCTTTTAGGAAGGCATTAGTATTTTTAAATGTTATTGAACTAGAAACAGTGTAAAACACCATACTATTATATTACAAGTGTCTCTGTCAAGTAAGATACTAAAGAACCACCCTGGTCTGTGTTTTCAAACTTTATCAGTTACATTTGCTTCCTTCCTTGTTCATTATCTTTCCAAATGTCCTGTTTTGGTAGTTTTTTTTTCTTAAATCAATCCACTGTTAGCCAATATGTTTTTAGTTTAACAGCAGGAGCTTTGTTGTGCAGCTCTGAGACAGGCTAACATTTAATGCAGAGACAGGTTACTGTCTCCCAAGCGATTTATGCCTTCAGAGGACATTCTTCTTCACTTCTTTTCTTTGTTTCCCAGTTTTTATTCTATTTGACAAGATGCACTTCTTCCATATGCAGATTTTCTTGATCCTGTCACTCAAACACCGTATGTGCAGCTGAAGCCCTATTGCTAGTTTCTTTGAGTTGAGGACACTATGTATGTTGTATCGAGTCTCCTTCATCCTTCCTTTCAAAGTGACCCCAATAGAATGAAATGGCAAATAATGTAATATTATTATAAAAACAACTTTATAGTAACTGATAATCTTGTTGAATAGATAAGAAGTGTAAATGGAATAAAGCCATGCACTCTATTGCCCTATGTGCTTTTTTAGAGCAGGCTGGGAGGCTTTACATTATTCAGATGTAGTTGGGTGAAATCCAACCATATTAAATCCAAATATAATATGACTGCTTTCCTCCAGGTATTTTTATAAAAACTGAGGAAGAGCACAGTTCCCATGGCTGCTTTTCTGTGAGCAACACTCCCCTTCACCACCCTGCTTATATGTTAGGTTATGTTTCAGGCAATGAAATGATTTGATTTGTTTTTACATGTTCTCTCAATCATAGAGAACTTTAAAAACATTTTAATCAAAGGGCAAACTCTAATATCCGAATTATGTACCTTAGGGAATGTCTCTTCTTGAATAATAGGTGGGAAAAATGTTCTTTTTTTCCTATATTTAGCGCCAGGGTTTGCAATTCACACCCAAACAAGGTTAAAGTTATATTCACTACAGAAATCTGTGATATTAAACAACTAACTGATAATAAGTTTATCATTACTAATCAGCCAACTGCAAAAACCCAAACCTCCTACATCTTATGAGGCAAAATAATAAATATCAAGACTTTTTATATTTAAGACAAAGTGTCAGGTCATCAGTGATTTTGCTGTATATCATTTTGATTCCTAACCTCCAAGCAGAGACATAAGATAGTCCTATCAGCTGTGACTTGTTATGGTACATAATAATGTGGATTTTAAATAATGTGAGTCTTTAAAAGAAATGCTATTAATGTTTTTTAGTGGTTGCATAAATGGAATAGAAGTTACCTAAATTATCATCACCTCACTGTTTTATAGTGTGACCAGTTCCAACACTAAACGGCCAATTAGAATGCAGGCAGCAGTAAATGTAAATGTCATGTGCAGTATGTTGGCTGAGATATGAAAAGTGAATATCGACATTCTGGCATGGACTCTTAAAAACAGCAATTTAAAGTCATTAAAATAATCAAAGTTAAATCAGATATATTGCAATGTTTTGTATTGGTTGGCATGAAAGGTGAATGATAGGGTAAAAGAACGAGCACTACTTGTTATTAGGCTGTGGACATTTGTGTTTTTTTCCCAAAATTAAAAAAACACAAAGGAATATATTGTAATGAGTGTTTTTTTTTTCTTACTATACATGCTGTACTCACCTCATGGCTCACATATGAACAATGAAGTTTTTTGGACAGGTCCTGTTGACAAGGACCAATTAGGGAGTTTATAATAGGCCAAAAGAAACTCCAGATACAGTATACCAAGTTTATATTGTTACTAGCCAACGTACACTGCATTGCCTGGAATATTTGAATAATGGATTAAGGTAAGAAAGTAAATATTTCTGTCTTTTAATTTTTTACCATTTTGTCAGAGTTGACTGAGGTGCTAGTGTCCTATTCATCATCTACACTGCCTCTCCTATAAATATCAGTTTCTCTGCCTTATGAGTCAAGAATTTGTTATTTTCATGTGTGATTGGATTCCATAATTGTGTAACTTCTTGCTGGATTGGAGCCATAAACATTGCTACTTTGTATTTACAGGTTTAGTATGGTTTCAAAAGTAATGGATGTTTAATCTCACATTAATAAACCAGATAGATTGTTGAATTCATGGACTGCATAAAGCATCTAGAGTAAGGAGGGGCTCAGTATTGCTGTAGGTCTCCATTTTATTACAGGAGAGAGCATCAGTCGTGGTATTTGATAATGTTGCTAAATCGATTCAAAGTTTATCTATTCAACTTTAATTTCAAATTGCTAAAAATCATTATATTGGCATTAAAGCTAAAAATTATAAGTACCTCGTCATAAAATAGACATGAATAAATATCTGCCATCAAAAAACAGTAAAATGTACTAACACTGTTCTCAGTTGTTAAAAAAAATTGCATTTCATTCTGTTTGAGTGTGACTTAAAGTAATGCAATGCAGTGTATGATGGTGCAGGGCTCAGTGATATGTATTTAAATTGATATTGAGATTATTTTGACGAAAAATGTGATATTCAGTATTTCTTGATATGTTTTCAAAACACCTTAAAAACTGAAAATCATCACCATATAGATATGTGTACAGGGAGTCTTTGGGTTACAATGTCTCGACATACGACATTTCGAGTTTACAACGCTAACTCCCATTTTTGTTTTAAATATCCTCTGCTTTTTTCTAAGCTTCCATTTCATGCACTGCCTGCCTTGCAATCATCTGTGTCTGCTGTCAGCAAACATGTCTCTTCGTCTCTGCTTGACTGTTGTACATAAGTAAAGATAAATCTCTTGATTCATTACTGGGGTAATCACTAATCACAATACTATGTATATATTATGCATATATTGTTTTATGAGTTATATAATTTCTAATTATGTATTTTCAAATATATGCTTCTTCTTGTCTGTAACAGTCTGTATGATGTATGTGGGTGTTTATTTTGTAGCATTCACCAGCATAAGTACTGACGTTGCAGCCTAGCCACTCATATTTTGCATCCTAGTGTTTTAAACACTTTCTTGAATCAGCATTTACTCTACAGTATACATAGGTACTTTACATGGTCAGTGCCAGATAAGAATCTGTAAGGGGCACTTGAAATTCTTGGTAGAGTAGTGATATGTTGTTGCACACAGCCATTTCAGCTATGATTAACCAAAGCATTATTTTCACCTTCAATCTGAATAAACAGTGAAATAACATCTCTCTATTAAAATCTCCCATTACAATACCATACTGATTATTATTTAATTAAATGATATTTTATTTTCTAATTACACATCTCTGCTTCCGATTTGCAATATGGTAAGTCACTGTAACATTATCTCCATCCCGCTTCTGCTCATCTTTAGGCAACAGAACATCAAACACTTCATGGAAGTTTGCTTAGAGGGACCTGTTATGCCATCGAGGGCATGTTATAGGTGCTGTATATGGCTGGATGGCCTCCTCATATGCAGTAATGTGTTTTATCTTTAGATGTTGTACTGCTTGAAATGTCATCCCTGGTAAAACCAAAGCATTTGCAAACAACCATACCTGTTATAAACTCTTTCTTTTTTGCCCTTAGCTCTATTTGTCTCACTCTAATCACTGCCAATGAAAATGGACAGAGTCAACTTAAATGTGCTCATTTAACATTTTGAAGAAGTTGTGGAAAATCAAGTAAAACTTCTGAAAATCATGATACTGTATTGGCTTTTGCATATTGATTTTTAATTAAGTTTAAATTGAAAATTCAATATATTGCCCAGCTCTGTGATAGTGTTGACATTTTCAAAAATGTATTGTTTTGCTTTGGTTAAAACATGTAGTGTTATCAGTTAATTTCAGAGTTATTGTAATGTGTACATGATGCAATGAAATCTGCTTGTTTGATCAACATAAAGTGCCACTGCCACTGACATTGTCCAACAGCCAGAATTTCTCTCCTTTGGTGAGGTGTAATATAACATCACAAAATAACAGATAGTGGTGAGTAAAATAGATTTTACATAGAAGTCACTAAAAAGGGTGTTTTGGAGTTTTAAAACTTTTTTGGGAGGGTTGAACTAAAGGAACATTGCGCTTTAAGAGTTTGGAATCACCATATACTCCTTTGGGATTTGTATATTTCTCAGAAATGGAATTAGATGAAAATAACCCAGGAAAAAACTTTTTTTGGAAATTCAACATGTTTAAATGCAAGCCGTGACAAGACAAAATGAAGTACTTCTAGAGAAAAGTTATATTCCAGCAAAGCAATGACATTTTTGTCCAATTTCTTAGGACAGGTTTAGTGAATTGCCTGAACACCCATTAAATTGTGAGGACACCTTGCCACAATATCTCTGAAAAGGATGTTTAATGATTAAATCCATCAATCCGGGGATGCGCCCATTCCTACAAGCATCAAGCATGAGAAAGAAACAATCCCTGGATGGGGCATCAGCTCATCCCAAGGTGAACACAAGCACACACACACTAGCGTCATTTTATTGTCACCAAATCCCCAAACCTTATGTCTTTGGAAGGAAACCGGAGCACACTATGGAAACCCACCAGGAAAACATGCGAACTCCAGGCAGGGAACACCAGGGACATGACTCTCTGTGAGACAGACTGTGCCACCACAACATGTGTAATTATTATCAGTATTCATTATTTAAATGAAGTTAACAACTTATCTGTAAAATGTAACATACATACTTTAATGCATTTCATTGTGAAAGTGATTATATCTAAGTATAAATCTAAGGATTCTAAATGTGCAGAGAGCTGGAATATCATAAATGTAATGTGTTCTGTGTGTGGCGAGTGCTGTTGGGAGGTCAAGAGGAAGCACTTAGCGATTAACAATTGGGTCAGTTTTAAGATGATGTTTACGATGGTCTACTTTAATGATAAAGTAAACTATGAGGTTAAAGCCAAAACATCCACTTAAATCACAAAATACACCTTTTCACCATGTCCTTAATTTTTTTTCTGTGGCTCAAATACACTGCTGTACATTCTGATACTGTTGTTAAGGTGCGGGAAAAAAAAGGCCGCACAGAAGATGGTATGTGAGACCTTTAAAATGTATCGTGTCATTATGATGGGGAATATGCAACGCTTGAATATAAAAGCACCACAAATGCATTTGTATGTCGGGATTTTGCTTCACCACATCGAACCATTCATCAAACATCGAAGCATGTACATCGATCCCAGAGAATCCGCATAGCAGCTTTCTGTCACATGTAGATAGTAAACAGAGACTCTGATGCGTGCGCATATGCATTCTGAGTGTGAAGTATAAACGAGCCCTAAGTGTTCCAATTTCTTCATTATTATCATGCTTATTCGGATAATAATCAACATGCTGAACTGGGCTGACCAGGCCACTCTACTCTGGGATTCTTCTGTTTTGAAGGGCTCTTCATCCTATCATGGAGAATGAGCCCAGCAACCCAGCAAAGGAACAACATTTTAGATGTTACTTTGATTGGAAAATTGCAGGTTTCATCTGAGAACAAAGGTTCTGCTTCACCATAACAGACCAGTACAATATGTACAAAACTGCTACCACTATCCAATTTTATCTCTCACCCTTTAGTAACACCCCAGGTTCTTAAACTCCACCCTTTGGAGAAGCTGTTCACCCCATACCTGAAAAGAACAAAAAGACTGGTTTAATATAAACCTGTCCCAGAGAAATATATATAGCAGAGGGACAACATCTGAGCTATTTCTTCAATCTAAAAGTTTATTTGCTAAATATAACTGTCTTTATCAGTAATGTATTAATTCAAAAGGAATGAGAAAACAAACATGTAAAAAGAGAAAACATTCCACTGCAAAGAGCAAGTTTTAGTTCTTTAGAAAAGCCTAGTTAACCCCTGTTGGATATTTCTAGTTTGGCAATAATGCTAAACACACAGGACACACCAAGTTTGCCATTTAGATAATAACATGATTACAGGTATGGGTAAACCCTAAAGCCACATGACACAAATCATATTAGCTTTCTGGATTTTAATACATATTTTGTTTAACCTGATCATTTCATGGTTTTAGTGTAAAGATACAGTAAAATTTGATTTAAAAAAAATCATACTACCAAGGTTTTAGCTATGCATGCAAATTACAATGTCTGTCTGTAGCTCCTAGGGTCTTCTGTTTTCTTCAAGTAGATATGCATATGCCTAAACATATATAGTAATTTAATACAAATTGTATCTTCATGTAAGTTAAACATGGTTGTCTTCAAAGCATGTTTCTCTTGTATCATTCATGTAAATAGCACAAATGGTATTGTTGCAAGAGATTCTCAGTGTCATCATAGTTAAACCAGTGTAATGTAAGCGTAACTTTCATCTTATTTTCTCCTCCATTTCAACCAACTCTCTTATCTTTTGTCGTACACTTTTTGTAACAATTGAGTTTACTAATTTCACAAAGATTAGGTATCAGTTTGGTTTGGTCTTAGCAGATGGCCTTTAAGAATGCTCGGCATTGATGCCATCATACTAATTAGTGATCTCCCTGTGAACTAAATGTAGTTTCTTTTGTGAACAAACTGTATATTAAAAAGTATGAGTGACTTTTATGAAGACTGTCCTGGAAAGATTAAAAAACTGAATCCCAGAGAAAATTGATCCAGACACTTTTTGAAATACTGTTTTATTGTGAGATGCATCATATCCTGGCAAAGCAAAGAAGATTTTACCTGGAATTTGTTCCATTTGCAATGAGACTTTTGCCTTAATTATACATTCTTTTGCGTTTTTGGCTGCCTTTACATTTTAATTACAATTATAATTATAACCTTTTTTTCTGAAAGGGGATTTTTTTAACATTATACCCTTGGCTTATTGTATTAAGATTGTAGTATCCTAGTAGATACCTCTACTTTAATCTTTCTACAATGTGGATGTAGTGAAAAGTCAAGCAAAATTACACCTTTTATTGGCTAACTAAAAAGAGTACTATATGCAAGCTACCGAGGCAACTCAGGCCCCTTCTTCATCATCTGGATAGGTCTTCAGCTACATGAGTGACAACATCTAACACTGCAAAAATATTCACACAGTTTTTAATTGATCATAACTTATCAGACCCATGGAGATTTCTAAATCCATACTTAAGTGCATATTCCTTCTTCTCACCAGTACATTATTGTTACTCAAGAATTTATTATTTCTTTATAGATAACTAGGTAATAATTAGATAAATAGATAATAATTTCTTGCCTATGATCAAATCTTGCAAATACGATGCTATTGTTATCTCCGACCATGTCCAAAACCACCAACCCCCCGATCATGGAGCTCACATCACTATGCCCCATATACTCTTCTCGCTGCTGGCATCTTAACCCCTTATTATTAACTGGCAAAAACTGTACAGAATTTATATCTAAGGAAATTGATTTTTTTAGAGACAAATACATCCTCAAAGGTTTCTGCAGGAATATTCTGGGAAACTCTGATGGCATTTTTAAGAGGACAGGTTATCTCATATCTCTCCCACAAAAAGAAATTGTATATCAAGAAGGCATCATAGTTAATCAGTGAAATTATCATAACAGATCGAGAACATGCTAGGTCTCCAACTAAGACACTTTATAAGAAAACAATCAGAACTCAATCTTAGCTCAACAAATCCACAGTCAGGAAGTTCGTAATGCAATTTCATTAATCACCAATACAGATGGAGTTAGAATCATTGGTCATAAGAATATAATGCACACATTTAGAGACTACTATAAGTCCTTATATTCTGCTCAGTTTAAAGAATACAAGACATAATATAATGTGCATTTTTAAACATTATAGATACCACAGCTAGATACTCTTAGTGCAGAGGAATTAGATAAACCTCTGACATTATCAGAATTACTAGACACTATATACTAACTTTAGAGTGGGAAAGCACTAGGTCCTGATGGCTACACTGCTGAATTCTATAAAAAAAATTTCAAAGTTATCTCCCCTTTTGTTAGCAACATTTACAGAAGCCAGAGATAATAAAATTCTACCTCAGACTTTTTGCCAAGCATTAATTACCATTTTTCCTAAGAAAAATAAGGACTTATTATAATGTGAATCATGCAGACCAATCTCACTTCTGAATAATGATAAGATACTCTCCAAAGTACTAGCTAGAAGGATTGAGAAAGTGCTTCCTTCAAACTGAATTTATTAAAGGTAGACGTTTGGCTTCCAGTCTTTGACACCTATTTAATATAATATATTCACCCATAAAGTCCACACTCTAGAGATCTTATTATCTTTGAATGCAGAAAAAGCATTTGATATGGT
The DNA here is from genome assembly GCF_016835505.1 of Polypterus senegalus. Classification (NCBI taxonomy): domain Eukaryota; kingdom Metazoa; phylum Chordata; class Cladistia; order Polypteriformes; family Polypteridae; genus Polypterus; species Polypterus senegalus. The sequence goes on from NC_053159.1 coordinate 113,793,859, forward strand.
TGAATGGGATTACCTATTCACCACTTTCCATAAATTTGGGTTTGGCCCTAACATATGTGCATGGATCAAACTACTGTGTACCAGTCCAGAAGCTTCAGTTTGTATTAACAACACTATTTCGGACTACTTCAAACTAAAACACGGTACTAGACAAGGATGCCCCTTGTCACCACTGCTATTTGCAATCGTCATTGAGCCTTTGGCTATTCACTTTCAAAATGCATCTGAGATAAAGGAGATTATCAGAGAATGACTTGGAACAGAAAATATCACTATATGCAGATGATATGGTACTGTATATATCAGACTCACAAAATTCGGTGCCTGCAACTAACTGTTCTAGCAGAATTTCAAAATTAATTTGAACAAAAGTGTGCTTTTTCCAGTGAATTCTCTAGGAAACAGCATTAGATTGGATAAGTTCCCTTTATCATTGCAGATCAGTTTAAATATCTAGGGGTAAACATCACAAGTAAATATAAAACTCTTTTTCAAAAAAAATGTTGTTGTTTGCATGGACTAAATTAAACAAGACGTGCATGGATGGTCTACCCTCCATGTTACTTTAGCAGGGAGAATTAACACTATTAAGATGAATATCCTCCCTAAGCTTCTCTTTCTATTTCAAAACATCCCCATATACATTAACAAATCATTTTTTAAGAATTTAGATTCAATCATAACCTCATTTATTTGGAATTTGAAATATCCCTGCATCCAAAGGGTGATACTACAACAACCTAAATCAGGAGGTGGCATGGCTCTACCTAATTTTCAGTTTTATTACTGGATGGCAAGCATACAAGCTATAAAAACCTGGACACTGACACAAATAGATGGACATTTACTAGCATGGTCTGCAATAGAAATGAAATCCTGCAGTACCTCTTTATATTCCTTGCTCTGTACACAAGTGAATACAAGGTATCATCAATATACTAACAACCCAATTGTCCTTCATTCACTCAGAATATGGACCCAAAGTAGAAAGCACTTCAAGTTAGAGAATATTTTATCTGTGGCACCTCTACATGATAACCACCTTTTTCCACCCTCTCAAACTAACACAGTTTTTAATGTTTGGAAGACGTATGGGATTAAATCATTTAGAGACTTGTATATAAATAACGTCTTTGCATCCTATGACCAATTACATTCTAAATTTAGTTTTCCATCAACACAAACTTTCCACTATTTCCAAATCAGAAACTTTGCTAAACAAAATCTGACTAATTTTCCTCACCTCCCACCTGTTTCTATTCCAGAAGAGATATTGGTTTGTCTTGAAGACTCAGCATAATATATAAAACCATTTTAAAGTTCCTTCCTTTTAAAGATCCCAAAGTACAGCAGGAAAAAGATATTTTACTCAACATTTCAGAAAAGGAGTGGAAGGCACCCATGTACAGAATTCATTCTAGCCCCGTATGTTACTGTATGTGCAAAACATTCAATTATTCAACTTAAATTTTTTTCTCGAGCACATCTGTCCAAAATGTTTCCAGGGCAAGATCCAACCTGCGAACGTTGCAATCAAACTCCAGCCACACTAGGCCACATGTTTTTGGTATGTTCCAAATTAACAGCATTCTGGACAAAATTTTTAAATGACAATCAGACAGCCTTGGTGTCACAATCACTCCTAATCCATTAATAGCTGTGTTTGGTGTACTGTCAGATGGAATTAAGGTGGAGAAGGACAAACAAACTGTAATTGTCTTTATTTCACTATTAGCTCACAGACTTATCTTGCTCAACTGGAAGAATCCTAACCCACCTCTGTTAAGTCAATGTGTAACTGATGTTATATACTATTTGAAATTGGAAAAAAATCTAATTCTGTCTTAGAGGATCTGTTCAAAATGTTTTTAAAACCTGACAGCATCTAATACATTATATTTTAGAATAAGCACTTATATTGGGGAGAAAGACTCCGTTCCCTCTATACTACTTCTCTTTCTCATGGGTGGGGCTTCAATTGAATTTAGTTTTGTTAATTTTACTTGGTTGTGTGGAATTTTTCATGCTTTAAATAAATTCAATAAATGTAAAAAAAAAAAAAAAATCTGAATCCCTGGCACATATGACAGCTGGCAAATACAAAAGAGATCTTCAAATAAGTGTTTAGCATCTTTTTTATGATGGTATGCATTTGGCTTTTTATGCTTTCTTTACGTTTTACATTTACACATACTAATACATTATTAAATAGAATGAGAAAAACACTTAGCATGACAAATTGAGATGTGAATGTGTTATGTTCTTGCATTTAAATACTGATAGATGTGTACGTGTTATGTCCTTGAAATGCTGGTACATTTGAAAGTTGTGATTAGATCATTAATAACCTGTATTTACAATAGGAAGCTTTATGGTACAAAATGTATATAATCAATTCTGTATTAAATTACATTATATTAGATTATATCAGAAAAACATTATTAATCCCAAGGGGAAAATTAGAAACCGATATTACACTTGATCTTAGCCCAAATGAGGCCATGAAGCATTGATTTAGTAGTATTGACTACACTGACTAGATATTGACTATATTCATTTAGAAGTAATGAATATATCATTTTGACTTAACTGTGCAGAAGAAGCATATTGTACTTTAGTCATTTAATGATAAGTAATACTGTATCTCTCATATTTTCAATTAAGATCACAAAAGTAACCTTTTTTAAATTCAGTCTTGAAACTAACGAGTTTTGTCAGATACACAATGACCAACAATTTATTTTTGTAATGCATCAAAACTATATTGCATATGAAGTAAAGTATAAATAGTATAGTCTAAAAGTGAGTATAAAGACTGGTCCAGTCCTGTATTTGGTCAACCTGGTTTTGTGGAAGAGGCAACCCTTGTTCATATGATCCAGTTTTCCATAATTCTTTGCATTCTAAATCAACAGTATCAATAACTATGCATGTGACTTTTGTACATACCACCTGTCAGAGTTCTAGAAGGTAATACAAAAACAATATAAAGGATAATGTGACCATTAAGATGACTTTAATATTGCTTGAGTAGTGCAGTGAGATTGCCTAAACAAGTAGGAGAGTAAAGGAACCTCAGTGGTGAGTTGAGGTCAAAGGTGATCTGAACTTTGCTCTCAATTAACAGAACTCTTTTGCACTCTACGTAAACTAAAGCATACACCATGCACAAATACAAAGTCACCACTGACATCAGGCGAGTTGACAAATGTAATGTATTTACTTGAATCACTTTGCAGGCACCTGTGATGCACAAATTAAGTTGTAGATGTGGTCTGCTGTTCTATTGGTAGGCAGCATGTTTTATTGCCCCAGACATCTTTTTAGAGGAAGGGATTCAGATACACCATTTTCTTTATTATTTTCATCATTATTTACAGCATGTAACAATTATAAAATTATTTGATGTAAACATCTAAATAAAATATATCTGTTCCTATTGTGTATACAGGTGAGGCAGGTGTTTGGGGGTGGTTGGTTGGGTTTGCCTAGCATAATCAATTTATTCTAATTTGAACCATTTTGTCTACAGGCAGCCATTGTGTTTGGTGAATATAGTATGCTTGCGTTTGTTTCATTGTGTGTTTTAATTCTTCTGCTTTGTTGTGTTTTCTTAAATTCCAAGATAGTATCACAGATGCCAGGTTATGCTTGCAGAGCTTTCTTTTACTCCTTTGATGATTGCAAACAATGGTCTCCGTTGTTCAAGAGAAGTTTTTTTTCCTTCAGGAGAATATTAAAGTTATTTAGAGAACTTTAATTGCATGAGCAGGTCTTGTTTTTTAATTTGATTTTGCCTGTACATGACAGTGTAAAGTTTCACCTTATAAAAAACTGAAATTTGTGATATTTACTCTTGTATTAAATATGAAGACTTGGTAATAAGGCCATTTAGCCCAATTGTAGAAAACACATCAGCTTTCAATGTTTTCTATGAATAAACTGTAAATTGTAAGAACTGAGTCAAGATTTAAAGTCCTTCATATTTTATTTTATACATTGTTTTTTAACTTATTGGGTCCTTTCACCAACAATAGAAGCCAGACATTTAAACATCAGATGTACTGCTGTATGTACTGAGTGTCTGACCCAAGAAAACACCACTGCACATCTCTATTCAGTATTCTACAATTCCTCTACCTTCTCTTCAGCTCCAGAAGTCACTCACCGTCGTGTATCTGTCTTGGGTGCTTGGCCTTTTCTGTGTACTTAGTAAATGGTATATAAGCTAGCTTGTCTGTCTGGAACAAGGAAAAGAGTGAAGCTAATTTGTCTCCACCATAAGATGGGCATAGTTGTCTGGTGCCAGGACGGGGAGGGGGGAGTGGCATATGCTGGTAGTTGTGTTTTATTCTTTTGAAAAAACAAGCTTAACAAGAAAATACATTTTAAAAAGCCTGTGGTTCACTCCCTTTGCCCCCTCTAGTGATCTATATATAATTGGCTAAGAAGAAAGAGTAGCAGTGAGATCTGTAGAACAAAGGCACAATGGAATCTATTGAATAACTCTCACAATGGATGTACTAATGACTGCCGGTATTTTGATGGCTTCAAAAGTGGCCTTCAAGTACAAAAGTTATGAAAATGAGACAGTCATGAAATGTGTTAGCTACTTAGGATGCATTTCTAAAAATAACTAAAGATTCTGAAACTGAGATCAAGCTAATAGAATATAAAGAACAGGATATAATTGGGCATTATTCATTCATACTGTGTACCACTTTTCTCTACAACAGTATTTGAAATTATTTGATCAGATGCAGGGATTGTTGTCAGTTGTATTCAATTTATTTTTTTACACTTTAATTTCTAAGCTAGTTCAACCATAACACTACACATTTACAGAATACTTTTGTGCTCTTTAAAAAGCATAATCCACTGCATTCTGTTAAATTTTTTACTTAAATTCCATGGGTAGAAACTATAGGATCAGTATAGCAAGTTCACTTTAACTCAAGGAGAGGCTAATGGCCACAGAAACACCTAGCATAGTGTCCATTTTTGCCTAATTTTATATCTTTCTGCACCTTTTTCCAATAAAACAAATTTCATCAGACTAAAAGCACACTAAGAGAGCTACATGACCAAAGAAACCAAATTAATCTGGTTTCTTAAATATATTAAAAGAAAACCAAGGATTCGGTGGCGACCTGGCATTCTTATTTAACAGTAACACAAACAAATTCTGGTCAGATTCCAAAAAACCATTAGTCAGAAAGAGAACTGATTTTATTTTTCCAATCTGAAATAATGTGAGGAACATTCAAGAAGTTTCTGCACTTTTTTTTAACTATTTATTAAGAGTTTCAAAAACAAATCATACATCACTTTTCTACATAGTCACCTTCCTCTGCGATGCAATTTTCCCAGCGTCGTACAAACTTTTTAATGCCCAATTACTTCTCCTGCCTTAACTGTTTCCAAGAAAAATACAAAAGTGCAGAAACTTTTTGAACGTCCCTTGTATACCTTTATCATACATTGCATTATCACAGGTGGGTTACGGCTCTTCTAGTTGAGCAACATAAGTCTTTATTCAAGCAGTATAGTACAGGGAATCGCACAGTGTTATCCCATGTAGTCTTACTCCAAATACGACTATTACAGAATTGGAAGTAACTTTAGATATACAGATATATTTTAGCCTCAAATGGTTTCAGTTTTGGAACATTTGCAGTATATATGACCTAGTGATACCGAAGTATCTTGTGCCGAATACATTTTAGACAGTTTTAAACAAGATATATACTATATAGGCAAGATGTACCATTTTAGCTTAATTATGGCATGCTTTGGAAAGATTGAAGGAAGAAGAATTATTTGGATGAATGAGTTCCATTCCCTAACTGACATTCTACAGTAACTGAAAAACCACTTTCCCATTTTCCCATTTTTGGGGCATGAAATTTGTTTGTAGAATCTGCTTGTATCTCCTTCAGAGTTAACAGGTGTTTCTTTAGGGATAGATATTGATCGAAGATTATGGAGGTTTAACAGATTGCTTTATAGAAAAAGCAGTGTGTTACTAGCAGATTATATTTATAACGTAGGGGTTATCTGTCATACATGGAAGCAGCTGCCAACAAGTATCTTGCCTTAAAGAAATACTCCACCCAAAAATGGAAAATTTTTTTAGAGCTGCTAATTAATCGCCATTAATGTGTACAATTAACGTGTTAATTAATCACCGAGTTATTTCTGCTTTATAGAAAAATATTAATATGCGTGAAGGAAAAATTATAAATTGTGATTAATATGCAATTAATTTCAATTAAAAATTTAAATCGTTTGATTAATCACAGTTGCATTTCTTAATTGAACAGCAGTCCTAATTTCTTTATATGTTTCTTGTCCCATGTATTTTGTAGTGGTGTTTGTGTAATATTTTTAATTTCAAGATTAAAATCTAAATCTCAATCTTTTGGAGAAAGTACAAATGAGAGATTCTTATAAACTGGATCAATTGGTGAACAACACTGGACAGTGGCAAATGATGCAAAAAACATCCATGTAAAAAAGAAAAAAATACTTTCATACAGTCACTACCTCAAAATGTGCAAAACGAATACATTTTCGCTGAAATATTTTTAGATATTTACTTCCTGAAGTATCAGTCTTTATATACTTAAGGACAAACACAAGGAAATCCAAGGAACTTTTTGAATTGTATTGTGATAGTACTGTTGACCAATGAATGATGGAGAGAGGCAAGTCAAGTCAAAAAGCCCTTCCTATGATTCTTTGGGTTTATGGTTTATGTATGTGAGAATTACATGATCATTTTGTATATGTGTCAGTAATTGTAAATACATTTTAAGACAGAAAAAAGAAATGCATGATTAAATATCAGAAAATGGGATTCCATGTGTACATAAAACAAATATACTTAATTTGGCCTGTAGAGAACAAATCGGCAACAGGCTTCCACAGAAACTCCACTCACTGTAGTGTAATTAAGTGCAGTGTTGGGGATGTTACTTTTAAAAGTAACATAGTTATTTTACATATTGCTTACAAAGACGAAAGTAAAAAGTTACATAATTACTTATTATGAAATGTAACCTGTTACAGACAGTGTGTTACTATTTATTGTATTACTTTTTCTTTTTTGTTTAAAAAAAATACTGTGTTATGTTTCAGCCAGGGTTCCGCCCTTTCCTGAGGTTCAAATTCTTTTTTTTTTGTCTGCTTTGTTCAGTTTTGATTCTTTTGTTTATGTTAATATTGTTGATCATTTAATTCTTATATGTCTACGTATCTTCTTATGTGCAATGTATTTTGTTGACAGTTCCCCAAGAGGCGAGGATGCCTGCTGTTGGCGAGTTCTTCTGATCGTTTATTATGCTTTGTGAATTTACTGGATTCCTGACCTCTTCCTCTGTTTTTTGACCTCTCTTCATTTGTGTGTTGGGACTTGTTTGTCACTGGATTACCTATTTTTCTAAAAGGCAACTCCTTCTGTCCTTTTTGTGCTCATCTGAGCTTCCTTGTGCTACAGAGAAGTTTTGTATAATTAATATGTTTATTTATAAATAACCTTTAAGTCTACAAACTGAAGGTTCATGGATGCTTCCACTTCTTGGGTCTTTTTCAGGAATTTATGTTCTTGCTTTACACCCAGTGCTGCTGCAATTATCTCTGGCTCCTTATGACCCTAAACTGGGCAGATTAAATTTACTCCTCAGCACGTGCAGGATTAAATGCATACTTACAACTTTTGTTCAGTTTTTTTCACTTGATTTTATACTATGCACATGCTTCATCTCTTCCTTACCAGCTGTTGCTAGACATCCCTGCTGGACGTTGTGTGTGCACAATGTAAAGCCTGGTTTATACCTGACACACACAGGCTGGTCGTGAGGGCCACTTAGCAAAAATGACATTAGACACAGTAATATCTGGCTGTAACTTGCTGGTTTTTCTCCATGCATTGCACACAGAATTTTTTCCAACTATGTGGTGATGTGGATGCTCTGCCATAAATGCAAAGTAATGAATTTTGAGGAGATGCTGGTTACTTGAGTGCCAGAATTATGAAAAAAAGCTAAATATATATGACAGGAGCTGAATATGACACAACAGGTCATCAAAGTGCAATAAAGACATACAAAAATATTGAAAATCAGTAACGGCACACTGCATGATAACGTGCAGTGAATACACTTGACTTATAGTTTTCATCCTCTTTCTCTGTACGTTTAGCATTCTTTTTTGGCTGTGGTTTCTGATAGGTGTTAAGAATCGTAAAATTAAAATTGGTATTGATATTGAATACAAAAATTCTGGTATCATTACATCCCTAGCATACTCATTACCAACTTCTTTCATTGATGCATTTAAGTTTTCATGTAAACAGTCTTGTTTCTGCTAAATTGTTTTAATTCTACAGACCACATTTCTGCATTTTCATGGCAGTAAACATGAACAGTAAAACAGGCTACTTTACATGATAAAAACTCATGCCACCCCACTCTTTTACTATGGGCTCAGTAAAGCATGTAGGAACAGAGTTGAGGCATTCCATTATTGAGACTGGAGCGTTTGCTGCTGTCTCACTACATAGCCATTTTCACAGGATCGTTTTGTGGATTTGGTTACAAGTCACCTGCTAAACCATTAATTTCATGATTTTTTTTACATAAATAAGTCTAGTAAAAACACATTTTACAAATATAAATGGTAGAGTTCATTCATATATAAGTATAGTAGGGTATTTTTATTTTAAACCATGTGTTTTGAAGGTTTGATCCAAAATTGTTCTTATAGGCACATTTATTTTTCTAAGAATATTCACCTACTGATGCAAGGTTGATAATAAAAGTAACTAAGTTGTTCCTTATTTTAAGTATTAGGTGCATTACAGTTTGACTCTTAGCTGCTGCCACGTGTTCCAAGTGTTCATTTGACACATCCGCAGAAATTAACGCGATGCATTCGTGAATTGCAGTACCAGCAAAAATACGGGGGGTGCAGAGTGATCAAGTTGGGACGTGATGTCAGTGTCTCTGTTTACTGTCTACATGTGACAGAAAGCCACTTTGCGGATCCTACAGGATTGATGTGCCTACTTCTATGTTTGATGAATGGTTTGATGTGGTAAAGCAAAAAATTACGACATACAAATGCATTCGTAGTGCTTTTATATTGAAACGTCACATATTCCCCAACGTAATGACACAATACACTTTAAAAGTGTCACATACGATTTTCTGTACCATCCATTTTTTTTTTGCACCTGTACGAAAGCGCATTTGAGCCACAGAGAAAACAATTAAGGACACAGTGATCAACTCTTTTTTGTGATTCAAGTGGAAATTTTGGCTTTAATCTTGAAATGTCCACTTTAATCTCGTACTTTATTTTATAATTAAAGTAGATCGTTGTAAACGTCATAATTAAACTGACCCAGTTGTTAATCGCTATGTGCTTCTTGGGATTCCTCCTGAACTTACAGCAGCGGCAAGCAGCAATTGCCACAGAGAACACATTTAATTTATGATATTCCAGCTGTCTTCACATTTAGAATCCTTAGATTTATACTTGAAATCACTTTCATGGTGAAAGGCATTAAAGTATGTGGATTACGTTTTACAGATAAATCGTCAATTTCATTTAAATAATAAATACTGTTAATAATTAAACATGTGGGGACAGTATGGTGGTGGAGTAGTAGCACTGCTGCTTTGCAGTAGGGAATCATGTCCTTGGTGTTCCCTGCCTGGAGTTTGCATGTTTTCCTGGTGGGTTTCCACGGAGTGCTCTGGTTTCCTTCCAAGGACATGCAGGTTTTGGGATCTGGTGATACTAAAATGACGCTAGTGTATTTTTGCACTTGTGTTCACCTTGCGATGAGCTGATGCCCTGTCCAAGGATTGTTTCTGTCTCACGCCTGATGCTTGCTGGAATGGGCGCATCCCTTGATTGGTGAATGTAATCATTAAATATCCATCCTTTTCAGAAATACTGTGGTAAGTTGTCCTTGGAATTTAGTGGATGTTTCAGGCAATTCACAACACAGGGCAACTAAACGTTTTCTCACCGTGATGATATCTCACACTACGACCTGGTGAAATCTTGCAGATTTACGCAAATTACGCATGCAAATATAAACAGTACACTTCTTGTGTAGCTGTAGCATCTGCTGGAGTATGCATCATGTACTGTATAAACCCCCCCACCTTAGTTTGTGTTACAGCAGAAAAATACACCCTAAATATTTTTTTCTTTATAATTTATTGGAAGGCTTGAGCTGCTGCAGTTTTTTTGACCATACACGCTTTTGCATTTCTTGCACCGTAAACTTTTATTTGGTTACTTGGCATTTCAGTGTATGAATCACTAGTGATACACATAAACTGTCTTGTGCAGAGACCTACATGGTTTTAATGTAGCTTTATGAAACACAAGTGTCTTATAATTGTCTGCCAAAAAATATAAAGGGCATTGGAATCAACAGTTCCCAGATATTTTTTTTTAAACCTAGGAGCACAGTCACTCATTCAGTTTAGTGGACTTTCTCTTGATATTTGTCTATAACTCGCTTTTGACTTCATCTTCTAAATCCAGGTTGAAATTCCTCTCAGTATTATTTTCTGAAAGTTTTTCTTATTTAATCAGGCGCTTTTCATTCTCTGTGTCTTACTCATGCCTTCTTTGATGTATTGTATTGTTGACTAACCATGCTGTCTATAATATATCTACTGTCTGCGATCTTTATTTTATATTCATTACACTAGGCACTGTAGGAAAGGAACTTACAGGAGAAGTCCACATTATACCTCTGTGTACATTATATTGTATCACCTTGTACTATATAAAATAAAGATTGATTGAAAAAAGTAGGGTTCAATCAGACAAAACCAAAGACTGGATTTAAGGTGATACACCTCCAATTAAGTGTTGTAGTTGCCTTGCTTGCTATGGTTGGCTTGCCTGTCATTCTCTCTTTTATTTTTGTATTAACTTTTTGCAGTGCCATTGTTTAATGTAAGGCATTTAGATACTATACTATTTTCACCATAGTCATTATTTTGCAAAAATGTAAAGATGTTTATACATTATGCTTGCTTAAAATAGAAATTCAACAAAAAAAGTTAATGAGATAAGACAAAGCTGCTGTGATGAGACCAAACATTGGTCTTAAGAAATAGAGCAGCAGTTGTATAATAAACATTTTGTAAGTCATGTTCAAGTTACATAATGTAAGTGTTCACAAAATTCCATTTGGTTTTGTATGCATATATATTAAGATATCTCAAAGACTGAAACAAGAATACTGAATTTTGGATGTAAAAGGACTGCTACCGCCCACATCTACTGTAAAACACCACCTGGCACAAGGAGTTTAACCCCAACTGGCATTCTTCACAAGTTTCAAGGACAGCTCTGAAGGATCTTGGCTTACACTAAATGAGGCAAAACATGTGGCTTCCGTATTTGGCCAATGTGCGGTCCAATATTTTTGTATTCAAGCAAGTAAAAATTTTTTTAGTCTCTTGCATACCAGTCCCCATGAGAATACACATATACTGCATGTGTAAAATGTTTTGTTATTTCAGTGCTTAATAGTGTTGTTTATGGAATTAGGCTTATTTCATTTTTTTCATTTTCTATTTATAGTTAAATTCTTACTGTGCCTTTAAAGGCATGCCACATATTTATTTCAATTTAAAGTTTTTTGCTAAAATGAACTCTTTCCCATGGGTTAGGTTTCATCACCCACAAAGTGAGTTTTAATTTCCAAGGTACCATTAGGAGCACTCCAACATGGGAGGTCAACACATCTGTTATGGTCAAGGAAGGTCAGCAGCCATTACTTGTGAGAGTTAAAATGTCTAAAGTGTGACAGGAAGCAATGACCATTTTCTAGAGGTCCATTATTGTAAGTGTTTTGACCTTCTTCATCGCAATTTGGTATGGTAATCTGTCTGCCAAGGACAGGAAGAAGCCAGAGAGAGCTTCACCAACCATTGCTTGCTTCCTTCCTACCATTGATTCACTTTGTCCTTGCAAATAGAAATATGAAGCCTTTTACAAATTTGCAATCTGTTGAACCCTGTCTTCACTCCTCTTCTGTCCAGTTAATGGCTTGGGTCAATCAAGATTAAGACTGCTATAACTGTACTTACTAACAAAGAGGAAGATGTATGATCTCTTCATCAACATTAGGTGTTGTCTGCATCAATTTAATACATATTTTTAAGAATGTTTTTGTTTTTTTGTTTGTCAATGAAATGGTGACAGTAAATGATGATCATTGCTGTCCTTATGTTGAGTGTATTGATTTTTTTTATATGAGCTTCAACAAATCCAATGCAACTGACATTTTCATGGCAATAGAGCATTTCAGTCACTGTCTCAGATTTTATTTTATTTAGCACCTTTTTTGGCAAATACTTTCATTATACAGCCTTTATGTGATTATCACAGAGGTTGTCTCAAACCTGGCTTTTTTCAAAAACTTACTTCTTCAAATCAAAGATGATCTTCACCTCCAAAACCAAGATTTTTATCACATTTGTCACTTATTTAGATCTTTCCCAATATGAACTGTCAAATTGGACAAAAAAAATCATATTAAAAATAAGCATATTCAAATAGATTTAAGAATTGTAGGCATTTTATGTATGTTTGCACTTTACATTTTTATCATATTGTTTACATTTTTCTTTTTTTCACATAGTGTGTTTGTGAAGCACCATGTGTGTATGACTTGTGCACTGTTTCCTAAAAGACACATGGAAAAACGGTGACTTTTGTGACCGTTGAAAACACGACTCTTCACAAAAACTTTGTGTGTGCACAAAGTGACATGATCAAAGAGAAAGTGGAGCAAGGGACTCTTGACACTGCCTGAAGTACACATAAAAAACCCAGACAAGTCACTTATAATTACTCAAACATGTTAAACATAATCATTATTTTTTTTTTCCCCAGGTATGTTTATTTTTGCTCCTAGAGGTTAGAAGACACAATGTCACTTCCCATATCTCTTTTTATATTAAAGAGGCCACAATGAGGCAATACTTTACTTGTTTAACAAATTAAATGACAGAATGAACTAAATGTTGTTTATAATTTTTTAAATATTTCCCCATCTTATAAGTGTTTATTTAGTGTAAGTTGTTATTCAAAGCAACAAAATAAAACAGCCATTTAATACTATATAAATGTAAATCACAAATTTAAAGAAATTATTCATTAACATAAAGTATAAAAAAGAAAACAAAACATGATCAATAAAGATTAAAATACATAAAGCAAGGTTCTTGATGGAACCCAGACTATAATATAACAGTAAACTCTGATGATAAGTCTAAACTTTTGACTACTGACTTCTGCAACAACCTTACTATTGTTCTGTAAAGCTTTTAAGTAAAGAAAGGCTACTAGTCTAAATAAAATTTGTCAGAATGTTACTGTATGGAAGCTTCTCCTTGGTCATAACATTTAATTCTTTGGACACCATCCTTTTTGGCTTGTTTAGTTCTTTTCCTGCTTAGATTATATACTAAAACTTTACCAGTGTGTTCAGCGTTTGGCTTTTGACTAAAGTTAAGCTGAATTAAGTTCTTTGAAAAAAAAGTTCTGTGAATTTTTCTGTATCCGTTGCCATTAGATGAGGTCATACAGTATTTAGGCATAATTTTAGTTCTCTTTATTATCTGATATCACTCATCTTTACTGATCTGTAAAACCTAAATATATTCACCGTATTATATCCTTAAGTGATTGATTCAGTGAAGTTAAAGTTTCCCTGAAGGAGCCCTCCATTAATCTTGAAGAAAATTGAAGGCCCTTTACAACAGGGAGCCTCTGTTGATAGCAGTGTAATTCTGTGAGTCCCATATTTAGAGGGCTTCAACCTTAGGTTTGCTAAATCTATTTCTAATGTAGGTGTTACTTTAGACTTAGGTTGCTCTTTTATTTTTATTTTCCTTTCAATTGGATGAGTAATATATATGTTCATTTCAATTTGAAATGAAGCATAAAATTCATCAGAACCTTTTGGCTCATGAAGAAAACTATTTGGCCAGGTTTAACAGATATTTTCCTGTTAACTGATTGGTCTAAACTATGTAGTAACACAGACAAAACTGATCATAACCAACCTCCAAGTCCCTGCGTCACTTTGATCAAGGAGTGTTTTAATATTAAATTGTTGTGATGTTTTGTTTGTAGAAGGATGTTAATGCTTTTTAACCAGAATTCAAAGACATTTTTTAAATTGATGTGAAATGAAAGAATTATACTGTTTTTATTTGATTTTTGTCATAACTAAAATTAACCAAACTTACTTGCAAGTGTAGTTTACGTTAATAAGCCAGCTATTGGTGTAATGCTTTCATATCGTTAACACCATGAACATCACTGGAATTAGAAAGGTATGGCTTCTGAGTCTCATCAATCTCGCATACACCATCTTTTCACATGCTACAAAGATTGAAAAAAACATTAACTTTGAAAGTGTGTAGTAAGAAGAATATGGAACAAAAAGCTCTTCCTTGTAGTATACCTAAAATGTGTTTTAGTCAGTTTATCTGATTGAAACATTTACTGCTTGACAGTAATTCTCAAGTGTATATTTTACTCATCTTCCACTTCTCCTATCGGCTTAAAAACTAGGAAATGGTGGTATCAAGTATAACAGCTCTTGCATGAGGTCTGCATTCATGTTGAAATAGGAAATGGATTTATGGTGTTATCATTTCTAACAGCTCTTGCATGAATTCTGCATTCTGGCTTTATTTTGTGATCTTTAAAGAAGTTCATGTTCAGTCGATGATGACTCTGACAAGAAAATCAAAGTGGTTCTGCCTGGTAGGATTGTGACAGACGTTCTAATGCAAATCGAAAATAAGCGTTTTTAATTGTTATGTTTTAATTCTGCTATCTATCTATCTCTGTCTATCTATCTAATGGGAAATTTTATTAACATATAGATGCAGGAAAAAAGTTTAACTTTTTGGAACACCTTTAAACAATGTGCTCGGCATTGACAAGAAGATGTGCAATTGTTTTGTTTGTATATAGTTTAAGCAGCGTGTTCTTCTCTATTATTATGGCAATTGAGGTCAGACAATTTTTTGTTAGCAATTATTGCAGAAATCTTGGTAATTCTACAGGGACCAGAATTTTTTTTTTGTAACTGTAGATTGTAGTCAGTGTTAATAATGCAAGATAGTATTCATTTATCAAACAAGAACATCCTACATGTTCCCTAGCATTTGGTCTATAAATTTACCAATTTCATTCTGGTCTTACTGTGCTAGAATGATCTATCTGATATCTCTTAACTTGCTTGTGGCCATATTGTCAAAAAATGTAATGTATTCTAATCTTGTTAACAGCTATACTTTGAGTCAGAGAAAGTCTCTCTGTACATTTAATATATTATTACTGTATATTAACAGACTGTCTGTGACAATTTTGATAGTGCAAGCCCAGGTTGTATGCCCTTTGCTCCTTATTCATTTGACATATTTTATAGTTTTTCTTACACTTTCTTTCAATGGAGTCCCAACATTTGGGCATGGTTAAGATGTGTAGGTATTCTGACAAATTGGGCTCTTTTTGAAAGTGTTTTTCTGGTATAAATATTGATTTGACAGGGTGCTTGTTTTTTGGGGTGTTTTTATAGTACATATGACAATCAATTCTGTCAAATTTCATTCTCCTACCTTCTCAAAACCTCAAAAGGGGACAAACCTCAAAGCGCCTCAATAATTTTGCATTTGTTGCATTAAAGGTCTCAAAATTAAGTTTCACATTTGAGTTTAAAGTGAATATTTTTTCTTTAATTTTCTTTGATACAATTTAAAAGCTGTATGTGTCACTACAATACGATTTTAACACTTTGCCCATTGAACAAAAACAGGGTATTAAACATTAAACAAGAAAGACATGTAAAAAGATAAATGAACCAGGAATTGTTTAACAGAAAAATCAGGCTAACCACTAGCATCTCAAAAGAATTCCCTGTTCTGCTAAACATGTAACCTTTTTGGAGGAGAATATGTCGGGACAGCAATTGCATTACATATTTAAAACATGAGGGCTATGCATATCATGTGAATAACAGCATCAAATTAGACTTCCCAGGACAATTGGATGTTGACTATATACTTCATAGGGCATACTTACATGGAATTAAACATCACGACAAACAGACCAAATAAAATAGATATGTTCTTGAAAGAATTATAACTTGCATAAAACTATATGGAAAATACCATTTTAAGGGTACTACTGGTATTACTCAAAATGAACTTTTGGATTGCATGTACATTGTTTATAAGTATGATATTGCTCAACAGTTGACAGAGGCACTTTTGTTTCTGTGCTGGCAGATGAGTCCATGGACATTTCTTTCAAGTCACAAATGGTTATTGTAACTGTGTTCATCTGGTTTCCAAAAATTCTGCAGCTTCTGCTTCATCATGGGGTTCAGGTAATGTGTCTTTGTTTTAAAGGGTTTAGTTAATATTCAAAGCAAAATTCAAAATAAAGAGAAAAATTGATAGTACAAAAAAGTCTGTAATTGGCCATTTGCAATGTAAGCTGATATTTCACTAAATATTTGCAACCTTAATCATGGTTCCCTTTTGGTCTCTTTGTGCATTCTGTTGCCCTCTTTTCTGTTTGTCACATGGTGTTTAACAAAGGGTTATAATAATTATTAAATAGCCTTATTATTTCTTTAATCATTATGATAGTCATTAAAGCCAAATCTGCAAAAAATTGCACTCCATGCAGAAATAGGACTTGCTAGGTCTGAGGTAAACCAGTAAGAAGTGCTAAGTATGTTGATCAAGTGAGCTATGTATCCTCCTCACAAAGGATGATTCTGGGAGTTACAATTAAAAAGGTTTGTAAATATGAAACGTTCAATCCTACTATGTTTCGTTATGATTTGCTTTAGCTGAGTAATACCAGCCTGTTGAAATATGTAATACTAAAGAGATGAATGTCTATAACTGGTTCGCTTCCAGGTGACCTTTGACACACTACATTCTGAAAAGGCTTTGGATTCTGAAGTTTGGCAATGGTGTTGTATGTAAAATAAATGTGTAATTAGAAAGAGATTTGTCAATTAGCGGACTATAATTTATAATAATAGTACTACTACTGATAATAATAATTCTTCTTTACATTTACATAGAGTTTTTTTCACTACTTAAAGCGCTTTTCATAGCAAGTGGGGAGCCACTTCAACGACCACTAATGTGTAGCGTCAAACTGGAAGATGCCATGGCTGTCATTTTTGCGCCGGTATGCTCACCACACATTAGCTGTTAGGTGTGAATTGGTGAGAGAGAGATTATTAAATTAAGTTAAAGATAGAGGAGGATTAGGAGGCCAGAATGACTAGGCCATGTAGGACAATTTAGCATGGACATCGGGATACACCATTTTCTTTACAAAGCATGCCCAGGGATTTTTCATGAACACAGAGAGCCAGGACCTTGGTTTTACATCTCTTTCAAAGGATGGTGCCATTTTTACAGCACAGTGTCCCTGGACACAGCACAATGTCACTGGATCCACAATCAGACAACAGGGTAAGTGGCCCCTGCTGACACCTCTTTCAGTAACAACTCAAGTTTTTTCTAGATGGTCTCCCATCCAAGTAGTGGCTGGGCCTGAACATGCTTAGCGTCAGATGGATAACCGCTTCTTGAGTGCATGTTTGTGTGGTGAAAGGATTCCCAAAGGACAAATGGGTTAGTATATTACTTAAACAAAGTGTAAAGAATTGAAGACTAGATCATTTCTTTCTAGCATCTTCATTTTCTCATAAGTTGAGGTTTCACTGTGATCTAAAGTCTTATTCGTAACAGTAAAGCATTACATGTATTAAGTAACAAAACAACTTCAAAATACACTCTAACCTTTTAATTATGTGTGAATGACTGATCATTAGAAATGTGTTTCAAATTAAATAATCTGCAAATGCACAGCAAGTACAAGTAAAGTATTTCATCTCTTATTCTTTCTTCATAAATCATAGAGGACATTCTCAAAATGCCTACGTTTTGACTATGCTATCCTCCTGGAATGGGAAGAAAGTGTTTTTGGGCAAATTTTTAAAAGCATCCTGAAAAATGTCAGAAATGCTATAACCCTCTAGGGCATGAGAGAACCTTCAGCTGTTGGTATTTGGGCATTGTTTTATAAGAAATGCTTAATCTGCAACTGCCATCTGATACCTTGTTGTGATCCCAGAGAAAAATAAAACAAGCAGCCTTTTTCCTCACAGTGCAGAGAAGTGGCTATGTCTGTTACCCTGTCATCTCTGGGAATGTGAACACCATGAAATAAGATTTGTCATATCTTGTTAGCAAAGGACTGCCAATCAGAAATTCCGCTTGGCATGGATACCAATATGCATGATGTAATGCTATGGTTTGAGAGACTGTGAAGTTCATGCATGAAATCAAGGGTGTCAGTTGTGTGTGTGGTGGCTGGAGAGTGCGGAGTAGGTGGGTTCAGGGAGAGTTTATTGGAGCAGGAGCCCAAACATTTCTATGAAGTTTAAAAAAAGTGGTGCTTTCGACTTAATTAACAATTTTTGAATAATTTTAATTTTTAAGTTTTTTTTTTTTTCTTTTTTTACTCATTATTTGTTACTCATTCTGTTCAAAGCATACAGTAAATAAAAGAAGCATCATTGGTTGGATAATTAGATGAAAGTAAATTGATTGTACAGTTGTTTCAAATGTTTTTGTTTGCACAAAGCCATCTGTTTTATTTTTTTTACTTCATGTTATTGCCCATATAATGTATATTGTAGAACTGTGATTTTAAATGTTCAGGTAAAATATTCCATTATTAAAAATAATGTACAATAGTAGATACTGTTCAGTTATATTTTTGTGTTTTACTTTTGAGCTTATTGTGCTGCAATTTTAGGATGAAACTTTCTTTTCAAATCCAAATTGATTCTGTGTGTGTTCATGAGTTACATTATGCCCCTTGTTTTACATGATCCAGGTCCAAAGCCTCTCCTGGAGGCCTCATATTCAAAGCAGGTATCATCACTGGATTAGATGCCAGCCCACTTCAGTAAACAAACAAATAAATATCCAAATGCATTTTGAGAAACAGGAGTAGCCTGAAGAATGTGCAAATACCACAGAGACAGCAGTGGAGCTGTGACTTAAACCCAGGTCTCTGGGTGCTATTCACTGTGCCATCATACCATCCTTTGGTTACTACAGGACAGTCCAACTGAATGCGGCTTCTGGCTCAAATTTGCTTTGGATGGATGGAAGGAGAGACAGACAGATAGGTACATAGATAGATAGATAGATAGAATGTTTGTTGGACTCTGGCTTTTACAGAAGGTTTTTAAATTAATAAATAATAAACATAAATAAATATACACCCACAACAGAATGAGTACAAAGCGCGGAAATTAAAAGAAAGAAAAGTTCTGACTTGGTTGTCACAGTCACAGTGAAGCATTATGCAGACATATTGATGTTAATATAAAGGAGCCCCAATAACACTTGACAGACTTCTGCTGAATAATGTGTTGACTGAAAGTCCTCCGTGCTAGTGTGTCAGAGAGAGGATGTACAGCATTCCTAATAATGGCAGTTTTGTTTTAATTCTCTCCTTCAATACTACCTCCAGAGGGTCCAGAGTGTGTCCTATAACTGATTTTTTTTTTAATTAGCCTGTTGATTTGGTGGGCTTCTCTTGAAGTGATATTACCAAACCAGCACAGAAGATGTATATGTCCCTTCCCATATTAAAGTAATTCAGTCTCCTAAGGAAAAAGAGCCTATTCTGTCCTTTCTGATATAGTTCCTTTGTGCTCAGAGAACTGTCCATCCTGTCATTAATGTGGACCCCCAAGTACTCAGAGGAGTGGACCACTTCTCTATACACACAGAGGCTCTTCAGTGTGATAAAAGTCAATAAGCAGTTCCTTG
Organism: Polypterus senegalus; assembly: GCF_016835505.1. Classification (NCBI taxonomy): domain Eukaryota; kingdom Metazoa; phylum Chordata; class Cladistia; order Polypteriformes; family Polypteridae; genus Polypterus; species Polypterus senegalus. Next base: position 113,813,799 of record NC_053159.1, read on the forward strand.
GTTTGGTTGATATTAAGATGCAGACAGTTCTCTTTGCACCAAAAAAAAAGTCCTCTACCTGACTCCTCTCCTCTGTCTCATCCCCTTTATCAATACACCCCATAAATGCACAATCATCTGAGGATTTCTGCAAGTGACATGACCTGATGTGTTATATTTATAGTCTGAGATGTACAGGATGAAGAGAAAAGGAGATAGGACTGTTTCTTGTGGTGCTCCAGTGTTGCTCAAATCAGTATCAGAAACACAGTTCTTGACTCTTACAAATCGCAGTTTTAGTGTCTATAGAAATGGCAAGGTGTGTTACCCATCTTCCGGAACATTTGGAGCCTGTGCTGTTGAGGTAATCAACCAAAGAGGGCTGAGTTCAAGGTTTTTTTCTCTTCTTTTCTTTGTGATTTGTGTAAGCTGATAATCTTAATGGCATGTAGCTTTCATGGTTGACTAGATTGCTGAGTAGAGATAGTGAAAAATGCACAAAACAGTGCATTGGATATCAAAGGAAACTTTGTTGTCTGTGCTTTGCGCCAGAGCACAAATCGCCTCTGTCCACCAGAATAAATTCTACTGGGTGATGTAATCTTCGGTGACACAAAAGCATTCAAAGTTACAACTAACTGTAATTGTGGTAGTTAAGAGAAACATTGAGTCTGGAAAACAAAGGAAAGATCTTCTTTGTTTATTCTAATCCTTGGTAGGAAATGTTTTGGGTCAAAGTAATGCAGAAGAAAGTACAGCTTTGTGATTCTTTATCACGTTTTGAATGTTTTGTGGTACCCTAGGTAAATGATGCCCCACTAACTTTTCACTGATATAAATAATGCCAAGTACTTGTAAGAGAGCAGTACCTTGATTGACGTATTGGTGTAGTCATTTGTTACAGAGATACAGTATTTGAAGAAATAAACTGCAGTAATGTGATAAAGGCTCCTCTAACATAAGTGAGTATAACTGAACATGACATGTTCATCATCACGCTTTGAGCTTCATTATAACAAACACATTCTTCTGGTAAGAATGGAGGTTATGGGGAAGTGTTATTACTATAATCATTACAAGTATATAAATAATTTCATGCAACAAAAAGAATATTCTAGCAGTGAAAATGATTCTGAGATTAGCCTTTAATTTGGGTGTGATGATAATAGTGAGGAGAATGCTAATGACATTAATGATAGAGATTACCTTTATTTTGCACTGAAAATGATAGTAGTGTTTATTACAGTGCCTTCATTCAGCAGAAATAAAGACAATGTTGGCTTAATGCCTGAAACTATTAATGACTAATGATTAATAATTATATCCATCAGTAAAGGTAATACTGATGTTGCGCATAGTGAGTTCATTGATGTAGTGCTAATGATTGAGGTAAAAATGATGGCTCTAAAAAGAGCTTTGGAAATAAAGTCAATGCAGATCTTCTATTAGATGATTTCACTGTACTGGTTTCACATGAAAACCATGAACATAATTTTTTTTTTTTTTAATTGTTACCATTTCATCTTTTGTGCCACTGTGGCCTGATGAAGGTCACAATTATAACCAACTAAATCCACACTTCCCTAGAATTGTTGCACAGGCTGTGTCCAAAATTTTCTATTGCGAACTATAATTCCCAGCTCCTCCTGAAAGACATATTCCTGCCAGTGGTCGTCTACTGAGCCATACCCAGTTCATTTTGAATGAGGCATACACAGGGGGGCACCTTCACTAGATCAACGGACTCCTCTTGATATGGAACAGAAGTAGCAACTGTGGCATCTTTTGTCTAAGTTCATTCTGAATTTTCCATTTCCTCAATCTGTCACTGAAAAAGAGCCCTTCATGCCACATACAGGAAAATAATTTTCAGCATTTTGTATCTTAATTCTCATTCTTTCAGGCCCCATAGAAAACTGTGGCAGAGTTTTGAGAAATGAATTGTGGATTGATTGATAACTAAGCTTCTTTTTCATGACTACCATGTGGTACAATGAGCAGTACATTTGTCAATCACTCAATTCATTCTACCCTTACTTGAGATCATCTCAAGTTATCTAAACAGCTCCAGTGGGGACAGTTGGTTTTCATTCACCAGCAGAGAGTAAGACATGTAATGATCAAAAAGGGTTTCCTGTGTTACAGGAGTTATCTTTCTTCCTTCACAGTGCTTGAGTTTTTAGCCAGTTTTACTCCCAAAGTGAGTTTTAATTTGGATCATGGATCATGGGATTCTTGATATCCCTGAAAGACTAATATTATTACCTTGTACAGGGGCTTAGTATTTAATTCAAAATTCATACTCTACATCCCAGTGTTCACTATCATCATGACTGCAGATCTTCAAAGTTCACATCTTTCATTTCGTTGTTTGTATCCTATACGTTTCCAAAAATTATGATTATATCAGGTTGATAACCACATGTGGATATCTGAATTAAGAAATGTTATCTCTGTAGAAGGTGGTTTTACTAGATTTCTTTTCTTCTGAAAGTGTAACATTCCAATAAGCATTTATTAAGTATTTGCTGTAATAAACTGAATTAGTGACACCTGGGCTGTCCTTGCTGAACATGATGTCTTTCACTCAGCAGCTGTTCTGCAGTCCCCACATTTCATCTTACATCACATTTTGTCAATAAGGAAACCAGTCAGCACGGCCATGTAGCTCTTATGCACTTAGTTTCTTCTGGCCTTCTCATTCATATTACTTTTCCTGGTTGTTTTTGGATCACCCTGCATTATGAGATGGCACCTGTTTTCTGACTTTCATTTTTGTTCCTATTTATGTGTGCTGCCTTATTGTATTGTCTTATTGTCCTCCTTTTACCAAAATGATTGAACATTAGTTCAGTGGTGGAGTTTTATTTGCACTACAGCAGATAAGGATGAGTAAGGTAGTTAAAAGATTCAGGGAGAGCTAGTTAGGGCCTACATATACAGATGCCTTATGATGACTGAATGAAAAAGTTCCCAGTAATGTAGGAGGAGGTAATGAATGGAGGAACAAGGCCATAAAAGTTATGGTTGGAATCAGAGGTGGGTCACAGGAGAAGGCTATCAAATGATTCCCAAACATGCTAAAAGCTGAGGATGAAAATTTTTGGGGTTGGAGGATTAGTACACTCGGTGAATACCGTTGCCAAACAAGATGTGAAATTTAATCTCAACTCCTTTTTGATCCTGAATTGTGCTCATTGACTTTAAAGACCTGGCAATCAATATCATCCTGCCCATATCGTGTGAAAGCTCAGTAAACTATTTCTTTAAATATGCCATTTATAGAAACTGCAACATAGAATAAATCACCCTGTTTTATTTTAAAAAAGTGACTCATCTGCATTAAAAGTGCAAATTTAAAGCCATGCAAGAGTATCAAATATGGAACTTTCCAGCCATGAAAGTTTTTGATTTGCAAGATTTCAGGGTAGAACTATTTCAGTCCGAAACAAGAGAGGCATCCTGCAGGGCCGCAAGTTTTACATCCGGTGTGCTGCCATCAATCTGTTTCCAAGCGCAGCAGACCACTTGTGGATCAGCCTCCCTTCTACTTAGTGCAAAATTAAAAGGCACGCTGCATTCTTTCTATTTCAATGGTTTGAGGTTGGGGAGTCAAGTTAAAGCACGCGGACAGGAAACTTTTTCTAATAGCTGCCTCCCCATCCCCCTTGTACACCAAGTACCACCAAAAAAAAAGCTCACTTTAAATCTTTTCACATTAAAAGAAAAAAATTGGCTTGAAACAACAGCCCTAGAATGTGTGCTTTTATAAGCTGGCGTGCAGCTACACGCTGAGCTCTGTTTGAACTACTCTGTGCAAGTAGAATGAGGTTTAGTAAGTTTTAAAAGAGATTAGCTGAAACGTTCCCATAAAAAAGTTGTTTTTGCCTGGAGCCTAAGCAATGCTACTTAAACTGTGTCATAAAATTTTCTAAAAAAGAAGAAAAGAAACCCTTGTCATGTCATTCGTTTGTGTCACTAGCCATGCTGACCTGCCACCTCTCTCCTTCATACAAGGTCAAAAAAACAAGCCCACTCACATTACCGCTACAGGAGTTGTCTGCTGCCAGGGCTTATAAATCTGGAAATCTTTTCAGTGGGTTCTACTATTGATTTATTTATAAACATCACTCCACTTTGGCCTGCTTTGTGCAGATTTCCTTTCCAGGCTTGCTTTTGCTTCAATTCACCAGTACAGAGCTGATAAGTCTTTTGTTTGATGCTTCAGCTAAATCCTCTGGCAAGTTTCCATTCCATAATTAATTGTGTTAATTCTTTTCCGCCTTTCCCTAAATGCAAGTATTTTTTTAGTGTGTTTTAATAATACCACTAATTTTTGAGTTCTAGTTACGGTTGACCTCTGCCATTTGCCCTCCAGTACAGTAGCCGTAAAGGAACAGTGCTTCTGATAAGAAAAGTAGCCAGGAAGGAACTGCATCAGTCATTTTTGAAAGGCCAGGAAAGAGGCTTTGTTGGCTTTCATTTCAGTATCGACATCTGTAATCAGTGCCTGTAACTGAGCTGGCTGGGCTTAAATAAAACCACAAAGGTGTCCCTTGGGCCCGGGATCATTGCCCTTAATGGGCAGAGGGTATTTATATGCCCACAGCATTCATTGTGACAACGCCTCATATTCTCTTTTAAAAAGTGGATAGAAGGAAAGGAACTCTTTAGTCCTTGTGCACTGTTCTTTCTATTGTTATTATGACTATCTAATGTTAGTACTATTGTCATTTAATGGTATTTCTTAGTCTGCTTTTGTTTCATTGCATGTTACAGCTGCTTGATTTAATTGGAATTCAGTGTGGCAGGTGCCATATTGGATTATTTTAAAAAATCATGGTGATTGCAGACATTGCTTTGCTTCAGGTTGAGCTTGCAAGCTTACATTTTGAAGGAAGATTTTAATTTTAGTTTAATTTCACTTCTGGCAGTAGGTGATGCAACAATTGGCTTCCAGGAGCTATGGCACACAATTTGACTTGTACAAAAGTTTCCATGAGTCCTTCCATTAATTTTTAGATCTACTTAATCCAATTAAAATTACTTGTTTCTCAGTTTTTGCATATTCAAGCTGCTTGATAGAATTCGGAGGTCAGAATTCTAGTGTACATTAAATGTTACAAAAAGTATATGAAATTTATAGAACATCAAAGATAGCGGGCATCTCGTGACGTTTCATTATATTTGGTTCTTATTTGAAATTGACTTTTTGGAAGTGAGTGTGAAATATAATTCCATGTGGAAATACATTCAAATGTTTTACGCTAAGTGTCTTCATTATAAGCATTAGGAAAATAATATGACGTGTGTGATAATGAGACATTTATATTTTTTTATTTATATTAATTGACAGACTTTTATGTGATAATCCAATATCTCAGTTATCATTACAATATTAAAACACAGTTGAGATATGCAAAACAGGCGAACAATATATAATAGCAATTTCACCATTTCATTGTTTCTTTGTGTATAATAGTACGTGACTGGTTCACCTAGCAGCTGTAACTTAACACTTAAAATTTAGCCTAATAATGCTTTTCTTCCTTGAAATATTATTATACATTATTACATTATTGTAAATAATGGTATTTTTTAATAACACCTTTATATGTACCAGTGGTTCACAACTACTTAATTAGTCATCCATCAAAAGGTATAGACTACTAAACTATTTAAAATGTCAGTTGGGTAAGACAGTTTGTAATCAAATATATTTATTTTTGTGTTGTTTTTAACTGGTAATTTACATTGGCCATGAGCCGGTTTCAAAACAACACTTAACTGCAAAAATGTTATTAATATAATATGTACTCGGCTGTAATTCCCATCCGTAAACCAGCTGTGACATATTTCAAATTCTTCATTCTTTTTTCATAACACCTTTAGCTGCACTCATTAATTTATCAAGCATGACTACAGCCTCATAAGCCCAAAAGTTGCATCCGGTGTCTTGTTTCCCTTTAATGTGGGTATTGTCAAAGGTGGAGTGGGATATTTATTCATTAACTTTTCTTTACACTGTACTTTTTGTGTTTCAGAAATTAATACCAGATGCATTCCTACCAACACAGAGCTCAAATCTACACCCAAAACCTGATGTAAACATGTAGACAAATACACCTTAGTAATTTAGCCTAGCCTATTACTTTGATAGAATATAGGCAGTAGAAAGAATTCAAAATATGACAAGCATATCATATTAGTAATATCGCTTATCACACTGCCTAATAAAAAAAGATATTGTCTCCAGCTCTCTGTCTCCTTTTTCACATATTGTGACATAGATCACCTTTGTTTGCCACATAAACTTAGAACAAAAGCCAAAAGGACTCATAAAATGATCAAAATCAGTAGTATCATTAACTGAATGCAGTTTTTATTACAGATCTTAAGCACAAAGTCGCTAAAAACTAAACATGGAAGAAATCACTGAGTCTAAGAAATAATCAAAGCAACACCTTCTGTGATAAGTAGGGTAGCTCATTCACTTTGAAAACCTGAACACTTAGCTTTTTTATAGATGCAACATGTTTCTAGATTTAAACAGCCACTAAATCCCATTCTGAGGTTATTATACGGATTGTGACCACAACAACATAGTGCTGTGTCATGGACCCTGCTACTTCTGCATCTTTAAGCCTATGTATGGCAGGTTCTAGGTGCCTAACATCCTTTCAAGTGTCAGGGCCCTTCAGTCTCCCTTGAATCCTCCCTCCTGTCATTTACTGACTTGGATGAATAGTGTAGTTTTTTATGGTTTGTCTTGACCTTTCCCTCCTTGTGCATTTACTTTAGTAAAACATGTTACCATTTCTTGGTGACCCCAAGAACATCAGCGTATTATTGACATGTACCATAAAGGGCAAGGGCTCTCTGTTTACCTTTTATTTCTGCTTAAATGGCCCTTCTCTTCCCTTTAACATAATATTTTCATTGTGCTTCTGGCTGGCTTGGCAACGTATTACAATTTTATTTTTTTAGGTTGTTAATATCAGTCAGTGAAATTAATAAAGCAAAATGTCTGCAGTTAACTAGATATAAACATACCATTTTTTATTTTGCCCCACTTAATCCAGTTTGCACAGTCTCAACCCACACTTCCTATGAGGTATAACTTAATGCCATTTTGATGTACAAACACTCCTAGATTTATGTATGCAAAATTTCTTAACAATTCACAATGAACTCTTGCCTATTATACTGTAGCTGTCTGACCACAGTATCATTCAAAGTAGCAGTGGCATTAATAAAAAGAATTGCAATTCCTCACTCACAACTTCAGCAGCCTGCTTTTGATTTCCAGCCTAAGTACTGTCTATGTAGAGATTCATCAGCCTGTGTGAGTTTTCTTCTGACTCCCGCATCTCAAAACCTTTCACATAGCATGTGAGTGAGTGAGCTTCTTGTTTAGGATTGGTCTGTGCCTTACACCCAGTACTGCATGTTCTTGGGAGTCTGTGTTAACCAAATGGGGTTAATAAGCGATACAATCATTTATTTCTAAAACACATTTTCATTCACAGGATGTACTGTATCTCAACGTGCTTTACGAGATATCAAAGAAAAAGTTACAAGAATAGAAAAACAAGTAAAAGTATGCAGTAATAATAATGAATAAGTAACAGCAAATTAATTGATACAGACTTACATTATATACAGTAAATATACACTTAGTAAATGAGTATAGTATATAATATCTTATTCTAAGTCTCTAAAGGTAAACACAATGATAAGGTAAGATTGCCAGGAAGACAGAAATAACAAAAAAAACCTTCAGTTAAGCTTGAGCAAAAAACAAAATCTACAAGAGCTCCAAAATCAAAAGACCACATAGGGCATAAAATGGATGCAAGTATGATAAATTATATTTATATTAAGCATTCATATGTATGTATGCATGTTTCATGTAAAGAATACAATGCTTGGCAGAGCTCCTCTGTATCCTGCCAGTGACTCATATGTTCCCTCTGTTGTGACTATAACAGAACATCTAAAAACTTTCATGACTTTTCTAGGGAGGTGAATATGAACTTGCAGGTATAATTTTCTTTTTTTATCTTCTGTCTTCTGGCTTCTTTGTGTGGTTGACTAAACAGAGCAGGACACAGATCCTCTACTCCTTCTTAAAAAAGTCTCCTTTGGTATGTGATGGATGTACCTCATGCAAGGAAAAACTCACTCATCGATGAGCAGGGAGATGTGGTATGCAAGCAAGGCAGGCTACTACTGGCTTTTACCCAGAACATGTGGTGCACAAAGATGTTCAGAGCTGTTTTGGGAATAACACTTTGTCCTTGAAACTGTTGCTGCTGCGTTTTATTTTAGCTATGCTCAAAACTGATTAACTACAATGAATTCAGGCATATGCCAGGCAACTGGTCAATAATTGCTAAATAATAGACATTGGGCAGTGCATCAACATTTAATATATTCCATCTTTCCACCGTCCTGACCCGCTTATTGAGGGCAGGGCCACAGGGCAGCTTGAGCTTATTTCTTCAAGCACCAGACGTACAGCAGAGTCAGAACCTGGACAGGGTGCCAGTCCATGACAGAATTACTCACACACACACTGCACACACACATATCCTCTCTCTAGGGCCAAAAACCTTAATTCATACACATAGTTGGTATGCCTGTGGTAATGTGAAACAATACTCTATAATTTATCTGTGTTTCAGGTATTAAGACAGGTAAGTGGGATGTCCTCTATCATTTTATTATTGCTTTATTAGGTTGCTTTGAGTGTTGAATCAATAAAAATACTTATATTTCCTAATATAAAAAGCCCTAATTTATCTGGCACCTAGGCTGAGTTTCTGAATGGCAATCTTGCACAAGGTGCCGCTAAACAACATTGTATTGCATTGGCCTTTTGTTTTCTAATTGTGTTCAGGCAGTTCCTAATCATAGGTTACAAGATTAGGTAGTCATTTTAATGTGTTTTGAATCTTGTGGGCGAAACCTGGGTCGGTCTAACGCCTTAATAAAAGGCTTTTTTGCAACCTGATGTTTTCATGTTTCAGCAGTCGCAAAATAAACAGCTGCAAGGTTAAACTGAGCTGACTTGTTTGCACGTTGGGCTGCACTATATGGAGCTGCATTTAAAGTTGTAGTGGGAGACTATTTATTTTTTTTTTTTTTCTTCCTTGTCATTAGTTGGTGAAAAAGCTCTATGGCTCCCTCCAAAAGGCATGGCTAGAATTGGGGAAAAGACAGCAATGTGTGAGACAGATTGGCCTCTGGCAACAGTCAGTGTTAAAGAAAAAGTGTTCCTTTAGTCCCAAATTAATTTGATAAATGACCAAGTGAATGTTCTTTCGCAGGGGTACTTTGAAGTGAAGTAATTTTTAGTCCATTTTATAGCTGTATTGCATTCCTTTGTAGCGTAGCCTAGAAAAAGGGGCTCCTCTGGGATACTCCTCTTGCATGCACCTGCTAAGAGAACCATGGAACATAAATTATGAAGGTACATGGAAATGACATATGATGTTTAGGGTTATGTGGCATGCTGAGAAGTAAATAAAAGTAACATAGTCAGTGGTAAATAATGCAGTGAAGCAGTGAGGTGAGAAATTAGCTTTTCAACCCAAAGCAATTATTCAGTTGCTATATATCTAACCTGGCCAAAATAAAGTCAAAATATAAAAGTCCCCAGCTTGCCACTCTCAGCTATGTCAATCTGTTTCTGTGTGTTCCTCTTAAAGAACTTAGAACACAACAAGTCTGATAAACAAGAGGAGACCTTTCAAACCCACTCATTCCTGGCAAAATAGCATAATCTCAAAGTACAGTATATAAACTAAACAAACAGAAGAAAAACCATGTGTATCCTGGAAGTAAAGGGCATGTCCTACTTGGAGCAGCTCAGGAAATAAAACCTCTTAAGTTATGAGTGTGAAGGTTGTGTGGAAACCTCATTCAGCTGTTCAGAATTCTTTCGACTAAACAGCGAATGCTTTTCTCAAACAAATTAACAGGAAGTCAATTTATGACAGAAGCCTGGACCTATTTCTCTCAGAGTGAATCCTGAACAAACTGCCAGTTGGTGTGGTAAAAGCCTAACCCTTGACAACTTTTCAAAAGCATCTGCATAAGATATTGGAAGGAGTTTTTGTTAGCTATGTCAATGAATTTGATGGTGTGAATGGTCTTTTGTTGTTTGACAAACGTCTCATATATTTGTGTTGTTTCGTACTGGTGTTGCCTACTACTGTTGATTTTATCTACCACACTTTTGTCTTCTATATAACACTGCACAAATCATTCCAGATCTGGACTCACAAATGCATTATACAGGTGCATATAATGTCCTTTGACTTGTACTGTGCATAGTTCACTGTATATCCTTGCATCATATTATTCTTTTTAATCACTTGTGTATACTAACTAGCTGTGACAGTAATGGATCCATTGATGTTATGCATTGACCTCGGACAAATCCATTGCTCTGCCATTCACCACACTTTCACTGGCAATAGTAATTACCTAGTGTTTATCAAAGCCCATTCAGTCTGTTTTCTAACATATTTAAACAAATCCGTGACCTTCACCAAATGCCCACATAGTCTAGTTTCCAGCCCTTTTTATTTTTAGCTTAAGGGTTTTTTTAACACATTGCTTCTAATTTTAAATTACATCTTTACTTAGAGATTTTTATTAACACTTAATCAGTAAGTGATTGTGAATGATCATTTCTAAGTTTGGTTTTTCTACACATATTACCATTTTGTTTCTTGTATTCGAAGCTGATTTTTTGGACACTACCTCAATTTTCCTCAATTCTCAGTCACACACACAACTCACTCCATCTCTTTACTATGTTGCCATCTGCTTCAAGCCAAACATCTGAGACCTCCATACTTATAAGCACCACTTTGCACAAAAGAAGGTTGGTGTGTAACATGCAGAAATGTCATTTTCTACATAACTATTCAAATCCAAATTTTGTTGGCACCGTAATGATACTGTATCATCACAGTTAGAGGAAAAAATAGATGATGACTGTGATATGATTAAGTGGAGACTTAGAGAAGAAGGACCAATATCTAACTGATGAGTTCCTGGAAAATGTAAACTAGAGTCATTAATAAGGTAAAAGCATAGTAAGTATGAACTAGTTGTACCAGCTACTAGGAAGTGGATGAACGTGTCTTCTTAATAAACACAGAAAGTTAGGATATTCATTAGAGAACTGGTATACTTTACATGCACAGGCAAAAATTTAAAACAGATGATTAGGTAATTGAATGAAATTAAAGGGCAAGATATATTACATTCAACTGATGGGAGAGTGTGGAAAGAGGGGAGGTAGAGATAACCTTTAATTGATCCATCCACATCACATTTGATACTTGCTTGAGATTGTGTCCATTGCTTTTAAAACCAAACTAAGACAAGTTTAAATTAAACTAAATACTGTGTATATTTTACATGTCATGGTGGTACAATGATTAGGCCTACCATCTCTCAGTTCCAGGGTCCTAGATACAAAGTTCCTGCCCACGCAATGTATGCATGATTTGGATGTTCTCCTATGTCAATTGAGATTAATAAGCATCATATAAGTGAGTGTGGGTGTGTGAGGATGGTTCTTTACAGAGTGCTTTACAGAGTGTTGCCTCTAGTTTGGTATTGTCTATATCCAGTGCTGCTGACATAGCTGCAGGGATCACTGCTACCGTTCATTGCAGTTCCTGTCATTACTCATTCAGTAAACTAGTAACAAACTACTTTGATTGCTCTTTTAATAAAAGCAGATTAATATATGTTTCAAAATATTATTGGTGGATTAATTAGTACTATACAGTAAAGAATAGTATTATATGTATTTTAAATATTTTAACATTAATGTTTATTAATAACGCAAAGTATTCTTTTTGCAGCTAAATGTGTTGCTTTATGTGGCAATCTTCATGTCTAGAAATGGATAATACTGCTTCTCATAATGTATGCACCAAAGCAGTACACACAGAATATCTTAAATGCACCATCGTTGCTTTAAAACTGAATGCTTAAGCAACATTTACTCATACTATGAATTGAGTACCAGCAACCAGCTTTAAGATCAGTGACATGCTTCCTTTAGAGGGTTGACTACTTTATAATATCTGGGCGTCCTATGGCCAGGTCAAAGTGAATTTGTGACCGTGCTTTGACTCATAGAGCCTTCAGAAAGGTCCATTCTATGCCCACCATTGACCCTCATGATGCAAAAAGGTCCTAGTTCACAAAAGTACTAGGAATTTTGGGTGTAAAGTCAAGTCGTGAAAAGCAGCTAAACCTTGAGTTTGGGGAGGTTTCAATGATACAGCTCAAAGGTAGGAGAGTCTTATGGAAAGTCTTCCTCAAACATGAAATTACTGAGTTAGGCCAATTTTACTAGCATTCTATTTAACAAGTGTGTTTTAGCTCACCCTTATCTCGGTTTCATGGAAACCATTTCAGGTTTGGTTTAAAAATGTAAAATGACATATCTAGCTATAGTTTTCAGTCATATGACTGTAGACCTAGTGGAAACTGGGAATAGATCATGAGAAGTATAAGCAAATGCTGTTTTATATGAAAGATAAAAAGTTTTTCAAAGTCACTTCTGTTAACAAATGTCAAATAGACGATTTAGTGACTTGTTAACTGAACTCGGCAGGTGAAGATTCCTACTCTAACAGTTAAGTCCACTTTATCCAAATAAGAATGTCAAACTAATGATGCTCATGGTCATCAGTGCAGGATAATGTTATCTCTGCCAACTGTACATTGCACTGATGAAAGTTTCAGAGACTACTGATGTGCTTCTTCAATTGCTGTCAAGACCTAGCTTCAGGCAGATCTGCTTCATAGCCTTATCTCTGCAGCTCAAGGTAGGTAAATGATTGAATGGCAGAAAAAATGTAGTGCAGATTTTATTTTTAACTAAAAGGCTGGTTGCATGGTTCTTGGGAGGTTGCTGCTGCTCCTTGAGCACTTTTTTTTTTTTTTTAAACCTGCACTGGCACGTTTGCCTGCAGCACCAAGATCAAAGAGCCGCCGAGTAATGTATACTCTAGTGGGCTACACCCCTTCCTTCTGCCGCCAGCCAGAGCCCAGATTAGCACACTCACAGGAAAGATTCACTTAAAGGCGTCTTCCTACATTTTTCTTTAACTGTTTTTGCACTGGTACACTTCTGCACAGCAGGTTGCTCATTTTTTTTAATGAAATCTTTTGGCATTCTGAATACAGGTACATCAGTGTCTTCCTCATTTTATCCATGTAGCACCCACAGAAGCTCATTGTGGACTTTCCTCCATCATTGTCTTTCAATCTCAGTGACCCCAACATATGTTTACAGAGCAGGAGCACCTCTCCTTTACTCAGAGACAACTGCAGCCCATTTGGATTTTTTTCTGCTTTTTATGAGTATATTAACTCATTTTACGTTTTCTCATTAGTTAGTTGTGCATTCTTTTCATTAATGTGTCTGTCATTTATCTTTATTCTGTTTTCCTTTTATTTCTTTGTGGCTTCAATTTCATTTTTCCTAGTTATTTTTTTAATGATAGAGAAGCTAAGTCTTTAAAGGAAATATTTTCTGCCTTTTCCCCCCACTGACCTTGAATTGTACAATGTGTGTACATAAAATGGATAGATGGATGAGTGGGTGTTCTACTTAATTATTTTGTGTCTCTGTGGAAATGCCTTAATGTCGTTTATGGGTTTGATTTAATTTTTTTAAATTCTTTCAAGTACAGTATGTATTTTGTTCCTCTCTTTTACCTCTTTATGTTTTTTGGATGCCCTGGACAAAAATACATGCATGCATGGGAATTACTATTCTGTTTTTATTTATTTTTTCATGTTTTTACAATGCAATGATTTAACCATTTATTTTTCTTTTTTTCCAATTTTCTTACATGTTTTTTCTTCTTATTGTGACTTTTAGTTTCTTAGTCATTTATTTAATTACCAGTAACAGCACACTGCACGATAATGTACAGTGAATACAATTGACTTGAGCATTCCTACTTTTCAGACTCTTTCTCTGTCTCTGTTTAGCATTCATTTCCTCAGAGGTTGATGCGCATGCTGCTTCCTAAGCAGATCTTCTTTTCTCCACCCTAGCAGCCCGCTTCTTCTCTTCTTTCGTCTGCATCTTTTTGCGTTGAAACTGATTAAGTCAGTGTTTGTGTTGCAATTACTTAGTACATTTTCCTTCATTTTTTATTTAAACTGGCACTAAGATCTTCAATCTGCCTCAAGAATGATTTAAGATATGAAGAGGTAGGGGAAGTCATGATGAAGGTGGTAGGGATGAGAACGGCGACCATACGCATGCACCGCACAGCCGCCCTTTTGGCCGCTGCCGAGAGATATTTCTACAATAAAATAAAAATAAAAAGAGGAATAACCTTGGAGGTCAATCATCACCCTGAAAGCAGATAGTAGACGTCACATAGTATATGTGTACTAAATTTCAGGTCAATCGTTCAAACGGTTGGTGAGCTACAGGTGATTTAAAATCCTGGACAGACAAACAGACAGCCATGGTAGCGTATTCTATAAGAAGATTTTTTTGCTGCAGAACAGCACAATGGTAAAGCACATAGTGCAGCCATCCTGCAGATCTATTACCCTAGGTTCAACTTCTGCCCAGTCATTGTCTCTACCTGCCTGCATAGGTTTTCCTCCAATATTCCTACAATGTGTTGGTTAGGTTGATTAGTGATCCTAAACTGGAATGTGGGGTAGGCTCTGGGATGGACTGGCATCCTGTCCAAGACTATTGCTTGCTTTATACCCATCTGGGACAAATTATTTAGCAGGTTTGAGAACTGATCTGTGAAACAACAGCACCAGCAAGTACATCACTGTGTCACCTTTTTTTCCATTCAGATTAGTTCATTTTGTAAATTCATTTTGTGATTTCTTTTTTTGTTTGAGAACATTAATGGATTTATATTGGTTTCCATTTAAGCTTGAATCATTTTAATAAACCACAACCATTTGCATTCCTACAGTAGGCTGAGATCGTATTCATACCTGAAATGTTCTAGAGTGTAAAGTTGAAAAAGTAACTGTAACCTTTAAATGAAGCAACAGAATTCCTATGAGTTATACTGCTTCATGTTAATTCTTTAATTTTTTTCTCTCTCTCTCTGTGAATCCACTTTGGCGGGCTTTCTTAGTTGGCATAAGACAAAATGTTTTCTCTGTCATTACTGGAAGTGGATCAAATGCCATTTTGACCTTGCTCTATTTGACTACACAGAGAGAAAAAAGTCACAGACAAGCTTTGTACTGTATGTTGGGTCATTGAAAAAGACCTTCTAACTCCTTCCTATCTGTGCCCTTGTGCCCCTGTTGATAAAAGTTTTTTACAGTAACAGCTGAAATCCACATTTCTTAATTTCCTTCATAATTTTAAACACTTCACTTCTTGGTATGCTTTAATTGAAACAACTTCCACTTCTTTATTCTTTTCCTCCTAACTCAGACCCTACAGTCATGGAAATTGTGTAGAATCCTTCAAGCTGGACTTGTTCTTTGGCATGTGTAATGTTCGTTTGGTAGAGAGCTCACAATTGCACAGAATATTCCAAATGTGGCTTCACAAATTTGTTATAAACGCTCTTAACTAGTACTCTATATGGCCCAATATATGGCACTATACAGCTAACATCCTATTAATCTTTTATTAACATGCCTACAATTGTTTGGGCAGTCACTAGAACATTCAGGTCTTCCTTAAGACATTTGCTGTAAATTTACACAAGATTTTTAAATCCACCTCCTAAAACATTGCCTTAAGCATCTTATGCCACACATCTGCCCAAATGTGAATTTTTTTTTGTCCTATGAGATGGTGGGTCTGTGGCATGTGTATTTTAAATAAATAGATAAACAACTAGTTCTTGGTGTAATACTCTAGTATTGATTTTTTAATGAACTCTTTCATTCAGTTATACCTTTACCATCCAATACTTGAATTTTAATGTTCATTTCATGTAGAACTAACTCCAGATTTTAGTCTTCTACCTAGTTATTATCAATACTTTTTGGCACATCCCGAATCTACAAGTCATAATTTCAGAATCTATTTCAGAAAAATCTAATGTTGCAGGACATGATCATTGACTCCACATTTCTGGGATGAATGAGTTCTCCTTGTCAAACCTCCTGTCTGTTGAAAAGGGCATTGCCTGTGCCCTATAATCTAGAATGATGTTTTTAGTCCCTTAATAAAAAGAAAATAATAAAAGAAAATTAGTCTTTTTTGTTTTTCACTGGTAAAATTAATCATGTTTTTTGATTTTTCACAAGTATGCCCCATTTACATTAGCCTGTCCTAATTTATACATTAAGAGGGGAACTGTTATATTCCAGGAGGTGCGTTGAAATATTTAAGTTCTCCGCCTATTCTTCTCTTCTCTTCTTTCTTGTAAACAGTCTTATCCATATTAAAATCACTGCCCATCACCTAATCCACAGCAGGCCAGGTAATCTTTCATTTCTTAGATAGATTGCATTGAAATGACACGAGTAAACTTTCTGAATTCTGTTTTGAGTTTGATTCTAATATTTTACATTCTAAAATAGTTTTCTTGTATATGTGAACATTGAAAAGGTTGTGTGTTCTGACACCGTTTCTTTGAAGCTATGTGGTGACTAATAAGAATGCTTCATGGACAGTGATTCGTCAAGGAGACTGCTCTTGTAAAACTGAGGAGCCGGATTCAATAACTCTTAAACTGCCTGTGTTTTATTGCTTTCTAGCAAGATTACACAGTGCTGCTCAGGTTAGGGCACTCAACCCTCACTGCAGTGGGTGGGGGCATCAACTAAATTTCATAATGAAACATTGCCTATGGTGTTTCCCTGTACAAATCTGGAACCTGCAAAATTTGGTGGAGTTGTAGATTTGTGTACCGTAACAAACACATTCATCTTCATATATTAGATTTGCTGCTCCTGCAACACTAAGCTGTGATTAGAAAACCAAGTTTTTTTAAGTCTTGGGAATACATTTTGATGCTTTATATTATGTCCTGGCTTTGAGAGCTGATTCATTTGGAATCTCAATCATTTTTCTGCCTACTGAAAGTAAACTGCATTTGATTTTCATATCTTCTTCCTGACTGTCATCTTCCAGATCTTACAGCTTTTCTCAAAGACGATATGCTGCAGCTTTCAACTGTGGTGCATTTAGAGTTACAGACTGGTAGAAAGTTGGAGACTGGCAGAAGTGTGCAGCAAGTCAAAGTTGTTTAGAGTAGGTTTAGGACACAACACTTTAAGTAATAGTGAGTGAGAAATTGAACCCTGGTAATCCCTTGTCACCCAGGCAACTGTTAAAAAAAATTGTAAAGAACGAATCATGAGATCTGAAAAACACATTTTTATGATTATGAGGATTCTTATTACTGGAAATAAAGCGAATGACTTAACATCTAAAGTTGGGCCTTGCCTAAGTAGGTAAATGCTATCGACTGGAAAAACACATTGCAAAAATACAAAACAACATTAAACACCTGAGTGCAGTGCTGCAATTTGAAGGAATACCGAGTAGCATTTGGATTACCAAACCAAATACTTAATTGTTTCTTGTTTTTGTTTATTATTTTATACAGCTGTTTTTTCCATTATCACATCAGAAGTTTAGAGTGTATATTTCTATTCAAAAGTGATAAATTTGGCAGGAACATAAATTCCAGTATTCTTAAAATGTGTAAAGCATACATTTAGTGATTTCAAATGTGGAAATGAGTGTGCTTGTTTGGAGTTTGCTATTAAGCAGGTTGTTGTCTTGTCATAAAGAGGGCTGTTGATTTATCAGTTTGACCGTTTCTGAATAAGTTGGCATGCTTTGAGGAAGTAAACCTGTGTACGTGTCGTAATTACTGCCAGTAGAAATTGTTGGTTGTCAGTGGGTAACTGGATAACTGGGTTTTCTGTGGTCTCCCTGGCCTCCATGAAAAACTCTGTTGGATCTGTGAAGCTCCGCAGAATTATTAGCAAACCTTGTAGATTACATATTTGTTTATTTTTTGTATAATTCAATGCAAAATGTGACTTAATAATAACACTAATAAAGCATTCTTAACATACTGTTATCTGCCTTGCTGCAAGCTTTAAATGACCCAGCAACCTTCAGGTTCTCACAGGTACTCTTGCTGGATCGTGGGTGTCAAACTGAAGACACTGCCTCTGAAGAAATATTTGGCTGTACATTCTGTGCTTTCTCAAACAACCATATTTTGACACATCAAAAATGGTTCTAGGGGCCTAACTTAGGATCAAATAACAACTTGGAATTTTCATTCTAAAATAATAAATGTGATGTGTGAAAAATGTTGAAGATTAAAGTGAATGTCTTTATTTAGGCAGAACATCACCCATCTGACTACTTTCAAGTGAAGTGTATTGTTTTTTTTTTGTAAGCAATCAACATGAAGGAAACCCACAAACTGCATCATAAAGGCATAGTGAGACTGTGATCACACAGTGCCTGATGTCAGCCAGGGAAGACTAAGACTACATTAAAAAAAGGCCAGTGACAATGAGGTCAGTTGGTAACAAAGTATGACCACTGCTCCCAATGTCTACCAAGACCATAAATCACATGTAAAGTTGAAGATTCAGTGTCTGAAAGAGAAAGTAATCAAAATCAAGAGAAATATCAGTTCTATCGGAAATCTCCATGGCCTCCAAAAGCCTGTTAAGATTTAAATGTGTAATCAGGATAGCAGAGTCCAGTTCTTGTATAAGACAATTGAACTTAAAATAAAGCATCACATTCTGTGGATTTATATCTTATTTTGTTTAAACTGCTGTTGGCATCCCATTTAAACCTCTTATAGCTTTTTAAGGATAGTCAGCCCAGGGAATTAAAATAAGTGAAATGTTATACAGCAGATGTATGGAAAAGAATGTTGTAAAATGTGAAAAATTGGACCTTCTGAAGAGAGGAGTGAGTGATGTAATTCTCTACCAGTAAAATAAAGATGGAAATCAAAGGAAATTGGGAAGTGTTTTGAACTGATATTTTGTAAATTTTGTCAATTTTATGCTTCTTGACTTTTAGAAGTAAATGATGGCTTTTACATGCAAGCAAGGCTACCTGTAAGAACTGGCTTGGCATGAGCAAAAATGTACAGTTACATTACCCTGTGAGCACTACATATTATTATGCAATATAATTCTCTCCTCCTCTGTAGGAATGTTTATGCAATACATAATGCATAATATATTTATTGAAATGACATGTTTTTTAGGTATACATATTTTCTAAATTCATTATGGAAGCTGAACAGCTACTTAAGGTTGTCCATGACTGGGAATTAAAAGAAAACTTAGCAGGGAACTTGACCATGTTTGTGTTTTAAACAGTGCATTATATACTGTGCATCCGGAAAGTATTCACAGCGCATCACGTTTTCCACATTTTGTTATGTCACAGCCTTATTCCAAAATGGATTAAATTCATTTTTTTCCTCAGAATTCTACACACAACACTCCATAATGACAACGTGAAAAAAGTTTACTTGAGGTTTTTGCAAATTGATTAAAAATAAAAAAACCTAAAAAGCACATGTACATAAGTATTCACAGCCTTTGCCATGAAACTCAAAATTGAGCTCAGGTGCATCCTGTTTCCCCTGATCATCCTTGAGATGTTTCTACAGGTTAATTGGAGTCCACCTGTGGTAAATTCAGTTAATTGGACATGATTTGGAAAGGCACACACCTGTCTATATAAGGTCCCACAGTTGACAGTTCATGTCAGAGCACAAACCAAGCATGAAGTCAAAGGAATTGTCTGTAGACCTCTGAGACAGGATTGTCTCGAGGCACAAATCTGGGGAAGGTTACAGAAAAATTTCTGCTGCTTTGAAGGTTCCAATGAGCACAGTGTCCTCCATCATCCGTAAGTGAAAGAAGTTTCAAACCACCAGGACTCTTCCAAGAGCTGGCTGGCCATCTAAACTGAGCAATCAGGGGAGAAGGGCCTTAGTCAGTGAGGTGATCAAGAACCCGATGGTCACTCTGTCAGAGCTCCAGAGGTCCTCTGTGGAGAGAGGAGAATCTTCCAGAAGGACAACCATCTCTGCAGCAATCCACCAATCAGGCCTGTATGGTAGAGTGGCAAGACGGAAGCCACTCCTTAGTAAAAGGCACATGACAGCCCACCTGGAGTTTGCCAAAAGGCACCTGAAGGACTCTAAGACCATGAGAAACAAAATTCTCTGGTCTGATGATACAAAGATTGAACTCTTTGGTGTGAATACCAGGCGTCACGTTTGGAGGAAACCAGGCACTGCTCATCACCAGGCCAATACCATCACTACAGTGAAGCATGGTGGTGGCAGCATCATGCTGTAGGGATGTTTTTCAGCGGCAGGAACTGGGAGACTAGTCAGGATAAAGGGAATGATGACTGCAGCAATGTACAGAGACATCCTGGATGAAAACCTGCTCCAGAGTGCTCTTGACCTCAGACTGGGGCGACAGTTCATCTTTCAGCAGGACAACGACCCTAAGCACACAGCCAAGATATCAAAGGAGTGGCTTCAGGACAACTCTGTGAATGTCCTTGAGTGGCCCAGCCAGAGCTCAGACTTGAATCCGATTGAACATCTCTGGAGAGATCTTAAAATGGCTGTGCACTGACGCTTCCCATTCAACCTGAAGGAGCTTGAGAGGTGCTGCAAAGAGGAATGGCCGAAACTGGCCAAGGATAGGTGTGCCAAGCTTGTGGCATCATATTCAAAAAGACTTGAGGCTGTAATTGCTGCCAAAGGTGCATCGACAAAGTATTGAACAAAGGCTGTGAATACTTATGTACATGTGATTTCTCAGTTTTTTTATTTTTAATAAATTTGCAAAACCTCAAGTAAACGTTTTTCACGTTGTCATTATGGGGTGTTGTGTGTAGAATTCTGAGGAAAAAAATGAATTTAATCCATTTTGGAATAAGGCTGTAACATAACAAAATGTGGAAAAAGTGATGCGTTGTGAATACTTTCCGGATGTACTGTATGGCTTGATTATTTAAAAAAAAAATAGCTAAAAATTATATCTCTATATTGGCATTTGAATCTAAAAGCAGAGTTGAAGAGTTTAGTTTGTTCCCATGTTAATTTTTCACTGCTTACTTCTCCCCAGAGGTGTGAGTAAAAAGGACTGACACACAGACACTGGCGATAGTTAAGTGACTGGGACTGTTTATTAGATCTTTTGGAATGGGGACCCTGACTGCAGTCAATGTCAGAAAACAAAAAACAAAACTTTTCTAAGCTTAGTCTCACTGTTGCCCTTGAGAGGGCCTAAAAAGTCTGAAGCTTCCTCTGGGAATCACAGACTTCATAAGTTGTCCATGCCACACCTGGTGCTTTTTTATGTTGCACTTCTTGACTTACTTCTTTATGCACTACTGGAAAATCTTGTGCATTGAAGTATAAAAAGTTGTGCACACTCATACATGAGCACACTTCAAAGGAAGCATTGCATGTAAGATGCCAATACATTTCAAAACAATGGTTGTTAAATCTTTATTACTTACCTTGAGTGTAGGGTAATGAAGTGATGTTGTAACTGTCAAGGGGCACAAAGGTGGCACAGTGATTAGCACTGCTCCCACATAATGTAGCTACTGGCACTGTTACTGCCTGTCTGCATAATCTGCCTATGTCTGTGCGGGCTCGCTGAGAACTCTGGTTTCTGCTGTTTGTCCCAATGATATGTATATTTGGTGTACTACCAACTTTTCTCTGGGTTTATGCTGCATTAGTGGACTGTTGTTTCATGCTTCATTGACTTGTGCCTGATGTTTACCGTAACTGTTTAGTGGATAAAGAAGGTTTAGAATAAAAGTATGGATTTACTCCTGTCACTGTTGATACAGTGCGTTATCAAAAAGATAAGTACACCTGCAAAAGGAAAATTTACTTGTGGTATTAAAAAAGCCAAGCAGAATGTATAAAAGAAGTATGACAGGAGCATTATGGCTTGTTTTATTGTTTATTGTCACAAAGAAAAGCTTTTTATTATTCTTATACCTGAAAAGCTTGGTGTGTATATTATGGGTAGTGAAAATACACTAAAGCATAGAATTATTCAATCCATTTTGATTTTTTGGACATTTTGATCTAAGGTGTCTTTCAATTATTAACACAATTATGTCATGCTGTAAATCATTGTAGTGGAATGAAGATTCTGAAAAATGCTGATATGTATTAAATTGAGAATATTTCAGTCCCTTTGGTTTCACTGCCTAAATAAACTCAGTGACATTCAAGTTTGTTGTGAAGTCACTCTAAAACTTAATTTGTGGTCATTTCAATTGATTCATGTGGTTTCAGGATAATTTCAAAATGTCCACCTTTGCATGAAAACTGAAATTTTCCAGTGAAGAACAAAAAGCTGAATATTACACTTCATGACACAAGCAAGGCCTTTAGAAGAATAGATTCATGTCCATCATTAGGAAATGAATAGAATATGGGGCATGAAATGTGTTTAAACTTCATGCTGTCTTAACAAATAGATAATAAGGAGGTTGATAACACAAGTTAAGGAATCAAACAAGGACAGATAAAGAAACCTAACTGAGGATGGTAATCTATAGAGCACTTCATTAGCATTTATATATCAAGGGAAGAGTGGATAAATGGAAAACTGTATTGAAAATGGATTGGACAATTTCAAAAATAATCTACTTACATTTTGCATGAAGTTATCTGCCACTTTTTTGGTACCTTAGTCAGTAAAACAATATTTAACCTTTTTAGTGTTTATTTTAAGATTAACGCATGAAACAAACAAAACAGTTCATCTATGTCACAACATCTCTATCATCATCATATTAGGGGTATATTTTGCAAGGGTTGGGGCAAAGCAAGGTCTTTCCAGAGTAAGAATAGTAAAAGAAATCAACTGCAGAAAAACCGGTCAGGAGAAACTTGTTTTGATAATAAAAGACTTTAGCCACTAAGTAGGAAAAGCTGAATATCATTAAATGGACCATCCAAAGTCATCCAAAGACTCTTGAACACAGTAGAAAATCTACAGTATAAACAAGTGCAAGTTCAAACATATTGTCACATGTACACAGTGTGATGAAATTCTTAATTGCATGTCTCCTTCAGACTGATGACACAACTCCATTACTGACCAGAGACAATAAATACAAAAACAGTGCTCTCCATCCAGTATGTATAGCCTAAGCAAATCTGCAAGGAGTAATGCATGAGAACAACTAAATTCCAATGCACAAAGATGATAACAACAACATGTATTACTAAAGTACATTTTCATACACAAGATAAACTCTGAGGAAAGCACTGTTGAGTTAGTTAATGCATCATCCAGTTTCAGGTGTTACTAATGCAGTTGTCTGAAGAATGATTTGAGATGTGTATTATTTGTGAGAACATCTGTTACGTGTACAGAAAGCCAAAGTTCTCTAACAACTGTGTCTTTAATTGGATTTTCATTGCAATAAATCTGTGATTTCTTTATCAGATTTAAATTTTTTTGAACATGAAAATAATATCCTTGCAAGAGACTGACTTTGTTTAAGATACTGCCTTTATTCCATTGGGGGCCTGTTATGAAAAGTTAGCAACAACAACACCATTTATTTTTATAGCACATTTTCATACAAAGGATGTAGCTCAAAGTGCTTTGTAGCATGTCAAAAAAGTAGTTACATGAAAGAAAACAAATTAAATTTAATTTAGAAAATTTAGAAAAATTAAACGAGTTTCCTGCAGTTATTCCAGGTTTATTCTACAGTCCAAACAGTTGCTTCCAGAAAAACTAGCAACTCTAAAGTACATGTCTGTGAGTAAGTGTGGCTTTTTATGTTAGAGCAGTGTTTCTCAAAGTGGGGTCCATGATATATGGAAAGAGGGGTCCGCACAGTAACTAGTAAAATTTTGTAAGTAATATATAATTATCACATATGCTTGGTGTATTAATGGTCTGATTAATCTGTTCTCCTTTTTACCATTCTACTTATTTTAAACAATCACCATGAGACACCCAATTAAAATGTAAAAAAAAAAAAATGTCCTTTATTAAGCAAACCAAAGAAGTGTTAACCAGCATACAAACTTTCCATGCAGTGCAACCGCATGTACATGCAGCATCATCACCATATCCCACAAACACCATTGTCAGACAGCCAATTAAAAGCTGGGTATTTGGCACCCTGTGCCACTCTGCTGTGCATGTCAGCTTTTAAAAGGGAATGCAATAATCTAGAATACTGACTTTTTTAACACATGCTGATACCTCTTCCATCAAGCATGAGCATAAGCCCCCAAGTGTACATTCGTACCGGTCACTACCAAAATATTCTGAGCCAATAAAAATGATTGTGAAACTTCACATCTCTCAGTTTGTATATACTGCTGTCAATCACATGAGTGTCAATCACTCATTACTCTGCTGTTCTCAGTCACACTCTAGGCAGCTAGTTTGGAGACTTTAAAAACAAACTTTTAAGTAACAGTGGTCAAGTGCCTACATCGTTAAGTGAAAATAGTCATCTTGTGTTAAAAAAGGAAAATATGATGGTGATTGCTGTTTATACAGTTTGGTTTTGTGAGTCCTCATTCTCAGCAGCACTTACTGCTATCAAGACAAAGTACAGGACTCATTTGCATGTGAAGGAGATTCTCAAATCATCCCTCATTCCCAGAACTGAGAAACTTTACAGTCAGAGACAAGCAGACCCATCTCACTAATGTACCAGGTACATGGTCATTGAAAGTATATGAAAAAATTGGGAGTAACCTCCCCTCGATTTTCTTGTATACTCAGACATAGGGATGAGTTATTCATATGGGTAAACCAAAAAAAATGGTCATATTATTATATGTATAAGATGTTATTTTTGATAACCGTATAGTTTCTTGCTACTGTATTAATTTTCAGGTAAAGTACCACTTCCGGTTAGCAGAAGTAGCCCAAAAGTTGATCGAAATTTCAGTTTTGGATGTAATATATGTATGCACAATTTGGTTGACCTCATTCAAAGCATTCTCAAATTATCATGTTTACATATACACACACAGACATAATTCCAAAAATGGTATTTTCAGAGTCAGGGAGGACTAAAACATAGAGATTTATCAAAATCTCGATGTTGAATATTTGGATGATTACAATACTTTCCCTATACTTAATATGCAAGAAAGTAAAAATGTGATGTAGTGCAGGTGTAAATCTCAACAATCATCTTCTATGGTTTTTGTGATAATGAATGATTTGTTTGGTGTTCCCTATAGTGAAGGTTTGTAAAAATTTTTTCTCCCTTTAAAGTCCTGAAAAAATTTGAGAGCCCCAGTATTAGAGTGATATGCTGTCAGGCAGCGCCTTGTTCATTCTGGTTCCTGTTTTATGCCACTTGCTGCCAGGTTATGTTCTTACCCCTCATGACCCCCACATAGACAAAGCTCCAATGTAAAATGGAGGGATGAATGGCCTACTATTGTTGTTTATTGAGTACAAGTGAAATTAAGGCCATCGTGAAAATGGGCTTTGATTAACCATATCCAATAGTTTTACTTTGTACCTTGACATTTTCATATACAGTACAGTGGTACAAGGATGGTGCTAATAATAAGACTGCATATTCTGTACATTTTGTCTGTATTTTGTGAACTGAAATAGTTAACCTGAATGTCTATTTAAAGACAGGCTGCTCCTAGTGCTACTTATTTTTGCGATTTCAGCTGATTACAGGTGACTTTTTTGAAACTATTCTGGTGTGCCTGAATGCCTAAGGTCAAAGCACAGGTCCATGTTACAGGGGGAAGGGAAAGAGGGAGGATCAGCAGGGTGGCTTTCAGTCAGAGACATTGAGATGAGAGGAGTAGGAGCAGAACAGCTGGACCTTTGAAATGAAGGTCGAGGTTAGGGAAGCAGGAAAAGTGGTGTCCTTTGATTCTGGAAGTAATATAAAAAACAACTGTGCTACAGTGCATTTGAAAACTAAATAATCTCTTTTTAATATAAAGTCTTTAGAGGTTTATTTAACAATACTAAAACTAATCGTAAGCCCTAATAGGTTGAGCTTGACACAAAAACACAAGTATTTTACTCCCTCAAATTTTTGCCTTTCTGCAAGTTTTTTATTTCTCTTCAAAGTTTTGGCACTTACTAAAATGAAGTAAAATTATTAATGCAAAATAATATCAAATTTGTCATATACCTGATCACACATCTGCAAAATAGATGGTTATATGCACACTTGATGAGCATATAATGAAAGTATTATACTGTTTTCTTCATCATGGCCTTAATGGTAAAGCCAATGGCTGAGCACTTGCCCAGAAACACTGGTAACATTCTGCTGCTGGCATGTATACAGAACTGTTTATAAGGAGCTATTTTTTATATAAAACATTAATCCACTATAAATATTGTTTTTCTGGGCATGTGTAATATAATTACTTCCAGACCACTTTGGTAGTTCAAGTATAAAGCT
Source organism: Polypterus senegalus (assembly GCF_016835505.1). Lineage (NCBI taxonomy): Eukaryota > Metazoa > Chordata > Cladistia > Polypteriformes > Polypteridae > Polypterus > Polypterus senegalus. The sequence continues at coordinate 113,840,257 of NC_053159.1, forward strand.
TACACAGTACTAAAATTTATAATACGGCTTTTCCCAAATGACTGTGTCCTTTGGTTTTAGAGAAACAAATAAAACATAATTGTAATAAAATTATCAAAACAGGAGGGACAAGTCACCAGTCCTCCTACAAGTGTCAGGTTTGCCTTTGTCTGTCATAGGCTACAGCTGTTTGTATGTGTGCAACATATAATTCGACAATCTCTGTGTCTGTAGAAGCATTAGATTAAAGTGAGAATGCATTTGAAAGATAATAGACTCTTTACTTGCTAAAGCTTTTCTGAATACATTTGTATTTATTTTTAAACCTGTTTGAAACAGTATAGTGAATTCATATAATTTGTTCACCCACTAATCCAATTCAGAGTCATGTGATAGCACAGTACAGATGTGCCTAATGTATATTATCCATTCAAGACTGTAACCATTTCAAGATTCTGAAATAATATGAATCGCTAAAACTTTTCCTCTATACCTTAATTAAATTTGGTCATGAACACTGCCCACTTTTTTGTGCTCAGCAAGTGCTCTCTTTCTTTTCATGCCTTGTCAGACATATCATATCTGGTGAGAAGACTGCTAGAACAGAGCTGATCCTGTGTTGAAGGTGGTGTATGTCACAAGATCTTATATGGTGTAGGCAGTAAATTTTTATTTAACAAGCAGAAACCCAGCTTCGGGATAATGATGTCCATGTTGTGTGACCAAAGTAGGCACTGTATTGGTTTGCTGGTTGGAGTGCACACATACATTAGGTACAGAAAAAATGTCTTTGTTTCCTTTACATTTCCATTTAGGGGTTATGCTATTTCTTTAGTATTCACCATACTAAGCTAAATGACTTTAGCGTTAATCATCAAATTATATAATACTAAGTTGTTTTGCTGTTTTACATACTATGAACCATTAGAATGCTGTAATCCATCCATCCATTTTCTAACCCGCTGAATCCGAATACAGGGTCACGGGGGTCTGCTGGAGCCAATCCCAGCCAACACAGGGCACAAGGCAGGAATATTATTAAAGTATAATGCAAGGTTAAGTTATCTGCCATTAACACCTTACTACACAATTGTTTTTGTTGTTGATTTATGTTGTTGATGTCAGAAAGCTGAATGGTTGACCGAGTAATGGGGAAAACTGCCATGGGGGTGTTCAATAATGGATTTTTCATGTTTGTTAGAACTGTATCTTTGCTCTCTCTAACATTCAGTTCTCATAGGACTATTATTGCGATTATACACTAAATTTGACAAAATAAACAGCAGCCTTTTTAGTACATAATAATTACTCAGTCAAAATTTATAAGTCAAATTCACACATGACTAAAGTTACTCTTTACTCTAATAATAGTGTACTTCACCTTTCATACCATTATCAAACCAACTTAATACAATTCAGGGCCATGGGGAGCAGACAGAAAATATCCTAGACAAGATACCCAACATCACACGGCCCACTCTCACCCACATTGAACCAACAGGCAATTTGGAACTGCAAGTTAACCTAAGTTGCATATCTGCAATAGATGGTGCTAATTGCCTTTAGATAGAAAAATATCAAATATTCTTAAAAGCAACTTATATCAATTTTTACTTTTCTTTTTTATTAAAGTTTTTCGGGAGTGCCAGTGCAGAGTTGCTTTTGTTGCTATCTGTTTTAGAGCTACATTACTTGTTTTTCAATATTTTACTGAACTAGATATTTGTTTCTTAATTATAAATGTCTGAAGCCTGACAGTCTTACTGATTTTTTTACTCCCATGTTTAATCTTATTTGCACATGATCCATAACTAATGAAACCATAAAATCAATATTTAAAATTGAGTAGAATATTTGCAGATTACAACATATTTTATAAAATCACTGAAATGTTTCTTTCATCCTTTGTGTTAAATAAAGGTGAACAGGGACAATAGGTAACATAAAGTGTTCTACTGAGAGTTTATAGTAACAAAGTGACAAAGAAAATATCGTATTGGCCTTTGACTAGAGAAAAACATTTAATAACAAAAGTGGACAAAAACAACACAGAACACTTAAAAATGTAACATATGTCAGAAAGACAAATGGAGAAAGTGACTGTAGGAAAAGTGAGAGGAATAAAACATTTGTTTTGTTGTTTAGCAAGCCCCAAAGGAAAGATAATGAACCCTCAAAATAGTCACAAAGCAAGTTCTGCTTTGTACATTCATTCCTGTACTTTCTATGTTCATTTTAATTGTGTTGTCCAATTTAAGGCAGCATATGAATGTCACAGATGTATAGACTGTTTTGCTAGAGTGTTTCTAATTGCTGTCTTCTAAAATGTAATTATCTTAGCAGAGTGGAACATTTTTTGAATGTCTCAAACTCCGTTGACTTGACTGTCTTGGTTGTAATTATCAGAATGATGGATTATTTTCTGTGTTTGACACACCATTGATTAACCTTTCGAAAAACATAATTGCCAGCAAAAATATTTTTTTTCCTCTAAAATATGCAGGGAGCAATCAGTCGTGCATCTCTTGTTAGCTTTTGTAACATACTTCAAAGCATGTCTAGGAACTGTACGATATTCAGAGCTGTTCATCCAGACCGGTTATGATTCATTTTGAAAAACCTGGAGGCTGCTTTAGCTCCTTGTTTTGCTTATGCTTGTGGAGCAGCTTCTCATGGACGCAGATGAATGTACCCTGTAAATAGCTGCACTCTGATTCAAAAAATAAAACTAAGTAATAGATTATAGGAATGATTACAGACGCTTCCCACCATGTTTTCTTAGCCTAGGGCCAAGTCGTCCAAATATCTAACTTATTTTTTAAATCCCAAAACACTTTCTTTGAAATGCTTCTGGGCTTCAGTCCTGAATGAGCTTCCTCTTAATTTTATCATTCTAAATGAATGTCAATGTTTTACTGCATTTTGATATCTGTGAAAAATTCTGAAGGTTAGCCCTAAGTGAAAATGTGGTGTTATTGTTAATGCTATCACTTAAAGTAATGTGGATTTGAATCATGATATAGTGTTTGTACATTCTCTTAGTGTCTTTTTCTGTTGGTGATAAACATTATCTGTCACATTTGTTTGGTCTTGGACCCACACTCGATGCTGTTCAAACTTAACACAAGTTCATAATCAAGCTTTCCTCCACTGAGTTTTGACTGCCCTATTAAACATATTTAAATCAAATTGTATTGGGGGCTCCCTTAAGTTTCGTGCACACTGTTAGATATGATCATTTTTGTTTCAACAGAGGAATGTTTTATTAGATGGGCAGGCTGTTAAAACTGGGACATTGTGATATTCTTCAGCCATTTGTTGAGATGAATTGCCTGAAATCAAGACTGTCCCTGCCACTAGAACATCTTGTCACCCAAGTAAATTATAGTGTCAGTGAAATAGTGAATCATTATAATCTATAGTTATTGGAAGTGTGAGGTTAGTTAGGTGTAAGGTAAATGTTAATTTGCTTCACACATTATAAACTTCATGTCTACATTTTGTCAATTATTACTAAAACATGGAAAAGTTTCTTTTTTAACGGTGTGTTTACATAGATCAGGATTGCCCAATGCGTCAATCGCGATTGACCGGTAGATCGGAAAGGTAGTGCAGATAGATTGCGTTGCATTCAAAAAAAATTTTTTAAATGTTAGTTTATCATGTATCCTCCCTATGGCATTTGCCACTTGATTGACATACAGGGCGGCCAGTCTGAGATCTCTTTTCTTCTAACATACTGGTCATCCCGTACGCATGATCAAATGCACAAGCTACTGCAAAACTCCGGCTATCTAAGTGATCTAGTTAGCCTTCCAATTTATATAGACTAAAGAAGGGATTTTAAAAAGAATGTGGTGTTTATGGGCTGGATGTGCAATTGGAAGAGGATTTTTTTCTCTCACAATGTCACAATTGAAATGCGTTTGTCTGATCTGTCAATCTATCATTGCTATTCCAAAGAAGGAAAATGTGGAAAGGCACTTTCAAACTGTTCATAAAAACTACAAAACTGACTTCCTTCCGAAAAGCGATCTGAGAAAGAGAAAGGAGAGGGAACTAAAATCGCAGTTGAGACGCAGTTGAAGGCGTGTGCGCAACTTGACAGCATACGCTACAGAACAGATTGAAAATTGTCTGTCAGACTTTATCTAATGGAAAAAAAGTAACGATTCGAGTGTTGCCCAATGTAGCGGAGTAAGAGTAGCGTTTCTTCTTTACAAATGTACTCAAGTAAAAGTAAAAAGTATGGTGCAGTAAAACTACTCTTAAAAGTACAATTCTTTTTAAAAGTTACTCAAGTTAATCCAACGGAGTAAATGTAACTCATTACTACCCACCTGTGATAGTCAGTGTGTATATATATATATATATATATCCTTATATATATATATATATATATATATATATATATATATATATATATATATATATCCTTATATATAATTTGATGCTATCCGTATGTATGGTGTTCGCAGCAATACTTCAAGCAGCCACAAGAGCAGTGGCCGCGGGAAGGATGCGTAGGAAACAAAGTCACATGACTGACACGGAACGTAGACTTGCTATTGCGACCACACGTACACAACGAGCACAACAAACATATGAGCGACGTACTGCTACAAATGCTACTAACCTTGAAAGAAATCGTGCAAATCAGGACAGATGAAGAACATGCTACTAACGCTGACAGACATCGTGCCAGCTGTGCACAAGCGACTGAAGAAGCTCGAGCAGCCGCAAATGCAGCACAGGTTGAAAGAAATCGAGCAGCCAGTGCCTTGTGGCAGCCAAAAAGGTTTATTTTAACCACAAATCATTGCCATGATAAAATCATTTCAAGGATTTGATTGGGCTCCCAGTTACTAGTGTATGTATGTATATATATGTGTGTGTGTATATATATAGCATTTTTAATGTAGGTAGATCATTTTGACCTGGTCATTTTAAAAGTAGCTCGCAAGCCGAAAAAGTGTGGGCACCCTTGACATAGATCGCTGTAGACACGGAACACACATGAAATGCATGTGTTCCAAATAACGATATAGTATTTATAAAAGGTGTCATTTTGCTTGACTTCTCACTCTATACAACTCCAAGCAACTGACATGCAAGTAAACAGACTTGAGCTGAGAAAACTGTGCGCTTGCTGCTTATCAACACATTTAAAGGACAAAAGACGCTGACAGAGAGGTGAGAAGCAATTTAAAGTGGGATGGATCGACAAGTTTTTTCGTAGGCTCTGGCAATTCTAGTGTTAAATCAGACACTGAGATATCAGCAGCTAACTACATACATGGATCAAATGCATCAAAACCTAGAAGCCTTATTGTTCATTTAGACAAATTACAATCTAAAGTAAATTTGATGTCACTTCTTAGACTGAAACAAGAGATTATATTTGAAAATAACTACATTTGTATTTTCACTGATTTCTCATCTTTAACAGCTGCTAAGTGTGCCACATTTTACAGCATTAAACAGTGCTTACACAAAGCCAAAATCAGATGCAGTCCCTTGTATCCTGCTAAATTGAAAGTGGATATTCAAGACAAGTTCTACATTTTTAGTTCTTTGGATGAAGAAGAAAAAGAGCTGAGAAAATTGATCCAGACACTTTTTGAAATATGATTGTTAGTCACATCCTATCCTGGCAAAGCAAAGATTTTACCTGAAATTTGGTCCATTTTCAATGAGTCTTTTGCCGTCATTATACATTCTACTACCTTTTTGGCTGCTTTTACGTTTGAAATAGAATTGTAATTATAACCTTTTTTTTTTTTTAAAGAGAGTTTTTAACATTATACCCTTGGCTTGTTGTATTAGGATTGTAGTATCCTACGGTATCTGCTTCTCCATCGGTACTGTTTAATATCATTCCCTGGATCTATTCTTTCGGGACTAAGATTATATTCTATGTTTATAGTATTGGGCTGTATTGAAAATAGATATCTCTACTTTAATCGTTCTACACCACTGCTGGAAAGCTTGTTTTGTTTTGGATGTGCTCTGTCTCTAGGCATGTCAGAAGACTGGGACTTCATGAAGGGCTCAAGCAAGCTGTTTCTAATTTATCCTTTTATACCCCTAAAATTGTAAACACTAACACAACAATAGGCTTTCTACTTATGACACCTGGCAATTAAAGTTAAAGCTATCTTATGTAATAATGTGCTACCTTAATTTAAGAGTGTAAAAAGTCAACAAAATTTTAGAAGCAATGTTTCTAAGACCAAACAGTGATCTTTGTTAGCTGGAATGTCAAAGGTCTCAATCATGAATTAAAGAGGAAAAAAGTTTTCTCTCAGGTCTAAACGCCAAGATAGTATTTTTACAGGAGACTCGCTTATTAGCACTAGAATTACCGAAGCTTACGAGAAAACTCGTAAATCCGGCCCACCTTAAATCCACTTGCATATCTCCATTGAGCATCTTTTGTCTTGTAAATGTGTAGATAATCCCAAGCAGCCTGCTATACCATCCCCCCTACCGCCGGAGAAACTGCTAAAAACCTCTCCCAACTGAAGCTTTGTTTATCAGGGAGTCAGGTACCCAGGCTAAAAAATTTTATTGTTACTCGGAACACATGCATTTCACGTGTGTTCCATGTCCACAAAGATCTGTGTAAGTGTAGGATGACAGAACTGTTGAACACATACCTAAAAGACAAACTTTTCCATGTTTTAATACTAACGACAAAATGTAGACATGAAGTGTATAATGTGTGAAGTCCAAATATCAAATAAGCACTTTCACAAAAGATACAAGTATAACAGAACAAATGCTCTTTTTTTTCAAGACTATAATCGAAGAAAAAGAAATCAGGTTAGTGTTGCTTGTTGTCCTGACTTCTCAGGTAGTATACTGGTTAGAGCTGCTGACACCAATTAAGAAGGTTCTGGGCTTGAGCTTTAACGTCTCCCAAAGTAAACGTTTTAAGTAGTGAGCTGTTTTTTTTGTTACTATTATACAATAAAAGCATACACTTGATTTCAGTCTGTAACAGCTGCTGTAAATGTATGGTACTTGTAAAGGTTAACTTTTTTTTTTTATCCAGTTTTATTCTCTCAGTCGCATTCACGCTTGCCCCAATCTGACACTGTTGTTTTCAAATAAAGACGTGCTATAACAGAGGTGAACTCAGATCAGAGAAAGAGAACAGAAGCCCTCCCCACAAGAAACATCCACTTACTTATAAGAACAATGCAGTTGCACCAGGCGTAAAGGCGAAAGATGGTACCGTTTGGATACAGGACAAAGTCTGGCGTCATCCTGCCAATCACCTGTCCTTCAAAGAAACAGCACGGCTTACAGAGCTCGCCAATGTATCGTGCAAACTCATGTTTGTGATTATGTTTTGTGATGGTCTTTACATAAGAAGCATTTATATGTTACTTATATAATAACCAGATCAAATGTCACTTATCTTGATTTATTTACTTATCTTCCTACAGTGTAAAGTCACAAGTATACTGCAGAGCTTCGTCTGTTTGATCGACAAGAGCATGCTCACAAATTACATGTGTAATGCCATGACAAATACCTGCTGACACTTTAGTACGCGAGCAATGGTATGAGAATGCAGTTAGACTTTTTTTGGGCACATACACTACGCTAGTGTTTAGATCTGGACGGTGTAGCGTTAGCGAGCTCTGTAAGCCGTGCTGTTTCTTTCAAGGACAGGTGATTGGCACGATGACACCGAACCTTATCCTGTATCCAAATGGTGCCATCTTTCACCTTTACGCCTGGTGCAGCTGCATTGTTCTTATATGTGAGTGGACGTTTCTTGCGGAGTGGGCTTCTGTTCCCTTTCTCTGATCTGAGTTCACCTCTGTTATAGCTCGTCTTTATTTGAAAACAGCAGTGTCAGATCGGGGTGAGCGTGAACGCAACTGAGAGGATAAAGCTGAATAAACAAAAGCTAACTTTGACAAGCACTATAAATTTACAGCGGTTGTTACCGAAGCAATTTTTTTTTTTTTTTATTTATTATATAATATTAACAATAATAGCAGCTCTCTACTCAAAACGGTAAACTTGAGAAGCTGCCAGCATCGAACCCAGAAGCTCTTGATTGGGGGTCAGCAGTTCTTAGCATTGCACCACGCAAGCTGTCGCATCAACCGCCTACCGTAACGTGCTTTCTTTTTTCTTCAGTTATATTCTTGAATAAAAGCGCACTTGTTTTGTTATACTTGTACTTTTTGTGAAAGTGTTTGATATTTGGACTTCAGGCTTCACACCTTATACACATGTCTTAAAGACGGTCTTTGGGTGTGTGTGGGAACTGTTAACATTTGAATCTGATGATTGTATATAGCGTGGAATTCACCTCTCTATACTGTTCCATCCTCTGCATCTCCTGGAGTTCAAAGGAAATACCAACATGCAGCAACATATGGACACTGGCCAAGATCGGAACAAAAAACCAAATGCGGTCACAAACTAAAACCGCATGAAGGTATGCAAATGAATATAATGTTGCATTAGTGCAACAACGTTTTCTGAAATGTACAATACAGGTCATAAAATTAATTATTCCACATGTCATATATACCTAAGTCCCTCTTTTTTGTCAGTGCTGCTTTGACATCGTGGATCAGAAGGTGCAAACTAATTCAGCGTGAGCAGGAGCACTCAAGAATAAAACTGAATAAAAAAAAATTGACAGTCATTCACGCACACCACTCACATCCACGTCCACAGTTTTCCCAGTCCCAGTCTCATTCGCTCAGAAGATCTCACACAGTTTTCAAATAAAGAGGGGGTATAACAAAATAAGTTTGTTTGCTATACCACGTCTTTATCTGAAAACGGCTTCAGATCCGGGGTGTGTGGGAGCTTGAAGGTAAGTGAGAGAATAAAACTGAAAAAAAAAAATGCTAACTTTAACTATAAATTTACAGACACAAATCAAATATATGCTTTTATTGTATGATATTAACAATAAGAGCATCTCACTACTGAAAATGGTAAATTTAGGAAGCAGCTGATATCAAAACCGCGACCTCTTGATTGGAAGACAGTAGTTCTTAGCATTGCACCACGCAAGCTGTCGTATCAACCACCTACCGTAACCTGCTTTCTTTTTTCTTCGGTTAAAATTCTTGAATAAAAGTGTACTTGTTTTGTTATACATGTACCTTTTGTGAAAGTGTTTATTTCATTTTTGTATTTCAGGCTTCACACATTATACATTTCATGTCTACATTTTGTCAATTATTACTAAAACATGAAAAATGTTTCTGTGTTAACAACGTTTTTACATAGATTGTTGATGACACTGAACACACATGAAATGTATGTATTCCAAATGACGATGTACTTTTTTCACCCTATAAAGCTCCAGCACTTCACTCGAAGATAAACACTGAGCACTGACAAACTTCTTTGTGAAATGAACTGCAGCAGTAGCTGGTGGGATGGGATAACAGGCTGCTTGCTGCTTATTGACACATTTACAGGACAAAAGACGCTGACTGAGAGGTGTGAATTTATTTAAGGTGGGCCGGATTTACAAGCTTTCTCGTAGGCTCTGGTAATTCTAGTGTTAAGCAAGGATTAGTTTTGGTTGTAAAGAGATTGGACTGACCAAATATTCCACTCCAGCTATACAAAGAAAACTGGTGGTGTGGGAATCTTAATACATAGAACAACTTCATTATAGTATTAGATGCAGTATGTGACCCAGAAGGGCAATATGTGATGGTGATGGGTAATTTATTTAATTGTAAACTGATTTCGATAAATATCTACGCACCCAATGTGGATGAGAGAGACTTCATCCAAAATGTTCTTGCATCCATTCCTAATGTGAACACTTGCAAAATTATAAAGGCCGGAGACTTTAATTGTGTTTTTTTTTATTTATTGAATATCTATACAACTAAGTTCAAATCAAATCAACACCCACCCATGAGAAAGAGAGCTAGGCCAACAGAGTAAAACTTTCAATAGTAGAAAAAATAAGTAAATATATAAATAAATAAAATTAATTTAAATAAATAAGGGAAGAGAATCCACTTCCTCAATTTAAATGCTTATTCTAAAATGTTATTGATTAGATCCTGCTAGGTTTTAAAAAAGTTTTCCACAGATCCTCTAAATGAGAATTTGAACTTTTTCCAATTTCAAATACTATATAACAACAGTTACCCACTGACATAAAAGAAGTGGGTTAGGATTCTTCTGGTTGAACAAGATAAGTCTACTAGCTAACACTGCAAAAACAGTTACAGTTTGTAATTGATCATAACTTATCAGACCCATGGAGATTTCTAAATCCAAATGTAAGAGCATACTCCTTCTCACCAGTACATCATTGTCAGTCAAGAATTGATTATTTATTTATAGATAACAATTTTTGCCCACCATCAAATCTTGCAAGTACAATTATGGAGCTCAAACCACTATACCCTACATAGTCGTCTCACAGCTGGCATCTAAACCCCCTGTATTGAGTTGACGAGAACTATACAGAATTTATATCCAAGCAATTTGATTTTTTTTAGAGGTAAGTACACCCTCAGATATCTCTGCACAAATACTCTGGGGAAACTCTGAAGGCATTTTTAAGAAAACAGATTATTTCATATCTCTCCCACAAAAAAAATAAATCGGAAACCAAGAAGGTGTCGAGAGTTAATCAATGAAATTACCAGAATAGATCAAGAACATGACAAGTCTCCGACTGGGGCACTTTATATGAAAACACGGGCTTTGCAATCAGAACACAACCTCTTGATAACAAAAGAAATGGGAAAACTCATTTTTAAATCATGACATCATTACTGTGAACACGGGGAAAAGGCTAATAAGATTTTAGCTCAACATGCACAAGCAGGAAGTTCACAATGCAATCAAATGTGTTTTTTGATGCATTACAGGTGCCACAGGTAGATACTCTCAGTGCAGAGAAATTGGATAAACCTCTGTCACTCTCAGAATTACTAGATGCTATAAACTCACTTCAGAGTGGGAAAGCAACAGGCCCTGATGGCTACCGTGCTGAATTTTAGAAACAATTCTCAATTAAGCTAGCCTCCCCTTTTATTAGCAACATTTATGGAAGCCAGAGACAATATAATCCTACCTCAAACTTTTAGGCAAGCATTAATTACCATCCTTCCTAAGAAAAATAAGGACTTATTAAAATGTGCATCATACAGACCAATCTCACTTCTGAATAATGATGTTGAAATACTGTCCAAAGTTCTAGCTAGAAGGAATGAGAGCATGCTTTTTTTGGTAATATCGCAAGACCAAACTGGATTTAATAAAGGCAGACACTTGGCTTCCTATCTTCAGCACCTGTTTAATGTAATATACTGTATTCACCCATAAAGCTTAACACCCCAGAGATCTTATCATCATTAGATGCAGAAAAAGCTTTCAATATGGTTGAATGAGACTACCTATTAACTATGTTGCACAAATTTGGATTTTGTCTGAACATATGTGCATGGATCAAACTCCTATATACTAGTCCAGAAGCTTCAGTTTGTATTAACGCTACTTCACACTAGAATGTGGTATTAGGCAAGGATCCCCCTTATCACCACTGCTATTTGCAATTGAAATTGAACCATTGGCTGTTCATTTTCAAAATGCATCTGAGATAAAAGGATTATCAGAGAAGGACTTCAACAGAAAATATCACTATATACAGATAATATGGTACTGTATATATATCGAACCCACAATATTCTGTGCATGCAGTCCTAACAACACTAGCAGAATTTCAAAAGATATCTGGACTTAAAATGAATTTGAATAAAACTTTGCTTTTTCCAGTGAACTTGCTAGCACACAATATTAGATTGGACACCTTCCCTTTTATCTTCACAAATCAGTTTAAATATCTAGCGTTCAAAATATCTAAATCAAAATTGACACATTTCCTTGAAGAAAATTAGTGTGCCATATCTCAACAAAACTGGTCCACAGGGGGGCAAGTTGTTTAATGCAAATAGACAGACAGACATATAGACAGATACAGCAATGACAATAGGTGCTTCACGCATTTCCGAATGCACTTAAAAATAAATGCATGGATGAAAAATATACTTGTGTAATTATATTTTTGAATGCTTAGATAATAAGTCTTCTCACATTGTAAAAATGTACTACATTATTAGACAAACCATAAAAATATGGGAAGACAAATTAATGATGTGGTCCACACAAATATGAAAAGACAAGCTGATGATAAGGCTCACACAATTCACTTAAAACCCATTGATTATCCAATTAACCATATATTACCATGATTTTATTTTTATTTATTTTTTTTATTTCATTTTACCATAGGTCTTCAGACAGTTTTGCCTTTCTCTTTGAACACCTGGCATAGTGCTGAAAAATGAAATGTCTAAGGTTTTCTTTTACAATAATCATTTCAGGAGTGACAGATTTTTTTTTCTCTATGTAATGACTCTTTTGTTTTTTTTCTGGCAGCAGACAAATGTTTTGTTTATTTAACATTGCCTCATAGGCAAATATTGAATTTCAGACACTTCAAAGAGAAAGCATTAAACTTCCTTGAAGCTTCACAGTGATTGTGAGAGGAAACACTGAGAAAAGGCCTTGAGAGTGTCAAGAAGAGTAATGTAATGGGTGATAACAAATTGTCATAGAGTATCTTTGCTTTATACACGATACATTTTTCTGCTTCTGTGCCATATTCTTCATTTTAACAGCATGTCAGAAAGAGTGAAAGAAAGAACAATTTATGCAAAAAGTGCTGATTATAAGGCAGCAGCCAGAAGTAATTAGACATGCATGCTTCTGACTCCATACAATTCATGGTGCATCCATGTTTGTATTGGAATTTTATCGGGACACTTGTAACATGTTGCTAGTGATGTCACAAAAAAATACTGAGAATCTTGAATTAGACCAGTTAAATAATTAGCCATAATTATTCTGTATGTCTTTACTGTCACACATTTGAAATATTGAAATAATCAGAATGTGAAATCTTAATGTTTCATGTACTGTAAAGCAATTGGTAAATCCCCTGCATTCAGCAGAGAATTAGTGTAGCAGTGTAGTTCAAGAAGAGCAAAAGGGTGATCAGAAGGATTAAAAAAATATAACGGAACAACGTGATTCTCAGTGGGAGTCAATAGAAACACTCTGAACTTTACAAAAAAGCAACTGAAATTATCTTGCTGACATCTGCATATTCTGTACTGCAGTGCATATGAAGGGATGGGGAAAAGACTTACTCTAACCGTATCTTAAATAACAGGGCTTTAAAATCTCCAAGAAATTATTGCCATTTTGATAGCAAGTAGGCTTTTCCACTTAACATCAATGCCCTGCTTTTCTTTTAGCTTAGGCCTTGAGGGAGGTCAAGGTGGAATCATTCAAGAAGAAAAGTCATGCATGGTGAGAAAATGTAACAGTTTGTCTGTTTGAGAGTATGGATTTCAATGTACATACAAATTTATTTCTCAAAAAGTAGTGAGCCAGTCCTTTGCAGTATCCACTCTTTTAGGGTGAGTATCGTTATCAGTCTTCCATACTTCTCACCCATAACTATGCATCTTATGCAGGTTTCCTGGACACTTGTTGTAATTTTTCCTACCCCAGTAACTGAGTAAATCATCCAGTATGGTAGAGGAAAGGTTTAGGAGGAATAGCAAAGGTTGTTGACGGAGGGATCATCCTATATAGAAAGCTGCAAGGAGAGAAGTACATCTTTTAACCAGAAATACTTTAGTGGGTCTGTGATGGTTCTATTATTTTTATAAAAGTAAAAGTGACTTTAGAAAGCGATTTTTTTGTGAAGTTACAGTACAGTATGTCTATCCTAGGAGTGGCTATTATTTCAATTTTGATGTCTAATAATTCAGGCTGCATTACACTCCCCAATATCTGACCAATGACTATAATATATCTTTTGCATTTCTAATCAAGAGTGTTTCCTTTTTGTTGTGTTTTTTTTTTCTGTTTGGAGATGCACATTATTTTCAGTGTCAGTTCAGCCCTGGCGAGATAGAGAGTGTGACAACATGACTCGCCTCAGTAAGATTGTGTTTCTTTTTTCCTGAGTGCCTTGCCAAATGAGTAAAATGAGAGGCTAAAGTGATAATAGCCGCCAAACCCACAACGTGACATTTCTACGAACATTATTGTTTTTGGCTAGTGCAGAATGTCATCTATTTTTTGATTAAAGGTTTCTTGCGAGGTATTATTTCTAGATTGCTGAATGATGCTGTAGCTGTAAGTGAAGCCATGGAAAGAGAGTGAGCTACAGATTCATGTTTTGTGGTGTATTCTTGCTGGAGGCCCTGTGACCTGCCCTCTCTCAAAAACATTTCAAGCTGTGTCTTTGCTACTCTTTAGGCTATTGTCTAACCATTCATATGAGCACTTCCACATGCTGAATAATTTTTTGTATTGACTGATTCCTGCTTTTCAGTATGTTTTTATTTATCACTGTTAATGTGCAAATTGCCCATGAAAGCCCATGTTCTCCATATTCAATTCTGCATACTCATATTTCCCTACAGTGCTAACACACACCTTCCTGTACTTTCTGCTCTCTCTTGCAATAAATCTACTTCTGTAATTATTCAGTTCACTTCAATTTTTGGACTGGGTTTAGTTTCTGACATTTTCACTCTTGTGTCGTCTTGAGGGCTTACATCGTACAGATGTGCTTGTTAGATTGACTGATGTCTCTGAATTAACCTTTGGAAAGCAAATGTGATCATTTGCTGCTGTTTTCATCTGCAGGGTTATTTCCTACCCTGAGCTTAATACTGCTTGTATAGCCTGTAGCTACTTGAGAGCCTATAAGGGAATAAAGTTTTCAGAAAATGAATAGCAGAATGAAAATGGTACAATATTGCATGTTTGATTCAAACACTTCAAAAAGTGGTTCAAGACACAAACCATCAAAAACTCTCTCTGTTTTGGAGATTTAAAAGTCATGTCACCCTATTAGTACACTAACTTGTAATGGATGTTCGCAATGATTGGTATTATATAAAGTAAAAAAAACTTTTGACTCATTTTTTACCTCTCTGTTCTACTGTCTTTGTTGAATTTCATTGTTGAAGGTACAATACATTTTAATTATGTGCAAATATATTTTTTGCAGTTGACTACTGGTTGCAGTTCTGTTGCCTTAAGACTTGTAACTATTTTTTAATGCTCCATATTAGGAACAGACATAACACATTACAGGGATCACTATAGTGCAGTGGTTACTACTTAGGTTCAGCTCCTAGCTCAGTCATACTCTGTGTAGAATGTGCATGTTCGGGGGGTTGATTTGTTTTCGATCTTATGTTTGTAGAAATGTATTTATTTGTATGGAATGTTGTATGATTTTAGTAAAATCAATAAAATCAAAAAAAAAAAGAATGTGTATGTTCAGACCTTGTCTTTTGAGGGTTTTTCCCAAGTGCTTTAGTTTCTTTCAGTATACTAAAGACATGAAAGTTAGTTGAAATAGCAACCCTAAATTGACCCTTTGTGAATTAGTCTGTGAATGGAGGTGGTGTTCCTACAGTGGTGTGCTTTTCACGGTTGCTTCCTATTTTGCATACTGTCCTCTTAAGTATTTCTCCACCACACAACTTAAATAAGGTAGATAGGCTCAGAAAATGCCTGTGTGACACGTAAACCCTTCCACTCCACTAAGGTCCACTTCTCTGCACTGAAGCTACAACTTTTTGCCCCCTACATTTAAAAACTATTGTTGGGTTTAGTACTCTAGTCAGAGTCCAAATTTGTCTTTTGATTTTGATTATGGCCTTCATATCTATTTATACAAGGGGGGGCCCAAAAATAAAGAGAATTTTTTCTGGATGCTGGAGAGGCGTTAGTCCTGACGTTTGAAAGTTAGGTGCATGTACTAGACTACCCACTGTACCATGTGGCCATTGGGAAAAGTCTGTAAGGTCAGTGTAATTTTTTTCTTGAGCCTCTATTACCCTCTTCGTCGATTTTTGTGATGGCAGACTTGAAAGAATAACGCGTTTGCATCCAGTTCTGTTTCCTTTTGGGGAAAACAGCAGCAGAAGCTGTCACAATGCTTGGAGAGGCTTTCAAAGAAGAAGCTTTGAGCCAGGCAAGGGTTTTTATCTTAAAGTGCTCAAGTCATTGCATGATGTAGTGCAGAGAAAACAACCTGATTTGCAGTAATCAGGCAAGTGGCTTCTGCATCATAACAATGCCCCAACCCATGCAGCATTGAGTGTGTGGCAGTAAAATGGGATGACAGCAGTTCCCCCTACCTCTCCTATCCACCCCTCCAAAAACAAACCTTTCACCCTGTGATTTTTTCTTATTTTCAAGAATGAAAGGAAAGGAAATTAAAGGAAATCGTTTTCAGGATGTAGAGGTCAAGAAGCAAATGACGGAGGCACTGAAGGCTATCACTTTGCAAGAGTCTCAGAACAGTTTTGAACAATGGAAAAAGTGGTGGAACAAGTGTATTGTGTCTCAGGGAGAGTATCTGCAGGGTGATTAAGTTTTAGAAATGTTCAGAGAAATATACAATTTTTTTTTTTTTTTAATTCTCGTTGTTTTTGGATCCCCCTTCGTAGACTTCCTGCCCAGTCCACTTTTGCCAAAAACTCAGAGAAGGATCATTATTCAGCTGCTGCTGCTGGTCTACTGTATTTTTCCCAATACAATGTTTATCTGAGATGAAATCAAACTGTGGTTTATAGTTCTTTGCCTCGCTTGACATTTTTTTCATTCCATGTGTTCAACATAATTAATTAATCACACAGGACCTGGAAGCTAAAAATGTAATGGCTGTTTAACACTTCATTCAACAAATAAGCATTGTTGAGAAATCCATTCAAAAATCAAGTCTGTACATCGCAGTAGTTCAACTGATGTGAAGACTGACTCACATTTGTATAAACCCAAGTTCGAGTGCAAGCCCGGCACTATCAGTGTTCAGTCTACATATTTTCTCCAGGTTGTATGTGATGGGCTTACTGGAGACTCTTAATTGGTTCTGTGTGTAACTGTTTCTTGTGATATACTGTGGCCCACTCCTGGGTTGTCCCCTGCTTGTGGTCCAGTCTAATGATAGAAAAATGTGAGTAAGGCGACATGGTGGTTTGTATTGTTGCCTTGCAGTTTACTATAATGGCTTTGAATTCCATGCCTAGTCACTGTCGTGTAAGGCAGGCACATTCCCTCCAAAATATTAAAGATATGAAGGTGAGGTTGATGGGTGACTCTGAATTGCCCCTGCGTAGACGTGTACCCAATGATGCTCCAACGATAAGACAATTGGCTTAAGCAAGCCTGAGATTAATGTGAACAATTCATTTAGTGAATTTTATATTGTGTTTTTCTCCCCTTTACTGAAGTGAAGAGTTTTTGCATTATAAAATTAACATAAAAGCTCGCCTGGAGGTGCTATGGCAAGAACTGGGTATTACTGGTCAAGTCATGCCTGTTGATACATTTGGAGGAGATGATGACATTCATCTTGTTGCCTGGTTTATGTACATCAGACTGTAGCTGAGTCATGAGGGAACATCCCATGATTCAAGTGCTTGTTTCATATTTTTTTGTGTTTTGAAGCAGGCTGACCAATCCACTGACATTTTTATTGGTGATTGTGATCTTAGCAAAGTGTTGTGAAAAAGTAGGGAAAAAAAAACATTTTTTGCTTTTTTGAACCTATAGTTTAAAATACCTATATATTGAAGCCTTGTAGGCCATACTTATGTGTTTTCTAAGGACCCCATAGGATTACATACACTGCTAGTTGAAAAAACCACTAATTACAGTAATAACTGTAATTATTTATGATAACTCTTGGGTAGCCTTTTCTGGTGATTACAGAGTTAAATAGAATGCAGGTTAGTGCTTAAGTATTTTCAGTGGCAGTGATCTGATAATATGCAGTGTTTAAGGGTGAGACTGCCCAAGGCACTTATTTGAGAGATGCCATTGTTGTGATAGCAGTCTGGGTAAGACGTTTTAATGCTTGCAAAGGCTGTTGTGAGGAGTTGTCCCAAGGACACGTGCAGATCAGCTCTGGTATGATTACTCTCTCAGGATTTATTTAATACTGCAATTATTTAAATACCTCACATACTGTAGCCTTATGGACACTTTGTGATTCTCGATTTGACAAACATTCTGTTGAGATTTTGAGCACCCCCGATAAAACATAAAACTAGGCAGGTATTTGCTTCCTGAAAAAGAGCTTTTGCGAAGGCAAACTGTTGCCCACCAAGTCAAACCTGGCATGAGGCCAAGGTGACCCATATCTGGTGGAGCTGTTGGTTAACCATTTTTATTATGTTTTATGACTTAGTGTAGTTTATATTAGCAAGTACTGTATGTTAATATGGTAGTATTTTGCAGTGAAGTCTTGAAATGTGAAAAAGAAATTACAACTCACCCATTTAGATTCAAATTCAAGTTTATTTTCACATGTACAGAGTGCGGTGAACAGCATATTTGAATGTATGACCAACAAGCAACATGTCACCAAAACTCTGTGTACACTACACAATTTTTTGCATTGTTAATATGTGTCATAGAGAAGAGTGTATGTGCAGCAACCATTAGAAACAAATGGAGGAATAAGCAACCAGAACTAACAAGGTCAACACCATGAAGAGTTTTTCAAGTTCATTAGCCCTGGATTTACACAGTTACCATATATTAAGGCAGGGAGAAAAAATTTGTGTTCTTTGTGTGCATGAAAATTAGAGAGCTGAAAATGCTTCTATTAGAATCTTATCAATGGAGTCTTAATTGTTTCAGAGTAAGTGTTGTGTCCCCATAACATTTTTTAATGTTAATTAAAGACATTGAAATGTAACTTATTATGAGTGGAATGTGGTGTTATTAGAATAAAGATATGTTTGTACCTCTAAAGCAACTACAATTGCAGTTACTTGAACCCAGGTGATATGGCATAGGGTTATATATAAAAGACTGGTATGACCGTTTTTGTGAGTGATTATGTGTTTCAGTACAAATACGGGGAGTAAAATACAGCCTCATCCTCTCCAGAACTATTGTATTTTTCAAAACAGGAAGGGTGACCCAAGTGGTAAAGGAGATTTAGTCACTGATATTTTGTCAGTAGCCAGTTTATTCAGCACTGAGGAGTGAGGCGATGATATTTGTCTTGGATTAAAGGTGGTGGAGAAAGGCTGGAATAAATATGATTGTAGTAGTGAGAGAAAGACACATTGGGGTGCCATTGTCATCTAAAGGGAAGTAAGATTCATGAAGAGCTAAATTTAATCAAGTAAGACAAGAATCGCAGCAGGTTTGTATCTGTTCATTGTGCACTCTATGAACAGATGAACAGCTACATCATATTAATTCACACTAGGTTAATCATCAGTTTTAAAGACTGACACTTGATTTATCCAGTTTTTGAAGCTGCCACAGAGTCCAGGAGCACTTTACTTACCATAGAAATATAACTAGTGAAGGCTGTAATCTCAGTTTAAGCAAAAGAAGCCAGAAGGTTAAATGGCAATAATTAACTTATGGAGGTTATACAAATCAAAAACACCCCTCAAGCAAAGCTCATCTGAAAATTTGATTTAATACAAACAATGCATCGCTGTATCTATGAACATAGGATGTGTATAATAAGGAAACCTGACTTCAGACAAAAAGATATTCATCAAATACAACATCTAAAAATTACATCCTACCTTTTTACCACTACACCTGCCACACATTTTTTCAGTTCTGTAACCGCCAAGGCGTCTGAATCCCTTCATTCTCACTAAGGCTCCATCAGCTCAGCATCCTGATAACACATCCCTGCTGGCCTATACCCCAGAAACCAATGTTAGCTTAACACAGCTTTCATGAACATAAAAATAAAACATTTCTTGGAACACAGCATATATTGTTTGCATATGTTTTCACTTTTTCAATGTTAGTGTACATTTTCAATAAAAAAAAAAAGAACTCCAGGGTTGTGTGGCGGCAGAGCAAAAAAATGCTTCATTATTTATTTTTGAAAAGCAAAATAACACATTACAGTCATCTAGGCACATTAAATAATACATGAAATTCAAACAAATGTTATACTGACACTTTTTTCTTTTTGTTTTGTTGCATGTGCATATTATGGTTATCCACAGCTTTGTTCTACTGGGTATGAGAGCAACCAGAAGGAATGCTGTGACGTTAGTGGCTTTCCAAAGTTGCTCCTTGGCTTGGCAAAAAAACACTTCAGCATTTAATCATAAAAAGTAAGATTACACTTTTCTTTCAGGTAGCATAAAATATACCAAGTCAAAATTATTTTTTTCTATATATAGAAAATAGTTTATAAAATTACAGCATCACTTGCATGTTTTCTGAAGTATGTACAGTAGGTAAAGTTAAGGCAGCTTGATAGACCTGAGTATAGCACTGTCATATCAACAGCACTCTGTCATTTTTGCAGTCCCAGTGGCTTGTGTACCAAAAATGAGTGCACTGTACTCACTTTTGTTTTTTGCTGCATATGTTCTTTCCTCACAGCCTCTGCACTTTATCAGAGTCTCTTTGCTTGACCATCCATTGTGTCCTTTCACATAAGACTTGTAGCATCAGTCTCATTTTCTTCAAAGTTTGGTACAGAACAGGATTGGCTTTTGGATAAGTAGCATAGTTATTGCTGTGAACAGTGATGTGAAAATATTGCTGGCAGTGACTTTTCTCACATAGCAAATGAAAGGCTCACGGGTCATTTCATCAGTCAATAGTATCTAGTATATATATATATATATAATTCTTACTTACACCAGCAGCTATCTAAAATTTGCTTTTAGTTTGGTCCCGTGAGTTTGAGTTGCGCTAAGTGAAGTAGCATCAACATTTCATCAGGAATAACTGTTCATCAGCAGGTATGTCAGCAGGTTACGGTATAATGCATGATGTAGCTCTGCATAAAGTATGCAAAGTTTCTGATATAGTATAGTACAGTGCATCCTTAAAGTATTCACAGTTCTCAATTTTTCCACATTTTGTTATGTTACAGCCTTATTCCAAAATGGATTAAATTCATTTTTTTCCTCAGAATTCTACACACAACACTCCATAATGACAACGTGAAAAAAGTTTATTTGAAGTTTTTGCAAATTTATTAAAAATAAAAAAACTGAGAAATCACATGTACATAAGTATTCACAGCCTTTGCCATGAAGCTCAAAATTGAGCTCAGGCGCATCCTGTTTCCCCTGATCATCCTTGAGATGTTTCTGCAGCTTAATTGGAGTCCACCTGTGGTAAATTCAGTTGATTGGACATGATTTGGAAAGGCACACACCTGTCTATATAAGGTCCCACAGTTGACAGTTCATGTCAGAGCACAAACCAAGCATGAAGTCAAAGGAATTGTCTGTAGACCTCCGAGACAGGATTGTCTTGAGGCACAAATCTGGGGAAGGTTACAGAAAAATTTCTGCTGCTTTGAAGGTCCCATTGGGCACAGTGGCTTCCATCATCCGTAATTGGGGGAGAAAGGCCTCAGTCAGGGAGATGACCACTCTGTCAGAGCTCCAGAGGTCCTCTGTGAAGAGAGGAGAATCTTCCAGAAGGACAACCATCTCTGCAGCAATCCACCAATCAGGCCTGTATGGTAGAGTGGCCAGACGGAAGCCACTCCTTAGTAAAAGGCACATGGCAGCCCACCTGGAGTTTGGCAAAAGGCACCTGAACGACTCTCAGACCATGAGAAACAAAATTCTCTGGTCTGATGAGACAAAGATTGAACTCTTTGATGTGAATGCCATACATCACGTTTGGAGAAAACCAGGCACTGCTCATCACCAGGCCAATACCATCCCTACAGTAAAGCATGGTGATGGCAGCATCGTGCTGTGGGGATGTTTTCAGTGGCAGGAACTGGGAGACTAGTCAGGATAAAGGGAAAGATGACTGCAGCAATGTACAAAGACATCCTGGATGAAAACCTGCTCCAGAGCGCTCTTGACCTCAGACTGGGGCGACGGTTCATCTTTCAGCAGGACAACGACCCTAAGCACACAGCCAAGATATCAAAGAAGTGGCTTCAGGACAACTCTGTGAATGTCCTTGAGTGGCCCAGCCAGAGCCCAGACTTGAATCCAAATGAACATCTCTGGAGAGATCTTAAAATGGCTGTGCACCGATGCTTCCCATCCAACCTGATGGAGCTTGAGAGGTGCTGCAAAGAGGAATGGGCGAAACTGGCCAAGGATAGGTGTGCCAAGCTTGTGGCATCATATTCAAAAAGACTTGAGGCTGTAATTGCTGCCAAAGGTGCATCGACAAAGTATTGAGCAAAGGCTGTAAATACTTATGTACATGTGATTTCTCAGTTTTTTTTAATAAATTTGCAAAAACCTCAAGTAAACTTTTTTCACGTTGTCATTATGGGGTGTTGTGTGCGCTGTGAATACTTTCTGGATGCACTGTATGTACTGTCAGCAGCAGTTTTTTGTGGGGTAAGAAGAAAGTGCAAGACCAAGCCAAGTGAATGCAGCTTGCTGACAATGTTTTCACAGACACGCCAGACCTGACAATGTATACAAATACAAGAATAAATATTTTCTTTGTGTGTGCACATTTTCTGTCATACCATGTATGTGATTCAGTATGTGTGATTATGTGCATGTATTTCAATACATACTCCCAACATTCCAATAAAATTGTGCTCACATCATATTTTTTTTTGCTTATAATGTGCTTCAATTAAGGTCAGGCACGAGATTGCATCACTTCTTCCATTTTCACTTAGCCCACCATTTATCATATTTGTATTAATTGTTGGCTTTTCCGTTTTGGTGAAAACTTTGTGAGTTAAGCCAATATCCACTGCCGCATTTTTACTTGCAATCTGATTGATCCTTCCACT
The DNA here is from genome assembly GCF_016835505.1 of Polypterus senegalus. Lineage (NCBI taxonomy): Eukaryota > Metazoa > Chordata > Cladistia > Polypteriformes > Polypteridae > Polypterus > Polypterus senegalus. The sequence continues at coordinate 113,863,091 of NC_053159.1, forward strand.
ATGTGCCTCTTTGCAAGTTCACACTTCCCCACGTCAAATTCATGCTAGCTGTGTACTTCATATTCCAGTGTGAGAAAAGCAGCTCAAGTGAGTTTATAGTCATTTTTACCTAACTGAAATAACTGAAGTGCAGATGGTTTTCTAACTTTTGTAAACATTTTTTTCTTTATCCCACATAGTCCAACAACGATAAATGTAACTTTTTTGTGAATTATCTGGGAAACAGTATTGAGTAATGTCAATCTCAGTGGAAGGAAAGGATTTGTCAAGGTAAAAAGGGTATACAAATTCAGTTAGGTGCAAACTAGAGAGACACAGTGATCTACACCTGGATACAGTAGTTTTGCTTGTGGTGGTTAAAGGGGTTTTCAAGTAAAAATAAAAATAAATATTAAGAAAAATATCAATCATGTTTTCTGAGTAGAATTTCATGGGAATTTGAAGTGCATCAATTTATGAAAAGTCAAGGAAGGACAGAAATGTGATATGCACACTGAAGAAATTCAAGATTTAAAAATACAATGCCAATTGGCATTAGCTATGACATTTCTAGCATTAAGATATGTTAATTTTATTTTGTCCGTCAAGTTTTTTTATTTGCATTTTGTCACTATAGATATTTTTATGAAGTGCAGAGGCCCCTGCCTGATTTAAAGGTCTCAAGAGTGTTTTGATAAATTGGATGTGCCTTTACTTACTAGTGCAATGACATTAAAGGATAATTCTTATTTTACATTTTACTGAAACATTAATGAAATAACTTTCAGCTTGTGTTTACCGGACTATAAATTCCTTATTCTCCCAAACTTGTAGCATCTTGTAAAATCCATACTAAGAATCAAAGTGTTGGGTGCTAATTGACAAGAACAACACATGAATGTAACTAAGCTATTGCAATCGTGAAAATAATTTGATTAGTTAATAAAAATGACCAGTTTATTATGCGAGATTACATGCTGTAACAGCACATAAGCAGTCAATGCTGCATGTCAGCATAATTAACAAAAAGCACCCTCAGCCTGTTTCATATAGGTCATTTCATAAGCAAAGCCCCCACATGCCCCATCCTCCCTGCAGATAGGTGCAGATAAGCAACAAAAAAATTACTTAATAAGGGGAAAATGTTTTTTAAGCTCCTTTGCTTAATTTTAAATCAACTGGAATTTATTCATAAGAAGCATAAAACAATAAAATATATAAATAAAATTGATATGCAATTAAGAATTAGGGTATCAAACAATCAATGTTCCTTCCTTCTTCTACGCAGAGGCTCTAGGTATCAATAAGTTAGCGATATCAGAAAGTCAAGTGCACTGCAGCGGTCTGTTTATTTTTATTTTTTGTTCTGACTGACTGCCAAAATGGAAGATTAAAGCTTTTCAAACTAAAGGTAAATAAGGAGGACTTTTACAAGAAAAGGAGATTTTTGTGGAGAAGGATAGGCACATGGACTTCATTTACAAATAAAGGTAAGAGCATAAACGTTTTTCAGTTTTATTAAAAAATGGGATCAGACTAAGAAGAAAAAATCCAATATTTTGAAAACTAAATTTTGACCTTAAATAAAATATTCTTTTGTTTTTCTTGTTATCCTTTTGTTGAACAGTCTATATTAAAATTGATTAAAGGTTTTAAAAACAACTAAAATTTCAAGATCAAAATTGAAATCCATTTTTTGTACACCAATCTGTACTTTCATTTGTTTTGAATGAGTATGAATTGTGAATTTGCAATGGCAAATGTAGAATACCTGAAATGTGAACAGCAAATGCACTCTCTCTGATTTCTCTCGCTGCTATAAATGTAACGTTCTTTCTTAGCCATATACGTATGTGCCTTACCTATCTGTATGTAAAGAACGCTGATAAGATATGAAACATAACCAGTAGTCAATGTGCATGCTGCCAGTTGAACAGTGAATAAGCTACTCTTTTGAGTACATATATTTGTAACTCTGACTCTGAAGGAGTCCGTGCCTCACCAGACATGAACCTCCCCACAAGTCATTGCTTCAGTACTGGCAGCAGATATCGTCAACATACAGTCTGCTGGGGCCAGTGGCCGAAGACCTTGTCAGTGCACCTGTATTACAGGCGCTCGTCAAGCGAATATTTTCCCTCTGTGCAATGGATGTCATTGAAGCACGAACAAATGTCTCAAAATGCATGCTTGTTTAAAGCTTAACAGCAACATGCTTGAACTGGTCTCTTGGGTTGAAACATTTGATCTTGCTGAATATACTTATTAGGCCACTTAACCTGTTTGATCATTGATAGTCAAGCTGTGTTTTAACGGCATTATGAACTGTAAATGTATTTTGTTGATTGAAACATAACTTGCATTGAAATATGTGTAGGCCAGCATTTGTGGTCTTGCAACAGAAAAAAAAAACTAAAATTGTACTAGTATTATGTAAAAAAAAAAGCCAGAACTGAATAAAATAAAAGCTAAAATTTTAAACACAGAACTAAATTAAAATAAAAATTGTTAACTCCACTGAAAATTAGAACGAAATAAAAATAAAAATTAGTCAGCCATTGTCCAACCCGCTATATCCTAACACAAGGTCACGAGGGTCTGCTGGAGCCAATCCCAGCCAGCCAGCACAGGGCGCAAGGCAGGAACAAATTCCGGGCAGAGCACCAGCCCACTTCTGGGCACACACACACACTAGGGACAATTTAGGATCACCAGTGAACCTAAACTGCACCCAGAGGAAACCCACACAGACACGGGGAGAACATACAAACTCCACGCAGGGAGGACCCAGGAAGCGAACCCAGATCTCCTTACTGCGAGGCAGCATAGCTACCACTGTGCCACCTTGCCGCCCAAAATAAAAATAAGTTTTATAAAATACTAGGGGGCTCCACCTCCTGCTTGCTTCTCTTTCCCACCACCGTGTTTGGTTTATCAGATATACAATTTAAAGATTGTTATTTTCATGGGAATTGTTACATATGCATTATTTTTACTTTTACTTTAAAAACTTTTGTAAAAACAATACTTGTCCTTTATTTCCAGCCCCAGGCGTGGTTACATCTCTTTCTCGCAGGACATATAATGCTGCTCGTGTTGGGAAGGAGGGCGGCTAAACGCATGCTAAGGAGATGCCGTCGGATCATCTGCTGTCTTTCTGCTGCTGGCGAGCTTCCTATTCTGCTTGTTGTTTTAAGAGCTGGGAGCACATGATGCGTGTCTGCCAAAAGCAATTCAACAACTGCTATGTTAGATGTCCATTGACTTGTTTTAAATGATGGCTCATTGCCTTGTCTCATGCGACGTTGTGAAAACAATACTTGTCCTTTATTTCTGGCCCCGTGCGTGGCTAAATCTCTTTCTCGCAGGACGTATAACGCTGCTCCTGTGGGGAGGGGTTAGCTGCTGTTGGGCTGCCCATCGATCATTTTAAAGCCTGTATAGCTGCTGTGTTTTTTGCCACTTCGTGTCTTTGCTGCTTGCGTTGTGAAGAGGGGGGTTAGGGTGGCTGAAAGCATACAAGGAGAAGTGAGCTGCATGTTTTGCTTGTCGCTTGTCATTGTTTTAAGAGCTGGGAGCAAGTTAAAGTGTCTCTCACAGGCCTTCAAATTGTCTTCTGAGAAGATCATGTCCCTACTCTGCCTACCCAAGATTTTTTTTTATAATAGAGAGAAAATAAAAACTAAAACTGCATTTAATATCAGAACTGAAATATTACTGGTAGTAAGCACACAGTCTGCGCTGGCTTCAACAAGGATAAAAGAGAAAATGGTTGGAGTAATCAGTGGCTAAAGAGGGCAATGCTGGAAGGCAGCACATTCACACCATTTTTACAAATATTGTGTCTATATGTGATGCAGTATGTGTTCCAGTATTGCATATAAAAAATGTTATTTGGGTTCACGTCTGCCGCCATCACATGTTTTGAACTGTATATACTCGCAGTGGTTTGGTGGCATACTCATGTAACACAATTTCAGGGCACACTGATATATAGCTTTGTGCAGAGCATCATTTTTTACAAGCCATGGCAGAATATATTGATAAAATGAAAATGGAGAGACAAAGGAAATAAAATATGCAGTCAATAAGCCATTAGTAATGCACTTGTCAAATTCCACCAATGAGCAGACAAACAAAAAAGAAACAGAAAAGTATCTTACCTCAAAAAAAAGAGCACCAGGAATCTGCATTCAAAAATTTTACTTTGTTTCCTATTATAGTTACTAGCATGCCTCAGAAACATGACAGAGTGTTTTCTTAAATTAAAGCTGTTGCTGTTTCAAAACAGATGTATTTGGTAAGTTTTAGGGCTTTTGTTTTCACGTTTTGACTGGCACCCTTTAAAGCCCATTTTAAACTGCAAGAAGAATGACATTTTTTAAATTTAAAAAACAGTCTTCATATTAGAACACTTTCATGTTGTAAATTAATATATAATGACTGTGAAGAAATAACTAACTTAAAAAAGTACCAAATGTATTCTTTAACACCTAACCCCTCCATCAGACTCCATTTGTATTAAACCTGAACATATCCTTGCTATCTTGTCATTGCTTTTGTGATTTGGTGTTGCATTTTTAGCTCATTTCTTGTATTATTTTTGACTTTATTGAAAACTAACTTTTTTGAGTTTGATTACTGTCTTGTGTCAGTCTGATGGTGTCAGAGTAGGCTTTGGAAAACAAGGAAGATTCAATCATGGATGGATTAATGGAAAATAAATGTACAAAAATGAAACACGTAGTCATTGTTTCTAGGCTAGAATGTGATGAGGTTGGGAAATCTTCTACACTCTAATGCCAATATAGAGCTGTGATTTATAGCAGTTTTCAATGAACCTTGAATATTTTTTTTTTTTAAGTTTTATGAAGAGATAGCAAAATACCCAGGCTTTGCAGTGGAGAAGTAGTGTGTTAAAGAAGTTATGAAAAAGAAAAGGAAACATTTTAAAAATAACGTAATATGATTGTCAATGTAATTGTTTTGTGACAGTTATGAGTGTTGCTGTCATATATATATATATATATATATATATATATATACACACACACACATATAAACATATATATACATATCTACATATATACATATATACATATATATACATATAGACATCTACATATATACATATATATACACACATATCAACATATATATACACATACATACATACACATAAATATACATATATATATATACACACAGACACATATATATACATATCTACATATATATACATATCTACACATACATACAATACATATACATATGTATATACTGTATATAGCAAAATCCCCGTGCTTCGCAGCAATGAAGTACTACTTTTAAATTTTTATTAAGAAGAAAAGAAAACCTTTTTAAACTGAGGTAAATATACCAATAACTATCTGTTAAGGATCTCTTTGTATACCACGTTGTCAGTTCAGCACTCCGGTTGTAAGCTGTGCACTGAGATTACTCTTGAGAATGCAACGTATAGTTTTGTCCAGGAGAAAAGCAATCTTGCCTCAAATCAATGGCAACCTTTTGTAGGGTCTGTCCCTGAGACTTATTGTCATCGCAAAGCAGAGCCTTACTGGAAATTGGAGGGATTTAAATTGAAATGTGAGATCAGAGGGTATAACGGTGATGCGAGGAATACATTCAGAGTGTGGCGCTCTGCTGTTTTTTTGTGTAGCTGCCTTCACACAGCTTCTCTGCTGTTTTATAAACGAACACCATATAAGGCCGTCGTTTCTCCTTGCTTCGCGGTTCTGTACTGTTTTATTGTTCGTTTATTATGATTGTTATAGTTATTGTGTAGCTATTTGAGACTCACTTTACTGTTCAGGTACCCATTTCCTTTATTTAATCCGTGGCTTCTCCGCTATTTTTTGTTCGTTTATTACGATTACAGTAATCCCTCGCTATATCGCGCTTCCACTTTTGCGGTTTCACTCTATCGCGGATTTTAAATTTAAGCATATCTAAATATATATCACAGATTTTTCGCTGGTTCGCGGATTTCTGCAGACAGTGGGTCTTTTAATTTATGCTACACGCTTCCTCAGTTTGTTTGCCCTGTTGATTTCATACAAGGGCCGTTATTGGCGGATGGCTTAGAAGCTACCCAATCAGAGCATGTATTACATATTAACTAAAACTCCTCAATGCTATAAGATATGCATCCCGAGCGGAGCTTGATTGTTTGCTTGTCTCTGCCTCTCTCTCACCCTCTCTGACATTCTCTGCGCCTGACGGAGGGGCTGTTTGCACAGAGGCTGTTTGCTTAAAAGATACTGACGCTCCTCTAAAAAAAATGCCTCTTTATTACGGTGCTCGGCATATTTAAAAGCACAAAAGCACACATATTGATTTTTTGATTGTTGCTTTAATCTCGCTCTCTCTCTCTGACGTTCTCTGCGCCTGACGGAGGAGATGTGAACAGAGGGGCTGTTTGCACAGAGGCTGTTTGCTTAGAAGATACTAACGCTCCTCAAACTTAAAAGCACAAGTATTGATTTTTTGATTGTTTGCTTTTCTTTTGCTCTCTCTCTCTCTCCCTCTGAAATTCTCTGCTCCTGAAGAGATCTATTTGCATTCTTTTAATTGTGAGAAAGAACTGTCATCTCTGTCTTGTCATGGAGGACAGTTTAAACTTTTGACTAAAGGGTGTTATTTCATGTCTAGAGGGCTCTAATAATGTTAACAGTGTGGGAGAGTTTATAAGGGCTTAAAATATATAAAAATAACTACACAAACATATGGTTTCTACTTCGCGGATTTTCGTCTTATCGCGGGGGGTTCTGGAATGCAACCCCCGCGATCGAGGAGGGATTACTGTATAGTTATTTATTGATTCCCTTCTTTAGCTGACTGCCTGCTCATATAAGGCGCTCCACTGTTTTTTTGTGAAGCAGCGTTTACACAGCTTCTCCGCTGTTTTATAAACGAACGACATATAAGGCCATCCTTTTTCCTTGCTTCACCAAGGAAGCAGCCTTTTTATTTAATCCACGGATTCTCCACTGTTTTATTGTTCATTTATTACGATTGTTATAGTTCTCTTTGTATAGCACGTTGTCAGTTCAGCACTCCGGTTGTATTATGACCAAGCTGTGCGAGCTCACTCTTGAGAATGCAACGTATAGTTGTCCGGGAGAAAAGCAATCTTGCCTGAAATCAATGGCAACCTTTTGTAGGGTCTGTCCCTGAGACTTATTACTTGTCATCGCGAAGCAGAGCCTTACTGGAAATTGGAGGCATTTGAATTGAAATGGGAGATCAGAGGGTTTAACAGGGATATGAGGAATACATTGAGTGTGGAGAAACTCTAGAGACAGCGTGTGTATTAACTTGTGGATTTTTCTGTGAGTATTTGGTGGCAGCATGATGAAGTTGCTTCCGCAAGACCACGTTAGCTGTGGAGCTCAACTCGGAGCATATTCTGTTCCTACCTTGTCAATTGTGTAATGCATTTTTTGAACAGGTTTGATTCATGGAAGTGATCACTCGTACTGCGTTCAGTCAGTTCACATGAGCTGCTCTCATGTGTGATGTTGCGATGTCCACGGCTTTATTTAATGTTAGCTAAGACCCGGCACTTAAAAGTTTCTCGCTACAGCAATTTTAATTCCGTTACAAAGTGATCCAAAGTCTCGTTTATACCTCATGTCTTCTCATTGAACTTGTATCTCGCGAATATGGTATTCGTCGTAGGCATGACAAACGGCAGCGGGAGCGTGTTTATAAACTTAATTTAAACTTACGGTTTACACCGTGCTTTGTTTCCGCAGTAGCTGCACTTATGAATGTGCTTGTATGCGTTTTTTCTTCAGCGCTCTTTGGAGCTCTTCCTTGTTTTCTACGTACTGCGTTTACAGTCAGTTCATGTGATTACGTGGGAGGCGTGATGATGCGACACGCAACTCCGCCTCCCATGGCCATCGAGCTGCAGTCTATTACAGTATATGGATAAAAATAGGCTCCAGTTATGACCATTACGCGTAGAATTTCGAAATGAAACCTGCCCAACATATCAAGTAAACTGTAAGGAATGAGCCTGCCAAATTTCAGCCTTCTACCCACACAGGAAGTTGGAGTATTAGTGATGAGTGAGTCAGTCAGTCAGTCAGTCAGTGAGTAAGTCAGTGTGGGCTTTGCCTTTTATTAGTATAGATTAATAAATGAGTAAATTGCAAGTGCCTGAATAGTTGATTAGAAATATGCCACTTACTGTATTTATGTATTACATCCCATAATGATTACATATGAATAGATAATTTTACTGCATAGTAGTAAGCAATGCTCACAGGGAAATGTAACTGACGATTTTTACTCCTGATGGAAAATTTTAACTTGTATCAACCCAATCCTTAGAGAGAACATTGCATATGGTATATATCTGAATACAAAGTGTACAGCATATGGAAGAATTTTTAGTAGTTTATGCATTACCAGAAAAAATATTTCCTTGAAACAGATTCAAATTTTCAAGAACCGCAAAGATTATGGCTGGGACAGCTCACTGCATTCTGGCTTCAGGCTAGATTGACGCTGACTGGTAATTTTACTTACTTTCCCAAAATGCTGTAACGGGTATTGCTGAGCCCTGTCAAAATACTTACAGCTTTGGACTTTTAAAAAAGTAACCAAGGAGCCACTAACTTCTAACCAGAATTGTAGGAGCCAAGATGAATTGCTTTTAGTCTGTTGTATTTCAACCCCTTCTGGACTCACATATTTTCTTTGATGCGCTTGTCACAACTTCAGAAATAAACTTATTTTTATGGTAATGAAATGTGAGGAAAGGCAAGCTGTAGAACTGAAACACAGCACCTTCTGGAGGAATGTATATTTTCACTGAATTAAATTCAGCTGTTTGTACGCAGTTTGTGTGAGGAACTTTCAGATTTGGGTACGACTGCTGATCCTAATGTGATGTGGGAGACCTTCCGTGACAAGACCCTGAAGGTTGCTGAGGGTTTTGTTTTCTGTTACCGGTGTTCCCAGAAGGAGGTATTTCATCTCGCAAGGCACTCTGGATATCATCGAGAGGAGTCGCAGCGCACGGCTCAGTGGCAACTCTTTTCTGTACCGGGAACTGAGAAGGACGGCTGCGAGGGCTCTGAGGGCAGATAAAGAGGCATTTATTAGAGGAATCTGTGGTTTAGTGACCCTCGTCCTGCTTGCATTAAAAGCAAAATCAAAGCATTACACGCATCTGAATCTGTTCCTTGGAGAGTCGCAGTCAGGGCAGCTGATGGAGCAGTCCTTACGGACGACACTGCAGTTGTGACCTGCTGGGCTGACTACTTTGAGCAGTTGTTTAAAGATGATCCTCCAGCTAGGACGTTGGATATCTCTGGGTCCACGGTTCTTGAGGATGATCCTCCAATTACCTGTGAACCACTCAGTCTCACTGAAATTGCACAATTGGTGAACCAGCTGAGGGGGGAAAAGGCTGCAGGGATCTGTGGTGTCCTTCTGGCATTGCAAGCAATCTTTGCTTCCATTTTGGAGACTGGCATCATCCCAACTGACTGGAAAATGGGACTTTTCATCCCTATCTGGAAAGGGTAGGGTGATCGCCTGGATTGCAGCAACTACAGGGGGATAACACTGCTCTCAGTGCTTTTAAGGTCCTTGGTAGGGTCATCCTCAATAGGACCCGTGATCACTTGCTCACCTACCAGTGACCGGAACAGTCTGGTTTTACACCTAAGAAGTCTATAATCAACTGCATCCTGGCACTGAGGGTTCTCATGGAGTGCAAATGCGAATATCGGCAGAGTTTCTTTGCAGCCTTTGTTAATTTTTGCAAAGCGTTCGACTCAGTTGATTGAACTGCCTTGTGGCAACCTCCTCAAGGTTGCTGGATATCACAGCCAGCCTGTACACTGGTACTGTGAGTGCTGTGCAGAGTGGAGGCAGGACCTCTGCGTTTTTCCCAGTTGATTCTGGGATTCATTAGGGGTGTGTTTTTGCTGCTACTCTGTTCAATACTTGTATGGACTGGGTGTTGGGCAAGGTCGTGGGGTCCAGCGGCTGTGGGGCATCTGTTGGTGAAGAAAGATTGGCGGATTTTGACTTTGCTGACGATGCTGTGATTTTCGTGGAGTCAATGGAGGCTCTGATCGGGGTGCCTGAGAGACTGAGTGAGGAGTCTGAGTGTCTGGGCTTGTGAGTGTCCTGGATAAAAACCAAGATTCGGGTCTTTATTGACCTCTTGGACACCGCCATCAGCAGTGTGTCTGTTTGCGGAGAGAGTGTTGACCTTGTTGAGAGGTTTACTTACCTTGGCAGTGACATTCATGCCTCTGGTGACTCTTCCTATGAAGTCAGTAGACGGATTGGGAGAGCTTGGGGGGGCCATGGTGTCACTGGAAAGGGGTGTGTGGCACTCCTGATATCTATGCAAAAGGACGAAGGTCCAAGTCTTTAGAGTCCTGGTGCTTCCTGTCTTGCTATATGGTTGCAAGACATGGATGCTATCCAGTGACCTGAGACAAAGACTGGACTCCTTTGGTACTGCGTCTCTCTGGAAAATCTTTGGGTACCATTGGTTTGACTTTGTGTCGAATGAGCGGTTGCTCATGGAGTCCCAAATGAGGCACATTACCTGCATTGTGAGGGAGCGTCAGTGGCATTATGGCATTATGGCCATGTGATGCATTTCGCTGAGGGTGATCCGGCTCGTAAGATCCTCATTGTTGGGGACCCGAGTGGCTGGACCAGGCCAAGGGGTCTCCGACGTAACACCTGGCTGCGGCAGATAGAGGGTCATTTCCAGAGGGTGGGACTGGACCACATGTCTGCCTGGGGGGTGTCAAATCGGAATCCCAAGTTGTTTCGTCGTGTAGTGGGTGCGGCAACGCACTGTACCAGTGCATGCTTCCCAACTTGACTTGACTTGCTTTTATTCTTCACAAAAGCATATATCTTCTGTAATGATACATGCATAGATCAGTTTGAATATGCTACTGTATACCAGTAAAAATAAACCAGAATTTCCACTTGCGTTATTCATATTGGTTCTTTATATAGAAAACAGTCATAAAATGAATGGTTTAGAAATTCCATTGTAATCAGATTAAAAGAGTATGCCGTCAAATAACATCAGATATTTCAGTGAATGTCTCCTTTGTGGGAGACACAACATAGACTGATCTTTGTAGTGGAAAGCAACTGTAACACATACCAATGCCATAACCTTTGTCCTACTGTGCATGCTGAACCACAGAAAACAACAAATGTTATCACTGCAGACCGTATTCAGGTTTTTTTTGTTCTGCTATAAATATTTTGAATTGCAATGTTCTATAGAAAAAGAAGGCTTCTCAGTAAGACGTTTACCACTTTCATATGAAAACTAACATGCCAAAAACAAGATCTGTAGATTGTATGTAAAAAGTTAATATTGATTTTAACATTGTTCTCTCTCTTCAAACTGATATGACAGTTCCAACTGCTAATTCACTGTAAAAGAGTCCATCCTTTTAATGTTTTTTGATGAAGTAATGTTAAAAGTCCCATTTGACATGTATATTTATAGGGTCATTGGTGTAACGTCTTACTGGCATGATGGACATTACTTTGATTCTGTAAATATTCAGTAATACCCAGATTTGCTTCAATTTACATTATAGATTCATTTGGCTTGGCAGAAGTCATTTCAGGTTTCGAAATGTAGAGGAGGAACAAAAGATGGGATAAACTCTGTATAGATCTGTTACTTATTAGGTGTTCTGTAGCAAACATGCAGTGCTTGTCCTAGTTCGTTCAAGTTAGCTTTGTCACTCATGCCATTACTTAGAGCCTAAATTTGTACAGCCATATGTATAGCCATATGACTGCTAGATAAACTCATTTTTCAGCAGTGTTTGAGCAGTGTCCTTTACCACTCTAATTATTATCTTTTAATTGTTAGTGAGTTTTCACATGCAATGGTTAGGTGTCCTTTATTTAATTTGTATGTAAATGGCAAGTGCTTACATATACAGTGTGTCAATGTGCAAAGCTGAGAACCAAACAATAAATCTGTCATAGCCACTGGCGTTATTAAGGTTCAACAGTATTTATATTAAAAAGTACTTCATGTTTAATATTCCAGATGAAAATGTTGTTATATTTTTAGGAAGTGTAAAAATATCTGCTTTTGAAGTCACTGGGTTATTTGTGTCCTTTCTGAACGTATAGCTGGAGTACTAGTTTACTGCCTCATATTCAGATTCACATTCTTCTATCTTTTTAACTTAATTGTCATCTCTTTTGAGTTTTTATACCACAAGATATTTTACCAACTCCACAAAATATTGTATGAGCAGTCCCATCAGCCTGGATGTAGTAAATGATGTTTAGTGCTACTTATGATGCTGACTTGCTCACTATAGCACCTTGTGTCATTGCATCATTTTCCTTTCTCTTCTCGGCAGTTCCATGAAACCTATTTTTGTTATTGTATGAACTTCTGGGTCCTGCATACACATATTCTCATTTTGTTGAGTAACTGCCTTATACATGATACTGTATATTATTTTTGTGCCTTGTGATTATGTCTGCATATTACTCATAAATGCAAGAACCCTTTCAAAACACACTTTTTATCCTTATTGCTGATGGAAACAGGGGAAATTATGATTTTTCCAGGCAGTAGTTTTATGTTTATGTAGAGGAAGTCTGAATTGAGTGGCCACTTTATTTGGTATGTCTGCACATCCCATGTACTTTTAAGTGCCTGATCAAACAGTGGTGGTGGCAAATCTACACACAGTGATATTTGTAGCAGGCAGGCCGATACCTACCTGCTATATTTTTGTGTCTGTATAGTTCATAGCAGGTAAGAGTATGGTAAGGTGAGGTCTGCAGCTTTTTAAATAAGTAATCGCCACACTCGCGGCTTAAGGAGGGGGGCGTGGTAGTGTGGCTGAAGCGGTTCCGGGACGTGATGCAGTGCAGCCGTTTCCTCTCATAAGTGCATGGGTGAGGAATCGTCCATGTCTGTAATTGATGCCAGAAGCTGCTAATCACCACACCTGTGCCACATCCCCACATATAAAATGAGAAGTGCAAATGCGAGAGAGGAGAGAAAAAGGGAAATGAAAAGGAACGAGAAAAGGAACTGAGGTTAAAAAGTGGCTGAAGAGCAGTCTCGGTGAGGACGATCCGGCAACCTAGAGAGGAAAGACAACACGAACAGGGTCACCGCGAAGGAGCGTAGGTTGTGGCACTCTAGGAGCTGGTTTGTCCCACTGATTATTGGGGTGGAGTGGGGCGAGCATGGCGGATGACCTCCCCAGGGATCTGAGGTACGACTGCAGGTGCGTAAAGGATGACTGGAGGAGAGGCGACCTCGGATGGTCTGGCTGCGCTGTAAGGAGGCAGCCAAGACGGGGGTTGGGGGATGAAGTTCATGGCTGCTGAGTTTCCACCTGCTGCGTGAGTTATGGGTGAGCCGGGGAGATGAAGGAGGTGGGCTGAGATCTAATTAGCCAGTGACTGCATTTTAAACCTCTTCTTTTAATTGATTTATTTATTGTGTTTTTATCCCTCACTTTTCACTTGTTTTTATGGATTATTTATTTATGGATTTTTTTGAGCACTGCACCGTGGACACTGTGTTTGGTTTTGTTTTGATTCTTTTTAATAAAAGCACGGAACACTTTTTACACCATCCCTTTGCTCCTTGTGTGATTTGTCCCCATCTGTCAGCTCATTCAGTCATAACTATTGACGGTGTTGGGTTCGAGAGGCTGCTAAATGTAAAGAGGGAGCTTGGAATAGACCAGCATCGTCACAGAGTATGAACAAAGGTTTAAGTGGCTTTGAATGCAGTATAGAGTTAAGCAGCAGACATGGAAGCATGAGTATATCAGGACAAGAAACTCTGCAGGTCCTTCACGCAAACAACATAAAGTTGGCTACAAAAAGACTTGATGAAAGGGTCTGTCTCAGATTAACATGTTGGCATAGTAAAGTGCTCAGTTAATTTTATTGTAAGGCAGAGTGTGGCAGCTGGCAACCCAGAGAAATTTAAAATCTAGTAGGCCGAAATCCAGTGGCATAAAGAAGACAAATCGTGGAAGACAGAGAAATTGGAAAATATCAAGTTGTTTAATGAATCCTTTCTCTTATTAATTCATGCTGAGATGTGGACCAGAATATGCCAAGCATATGATGGGCATAGATTCATAGGTGGTAAAAGTATAGTCAGGAGGTAACAGTATAACACAGTGTGGGAGATGTTTTCCTGCCATTGATTTTACTTCAAGAATAACAACATTTGCATGTCACAGAAAAGTTTAACTTTGATGCCACCCAGTTAAATCTCTTCATAGCAACATATATGATCAGTAAACTAAGATTGTTTATTACAAAGAAAATGTTTGATATATCACAATGGTAAGAAGAAACCTGAAATGTTGTCAAAAATATTACAGTCAAATCATCCTAATGCAGTATAACTTCCATTCAATAAATGTTTTCTATTTGGGTATCTTTAGGAAGAGGCAAAATAATGCTTCTGAAGTGGATATTCACTTTGGGCTAATTGAAATACAGGAAATTAACAGGAGATACATAAAAGGTGGCCCCTCTGTATCTGTAAGCATTCCACTATTGAATCAGTCAAATAAAAAAAACATTAAAAAACCTTAACGTAAGTGCACAAGGTCACAAAACATTATGGAAAGAATGGCTGCTGCAGTTACCTGATAAATATGGTGTAATCACAGTTTACTGTAGCTCCAGAACACATTTAGAAGAATTCTGATTTAAAAAAATGGATCAGTTTGGGCAGGCAACCCAAGATGAAAAAATGCATAGTGCTCGTGTTTCATTTTATGTTGTTCCAGAAGTTTTTACTGTCAAGTAAAAACAAGCTGAATGATAAATTGAAAATGTGGGCTAAATAATTATTTTTTACCACTTCAAATGAGAAACTATTTCATTCAGTAATGTTTTTTTCTGATGTAATACTGTATATCAGTAGATCTCATTAATTATAAGATTGGTAGGGTAGGGAATTAAAAAATCCCTCATAAAATTATTTGTAGTTACTACACAGTTGTAACTAAATATAACGTCAAGGTGCAGACAAGCGACAAATAAAGTTATGCAGTAAAAATGCATTATTGTCTTCATGGATGGGTTAAATTATGAATATATTTTAATATGTGTAACCAAAGGTATATATGACCCCTACTTTTCACAGGTAAAGAGGCCACATTGCAGTCTTTGCAGGTGTATCTATTAAGAAGTCAGCTCAGTCTCTTACTGTGTGTGCTTTTGAAACCTGTCTAACAAAATAGTTTTTTTTTTTGTTTGTTGTTTTTGTCTTAACTATTAGTAAAATAATTATGAAAATGGATTATTAATTAGTTCATGTCAAATGTTTATTTTTGAGTGTCTTTTTTCATTTATGAATGTGTGTGTGTGTGTGCATGCGCAAGCAAGAGAGGCAGAGACATGGAATGGGGAGATCAATGCCACGTGAATGTCACTGAGAGAATAAAACTGAATAATAAAAAAACAACCACTGACTTTTACAAGTAGCCAAAATTTACACCAGGTGTTACAGACTCAAATCAAATGTATGTTTTTATTTTATTATAGTAATAATAATAATAATAATAGCAGCTCACTACTCAAAACGCGGAGCGCCCAGTCTCGAACCCAGAACCTTTGGGTTATAAGGCAGCGGCTGTTATCTCTGCATCATTCAAGAACATGTATAAACTCCTAGTCTATTGACTTTTGAGCTTGTGTCTTCACACATTATACAGTTCACAACATTATTAGTATAACATGGAAAATGTTTCTGCTACAGGTACCTGTTCAGCATTTCTTGCCTCGCATTTCCTTTCATCCTACACTTACCCAGATCTTTGTAGACACGGAATACACATTAAATGCATGTATTCCAAATAGTGATACACTGTATTATTTACACCAGGAACCTCACACATAGATAAGAAACCTTGGCTTGAGCTCGGAGAACTTTTTGCCCGAGTTGAGCTCCGACAAGGCAGGGGATGGGACAGAAGGCTGCTTGTGTTGATCGACACATTTACAAAACAAAAGACACTGATGGAGAGGTCTGAAGGGATTTAAGGTGGGCTTGGATAACGAGTTTTTTAGTAGGCTTCAGGGATTCTAGTGTTGAATGTACTGTATGTAAACAAGCAAAAAACTCCTCATTGCTTTCATTGTGTTTACATTCTTTTTTTTAACTCTTATTTTGTTTTCTAGTTGCAACAGATTCAAAAGTGAAGAATATTGTTGCCTATTGTCTTTGTAACTATTGATTTTTGTCAAATTTCAATGACATAGCTAATAAGTAACACATTTCTCTACTGTCATGTTCACTTCTTGGTTATGGAAGAAGGTTCTGTGCAGTGCTGTGTCCATACCATAGGAGCCTTCTAACTCTTCATCTGCTGTAAATTTGGGTTGCCCATATTGTGTATTTTGTGTAGTCAATGATATCGATCACAGTTACTTTTTCTGTTGGTCCTCTTCTGTTACTCGCACAGAGGGTTGTTACCTCCTGTCAGAGAGTGTCAATGGAACAGACAAAGAGGGCACTGTTTTCTTAAACATTGTAGTACTAGGGTGTTGTACTGTGTTAGCCATTATGAATGTAGTGAAATATCAAGCAAAATGACACCTTTTATTGGCTAACTAAAAAGATTACAATATGCAAGCTTTCAAGGCAACTCGGGCCCCTCCTTCAGGCAAGAAATATTTACATTTTACTTAAACATTGTGAATTGATTTTTTTGCACAACATTTATATACAACAGCATTCATTTTGATTACTTTGTTTAAATGTATTGATTTTAATCATCTCTATACTTACACTGTGATCACAAGCAGAAATATAGACATACTACTAGAAAGCTGAGGAACAGCATGGTTGTACAGCACTTAGGCCTCACAGCTCCAGGTGACTAGGCTTCAGTCCAAGCCTGGTAGCTCTCTGTGCACAATTTGCTAGTTTTTTGTTTGTCTGTTTGGGCTTATCCCAGATACTCAGATTTTTCACCCATGTTCAAAACACATGCATGTTAAATTATTTTTCAAATATATATTGACTCTATGTGTACACACTGTTCAGTGGACTGGTGCACTATTCAGTATTTTTGAAATAGGGTGGGTGTATCTGGGAACTAACTAAAAAGTGGATTAAGCAGTTTAATAAATGGCTGAATGGTGGGAAACTAAACTGAAACTCCACTTTTATACAAGTAGAAGTTTTAAAGTAAAATATCTTTTGTGTTTTTGATATACAGCAGAACCAACATTATTTGAGATAATGGGGACTGATACTACCTCAGATAGCTAAAGACTTGCATAAAACTGATGGCCACTGTGGAGGTCTCCATTTAGCTCACACCAAAGCACTCACCTTTAAGCCAGAGAGCGTGGTTTCACAGCTAACCCCAACACATATCTTTCAAACTAAGATGCTTTGAGGTGCGAGTCTACAACCATATAATTGGAGACAAGGGTGGAATTTGCACCGTGGACGGTTGTAGTGTAATGGCAGTGCTGCACAGGGAAAGTGAGGCAGACAGAGAGAGAAATCATCACCTGATGTGGTCAGAGATGGACTCTGCATGGCTAACGGATGAAGCTCTCCATTTGGCTTGCACTTTGTTCCAGAGAATGCAGGTTTGCAGTTCCCACCAGCAGTTGACCACAGTGCATTTGAAATATATAAATGCAAAGAGTGTACAAAATACTAGAGCATGTGTACACAGTCAGTGCTGATGACAATAGACGAGGGGTCCAGTTGCTGAGGGGTGAGTGAATCATGTCCACATTCCCACAGTCACCCTCTCCTCAAATGCTTGCTTGGTACAATTGAGGTTAAAAGTATAGTATATACATGCTTGGTACAGTATTCACAGTAAAGCTTTTATGATTTAAAACAAAAATAGTATATTACACTTACAAGTTTACCTCAGATAACACAGAACTGCTGTAAATTGGTGCTTGGATAATCGGGGTTGTACTGTATATGTCTACTGACCTGTAAGATCACAAGCAACACAAGGAGTGACAGACAACTCCATTTTTGGCCAAATATGTACATGAAATTGGTCCAGAGCATTCAATGAGAGTGTTGCTGTATTATTAATCAGAATCTTTTTTTAACATCTTAAATACAAACCTCTTTTTTTTAATCTTTTTTTTTTTTTTGTGTTTACACATCGCATGAGACATGTTAGTTAGGTCTAAATTGGCTGTATGTGGATGGAAGTGTGACTTCGGCCCAGCAAACAACTGACATTCTGTCCTGGGTTGACTTTGGCCTTGTGCCCAGTGCAGCTGTGATAAATTCTGGTTGCCTGTGATTCTGAACTGGATTAAATAGGTTTGAAAATATTATGTTATTTTGTTTAATTTGTTTTTATATACTGTAAGCAATTTCTTCATGTTACATACATTTATTAACATGTTAGTTAATTTATCATGTACAGTGGACCCTTGACTTACGAACTCAATTTGTTCGCGAGGGCTGGTTGTAACTCAAGTTGGTTGTAAGTCAAGACTATTTTTCCCATAAGAAATAATGGAAATACTCATAATGTGCTCCGAACCTCCTACAGCAACACTTACTTAACCATTTCATAGTAAAAAAGGGTTGTATAATGCGCATAATTTACCAAAACACCAATAATTTTTCTAATGTACTAACCAAAAAGTTATAAAAAGTGCCTAGCCTACTAGAAACAACAATTTCATATTGTACTCACCATTTAATTTGACATCTTTGGGCTGCAGGAAAGGAGGAGGAGGAGAATGAAACAGAAGGTGGTTATTGTTTAGAAGGAGCCTCCTTATGCAAATCTTTTCTTTGTAAAATTGTCGAGATGGTGGAATTCGACATGCTGTACATATTAGCGAGATCGGTCACGCACGCCACTCTCATATTTCCACACAATTTCCTTCTTCGTTTCAACTGTGATTGCTGTTTCTCAAGTTAATAATGACAGTAGTCGAGCACTCAGTTCAAAGCTGGCCGTGTTGTGAACTGCTGTAATAATACACTCCAAAGCATGCCGGTGCTGACTCAGCCTGATGACATCATCATGTGCCGCGCCAGCCCGCTAGCTAACATCCCTTAACAATCGCTTTACCTTCGTTACCTTCTCTTCCTTCCTTAGCAATTATGCGTCTTGCTTGCCATGGTCTTAGTGAACTATATATACAGTAATCCCTCCTTGATCGCGGGGGTTGCATTCCAGACCCCCCCGCGATAGGTGAAAATCCGCAAAGTAGAAACCATATGTTTGTATGGTTATTTTTATATATTTTAAGCCCTTATAAAATCTCCCACACTGTTAACATTATTAGAGCCCTCTAGACATGAAATAACACCCTTTAGTCAAAAGTTTAAACTGTGCTTCATGACAAGACAGAGATGACAGTTCTTTCTCACAATTAAAAGAATGCAAACATATCTTCCTCTTCAAAGAATGTGTGTCAGGAGCAGAGAATGTCAGAGAGAGCGCTCACTAAGAAAAGCAAACAATCAAAAAATCAATACATGCTTTTAAGTATGCCGAAGCACCGCGATAAAGTGGCATTTTGTAGAGGAGCGTCCATATCCTCTAGGCAAACAGCCTCTGTGCAAACAACCCCTCTGCTCACACCCCCTCCGTCAGGCACAGAGAATGTCAGAGAGGGTGAGAGAGACAGAGAAAAGCAAACAATCAAGCACCGTGCGGGAAGCATATCATTGAGGAGTTTTAGTTAATATGTAATACATGCTCTGATTGGGTAGCTTCTAAGCCATCCGCCAATAGCGTCCCTTGTATGAAATCAACTGGGCAAACAAACTGAGCACTGAAGCATGTACCATAAATTAAAAGACCCATTGTCCGCAGAAATCCGCGAACCAGCGAAAAATCTGTGTTTTATATTTAGATATGCTTAAATTTAAAATCCGCGATAGAGTGAAGCCGCAAAAGGGATTACTGTATAGATAAATCACTGCACTGACCAAAATTACGTCCACGAACACATGTATCTGGGCTCCGACTGACGCTTACGAACGCTCTCGGCTGTTTGTTTACAGTCGCACAAGCGGATACACGTGACCGCATTCGGGTCGTAATGCAAGATGTTGGTCGTAAATCAAAACAAAAATTTTGGTCATAAATCAAGTTGTTCGCATGTCAGGCCGGTCGTATGTCAAGGGTCAACTGTACAAGGGTGAAGTTGTGGCCATGTGGCTAAGGATCTGTGCTGGTATCTAGAAGATTCCTGGTTCAAATCCTGTGTGGCGGACGGCTGGGGGTGGTACCCAGCCGGGACGCCCAGGAGGACCGGAGGAGGGCTTGCGCCTCCTCTAGACCACGAGGGGGCAACCGCCCTGGTTGTGTTGGGGGCCACGGGTAGAGGGCTTGGACGCCCAACCCTATAGGGGCCCGTGGTCACCGGCAGGGGGCGCCCCAATGCCTTGGAAGTGCTGGGGGGAAGAGAAGCAGGGACACCCAGAGTACTTCCGGAGGTACAGCCGGCACTTCCGCCACACTGGGGCGTGTTGGCGGGAGATTGCCAAGAAGCACCTGGAGCACATCCGGGTGTAGATAAAAGGGGCCGCCTCCCTTCATTCGAGGCTGGAGTCGGGTGAGGAGAGGACGAAGCAGGAGAAGCAAGTGTGGAGACGGCCCAAAGAAAGGCAGAGTGTGTGAGAGGCCTGGACTTTGGGGACTTGTGGGGTTTTATGTGCACTGGACTACTTTGTATATATTGTAAATAAATGTGTGGTGGTGGATTTACAACATGTTTGCCTGTCTATGTCCAGGGCTCGTTCCATACCTGTTACTGCCAGAAGGGATCCTACTCCACTGGGCAAGGTTGGGCAAGGGCCTTAATCTGAAAATTTCTCCAGGGGCACTGGGCAATGGCTGACTTGGCGCTGTGACTCCCAAAGGTCATATAAAAAGACAGTCCCCTTGGGGATTAACAAAAAAATATCAAAATAAAAAAAAAAATATTCGACTGCTTGACCTCAAGTCAAACTTGGAAGTTTCAGCATTATTTGCTTTAGTTATTATACATTGTTAGAAGAAAAAAGAAAAATAAAAAAATCAAGCACTAAGAATAGCAATTATATTGTTTACACCACAGAAGGCAGAATCTTTGAACTCTGTCTTTTATTTAGATTGAAGCAGTTTGCACCAATTAAACTTCTTCAAGATGTTTATGTTTTCTCACTCATAGTTGTTGGTGGTATTTTACTGTGTGAAAATTAAATTAAAAAAAAAGATAAAACAAAGAATTTGGCACTGTTTTCATTTTTGAAGGTTTCTGCTTTAGAAGGGCGAATTGGAAAAAAAACACTAGGTGTTTTGTGCTTGTTTCAAATTGTATTTTTAGAGAATCCATCCATCCATTCATTATCCAACCCGCTATATCCTAACTACAGGGTCATGGAGGTCTGCTGGAGTCAACACAGGGAGGGCGCAAGGCAGGGTGCCAGTCCACTGCAGGGCACACACAAACATACCCACACACCAAGCACCCACTAAGGACAATTTAGAATCGCCAGTGCACCTAACCTGCATGTCTTTGGACTGTGGGAGGAAACCCACACAGACACGGGGAGAACATGCAAACTCCACGCAGGGAGAACCCAGGAAGAGAACCCAGGTCTCCTAACTGTGAGGCAGCAGAGCTGCCACTGCGCCACCGTATTTTTAGAGAATCTTTTAAACAAATTAACCCCTGAGCACAAGCACCTATTTGGCAAGCACCATGTCACTGCCAGTTTGCCTTAAATGGGACTACATACTACAGTAGGTACGGTGTAGTTAACATGGGTACAAGTCATTCTAGGTTTGTGTTGGGACAGAAAGGAAGCAAGAAAACCCTAAAGAAAATAGGCGGCATGCAGAATAAAGCCCACAAAGAGACAACCTAATGTCACAAAGAGGCATCAAGCAATATCATTTAAGAGCACTTATTCAACGCTAAACAGTAAAGACAAATTACATTCTGAATGCTCTTGAAAAATCTGTCTTCTCTGCCACTTCAACAGAGCCTGTCATCTACTTGTTAGCCTTGACATTCATTCTTACCCCACCCAAGCTAAAAATCTGTTTGACAAGAATGGGTCAATTAGGCAATTTTCCTGCACTTGTCTCCTTCAACAATGATCTTCAAGGTGCTCCCATTTAAGGTGCCATCTGGCAAATTCCATGTCAACAGTAAAAATCCTATATCATCTCTCCAGCACAAAATATTAACACATTTTTAAAAATACATGAAATGCTCATTACATCCTTTAAATTGAAAAGACAGATATGATTTGTTAAGCATTAGAACAACAACAACATTTATTTATATAGCACATTTTCATACAAAAAGTAGGTCAAAGTGCTTTACATAATGAAGAATGGAAAAATAAAAGACACAGTAAGAAAATAAAATAAGTCAACATTAATTAACATAGAATAATATCTAATACATATATATATGTATTAGAAGCTTGTACCCCATGCCTAGCCATTGTATATGTTGAGTTTCCTTTATTCTGCCCCTGGTTCTGAGTGCTGCAATTTTCTTCCCACATCTCTCAAGACATGTGTGTTAGGTTTTCTGGGCAGTTGTGAGTTTGCTACACATAGGTCGAGGTGTGTGTCTCAGTGAGCCTTGTGATGAATTGGTGCCCTAGTGGTCCCTGCCTTGAGGCCTGAAGTGTAGCTACTGCAACCTGGAAGGTAAAGATGACCCCTTTGATAAAGACCGATATTCTTAAGTGGCAGATATTTTACGTGAACATACAAAAACAGTCTGCTGGGAGAGTGTACCACAAGGCAGGGGTTCTAGAAAGTTAGTTTCTTTGGCCAACCAAACGGGTAGTGTGCCTCGGGTTGCTGCCTGTTGAGTGGGGGCGGTGGTGGGCGATTCACTACCCGCCTTTGGCCACACCATGTTCGTTCTCGATGGGCGGACGCTACAGGCAGCATAATGTAGTGGAGGTGACTGTGAGGTGGATCTGGTGATAAACCGCCCCTCGCAGCCCCCATTCATTCTCAATAGCAAGCCTGCTTGTACTGTTGCGAACATAGCAGGAAGTTGTCTCTTGTCAGTACATCAGACGTGTTGATGACGAGTGCCTTCCTGCTATGATAGCGTGTACAGTGCTGTGCAGAAGAACTCATCTTAACCTTTTGTCTTCACCCTTCAAGAATGTCTCTGAAACACAAATCTAATGCAAGGGTTGGTGTTATAGTAAAGAAGAGAAAACAATCACCATTGAAAATAAAGTACAAATAATAAAAAGGTCAGAGAGGTTAAACTCCATCATTCATTGGCAGAACACTTGGTTACAGTTGGTCAACAATAGCATTTATTAAAATAATGTACCTATTCCAACTTACATACAAATTCAACTTAAGTACAAACCTACAGTCCCTATCTCGTACGTAACCCGGGGACTGCCTGTACCTGTATATAGGGCTGCTATACTGTAACCATACTTCTACAAGGTTACAGTATATGAAGAAAGGAGCATATTCTCATATGTAGAATATTATAAACAGAATAAAGCACTTCACCAATTGGATGATATTTGCATAAATCATGTAATGATAGCTGTTTGATTTGCTTGATGTGTCTGTGGTATTAAATGTTAAATATGGTTTTCTAGCAGAGAAAACACATATGTGCTGATACTTAAAACACTTAAGTAGATTAATAAAACTTTAACTGGTAATTCTAAATTGGTCCATTTGTAAATGTGTGTATCATTGTGCCAATGATTAGGTCCTACAATAGACTGGCATCCTGTCCCAGGTAAGTCCCCCCTCCCTTGTGCCCATTGCTATTGGCATAGGCTCTGGCATCTTACAACCCTGAATTTCATTAAGTTGTTACAGAATGTTATGCTATTTTACTTCATTCTTAGCTGTTTCCTTAAATCCATTATACTATTTTTGTAACATTAAACATACATTTTAGTTGAAAAATAATGCTAAAGATTTTAAATTATCCCATTCAATGACACAATTTGAGTAACTTTTGGTTGTGCTTTTGGCTCTAGAATCTTCATCCTAGGTACCATCAGCACAGATTTCAATCCACATTTCTTTGAAGATTTCCTTTTTTCAGTTTTTGCTAATCCAAACTATAAATTTAAACCTCTGGCAGTTAACTGTTTGCCTTTTCACCATTTTAGGTCGTTCATTGTGTTTCAGCTAATTAAATATAAAGAAAAACTGGAAAAAAGGGGTTCTAAAATGTTTGACTGGTAGTGTATGTAAAGATACACTGTTACATTTCATAGGCAACAACCAATATAACTCATATGTTAGGGTAGGGACAACTGGTTGATTAAAAAAATACAATTTGATAAAAACTTCTAGTTGATTAGTCGATTACAGGGATTAATCACAGCAACACTAATCTTAATTTTAATCTTTTTTTAATCTTTTTTGAAAATGCATATCCCTTTGCAAGTTAACACATGTTAAAAATGTGGAAATGACATGAATTACAAACATGTATTGATGTATATTCTGTGGGTCTCAGTCTAGTCTTGGTGTTCAGATACTTCACTTTGTGCCATCTTCTTTTAAAGTGCATTCTTGACGACATCACTCATCACGTCAGCACATATTTCTCTCCATTTAATTCCTTTTTATTTGTTCAAACTTTCATTGAGACTCTTAAACCTCTTCAAATTCAAAAAAAGTTTATAATATTGAAGACTAATATAACACGTTTAACATTTTTTAGGTGTTCATTATTGTCATTTTTCTTAATATCTTAAGTTTAACATATATACTCATGGATAAATTGAGAAGTTTAGCATCCACAGTAGACCCAAAAAATTAAGTTAAACTTACTTGTGTGCCAGAGTTCAAAGTTTTTTTAATATGCTGAATGCAATGTATATTTTGTATTCAGTTGAGGAACTGAGACTTTCATTTGCAGTATATGTAAAATTCATTAGATAGTATAAAATATAAAAAAGAATGTTATTATTTAGTTTTGTAAAAATGTTTATACAATGTTTAATACCATAAGTGTTTATAATAAGTTTCTTGTTCTATGTAGTTTGCAGTTAGTCAAGAAAAATGATTATTCTCATGTTTTTATGCAGAATGAGAGAATAAGGTTTATTATTAAATTGAACATAATTGAAACCCATTCTGTCCAATGACAAATGATATGAAAAGCACCCATGGAAAAAACATTTAACATTCTCACGTTACTCATGTCACATAATCCATATTTCAGTTACCCAGTTGGTAGCTCAAAACATGTAACATGCATACTTACTTCCACACCTGCATTTTCCCTTCATTCATTGGTGATGAGTCCTGTCTTCAATTCAAAAGCACAAAATTATGTAAATGAGCCTTTCCTTCTTACTCTCTACACACTGGGTTTTTTTTTGGAATTAAGTGTTAATAATGCATGTATTTTGCAAGCTTTAAGCATTCAACATAAACTGTGTTCTGTAATTCTGCATTAAGACCATCACTACAAACTACATGGAATGAGCAACATTTAATAAATTATAACTTTTGGGTTGAGTATTCCATTAAATTGCATGAATTGAAATAGACATTGCAAATTATATTAAGTAATGGAAAGTTTACGCAAATCAGAAAAGTTTATAAACAATGCAAAAATGCTGGAGACTCAATGTTTAAATGATGCATACTAGACAAATGTGGAGCTAACATGGGATTCCCATTGGCAGCAGGAATACTGGACATAAAGGTGAA
Source organism: Polypterus senegalus (assembly GCF_016835505.1). NCBI lineage: Eukaryota > Metazoa > Chordata > Cladistia > Polypteriformes > Polypteridae > Polypterus > Polypterus senegalus. The sequence goes on from NC_053159.1 coordinate 113,888,806, forward strand.
ACTGCTGAAATAGACGCTTGCTTTGTTTGAGTAACCGGTACTGTGATCACGTTCAAAAGTGTTACAAGGTATATAACAAGTGTTGGGATCTTGTAAATTAGTTACCTTGCATTACATTTGATTAATTTTGTATGAAGAACTGGATATTTCACTGAACAGCATTTGTAATCAAATCCTAAGCCGGTATGTGAACCTTCATGAAACTGACTAGAAACATAACCAAATATGATAATTTTCTTGTTTTTTATAAATACACTTAGTCCTTCATGTGCTCTACCTCCAGATCACCCTGTTTCAAATTATCTATAGCAAACTGCTGAATTTAAACTTAACTGATGCTTTATATATTGGTTTCTGTTGCTGGATTGCACCCAGCACACTGTTTAGTGGTTGGTAATGTGATTGTTTCTGGAAAGGTCTGAGGTATCGCTTTTGCTTTTTGCTTTACTCTTAGCACCGCTTTCTGTCTCCTTATAACCCTAAACTTGGCAGATTAAATTTACCCTTCAGCACATGCAGGATTAGATGTATACCTGTAACTTTTATTCAGTTCTTTTCACTTGATTGCATGCCACACATGTGCTGAACATCTTCCTAACTAGCTTTCACCAGATGGCCAGAGCACACCACATGTGCACAAAGTTACTGACCCCAGCAGGCAACGGATTTATTTATTTATTTTGGAGTTTTGGGAATAAGATTTGGTAGCCACACATGTTTTTTTCTTTTTTTAAGTTACTTAGGTATTGTTATATCAATAAAATAAGTATTGCATTAGGTTAACTTGTTCCTTTAAAATGTAATCTTATTACGTAGCGCACATTATTTTTAAAGTGTTACCCCCAGTATCGATAAGCTTATGTTTTCTAGCACTGGTTTTGTTTTAAATATTCACATTTGGGTTCTCTGACACGTATTTCATAGTATTTTTTAATGGTGGGCTTATACCTGAGTATCTATGATATATTAAATATTGTAAATTTACGTTATTTTTGATTTATTTATTCTGAGCACTAGCACTAGAATCCCTGAAGCCTATGAAAAAACTCGTAATCCCGGGCCACTTTAAATGCCCTTGCAAATCCTCATCAGTGTGTTTTGTTTTGCAAATGTGTTCAGCCTGCTATCCCATCTTCCACCGACGCAGCTTTAGTCATACACTAAGTTCTCCCAGCTAAAGTCTGCTTACCTGGTGGTGTGAGGTGCCTTGACTTGTACAAGGTAAATAATATATTATTTGGAACACATACATTTCATGTGTGTTCCTTGTCTACAACAATCTATGTAAATGTTGGATGACAGAAAAAGAGGTAAGAAATATTGAACACCTAACTAAAAGAGAAACTTTTTTCATGTTATACAAATAACTAGCAGAATACCCGCGCTTCGCAGCAGAGAAGTAGTGTGTTAAAGAAGTTATGAAAAAGAAAAGGAAACATTTTAAAAATAACGTAACATGATTGTTAATGTAATTGTTTTGTCATTGATATGAGTGTTGTTGTCATATATATATCTGTATATATATCTATATATCTCTATATATATCTGTATATATATATATATATATATATATATATATATAGGAAAATACCCACGCCGCAGCAGAGAAGTAAAAAGAAAAGGAAACATTTTAATAATAACGTAACATGATTGACATTGTAATTGTTTTGTCATTGTTATGAGTGTCGCTGGCATATATATATATATATATATATATATATATATATATATATATACATACAGTGGTGTGAAAAACTATTTGCCCCCTTCCTGATTTCTTATTCTTTTGCATGTTTGTCATCAAACACATTTAACCATTAGTCAAATATAACACAAGTAAACACAAAATGCAGTTTTTAAATGATGGTTTTTATTATTTAGGGAGAAAACAAATCCAAACCTACATGGCCCTGTGTGAAAAAGTAATTGCCCCCTTGTTAAAAATAACCTAACTGTGGTGTATCACACCTGAGTTCAATTTCCGTAGCCACCCCAGGCCTGATTACTGCCACACCTGTTTCAATCAAGAAATCACTTAAATAGGAGCTGCCTGACACAGAGAAGTAGACCAAAAGCACCTCAAAAGCTAGACATCATGCCAAGATCCAAAGAAATTCAGGAACAGATGAGAACAGAAGTAATTTAGATCTATCAGTCTGGTAAAGGTTATAAAGCCATTTCTAAAGCTTTGGGACTCCAGCGAACCACAGTGAGAGCCATTATCCACAAATGGCAAAAACATGGAACAGTGGTGAACCTTCCCAGGAGTGGCCGGCCGACCAAAATTACTCCAAGAGCACAGAGACGACTCATCCGAGAGGTCACAAAAGACCCCAGGACAACGTCTAAAGAACTGCAGGCCTCACTTGCCTCAATTAAGGTCAGTGTTCACGACTCCACCATAAGAAAGAGACTGGGCAAAAACGGCCTGCATGGCAGATTTCCAAGACGCAAACCACTGTTAAGCAAAAAGAACATTAGGGCTCGTCTCAATTTTGCTAAGAAACATCTCAATGATTGCCAAGACTTTTGGGAAAATACCTTGTGGACTGATGAGACAAAAGTTGAACTTTTGGAAGGCAAATGTCCCGTTACATCTGGCGTAAAAGGAACACAGCATTTCAGAAAAAGAACATCATACCAACAGTAAAATATGGTGGTGGTAGTGTGATGGTCTGGGGTTGTTTTGCTGCTTCAGGACCTGGAAGGCTTGCTGTGATAGATGGGACCATGAATTCTACTGTCTACCAAAAAATCCTGAAGGAGAATGTCCGTACATCTGTTCGTCAACTCAAGCTGAAGCAATCTTGGGTGCTGCAACAGGACAATGACCCAAAACACACCAGCAAACCCACCTCTGAATGGCTGAAGAAAAACAAAATGAAGACTTTGGAGTGGCCTAGTCAAAGTCCTGACCTGAATCCAATTGAGATGCTATGGCATGACCTTAAAAAGGTGGTTCATGCTAGAAAACCCTCAAATAAAGCTGAATTACAACAATTCTGCAAAGATGAATGGGCCAAAATTCCTCCAGAGCGCTGTAAAAGACTCATTGCAAGTTATCGCAAACGCTTGATTGCAGTTATTGCTGCTAAGGGTGGCCCAACCAGTTATTAGGTTCAGGAGGCAATTACTTTTTCACACAGGGCTCATCAGTCCACAAGGTATTTTCCCAAAAGTCTTGGCAATCATTGAGATGTTTCTTAGCAAAATTGAGACGAGCCCTAATGTTCTTTTTGCTTAACAGTGGTTTGTGTCTTGGAAATCTGCCATGCAGGCCGTTTTTGCCCAGTCTCTTTCTTATTGTGGAGTCGTGAACACTGACCTTAATTGAGGCAAGTGAGGCCTGCAGTTCTTTAGATGTTGTCCTGGGGTCTTTTGTGACCTCTCGGATGAGTCGTCTCTGCACTCTTGGGGTAATTTTGGTCGGCCGGCCACTCCTGGGAAGGTTCACCACTGTTCCATGTTTTTGCCATTTGTGGATAATGGCTCTCACTGTGGTTCGCTGGAGTCCCAAAGCTTTAGAAATGGCTTTATAACCTTTACCAGACTGATAGATCTCAATTACTTCTGTTCTCATCTGTTCCTGAATTTCTTTGGATCTTGGCATGATGTCTAGCTTTTGAGGTGCTTTTGGTCTACTTCTGTGTGTCAGGCAGCTCCTATTTAAATGATTTCTTGATTGAAACAGGTGTGGCATTAATCAGGCCTGGGGGTGGCTATGGAAATTGAACTCAGGTGAGATACACCACAGTTAGGTTATTTTTTAACAAGGGGGCAATTACTTTTCACACAGGGCCATGTAGGTTTGGATTTTTTTTCTCCCTAAATAATAAAAACCATCATTTAAAAACTGCATTTTGTGTTTACTTGTGTTATATTTGACTAATGGTTAAATGTGTTTGATGATCAGAAACATTTTGTGTGACAAACATGCAAAAGAATAAGAAATCAGGAATGGGGCAAATAGTTTTTCACACCACTGTATATATTGTGGTCACGGGACGCCCAGGAGGGCTTGTGCCTCCTCCAGACCGCGAGGGGGCGTCCGTCCTGGTTATGTTGGGGGCCTCGGGTACAGGGCTTGGAAGCCCAGCCCTGTAGGGACCCGTGGCCACCGCCAGGCGGCGCCCCGGTGCCGGAACATCCCGTGTGGTCCCCGGCCGGGACTGGAGCCCCTCCGGAACGCCCAGGAGGACCAGAGGAGGGCTTGTGCCTCCTCCAGACCGCTAGGGGGCAATCGCCCAGGTTGTATTAGGGGCCACGGGTAGAGGGCTTGGAAGCCCAACCCTGTAGGGGCCTGTGGCCACCGCCAGGCGGCGCCCAGGTGCCTGAGGAACCCTGGAGCCCAGCACTTCCGCCACACCAGGAAGTGCTGGGGGGAAGAGAACAGGAGACACCCGGACGGCTTCCGGGTGCACAGCCGGCACTTCCGCCACACAGGGGTGTGTCCAAAGGAGAGTGCCGGGAAGCAGCTGGAGCCCATCCGGGTTCCCATTTAAGCGGCCGCCTCCCTCCAGTCATTAGTGGATGTAGGGTGGAAGAGGACAGAGCTGGAGAGAGGACGGGAGGCGGCCAAGAGAAAGGCACAGAGACTGTGAGGCCTGGACATTTGGGGGAACGGTGCTGGAGGCACTGGGAAGTGCACTGAGTTAAAATATTGTAAATATTGTAAATAAAAGTGTTTGTGGGTGAACTTACGATGTCCGTCTGCCTGTGTCCGGGTCCCAGTTCACAATATATACATATATATATATACATATATATATATATATATATATATATATATATATATATATATACACACACATATATATACACAGTGATCCCTCGCTATATCGCGCTTCGACTTTCGCAGCTTCACTCCATCGCGGATTTTAAATGTAAGCATATCTAGATATATATCACGGATTTTTCGCTGGTTCGCGGATTTCTGCGGACAATGGGTCTTTTAATTTAAAGTACATGCTTCCTCAGTTTGTTTGCCCAGTTGATTTCATACAAGGGACGCTATTGGCGGATGGCTTAGAAGCTACCCAATCAGAGCATGTATTACATATTAACTAAAATTCCTCAATGATATACGATGTGCTTCCCCGAACGGATTGTTTGCTTTTCTCGGTCTTTCTCTGACATTCTCTGTGCCTGACGGAGGGGGTGTGAGCAGAGGGGCTGTTTGCACAGAGGCTGTTTGTTTAGGAGATACGGAGGCTACTCTAAAAATGCTGAAAGATTACCTTCACGTTGCTCCCTTCTTTGTGGCTGCTTTATCGCAGTGCTCATACTTAAAAGCCCAACAGCACGTATTGATCTTTTGATTATTTGTTTTTCTGTCATGCTCTCTCTATCTCTCTGACATTCTCTGCTCCTGACGGTGCTTGTTTGAAGAGAAGATATGTTTGCATTCTTTTAATTGTGAGAAAGAACTGTCATCTCTGTCTTGTCATGGAGCACAGTTTAAACTTTTGACTAAAGGGTGTTATTTCATGTCTAGAGGGCTCTAATAATGTTAACAATGTGGGAGAGTTTATAAGGGCTTAAAATATATAAAAATAAACATACAAACATATGGTTTCTACTTCGCGGATTTTCACCTATCTCGGGGGGGGTCTGGAATGCAACCCCCGCGATTGAGGAGGGATTACTGTATATATAATTCACTAAGACCATGACAAGCAAGACGCATAATTGCGTTCCAGAACCCCCCGCGATCGAGGAGGGATTACTGTATATATATACACATAATCTACCACGAGGTCTGATACGCGTCCTTTTTACTGTGTTCTCACAGCCTGGATTGCCGCTGTCATAATCAGCTGGATTTGTGTTGAAGTGACATTCAGCATGTGTCAATCGATGTAAGCATACAACCGGCTTCATCAATAACTTCGCATCTAGCTTTTAAGAGTTGAAATATTCATAAACATCAAAGTGTCCACTACTCAAACCTGTGAATCTAAGATGTTTAAGAGGCATTGACGGTTCTCCAAAGGTGTGAAATATTTGCCTTTTTCGGAACACTTGAAAGCGACAACCAAATAATTCAGCGGCAGCCATCAACTCACATGCAGAACCATAGGTGAAGGACTTAAGCATTTCAGTCTTATAGTGCTCCTGTGTACTATAATTATCTCCTGTACCATCATCAGTCCATACTTTGAACCTCTCCCAGTCATCTAATACATAAGACACAATGTCCTTGCGGATATCAAAAGTGAGCCTGATATGTCCGTGCAATATGTAACACAGAGAATGGAAAAGGCAGGCATGGACACCACTCGGTAAGTGATAGTTCTTTGATTGATGGTGATTACGTCGATAGACATGTTAATAGGGGTACAGTTGGAAGAATAAAGGGAATGGGTACTTGATCAGTAAACAAAGTATAAAATATCTACACAATAACTATAACAATCATAACAGATGAACAATAAAACAGCACAGAACCCGTGGATTAAATAAAAAAATTGCCTCGTTGGAGAAGCAAGGAAAAAGGACTTTCTTATACACTGTGTGCACAATTATTAGGTAAGTGAGTATTTTGACCATATCATCATTTTTAATGCGTATATTCCAACTCCAAGCTGTATTAACTTGAATGCTTATTGGATTTAAGCACGTCAGGTGATGTGTATTTGTGTAATGAGGGAGGGTGTGACCTAAGGAGATCAACACCCTATATCAAGGTGTGCAGAATTATTAGGCAGCTAGTTTTCCTCAGGCAAAATGGGCCAAAAAAGAGATTTAACTGACTCTGAAAAGTCAAAAATTGTAAAAAGTCTTTCAGAGGGATGCAGCACTTTTGGAATTGCTAAGATATTGGTGTGTGATCACAGAACCATCAAACATTTTGTTGCAAATAGTCAACAGAGTCGCAAGAAACGTGTTGAGAACAAAAAACGCAAATTAGCTGCCAAAGATTTTAGAAGAATCAAACGTGAAGCTACCAGGAACCCATTATCCTCCAGTACTTTCATATTCCAGAGCTGCAACCTACCTGGAGTGCCCAGAAGTACAAGGTGTTCAGTGCTCAAAGACATGGCCAAGGTAAGGAGAGCTGAAACCCAACCACCACTGAACAAGAAACATAAGTTGAAACGTCAAAACTGGGCCAAGAAATATCTGAAGACAGATTTTTTCAAAGGTTTTATGGACCGATGAGATGAGAGTGACTCTTGATGGACCAGATGGATGGACCTGTGGATCAGTAATGGGCACAGAGCTCCACTCCAACGTGGAGGTGGGGTACTGGTATGAGCTGGTATTTTTAAAGATGAGCTAGTTGGACCTTTTGCATTGAAGATGAACTCAAAATCAACTCCCAAACCTACTGCCAGTTTTTCAAGACACTTTCTTCAAACAGTGATACAGGAAAAAGACCATGATTTTTATGCAGGCCAATGCTCCATCACTTGCATCGAAGTTCTCCACTGCGTGGCCAGCCAGTAAAGGCCTTAAAGATGAAGGAATAATGACATGGCCCCCCTTCCTCATCTGACCTAAACCCTATCGAGAACTTGTGGGCACTTCTTAAACGCTAGATTTACGGGGGAGAAAAACAATACACCTCTCTGAAGAGTGTCTGGGAGGCTGTAGTCACTGCTCCACAAAAAGCTGATCGTCAACAGATCAAGAAACTGACAGACTCCATGAATGGAAAGGCTTATGACTGTTATTGGAAAGAAGGGTGGCTATATTGGTCATTGATTGATTGATTTATTTTTTTTGAAATGTCAGAGATGTTTATTTGTAAATTTTGAGGTGTTTGTTTATTATTCTCACTATAAAAGATGAAAATAAACAAGTGAGATGGGAAAATTTTCATTTTTCCTTTAGTTGCATAATAAATCTGCACACTAATAGTTGCCTAATAATTGTGTGCACATATGTATTCCCCTGATGATGTTCACACTCACATTTCCGTTGTGAAACATTCAGGTTTCAGGTTTATTAACATTTTGGATTGACTGATAGCACTGTGTTTGTTCCATATTAAAATTAATCCTCAAAAATACAACTTGCCTAATAATTCTGCACTCCCTGTATGTTGTTCGTTTATAAAACAGTGCAGAAGCTGTGAGAAAGCTGCTTCACAAAAAAACTGCGGAGCGCCTAATATGGGCAGTCAGTCAGGCAAAGAAAGTGAATGAAATAAGCATAAACGTAATAAACGAACAAAACAACAGCTGAAAAGCCGCGGATTAAATAAAGGAAATGGGTACTTGAACAGTAAACTAAGTGTAAAATACGTACACAATAAGTATAACAATCGTAAAAAATGAACAATAAAACAGCGCAGAACCCGTGGATTAAATAAAAAGGTTGCCTCGTTGGCAAAGCAAGGAAAAAGGACTTTCTTATATGTCGTTCGTTTATAAAACAGTGCAGAAGCTGTGAGAAAGCTGCTTCCTTGTTGAAGCAATGAAACAACTGAAGACACCGCAGCGAAGAATGGCCTTATATGGGCAGGCAGTCAATTACGTGGGAGGCGTGCTGATTTCCACAGCAGCCGCACCTATGCATATGCTAAAACAGTGGAGAACCTATGAAAGCGCAATTTAGATCGAGTTGACATTTTGTCTGTGCACAGTTTTTGCCAAACACCACCCTGACCATCTCATCTTCGTCTGCATAAGCACAGTCCTTCACCAAATGAGGTGAATGGGAGGGGAGATGATGACGTGACTCCCCCACCCGCCTTAACTGTCAATCCCCCACAAACACAGTCTCTCGAAATTTGCATAAATACAGCCTTTCACCTGCAATTTTAACTTAGTTATAAAGTGATCAAAACTCTCGTTTATATCCTGCGTCCTCTCATTAAACTTGTATCCCGCATTACCTGTGGGCATGTGAAACGCCAGCGGCAGCCTGTCTATGAACTTAATTTAAACTTCAGGTTTACACCGTGCTTTGTTTCCGAATAGCAGCACTCATGAATATGGTTGTATATGTCAGTCGCTCACTTCTTATTGTTTCGCTGCCTTCTCAATTATATAATGCATGTTTTCTTCAGAGCATTTTGGAGCTCTTCCTGGTTTTCTACATAGTGCGTTGACAGTCAGTTCACGTGATCACGTGGGAGGCGGGATGATGTCACACGAAACTCCGCCCCCCACGGCTTTCGAGCTCAACTCCATTACAGCATATGCAGAAAAATAGCTTCCAGTTATGACCATTACGCGTAGAATTTCGAAATGAAACCTGCCCAACTTTTGTAAGGAAGCTGTAAGGAATGAGCCTGCCAAATTTCAGCCTTCTACCTACACGGGAACTTGGAGAATTAGTGATGAGTCAGTCAGTCAGTGAATCAGTCAGTCAGTCAGTGAGGGCTTTGCCTTTTATTAGTATAGATTAGCCAAATGCTGACATGAAGTGTATAATGTGTGAAGACTGAAGTCCAAACATCAAATAAACACTTTCACAAACGACACAGATATAACAAAATAAATGCGCTTTTTTCTAGAATTTAACCAAAGTAAAAGAAATTGGGATTGGGTACGACACACACACACGCACATACGTCTGCTTGGCTGGTGCAAAGGTAAGAACTGCTAAGAACTCTAAGAACTGCCAAGCTGAGAGGTTGCAAGTTTGATCCCAGGATCTTCATGCATTAACTGTTTTGAGTAGTGAGTGACTATTATTATTACTATTTTAGAATAAAAACATACATTTTATTTGAGTCAGTAACAGCCAGTGTAAATTTATGGTACTTGTACTTTTAAAGGTCATCTTTTTTTTTTTATTCAGTTTTTTTTCTCTCAGTCATGTTCACGCTTCCCCTGATCTGACACTGCTGTTTTCAAATAAAGATGTGCTATAACAGAGGTGAACTCAGATGAGGATGAGGGTTCTACATCAAGGAAAGAGGACAGAAGCTCCTCCCCACACGAAACAACCACTCACACATAAGAACAATGCAACTGCACCAGGCATAATGGCAAAAGATGGCATTGTTTGGATGCAGCAAGAGGTTGGGCATCATCCTGCCAGTTAATTTGCCACACACATGTCCTTCAACGACATGCAAGCAAATCACCCAAAAGGAATTCTGCTTGCATTCTCAGTACCATTGCCTTGCTTACGTACTGAAGTGACTTTTTAGCTGTAGGTGGAAGCTCCTGCCGCACTTTACGCAACTGTTGGCACGGTTCTGCCTTGTTCCAGAAATGGTCCCATAAGCTTCATGACCTTAGTCTTGGGAAGTCTTTCTCCCATGGGACAACTGGGATCTTTTTCTGAAAAAGGAGTAGCATTTCACATGTACTTTGTCAGCATGCCCATGTCAATCAAATACAGGAATTTCTGAAGTCTACTTGTAAATTTATGCTGTAGGAAGATATGTAAAGAAATCAAGGTAAATAGCATTCCATCTGGCTTTTATACAAGTAACATATAAATGTTTTTTATATAAAAACCATCACAAAAAATAATTACAAACAGGACTTTGCACGAAACCTTGGCGAGTTCTGTAGGCTCTGCTGTTTCTTTGAAGGACATGCATGTGGCATATTTACTGGCAGAATGATGCCCAACCTCTGCTGCATTCAAACGGTGCCATCTGTTGCCTTTACACCTGTTGCAGCTGCCTTGTTCTTATGTGTGAGTGGACATTTCTTTCGGGGAGGGCTTCTGTTCACTGTAAAACCCTCATCCTCACCTGAGCTCACCTCTGTTATAGCACATCTTTATTTGAAAACTAACAGTGTCCAATTTGGGGAGTGTGAACATGACCGAGAGAATGAAAGTGAATAATAAAACAAAATGCTAACTTTTACAAGTACCATAAATTTCAACCGGGTGTTACAGACTAAAATAAATGAAATTTATATTTTTATTCTTTAATAGTAAAATTATATAATTTATTGAAGACTGCAGAGAGCAGTAAGGTATTAATAAAAAATAAATAAAAAGAAACAATTTTCATAAATAACACAAAGAAAAAACAGGTGTCAAAACATATTCCCAAAATATTATTAATTATAGTAATACCATGCAGTTTTAATGTTTTGTGATATTGTAGATAATAAAGTTTTTTTAATTTTTAGTTAATAAAGTTTTTCCCATTTTAGAGTGAAACATGGATATCTGTAGTTACCCCCTCAGTATAGGTGTGAAAGTGGCTATATTAATAGCTTAAAGCATTCATTTTAAGAGACCATCAAATGTGTCTCACATTTCAGGATTTTAAAAAATAGTGTATGTTAAATTTAAAGAACCACAGTAGATGTCAGATTACTGCACAGTATAAAGAACACTCAAAATTCTGTAATATTTAAAATGTATAATTTATATTGGAGCACATTTTCCAAAGAAGAATATTTTTAAGAAATGTACATAGTGCTTTTGCAATATTTTCACAGCATTATTTTGGTTTCTATGGCTATTCTAACAATACATTGACAGCTTTGACTGGGCTGTTTGCACGGGCAGTTGCATGTGAGCATTTAGTCAGCCTTCATTCCTAAATAAATGGTTTATTTATTTATTTTGTGACTTGACTCTAGCCTTGGTTTTGTTGCCATCTGGTGAATGTAAATGGTAACAGTGTCAATGTAACAAATCTTAATCATCTTAAAAGTTCCGATTTAGGAAGAAACATACTGGTTAAATTGAATCTACTGCTATTTTTCATTAGAGTTCTATGACCATAATTTAATGTATGGTACATGATGGAAAATAAATGACTTGTTCCACTAGGAATCTTGCAGTTTTTAGACTTATAGCTAATGTATGCTCAGTAAATATTAATGATTGCTATTGAAATTTCAGAACTGGTGGGCATTTTATGAATTTTAATTATTTTATTTATTAATCTATTTTATGAAATGTACACAGAAGATCATAGTGACTCTTTAGTACAATGGCAACCATGGCAAATTTAGGAGCGTATGTTTGAATTTTCACATTTATTTCACTTAATTTAATTTGCACAGAATGGTGTACAGTTCCTCTGGTGTTCAGCAACCTATCAAAGTGAGTATTTTGTATTATTTCATATACCCTTATCCTTTAGTAAACAAGTCCCTCACTTTGGGCTTATGTAGGAACAGCATTTTTTAGATTGATAGAAACATATATATAAATAATCAGTTTTCAGGCTGCTTAATCAAGATCAGGTTACCAAGGAGCCAAACCCTATTACAGAAGGGCTGGATGTAAGGTAGGAAGCATCACTGAACAGACTCCTGGTCCACTTGCAGACCCCTTCATGAGCCCACCCACACTCGCTCACTCAAACCAGGCTAGTTATCCTAACCTGCACTTTTTGTGATGTGGTTGAAACACAGACTGAGTGTGGAATAGGAGTTAAATTCATTCTACTAGTGGTATGAAGAAACTGCAGTAGCCACTCTACCAACATTTTTCACAAAGTTATGAATAATGAATAGTACTTTTTTTTCTTACATGTTTTAAATAGCTGAAGTACTGTGCTGTTTTACAAGTAAATAAAAAAGAAATAAAAAGACCATGTATCGCATTGTAGAACTGTGACAGTGTTTATAGCATTACTGGCATTATCCTGTATTGTGTATCAACAGCTCATCCATCAATTTTTCATTTATTTTGTGAACGTGCAGTAAGTGCTCTGATTTTTAAGTATAGTCAGTCCAAGGAGCCGTTAACTAATTTTTCTTTGTAACATGCTGTTATCAAAGAGAATATGTTTATTTACAGAAAGACTAGATCCAAACATAGTACAGTATACAATACCTCAGATACAATGCCCTTTGATCTTGGCTTCCCATTCTGAGCTTTGAATTCTGAGATTGTCAAATTATTTTTTGACCTTGCAAACACACATTAGCAAATCTACTTTATATATATATATATATGTAGAAAATCCTAAGCCTAAAAGTGCAATGATTTTGTGCAACAATTTATGTGACTTTTATTGTCACGCTTTAAATTGGGCGTATTTTAAAACCTACATATATTTGTTTGGTATCATTCTTTTCAGGATTTATTGAACTTTAATGTGATGTTGTTAGATTTTCAGATTCTTGTTCTGTTTTTAAATTATAAATTAAAAAATATCAAGAACCCACGTCCCGCGAGGCAAGATTTTGTGCCAAAAGATTTAGCCATGCCTGGGGCCGGAAATAAAAGACAAAAAGTAGGACAGCTGCTGTACAGGCTATTAAATGTTCAAAGCACTACACGAGATGCAGATCACACGGCATGGCAGCAGCAGCAAGCCAGCAGCTGATTGAGCAAAGAGGAGGTAAAAAAAAATACTGTTTGTTTCCCTACTTATCACCGTTTAAGAGGTGGTTTTGAAGGAGCGACCGCGTCTCCTTGGGGTGCATTCAGCCCCCATCTTCACAATATGAGCGGCAGAGACACAAAGTGGTTTCCGCATAGTGCAGGCAAGTGGGGGTTGGTGAGCGAAGTGGGCGGGGGGAACCCCCTAGTATGTCTATAAATTCTGAAATTAGAGTGTGAGACATCAAAAACAGACTTCATGTTACCCTTAAAAGGCATAGTATACTGTCTTAATGTCCTGAGTAATGCTACCCTCATAACATCTCTTGGAACCAATTTGTAAATATGCTTCACATTGCTGAACTGCAGCAAAATCACAAGCATAGTAAAATACACAGTCTGAGGAGTGTATCTGCAGCTTCCTTTTTCTTGGCAAGTTGTAACTGAGTAGCTCACAAGTGATTGTGTGTCAGGAAACTGCAATTAGCTGGGCTTTAAATAGACTTATAATGCAGGTGGGTGCTGTGGAGCATTGTGGGATTTCTGTGTATTGTTGCAGAGTTGGTTTGAATTAGTGAAATTTTGGAACATGAATGCAGTAGCTGTTTGCCCTGCTTTTAGTGCTTGAATCAGTCAAGCATTCTGAGATCAGAATCAGAATACTTTTGAATTTTTAAGTACTGTATATTTTTGTATAACACTTATTATCAGCTGGTTGGATGATGACTGACTGACTATATCATAAATATAAATAGTACAAATAGCTAACAAACAGATATATGTAAAGCTAATCAGCAGCCCTAATTTAGGGTATGCTAAACTAAAGTCATTAGTCTGCATATTGGATTTAAAAACTGACACTGAAGGGGAGTCTCTTATATAAACATGTAGATTGTTGTGCAGCTTTGGGGCTCTGTAGCTAAGAGCTCAACCATACATTTATTTTGTTCAATATTTGTCTTCAGGCTTTAGTAGGTATGTATTTTATCAAAATTACATTGGCAGTGTTACACGGTACGCATTTGATATTTGGACCCTTTTTAGGTTATATCTATATTTATTCCCTGCATTAGTTCAAATAATGTGTTTTCAGCATCCATATTACTGCGCTTCAGACAAGGTCATCCACCTGAAGCCATGTATGTTTCAAGTCAGCCAGTACTATGATGGGAGACTAACTAGTAAAAGCTTGGATTGCTGCTGCAAGAAGTGTTGGTGAGGCCATCGGTGGCAGTTACTCGGTGGTGTGTGTGTGGATCCCAATGCCCCATGGAAGTGATGAGGACATTGTGCTGTAAATATGGAGCTGTCCCTTTGGATGAGACATAAGACCGAGGGCCTGACTCACTGTAGTCATAAAAGATTCCCGGGCATCTTTCGAAAACAGTAGAGTGCCCTCAATGTTTTCGATAAAGTGCCCACCACAGTCTGTTCGTTCAAGGCCCCAGTCATCCAGCTATTTGTCTCACCCCTTCACCACCCAATAGCCAATGTGTGGTGAGCGTACTGGCACAAAAAGTTTGTCATCACATCATCCACGTGGGTGCGACACATTTGTGGTGGTTCAAGTGGCTCCCCTCTGTCTATGTAAAGTGCTTTGAAGTAATGAGAAAAGCTCTACATAAATGTAATTAATAAGTATTATTTTTATTATTAATTCATTTTAGCTGCTCACATGTAGAGGTGCCAGTGACAAGTTTAATTCCACACATATAAGACTTTGCTCGTGGGAGAGCACATAGAATTAAAGTGTTTTTACTGTAAAGAGACAATTCATTGTCACCATTGCCACAAAGGAATTGAACAGGAGTTTCTGTACAGTGCCAAAGGAGGCTGCACATGTTCTTTTGTACTTACTTATCAGTTTGCGGGTTTCATTAAATTAACTGAAAATGTGAATCGTGATTCATTTCTATTCTAAAGTACCAAAATCTATTTTTTTTAAAGTTATCCTCAGTGCTTCACATTTTTTATGATTTCATGTAGAGTTTTGCAAAGCTATTTATTCAGTTTTATTTAGGCAGTAATTTATATTTTTTAAGATACATTTATTTAAATTTCAGTCCTTTAAAGTTAAAAAATTCAAAGCTACTTTTCAACAAACATAATCCTAGACCAACAGTTTAAATGTTTTTGTTGTAATATTTTAAAACTAGCACAGCAAAATATCTATTTAGTAAACTGGGCACAATGTTAAGTCCATCTGTTTCGTTCACATTGTGTGTTTAGGAAGGTCTGTTCCCCAGATATTCTAACCCTTGCATCCCTTTCTTTGTGCGTTTTGTTGCATTTGTTCATCAGACATTCTTGCCCTCTTGTGGACACTGGGCAAAATTATGTATGCTCAGCCATGCATACGTATAGAAAGATGTTTTGAGTGTATACATTTGTCCTTGTTTTACTTGTTTATTGAGAGAAGAATTAATACAGTAGAGTAATTTGATTTGTCTGTGCAACCTTTGACTTCCCCGCAGGGTATCACAGCCTGTCTTTGTGCGCTGTTAAGGTCCTTGATATCTGCGTTCACTCATAGTTTCTTTGTAGTGCAGTGAAAAGAGCAATTCTTATTAAGTGTGTGTCTGATGTACAAGATGTCTATCTCAGTACGTGGCCCAGTCTATACCTCAGCAGTCACCTTCACACTCTAATTGCAAACTCTTCAATTGTCTTCTGTCCTCTCTATCATTTAAAAACCCACAGTGCTTGATTTTTGTATTTCATTCCCTGTTTCTGCTTATTTCTTGTAGGCTCGGCTGGCATTGCACCGCGGGGCTCAGGCGGTCATTTTTGACATCACTGATGATGCAAGTGCAGCTGACCAGGTAACCACCATTTTAATAATCTGAAAATACTTTTAAAGCATCAGTCGTGGATTGAAATGGTGTGGGACAGTTCAGGTTCTCAGCCTTCCATAAATCCGTCTACAAAATCCTGCAAAAGCAGACTAGGGAAGCTGACCATTTGTGGTTATTACAGTCACTTACAGTTCTACTGTTCTGTTATCGATGGTGGTCTGGTAAAATTAATAATTTGTGTAATGTCAGACAACTGAAGACAAGCAGTCGACTGTATACTGATGTCTGTCTTTTTCTTTCTCCCTCTCTTTCCTTGCTATTCTGTACATTTTAACTTGGAAGCTTCGTGAGACTGATGACCTTTTACAGAAGCCAGTGGTACTGGTCCAAGCTAAGAATGCTGCCACCTTGATGGAGCTTGTTAACAACAACCAGGAAGCCATGGTGAAAATTGAGCCAAAGAAGGAGCCAGACAACTGGGTGGGTAACCAAAAACATAATACGTTAGCTGATCCTTTAGACATTAGCAGTCACTAATTTATGACAGCTTCTTGATTACGCAGTGTCAGCCTCACCAGTTACAGTACATCATACTCACCAGTTTTCGCCTTCTGCAATTTTCTGCAACTCTAACAAAAAGCTTATGCCAGAATGTTTTAAAGCATGGAGCAGTACTCAGTTTTCTCCTATGTTTTGTTGAAAGCTTCTCCTTGCTACAGAATAGTCTTCTCCATTATAACAAGAATCAAATGACATGACAGCTAGGAATGTGACAATTTTGTATTTCATTAAAAAGTGATGACAAAGGCTTAAATGCCACAAGAAGTAGATTTTTCAGTAACATCATGAGTGGAACTCAATGCAAAATGACTCATGTTACTCATGGAGAAACATTTGCTATGTTTCCAGTGAGAGCTGCTGAAGTGTTTGAATAAGAAAGATTCCTTTGTGAGGATATTAGCAGCACCCTTGCAGTGTTGGCCACTAGAGCTTTACTGCCACTCTGTTCCTCTTTCTGAAGTTTATTTTTTTAGAGTAGAAATCAGTGAGCTGAGAGCAATTGAAAGTTTTAACTTACTTATTCTCTTTGTTTTTTTTGTTTTTAATTTATAGGCACACAACGATGTTGTAATTCTGTTCACTGTAGTTTCAACTGTCTTGATTATCATTCTGGTCTTTGCCTGTCGTTTAAAGTGTAAAGCAAATCCAAATCAGGTAAGAATGACACTCATGGCAACCTTTTATAAACACAGACAAAAAAAGCAACACTGCCTGTCTTTTTGGTTTTTGTTATCAGTTGTATAATAGAATATACAGTATGTTGTTTTAACATTAGGCTTCTGGTTATATAGTTAATGTATGACTCCATACATACATGGAACTCTTTGAATTGGAGAATGCTGTCCATCACGGTTTACATAGTTTATTTTCAAAAACTGGAACAATACAATTATACTAACCAAACAGTTTACTTTGAATGAAATATAAAAAAGTTAAATAAATAAACTAATATAAGATTTAACTCCCATCTAAAAGAAAGATAAAGAGAAGAGAGATATAGGTAAAAAGGAAGTAAACCCATCTATCTGTTTTGGTTTGTTTTTTTTGTTTGAGAAATGAAAATGCAATTAAATATATTGTAAAGTCATTTGCAGGTCCAGCAGGCTTATTTTAAAATAATATTAACAAATTCTGGTCATGATTTTCAAATGTTTTGGACATATTCTTTAAGTGTGAATATGATTACTTTCTGATTTAAAATAATATGGAACTTAGCTTCCCACTGAGTTATAGAAGGTTGTTTGGACAGGTAAGTCTGCATGCTACTATTGTGATACAGGCTGTTACAGTGAAATTCACTTTATGTACTTTAATTCCATCCTGGATTACACCAAATTATCACCGTTAATGGATTAGTAGTGAGTGTAACACTGAGGCTTTTTGAGGTGTAGTATATAAAGATTTGAATCATTCTCTTAACATATGGCCAAGTGAAGCTGGAGCTTGATGACAACACTCACTGGTTGGGTCTTGCTCTGGGTACATGTTAGTCAATTTTAAACAACATAAATGTGATCATTAAAAGACCTTTAGGTAAATTAGGGACTGATTTTCTGAGACACCAACTGAAGTGTCACTTTCCTACCGTTCCGTAGTATCTTTGACGTGTAGATCTTTAAAATATTTTTATATGTTAATATTAGTGAAATGCTTTTTGAGTCGACACTAACCCTTATGGTTTCTGGGATTGATATGGGTTTGAGATATGGAAATTTGGGGAAATTATTTCCAGTCGTCTTCTAATTTGCATGTAGGAAAAGAAGTCTGTAGCTGGGAACTTAGATTTGGAGTGTAATTTTTTCATAAGATGCAAAACAATTGTCTGTATAAAGATCTGTACGTGTCTTAATTCCTAGTGGTTTCCATGATTTAAATACTGAGTAGGTCATAGATGGTTGAAAAAGATGATTATCTTGTATAGGAGCAACAGATAAAAGCTCTTCTGCCTTGAAAGGTATCCTGCATTGGTTCCATATTTTAAGTACTGGGTGGATAATTGGGTTACGGGTAAATTGATGATAGTTAATGTTGAGTAGAGCACAATGCAGGAAAATTTAGAGAGGGATTTGATATCCATTGCAAGCTCTGCTTGTGAGTATTCATGAATTTGTTTTTATTGTGTGTATATTTAGTGCCCAGCAGTAAATCAAAAGGTTAGGTAGTGCCATGCCGCCTTCTGCTTTTGATATTTGTAGAGTCGCCTTTTGAATTTGTGGCCATTTTGAATTCAATGAATGATGTTATCATTGAGACTAATGAAATCTTAAAATATTATTTGTCCATTACTCTGAAACAGATATAACAGCTTAGGGAGGATGTTAATTTTAACAGTAGTAATTCTTTTTGCTAAGTGTACCATCGGTTAACATCTTGTTTAATTTTATCAATGATACTTCCACAATTGTATTGGAAGAGATCTTTATAAGTACTTGTGATGATTATCCCGGAAATGTAGTCTGTTTTGATATTCTGAACTCCTAGCTGTTGAATCTAGTATGATGTGCTAGATGTGAATATGGGAAAACCACACTTTTATTCAGATTCATTTTTAATCCAGAACTTTTATTAAATTACCCTAACATGTTTAAGACCAACAGTAGAGCTGATCATGGGCACATATATAGAGCACCATATTATCAGTATATAGTGTTATTTTCTGTGTGGGTTCTTCTCTGATAATCCCATTTATCTCTTGTTTCTTCTGGATATAAATGACCAATGGCACAATTATGAACAGAAAAAGCATTGATGATTTTGACCACCCTAGATGATTGCCTCGTTCTAATTAAAAGAATTTGGAGTATGTGTTATAAATATGGGATGATGTTTCTGGACAAGTATAGAGTAGTTTGATATATGAAGATATACTGTATTAGGGCCAAACCTGAACCTGTGCAGTGTGGCAAAAACATAGTTTCTTTTGACTCTAGTCTGCATCCAAACATGATATTTGTCGGGGAGTTGTAAATAGTTCTTATTAAACTGACAAGCTAAAGTTAGAAATATTTTTTAATTGTAGAGTATTGAGGGTATAGTACATAACACAGCAAAGGCATATCTTTGTAAGAGTAGCTTCAACACAAATACTGATATCCTGTTTATACCTCCAAGGAGATATCCAGGGCTTTTTATTACTGAGCTTTGGCCACATAACTCTGTACAGTATCTGGTATTTAAACAGTTAATAAATACATTACTTTATTGTTGTTTTTGCTATTGTGAGTTAATGGACTTCAGTATTTAAAAGAAATGTAAAATATAAGAATACATATCCTGCTTTAAATAAACCAAAAATGAAAAACCAATGAAGCTGTATGGCATTTATAATAAGGCTCCTCATCATTGTGTAAATGCCAGTCCTTCACTGAATCTTTCCCATCATCATGCAACTTTCCTTAAGTTACATTTGGTTTTCACTAAACTTTATCTGTATGTTCAGGATTCTATTAATCAACAAACTGTCCGTGCGATCAGCCGCCTGGAAACTCGCATATATAGGTCACCATGCCGTGCAAGAAATCAGCGATCCAAGAGCAACTGGGATTCTGCAAGCAGCAGTAACTCCACGCCTGTTTGTGCCATCTGCTTGGAGGAGTTCATTGATGGACAAGTATGTGGAAAATGCATGAAACCAGTTTGGTGATTGTCTGTCTGTCTGTCTGTCCATCCATCCATTTACCTTGATCTGAATATACTGTAGTAAATCTATTGAACATGCTAAATAATCTGAGTTAGACTGGTTAAAAATATAGCCATAGTTTGTTTATTCATTTTGGACATCATTAAGTGAAGTTTGGCTACAAATATATCTTCTTGCAGTAAATATTTCTAAGTGATTAGACAGTATTTTGCATGTTTTAATAGTTAAATACATCAAGCATCATGGTTTATTTTTCTTTTTTAGGACCTGAGAGTCATTTCATGCTGTCATGAATTCCATAAGGAGTGTGTGGACCCATGGCTGCTACAACAACGTACATGTCCACTTTGCATGTACAATATTATGGGTAAGAGGCTGCTTTGTAGGGGTAATAAGGGAGAATGGAGTTTGAACTATTTGACTTTACAAAGGAATGGTTTAATGAGGCTCTTAAAATATAATAATCATGGTTTAAGATGTAATTAATTGAGGTTTAGCAACTACTTTATATTGTTTAGATTATTTTTTTATTAACTCATTTTATTTAACATTATTGTAGTAATTGAATCTTATTTTTTCAATCGGAGTTAAATGAATGAATCAAGTGAGACATCTAGTTGTTAGGGAGGGAACTCCATTCAGCAGGAACTGCTCCTGGTGATCTTTACACTACACAATATACCAGATAAATCTTTGTTTCTGTTTTTGTTTAAAATTAAAAATATGCACAACAGTTTAGCATTACCTTCTGCTAAAAGCAGAAGTACAGTATAGCTTTTGACTGGCATTTAGCCCAAAATCACATTTGTACAAAGAGTTAAGAACCCATTCATGCAGAAGGTCCTGCATTTGAAGTTCAAGTTTAGAATCACACTGCCAGTTGGTTGGATTTTGTCAACTTCAAAGAAAATGCTATGCATACATGCTATGCTTTTACATATGTCATCTACAAAACCTCGTCTGATAAGGCTTATCACTTTTTGAGGACATGATCCGGTTATAGTTCCTCCATAGTGTTAGAGTTCATTTACGTATATTAAAAAATTGCCTTCACTACGCATAATTTTCTGCACTCAGATTTCTAAAATAAATTTGCACACTGTAGCAAGTTTGGTGAAGTAGTATGTTGGTGGGGTTTATTTTACTGTTGTGTGTGTTGCCAGCATAGATAACACAGTGTACAGTATTGTGCATTCACACATGCACCCATTAGATTAATTTACACTGTAAAGCATGGCACTACAGTCCATATGTTTTAGAATTTGTAAGTGAGATTATCTTAAGGTAATTTAGATCATTGTAATTTAAGTTGTTAGAGCAGGTGTACTTTGAGAAAATACTATAAAGAAAGCTCCATATAAACAGTGCCTCGTGGAAAGATGTTAACCCAGAGCTCTGGAGATTAGAGGCTAACCACCATGCTGACCTATATTTATTATCCATCCATCCATTATCCAACCCGCTATATCCTAACTACAGGGTCACGGGGGTCTGCTGGAGCCAATCCCAGCCAACACAGGGAGAAAGGCAGGAAACAAACCCCAGGCAGGGTTTAAATTTGAAATTATTACTAAAATGCAGAGCCTTTTGTGTTAAATGGAGATTTGTGTTGATGCCTCTTTTCACTCCTTTTCTTAATTGTCTTTTATAGAAGCAGAGTCACCTCCTGTCCCTATGGTTGATGGGATGCAGGCAAGCCGTAGCCAGAGGATTCTGTTTTTCC
Source organism: Polypterus senegalus (assembly GCF_016835505.1). Classification (NCBI taxonomy): domain Eukaryota; kingdom Metazoa; phylum Chordata; class Cladistia; order Polypteriformes; family Polypteridae; genus Polypterus; species Polypterus senegalus. The sequence goes on from NC_053159.1 coordinate 113,910,734, forward strand.
AGCAATATCCCAGTCATGCTCGATTACACCAACATTCAACTGCCATTCCCATGCAACCCTATCCCAGAACTCCAACAGGACCAGGTGCTCAAGCAGTCCACTACTACGTTACTCCTCCTATGGAGCCCAACGCTGTAAGGTGCATGTCTAGTCGGCCTACCCGAGCACCACTGCAGCGGTGTCCTTATCAGCCCATAGAAAGTCTGCAGCCTAGGCAGCACCGAACTGTATACCTGAGGCCCCCATCACATTTGGAGCAGTATTACCAGCATAGACCTTGCTTTGGCCAGAACAGATCTGCTTATCCAGCTCCACGAAGCACTTTCAAACCCCGAAACCACAGCATTCCTGCAAGAAGTGGAGGACACAGTCGACAAGATGATGGAAGCTGTTCAGGGGGTAGCTACCGAACAGAAAGAAGTGGCTACCTGGCCGATGGGCCCGGAAGTGATTCTAGCTCAGGGCCTTGCCATGGCTCATCGAGTGATTCTGTTCTTAACTGCACAGATATCAGCCTCCAGGGTGTCTATGGGAGCTGGTCAACATTTCGTAGCTCTTTGAGCAGTGATTATGATCCATTTGTTTTCTGTGGTCAAGGACGATCAGATAGGGAAACAGGGGGAGGTGGAGATGGTGGCGGTGGAGGAATTGAGCAAGGAGCAAGACCAAGATCCTTGGATTCCATAGTTAACTGGACAGGCCTTTGCCCTGAGGAACAAGTATTCAGTCACGTTCATTACCACAGGCATCGGCACCATCACTATGGGCAGGGATGTCAAAAGAGCCACCTTGGTCATGGACCAGCGAGGAACTCTGACGGAGAGCTGTGTGCTGCAATTACTTCTGCTGACTGTTGGCAAGCCAGGCCTCTTGAAGCTCACCACTGCCCACCAGCAAATAGCTCTCCTGTTCAGTGCCCTGCACCATCTTTGGTGCAGTGTCCACCAGCAGCAGCCAACCAGATAGACTCTTCAGTAAAAAGACTTGAACAAGGTAACAGACCGACAGTAGAAAGCTGTCAAGATACTAGCACGTCCTTGTTGAACAGCTATGGTGTCAATAGTAGACACCATTGGAGAAAACAGAGCCTCGATCCAGAAAAATCTATGCATTTCCACGAAGGTGCAGATGTGCATGAAGACTGTAGCATCCACATTCACTATGGCCATGACTCTGGCTATTGCTGTTCTGCAGACATTCAGCCCGTGGCACCGGTACCACTGGTATTGGACTCTACTGCAGGACCCCATTTTACGTGGCAGCAGCAACAACAACAACAGCCTTTGTCAGAATCTGCAGCGTCGGGTAACCAGCAAAGAGAACTCAGAAATGGAGGATTGGAAGGCCAGGCACCCACAGAGAATTATTTGTAAAGTCAAATCTTATCATTTGATCAGGGTAGGTTTCCACCATAACACATAAACAATCTTAAAGGTATTTGTTCTTGTCTAAATCTTATGACCATTACAAATTAACAAACTGATTTAACAGTAATGTTCTGCTCCGCAGGTTTCAGATTTTTAAGTTCTGGTATTTAATGCAGCTATGATTTTAATTTTGCTATAATATTGCACATTCTGTAGCCAAGCATTGTGTCAGCATGCAAGCTTCTCATTGGTGTAACTTTGGTTCAGAAAATGCCAAGCCCTCCAAACATGGATGAACTTCACTCTTGCCAAGACAGAAGCTGACTGACTCATGCACATTTTCTTTCTCAACTCTACAGTCTAAAGGCATGTGTGAGTTTGTTTTAATTGATTAGATTCAAAACATAGATGGTCATTTTTAAAACAGATGGAACATTTACTCTTCTTTATGGTGAACCATACGTAGGGATTTGCTGGTAGGTGAGGTTCAGGTTTTGCACCTGCTGCTGTTTACTTTTTAAGCACAAGGGCATGCATGGGCATCCAAGATGCCCATGTTAGTATCCATGCCTTGTGCCCAAGATGGTTCCAGCTCCTCATGACTCTAAAATTAAATTAGTCAGGTTACTTAAGTGGATGACTTGGGGAATACAGAGAGGAATAATGTGGAATGCAGAGCCATAATGTTAGGCACGTGTGTGTATTTGCTCTCCATGACATGGTGTCTTTGAGAAGATACGCTTTTGAACTGAGTAGATTTATTGAAGCTTCACTTTCATTTTGTCAATAAGTTATTCCTAAAATGGAGAGCAGTAATTACTGTATATCTTATTGTTTCTGGAAAGAGCATTTTGCTGTGCATAATATGAGGGGAAATTAGTAGGTGAAATGCTCAAAGTACAGAGGCCTGCATTAAGGGGTGGCATGGGCAAAAAACAAGAAGTGGCAGTGGTGGTGTACTGAGTACCAGACAAGCCAGTAAAGACAGTGCTTCGGAGTAGCCTCCACATTTAGGCGGCTCTTCAGCAATCACAAGAGAGCGGAGTCTATGGACGATTCTACCCAATATGTACATGCAGGTGACAAGAAAGACAGCATGCTGACTTTGTTATCCTACACTTCAAATATTTCTTGTCAAGTAAAAGTTCTTTGGTTTTCTTTCTTTTTTGGCTACATACCAACTCTGGGCCTTAGTCTGGTGGAGGATAGTTTTGAAGGTGGTAGTAGAGTTTTGATCAAACTCATTGCTACTTGATAACATCTAGGAGCAACCAATGAGGTAATGATCTGAACTGAACCTTAAATCACATTGGTGAATTGGTGAGTGTTAAGAGGCAGCTCACACATAATAATAAAGTAAGCTGGCTTGAAACTGAAGGGGCATTACACAAGTAACAATACCTGCTGCTGCAAGGATAGACTTGTGCTGTCAGAAGATGGGACAGTTAAGCTGAGCTAAAGGACTTCTCTCTGTTTTGGCTGACAAAGATGGTTGCTGTTTCCACTAAATGTCCATGAATTGGACCTCATGCAACTAAATACGCCCTCACACATACACACACATAGTCAGTAGTTCATGTCCTCTTGGTGGTGAGTTTGTTCAAGGACTGCAGGTTCTTCTCACGTCCATATAGTGAGATTGAATTGATTCGATATAAGTGAACGGGGTGAGTCTGAGGGCACCCTGTCCAGAGATGTTGTCTGCCTTGTATCAGAATGGATGCTGACATGCAGTATATGACTTAGTGAGTACAAATGGCATTCTTGGAGCTGGGACATGGCTACAGGCTACCCAGTGTAGATGTGCACAGCGTAAGAGCAAGTGTCAATTTAAAGGGATTCTCCACCCAGAAGTGACATTTTTTAATATGTTACTTTCTCCACATAAATTGTATTGATGGTTAAGGAAAAAGTTTAATGACATTTTTCGTGCAGAATGGAGAAAAAAATGTTATGATATAATAGAAGCCAATGTTGTTAAACGGCAAACTATATGAAAAGTGTCACGTTACTGGTGTCATATAATCGTCATGTCAGTTATCCAGTTTTATGGCCAAAATGTGCTTTTGTTTACCAAAATAAAGTCACATGGTTACTTCTGGAGTACTCCGCTCACATCATAAACAGCAAACTAAAGCCTCATGGGAGTGGCTCTGTGAGTTGAAGCCCTGCCTCTGCCCCTCATTTGTTAGTCAGGAGTCCTGTCTTCAATGTTCAGTCTAAATGTGCTTTTTTACGTTTTAATATTTATGTGCCTATATGTAATATAAAAATCAATATGAACAACTGTATGTCATTTTCAGATACGTTATTTCATACACATCACATTTTTTTGAGCATTGCCTGCTATGTCTTTTTGGACAACATGTTCTGATATTTTTCTTTTTTATTGCTAAGAAATTCAGTGACACAGACATGAAGTTTTTGCAGGACAATCAGTTAAGATAAACAGCAGCTTTGGATCACCATGGCTATGCCTGATGTGCTCCACGGGCTCATGGAGTGGACTTGTAGCTCCCATATTGCAGTGGGAAAGGAATAAATGAAATAAATCAAAGAGCATCTTTGAAATAAAGTTAAATAAAGTGATGGCGGACAGTTTGAACTAACATAGAGTTAATGTAAGATGGACTCAAAAAAGAAAAATGCTTATTGTTCCTTGGTTCTTTTGTTCTGTGCTAATGTTTTGAACTTCTTTGTTCACAGGATCAGAAGAAAACAACAGAGCCTGAGGAATTGTGCTTCTCTGAGATACCATGACTAAAGTGTAAAACAAATAAAGCTGTTTACGGTGGACTTAGGTTCAAATTTTTGTCTGTGCTTGCAATGTGACTCATGGGTCTCTAAACTCCCAGGACCAAGGTGAAGGTCTGTCAACTTCGAGGCTGTGTGTTCTGGTCTTCACACCGTATCTCACAGGTTTCATTCCAGACAGTGAAGTTCACGTTAGTCACTGCTAGATGGCCGATTTCCAGCTGAGGACCGTCACTTCAAACATCTCGAGGGTGAAGGACCAACAGTGTGGCTCCAGACAGGAAAACTCGTACCTCACACTACACAACGCAAACCATTTGAGGGGCACCTCCAAAGCTCTGAAAGGCCGGAATGGAGTAAAACCTGCAATTTTTCCGATTAGGTTCATTTTTGAAAACACTGATTTGTTACGGTGCAACATGGCAATTTCAGGTTCATCAAGCGGTGGTTTTCCTTATGTGAGGACTGACGCTTGACGTCTTCATTTCTGGGCACTTACTATGTTGTTTATTCACTAAGAGTGCTGCATTATATTCCTCTAATTTTCATCATCCTAATATTTTTAGTGCACAGGCCACTTCAGTGATGAAGTAACAGAGCGTAACTTTACTCAAAGTTAATTCCTGCACACCCTGCAGTTGTGACGTTTGACGCGGAGGAATGTGTTGAGCGTCCCGTGATACATTATGCTGCCCGTGAGCCTGCGTCGGATTTAGAGAGTCGGGTAAAGGAGCAGTGATGCCTGCTGATGATCCGAATGAATCTCCTTTATAAAAGTCATTGTAGTTCTGTCTTGTGCAACTCCTCAATGCAGATTGCAGTTCCTTGGATTTACATGCTCCTGCAAGATTGTCTGAAATGTAGTAGAATAAAACAAGAAGCTCGACACTTGTTGAGCGATGGAATACTAAACTCACCAGCCCATGTTGGTCGAAAGTGCTTGTGGGCATGCAGAACTGCTATAGTTGTTCAGTAAAAAAGTGTTGCAGCTTCATATGAGGATAATTTGACATAAAAATGCATGTAAAAGCATCCATACCTGCAGTCGCTTTCATGCTCACTTTCAAATCCCAGTTATTCGAATGCAGTGCTGTTGACAGTCGCAGCCTGCCTTGAGTTTGTCTCGTTGGTTTAGTTGTATTTTTAGAAAGTCGTCTCCACAAAGTGCCCCGTCCCTTCAAAGCTGACTCTTCTGATGCTCCATTTTCAGCACATGTTCGCGAGGTGCCTCAACTCATCCCAGCAGCTCTGGACACAAAGCAGGGACCAACCGTGATTACACGTAGCTGGATGGGCCGGTGGCGCCACAGAGAGCTCTCTAGAAGGTTTGATGGTAGCACTTGTACACTCATCTGCTGTCATGCCCCACATGGCTGGCTGTCCACAGTAGCCCTTCACCCAGAGGCTTTACACAAGGGGTGGGTGCCCTCTTTTGTCTGACACATTCCCGTCCTTTTTCTTTTGTTCCTACTGGTTAGTTTCTGCCATCATTGTCCACGAGCCTGTTTTCAGACATCATTCCTTCCTGCAGTCATTCAGTGGGTGAGTAACTGAAAATGGAACCATTGTGCTCTGTCTCTCGGAGGGCTTTGCTTTCGAAACGCCTTGTTAGGATTGCTGTGTAGCTTTTCTACGGCTGCTGTGATGTTGACGAGAATCTCTAACCAGAGGGTTGTTCTCCCTGTTTTTGTACAAACTGCTTATGGTTAATGCTCATCACTAGTCAGGTTATGTTTAGAAGTCATGGCACTCGAGCCCGTTGGTCATAACAGTTGAGAATGCCACTGATGTGTTCCTCAGACACAAATAACACGTGATGTCGGCTTGCCCTGTGAGGTGTAATGTGGACTGGGCAGAAGCGCACAGATGGTGCCAGCCTAACTCCACATTGCCCTGTTTAGAGATGTATAAGCCGCTGTGTGCTCGCCCCTCTGCCTCTGTCCTCCCATATTTTGCTCACACGGTGCTGGGGGCTGCCAGTGTCCTCTGCTGCACTTGACTGAAGCTCTCAGGTTAGAGTTTTGATGGGCACCGGTGCCACCACTTCCTCCATTTGCTTCATAGCCTTCACACCGGGAGGCTGCAGGGCCACCGCCATTTAGGGCTTGGATGGTATCCCCCACTTGGCGCTTTGTTCCGATTTGTCCCTTTAGTGGTCCTGAACATTAGGACATGTGCAAATATTATTGTGTTTTTTGTTTTTTTTTTTGTTGCATTTTGTTTTTATTTTTATGACAAGTGAAATGTGCTAAAAGTGCATTTTTGTATCTGAACATGATCTCTGCAGAGGCCTTGTTTTCTTCAAGGTTTTCTCAGTATATTTTTTTGGTACTTTGCATATAAAATATATTTTATAAATATATAACTGAACATTTCAATATGGTAATATGTCATTAATATATTTATTTACTAATATATTTATCCGTATTTTTTGCCAGGTGTAAAAATGATGTTGTTCTGTTGGAAAATGATCAGTACCATTGCATATAAAAGATGCCTGGCTTCATTCCAATTATACACAAATAAATTATTTTTAAATAAAACGTGTTTGCTGTCTCTCTTTGTTTTAAAGTTGTGCTTGTTACAGTTTTCAATATGTAATCATGGTGGAGTGGCGACCGTCGTGACCGATGCGTGCGAGCCATCGCGCTCTGTCTTTGAATGGTGTGACGGTGACGCCCATCTGCGCCGCTCACTCTTCAGTTGGCCAGACGGGAGTGTGAGTGAGTGTGAGTGAGTGAGCTCTTCAATGGACCATCTGGGGTCGAGTCCTGCCCAGAGAGCCGCTAGCACCTCACAACCCTGCAGCTCGCCATTTATAAGAGAGCTGTAACGATGAGATGGAGGAATTCCTGATAACAGAAGTCGCTGTGTTTGTAGGGGGCTTTTCACATAACACGACCATGAGGTCCTTTGAAGAGCAAGAAATTGCAAATAAGAGCACAGGAGAGCACAAATCGTGCTCTGATGTCAGTTCAGGATATGAAATTGGGGGCACTCAGCATGAGGCGCTCTTTGAGTGAGTCTGCGCCCCATGGCATCTTGGGTCTCTCCACAGTCTGCTTTTCCTCCTGCAACATAAAAACTTGTTGGGCGTGTTGGCGAGCTGCATGGTGGACTTGCTTCCGTCAGGGCTTAGTCCTGACCTGGCATTGCTCCGTCATCATTTCCATGAGTTTTCTACTAAAAAATGCTTCACATTTAAAAGCGAGGGGTCACTGAGCCTACTATCTCTTAACTTCATAAAAGTAAAGAAAGGACTCTTTGCAAAACTTTTATTGTGTTATGAATTTCAGGTTTCCAGTCTAAGCAACGTCTGAGACTCGGTTTTATCAAAGTTTGCACAATTGGACCCTCAAGAGTTCTGGTTGTGATTATGTCTTTAAATTCTGAAACTTCAATAACATAGAAATTACTTGTCACGAAACATCGTTTGAGGTAACATTTTCCTTCTGGAATGTTCATTAGACAGGTTTATGGGTCGATATTCTCCCATGTACAGTGGAACTGTTACGTTGCATGTGCAGTCAACAACAATGAATGAGTTTATCGACCTTACCTTGAACGTGCCTGCCTTCCTCCTCTGAAAGTCTCAGAACATCATCGCCATTGCAGGAGAGGAGTGTTCTGAGCTGCATGGCCTGATGAGCTCAATGTTTGAAAGTGGTATTTGTGACAGTAAGACAGCAACAGATTGCAAAGACGGCCGGGTTAAAATGCCTTATAGTCGCTTAAAATGGCAGGCTTACTGGTAAACTGGCGCAATGAAAACTCTCTCACTCTGAATGTAAAAAAGACCAAAGAAATGATATTTGATTTTAAGAGACCGAAATCTGTATGTTCACCTGTTGTAGTTCTGGGAGAGGAGGTAGAATATAAATACTTAGGAATTTACGTAGATAACAATCTTAACTTGAATACAAATACAAAAAAATATTCTCTAGATGCAACCAGCGCTTATTTCTCCTCCATAAACTCAAACTATTTAAAGTAGACAAGGACCTCATGTTGTCCTTTTATTGCAGTCTGATGCAGTTTGTGATCACTTTCAGTTTCATTGCCTGGTTTAATAGTCTGACAAACCAAAACTCAAAAAAGATTACGAAGTATGCAGCTAAAGTTATTGGGGCTGATGTAGATGATTTGACTAGCGTGTGGCAGAGGGCAATGTTAACGAAACTGGACATCATCTCAACTGATGACAGACATCCATTACATGTAGAACTAAAGTTCAGTAAATCAGGAAGGATAGTCGCTTTAAAAACCCACACAATTCGCACCAGGAACTCCTTTCTTCCTAGTGCCATATGACTTTTCAATAAGAAATATCGGAGATAATGATTAAGGTTTTTGATATATATCCTGTAACCTTTTTTTATTTTTGGTGTAAATATATATTATCTAACTGCTTTCCCTTTAACCTTTCTTGTTTCTATTTGTCTGTTTTATCTCATTCTGTCTGTTATTAGGATGCAACTAAGAAGGCAAATTTCATGTTTTCTTGTGTAAACATGACTAAATAAAGAAACCTTAAACCTTACTGAGTTTGATGGGATAATTCAGAAGGACAATCAGAAGATACTGTGGTTCACAGAACCTAAAGCTTCAAAGCCAAGGGATTACATGCTCATCTCGGTATCCAGATCTTAACATGTATATTTCACCATTGTAATTTGACTCGGCAGAAGCGGCAAGGGTGAGCATCCAGTTCATCAGAAGCAGAAAGTCTGGTGTGCTAACCTTCAACCTCCAACCACTGAGCTTTCGGTGATGGTGGTTATTTCACTGAAATTTGTCCTGGGAGAGGACAGGACTAAACAGCTGAAACAAGAGCTTAGAGGTTCAAACCAAGCTAGAGGCTGGTGCTGAAGACTGAAGATGGAGGTTCATCTCCCAAGGCCACTGGAGCCCAGCTGTTGGTGGAATTTCATTCCAGACCCGGGCAGTAGTTGAAGAGAAACTGCCCAGGGTAAGTAAAGGGTGATAGTGATTGAGGTAGAAAAGAAATATCATTAAAATGGGGCGGTCTGAGGCTGAAATGTGAGGTTCAAGGATGATGACTTCACTGAAAAGGTCCTCAAGGTGCCCAAAGGGAAAGAAAAGTTCTGTCCAAGCACTTGAAGACCTCTGGAAAACCACATTTACAAGAGCTGGTATATAAATAGCAGAAACAGGGAAGGTCCAGGCCTGACAAGTGCAGGGAGAAATAGGCTGGTCTACCGGGCGTGGATAAAGCTGACATTTTGGAGGAATCAAGATGGCAGTGATGAAGAGAGAAAAGGCGAGTGCAGAAAATGGGGAGACGTGGGCCCATAAACTGCCATATCACAGGAATAGAAACAAAGGCCACCAAGAGATTCTTCAAAGATTTCCTTCAGAAAAGTGGAGCCATCCAAATCATCAGTATGCACTTTGAAATCAGTCATTGAAAGAGCTTTGTTAGAACCCATGTGGGTGTGAAGAGGGTGTCACCTGGCATTACGACCTTAGAATTGTTTGATATATGGGTTTAAGGGCTGGAATGAAGACAGGGACCAAATTTACAGTTGTCAAAACTCCTAACACACTTTGGGATTTGCAAAGAAAACCAGAGTACCTGGAGAAAAAACCCACACAGATGGTACAAGGTGATTGGTCACCCAGGGCACTGCCAACCTCTCGACCAGCATGGTGTCCACATCTTGAATTATCTGTGGAAATACAAGTTTCACTTGCAGGCCTGAGGGCCAACTGTCATCTAGGAAACAAGCATATGTGATATCTCTGTCTTCCCAAAGCAGGTTGTCGTACACAAACTTTTGTTCCCTGGTTCTTTGTCTGAATTTCTTGATGTGGGTGGGCTACCATGATGGGTATCCCTCCCAAGTATTCTCATATAACTTTGATCACAGTGCTCTTGATTTCCACCACACCATCTATCCTGCCGACTACGCTGCGATTTTCTTTTATTCCTCTGTTTTGTACAACTACACAATAAATTGTTAGATTCTTACAGGCAGATAGATAATTCACAAGGACACTTCATTTGATTGCTTTATTAAACTCATTTTGATTCGCTCATTTAGTCTTTAGTTGCAATTGTACCTGTTTCAAGTGGTTATATTATTATGTTTCACACCGGGTGTTAATTTCTCTTTTGTCTTCAACATAAACATCAGATCAGCATCACAAACCATGAAGCCTTCATTGCACTGTACTCTGTATATGTGGCAGTGATAACTGTGTAAACCGATTGGCACTATAAAGCTCTCACATTAAGAAGGCTGTGCATTGGCCAGCTAAGAGAGATGGCATGGTATCCTCCATTTAAAGGACAGGCCGACCTGGCTGTTGTAATGTGTATGGACACCGACTGGGAGGAAGTGACGATGTTGTGGTGGTGAGGATGTCTGAATATTGAACATTGTGATCAAAATGAAAACCTGAAACAGCATAATGATTTTATCCAACGTGCGTGCAGAATCCTGACTGAACTTGTCTACATTGGAGAAGGCGGACAAACTAAGATCCTGAGCTCCGTCAGCCGATATCTGAAAGTGGAAGGCTGTGGTGCGGTTAAAGCAATCTGCAGTAAAGCTTAAATACAAAGCACGGTGCTTCAAACGAAGACGTCTACAACAGAACGCTAATAGAAGGCCTTAGGCTGTCCATCTGAAGAGAAAATCGTCAGGTTTCCCCTGCTGTCCTGGTCCTTCTCTATTGCTTCAAACAGGGCCTTGAAATTGCCAGCTCCAAATCCCTTGTGTGGGGGGGAAAAAGAAAGGCATGTTAGAAATCACCAGTCTGATAATCTACAGTACTTCAGCACAGAACTGGCATTAGGTGGCTCCCCATCGAGAGCTGAAGGGCCCTTTTGATTGAACCCACCATTGCTGCTGCTCACGGCACACATTGACTCATTCTGATATTTTATTGTTTTTAAATCCCACCATCTGTTAAACAACAGCAGACCAATCCAGTGTGAATGGGCCACCCAGTTCGCATGTGCCACCATCACAGCAACGGCTGACTTGGACCTTCAGTTACCAAAAGTGACTCCTCTGCTCATTTTTAATTTCCATTACTTAGGGGTTGCTGCGTGTAGAACAGACATCTTTGTTGGTTCTGTAGAGCTTTTACTTGTTTCTTCTGTTTTTATTCACTATTCACTCCTTGATCAGTGATTCAAGCCATGCAAATTAGTCTTGTACATCTATTTGCTTACCAGTTTCCTCCATTTTATCAAGTTAAATCAAGTTGGGGAGCATGTACTGGTACAGTGCGTTTCCGCACCCACTACACGGTGAAACAACTTGGGATTCTGGTTTGACAACCCCCAGGCAGACATGCGGTCCAGTCCTGACCTCTGGTAATGACCCTCTATCTGCCGCAGCCAGGTGTTACATGGGCGACCCCTCGGCCTGGTCCAGCCACTCGGGTCCCCAACAATGAGGATTTTACAAGCCGGATCACCCTCGTGGAAATGCTCCACATGGCTGTAGTGCCGTAACTGACGCCCCCTCACAATGCAGGTAATGTGCCTCATTCGGGACTCCATGAGAAACCGCTCATTCGATACAAAGTTAAACCAGCGGTACCCAAGGATTTTCTGGAGAGACACAGTACCAAAGGAGTCCAGTCTTAGTCTCAGGTCACTGGATAGCGTTCATGTCTCACAACCATACAGGAAGCACCAGGACTCTATAAAGACTTGGACCTTCGTCCTTTTGCATGGTATGCTATAAAGTAAAACCCCAGTAGGTTTCTTGAACCGCATGGCCTGTGTGGTATTGTTTTTATGTTTATTTTTTTTTATTTTTAATTTGTATATTTCAATATAAGAATGCAGGCTGATGAGATGTAAACCCCTCATACTGCATTGATTTGAGTTCTACCAGATTATGTAGCGCCGTACCATACAGAGGTCAATGTCCTTGTCTGGTCATGGGGTACCAGCAGGTTGCTCACTTTGATGCCTCAATCCTCTTAACTTGATTTTAATAATCTTAATCTTCAGTCCTCTGTGTGTCTTCTGGCAGCTGTGCTAGAATGGGGGGTTTATTCCCTGTGGGTGATGGGCTCCTGCAAAATATGCCGCTGTAGGAACTTGCAGTGTGGCACTAACCTGGTGTACAGCCCATGACTGATTGAAAGGTATCTCTCTCTCCTGAAGAGTCCCGTCCAAGCCTTACCTGATACCAGAAATCTGTTTGTCACCATGCTGGTTCATTCCAGAATGTGTTCACGTACATTTCTGATTAATTTCAACTGAGATATAAAACTTTCAGAACTCTTCTAAGATGACATCCCAGCGTGCAGCCCATGGCACTTCTTCAAAAAGTGAGTGCAGCTATGCCAGTGGCTGCTGTGGAGCTTGGAGTACGAGATGCCGCCTTGAATCCTCCAGTGTGTGAAATGTAGACATGGCTCTCTCTCCATGTTTTGGTATATTCCACATCCTTTATAAATGGACCCAAAGAGTAGTCGTTGTCGTGTGTGTTTATGATAGCACATGACGCCTCATGGCTCTTATGAAGTGGGCCTTGGTTGCCTGTTTCCTAATAAAGTCCAATTTTATCACGTAGTTCAGCTGTGGCGACAGACCACCGGAGCACACCGATAACACGTCATGTCATGAAACAGTTTGTGACTTTTATCACTTTACATTAAACATCTTTTCATACAAATAATGCACAGTCAGTCTTACCTGACACGTATCCATGCCATATTTTCTAGGTTATTAATCAATTTAGCAATTACTTTTATTAATAAACCAAAGTGGGTTGTCTGTTACTAAAGAAATGCAATCAAAATTTTCAAAATTTCACCTTCGGACAAATAAAGTATCTAGCTATCTTTAAAGCAAATATGCTAGATTAAAAATTTTCATCTAAAGGTTTTCCACAAGGTATTTATTTGATTTACACTAATAATTAATATAATTGTAGATGTTTGGTCCTAGTTTTTGATGTACTGTATGATTACTTATCTTTAATTCTTATTGTTAAATGCATTCTAATGGGCATATGTCACACCAAAAGGCGCTTTTTGAATTTAACTGTGGGTTTGAGGGAGGCAAGTCTGCTACGACTCCCTGTCAGACCACTGAGGCCCATTGCCCAGTAAGACATGAAGCTAGCGATTCGGTATCCTGTTACACCAGAGCGCTTTTTCCTGCCAGTTAATTTGTGTTGCTCTTCCCAGTCTGCCTAAGTTGTGCTTCCTACACACGCCTGTCTGGAGAGCTGCTACTGTCGATTATGATTTGCTTTATTTTTCAGTAATCAGGAGTTCAGTGGCAACGAGCCATCATGCACCACGTTTTGCGAGGGTCACAGTTGAAAATACACTCTGGCAAACTGGAAGGCGAGGTGGTCTTAAATGATAAATTATGCAATGTTCTTAAACACTTACAAAGTGATTGTACCGCTGGATGACCTCAAGGAAGAGGGTGGGTCTGTCTTGAAGAGGTTTGGTGAAGATCTGCAGGAGGTAGCCCTTATCGTCAAAGTCCACCAGGATTTTCAGGTCCTGTGTATAAAGCAAGAAGACAAGTGTAAGTCCTAAGGACATGGCAGCTACTAATGGTTAGGAGGCTTTTCCTTTGCTGTAAAATGCTGGTGCCCATCTTGTTCTTCTGGTCCTATGCCTGTCCACTCCTCATTTTATGCCGTTTTAATATTGCTCCATTTAATTATGCACACTCAAAGTCTGTCCCCACAGCAACTTTGGTTTTAAAAGCTGTCAGACTGGGACCAGATGTTTGACGTATCAGCATACATCCGTTTTCATCCCCTCTCTGCGTGAAGAACCCTAAATGCATTGTATAGTCTAACCTTCATCATGTTTTTCTATCAATTACCACTGTGTGTGTCTTTTAAAGATAGATTTCAAACTGATAACAGCACACAAACAACCTTTGCACGTATCACATACGGCGTTCACCACAATTGATCACAAATCTCATGGCTGGAGTGAGGAACGTTGGGGAAGTCATTGAAAGTTTTTTAATGTTGCCGCACTGCTGGCCATACTCAGTTTTTTCATGATGAATCCATCATTCCTGTAATGCATATGAAGTATAACAAAGGGCTTTTTATAATTTGTTTTCCCCTTGAAATACGTTTTTCTAATACTAGACTTAAATCTTCACACAATCCCCATACTGTGTAAACTATTATTCTAGCTGTGTTTAATTAATGGGTTATTTATTTAATTGTTGGTTATTTACTGTCTTTGTTTTTAGGATGAGCACTGTACTGTGTTTTGCGGTTCATAAAGACACAACCCCTCAGTCGTGCCGATTGAGCTCATCAAGAGTGACAGCATATAAACAGGCAAGTCGGTGTCACTACTGTCCTTGTTTCTGGGGTAATTCCAAAATGAAAATACAGCAAAAAGTTTTTCTTTAAAGTCAGACCTTGGGGCGATATTGTTGACTGTCACCTTTAATCTCCTGGTATGAACCGAGCTTGTCTTTGACTTTGTTTCTGTTAAAATCCATTTCCTGGTTCTCTTATAATTTCCTAACCCTAACCCTAACCCTGACTCTACTATCAGTGATTTGTACAGTTCTCGAAAGTCGTCTGCCTACTCTTCGATGTCCACACGCCCCCAGTGGGTTACTTTATCTGCCAACACAAACACTTATGCTGACTCCCACATCTCTCTGTTGTATAAAAAAATCCTGGGTCAAGACATGACCTTCTTGGAAAGACACTATGACATCCTGCGAGAAAAAACTATTTAAAACAAGATCACGGACATCTTTCCTCTCATTTGTTGGAATGCTTTTGGCAGACACACTTCATTGTGCTATCAGCTCTTAAAAATTTTATACGTTCTAGATGTCATGTCAACGACTAAGCGAAGAAGAAAGAGCAGCGTGTCTAAAAGAGACCCAAAAGCATTGGAGAGAAAAGCAGGCAAAAATAACAATAATAATATATATGCAAATTCTGAAAATAAGGAAAGTAATAATTAGCCCGGACTAAGTGGAATTGAAAACCTTGTAGGTCCAGTTGGGGTCAGAAATAAAAGACTTCATAAAGACGTTCAAAGACGCTGTTGCGATACACACGCAGGGCAGGTTATGAAAGTAGTAAATAGTAGTAGTAGAAAGATTATGAAAGTAGTAAAATTCGAAAGTATCAAAAAAAAGAAAGTAAAGATCGCATTAGTACAAACAAATTATTACTCAGTGAAATAACAGAATAGGAAAAAGATATTAAATATATGGACATAGGTGATATGTCAGAAATATGTAGATATTGTAAGGCTTTAAACTTTAAGTCAGAGATTTGTGTTGCCATCAGGGAAAAGTAGTGTTGCCTCCCAATGAAGAGGCGTATCCACGAAAATTAAAAGATTTGTTGTTTGATGAAAGTGAAACCCACAAACATTACAGACAAAATATCCGAGTCTACAGTACAATAATCTTTTTGTGTTCACATCATTCAATGCTCAAAACATAGATTCAGAATCTGTGATCCCGCAACAATTAAAGCTACGACAAATTTATTTTTGAAGAAACCACAATTCGGTCAGGTGTATATTTATGATCACGGAGAAACGGTGCAACATAGAATCGAAAGACTATGTAACAATTCCCATGAAAATAACAATCTCTTTAAATTCTATATCTGGGCGAGCGAAGCAAGTATGGGGCAAAGCCCCGTAGTCTTCATAAAAATCATGGCTGCACACTATCACGAGGCAAAGTCATCATCTGCCTCAGTGGCATCACCACATTATGATGAAGGTGTTATACCTTGACTCAGATGTGTTTTATTTGTATGTACTTATTTTCTCATCCTTTAGATTTACTTTTGAAAATTGTTTTCTTTATATTATTTTATATATTATTTCATGTATTGTTTATTTTATTCTGTTATTTATTATTTAAAGGGGGTGTTTTTATTATTTGGCTGATATCTTTATTCAGGGCAACTTGAAAAATTTGAGATACGTTGTACTATAAGAGTTTATTAGTGTGCTTTTTTTTATAATATGCTTTATTCCCTTTTTATCGTGGAACCTAAAGGGGCAGGGCCACATGCTGATACAGCGGAGTGACAAGTGTCCCCACACTGCAGTTTCGGCCCTACACTTTTGGCTTCAATCCCTGCATTCTGATTTTGGATATGCTGACTTTGAGCCCTGCTTTCGTTCTAATGTACTGCTTGCTTCTTCTGGGTTGGATTTGTTTGTTGTTTGCTTTGTCTGTTCAAGCAAAGCCATTTTTCTTTCCATGTTTTTTTTTTTTGTTTAATATTTTTTTAAAAATTTTAATAAATTACTAAACTTTTCTTCATTTATATTGAGACTAGAGATATGGCATTTTTCCCCTGATTTGTAAGCTTTTTAACTTTTTGATATTTAAAAACCTTAACTCTACTGTACTTCTGGGCCCAAGTAGGCCAGAGGCCTGCTATTTGAGTTTTGAGCTTGGCTGTCTGGGTTAAGGCCTGTAAAGAGGCAGGGCTGGCTTTTGCCAATTCTGAGGCCTGCACTCATTTTTGAGCTTAGAAGGCAAACACGACAGAACTGCTACTTCTCTAGTGTAACAGAAAAAAGTTTCTTTCTTCTCATTCCGCAGTAATGGATGACTTTGATGGTGCTGTGACGGATTGGGCAGTTTATGCCTCCTTTCAGTCTTTTCTAATATAAAGCTCAGTGGACAAGCATTTTGGGGATAAGGCATTAACAGAAACCGAGTTATATAACACTAAAGAATCTATTTTAAAAGCTGCACCATACTATGGAGGTGCACACCCATGTCTCACAAATCTGCACAGTACAAGGTGGTCTAGAATAAAGAATAAAATTGCAGTGATTTTACTGTTGTCTTTATAGCAGCTACGTGACTGACAGAATGACTTCTTTACTCATTCACTGGCGTGGAAAAGGTCAATAATACCACTCAGCCGTACAAGACCCTCAGCTAGTCAGTCGAATACTGAATATACAGAACATGTCTCATGGTGCTGAGAGGCCTAACTAGGCAAACAAGTAACTGCCTATATGTCGACCTGAAGTGTTCACATTGGGACGCTTGAACCACTGGACAATGCTGGAGTCCCTAGTCTATGCAAACAAAAGTACATAAGCTTGTGTCATATCATCAGCATGGCATTCTAGGTGATTGTAAACCTATATTATAGTTTTTTAAAATGTTTGCTTTGTACCCATTTAACCTATCGTCTATGAGGGAGGAGCAAAAGCTCTGTCCATGTGTGTCTGTGTGTCACAGTTTCTTGAGGATGGTCTAGAACTAAAACAGCTGGGTGGAAAAATACCAAACTCCAAACATAAGCCTGTTATTAGATGACGATGTGCTGATTAGTTTTTAAGTCAAATCGTGCAAGAGAAAGAGGTGCTCCAGAGGAATGCTCAAATACCGTAATTCTGTAATTAACTATGAATTCTTCCCGACAATTGCTATCGTAATGACCTATTTTATGATCAGAAAGATCAGCCTCAGAGCAGTAAATAATTACTGATATGTTATACAGTAGAATGGTTCGGGTAATCTGGTTGTTAGGGTGCAAAACGTACTGACGCTCACTTCCATATTGTTTTTGCTTTTGTTTTGTTATTTCACTCATAAAACACACAAACTCAGGTAGTGAATAGTCCTGTTTCCAGACCCAAATAAATGAATGTGAAAAATCAATGTCCCTGGGTTGAGGACTGTCCAAAATATATCTCTTTGTCAAGACTTCAGGATGGTCTGTCTTTACCAGGACTGATGCATATCTTGTTATAAAATGAGTACAGTGAATGGCACCGGGATGCTTATCTGACTATCTGCAGTAAATCCCCTCCAGGAGGCGTTCTCTTGGAGTAGTTTTAGCCACCAGCTCATTTCACCACAGTGTGCTGAGAAGCACCTCTGGGGGTGTTTTCTGCCCACTTCTACCTGACAATTCAGTGCTTCCATCTGATGTACTCTTCAAGTTTATTTTTATTTGTTTTTTTATCGATTGATTGGGTGTCTCATCTGCCCTGTGAGTCTGTATCCTTGTTTTTCTTCATATTTCTGTTGTTACAAGGGGTGTTCATTAATTTATCTACTTCAGTAGGAAAGAAAAGAGTTTTCAAAGATTTTTCATTATAGTCCCCTGATAACTCCATGCACTTCATCCACATTTCATGAAATTACTTTAACCCTTTTGAAAAAAAAAATGTTCTGTTTGACCTTCAAACCGGGAAGTCATAGTTGCCTTGATGTCTTCATCACTTGAAAACTGCTGTCCATGGAGAGATTTCTTCAAAACTCAGAACAGGAAATAATCTGAGGGATTAGAACAGGATCAGGACTGTAGGGTGGAGGGTTCAGCTGCAGGAACCCACATTCTTGCATGGCAGCCTGTGATTGATGTGACATGTGAATCGGTGCATTGTCATGAAGAAGAAGCTTACGTGATGCACCCAAGGACTCTCCTGACATCCTGTCTTTTGGAATATTAGACTCGCAATGAGCCACAACTTGTATATGAGTAACCTTGAGACATGTGACAAAATGCCCAGACTTGTTTCAACATGCTTCATACTTCGGTAGATAAATTATTGATCATCCCTTGTATATGTATCTGAATTTCTCCATGGGATTAATAAAGTTTATCTGGTTTAATCTAATCAATAGAATGTCCCACCTGCAAAATCTTCAAATCCTCTTTCACTTTGATCTTGGCCACTTTTAACTTCTCTCTCAGAGTCTCATAGTAATAGTCAGGAGCTTCAAGAAATTCCATTCCTCTTGCTTTTAAATTAACAATCTGAAATTTAACACAAAAAGAGCAATTACGAGGAAGCATTCAAAGTCTGACATCCTAGGGTCTTGTTGTTACATTTACTCAATAAGCATACATTAAATCCTAAACTCATTATTGTGAAAAGCTTTAAACAAAAAGCCTCTGCCTTGTTTACCATTTAAAAACTATTTAAAATCAACAATCAGAATTTTACAGAATGGAGCACACACTTCCAGTTGTCTTCTATGGAGATGACCCGTTTTCAAGAATTCTGATGCTGCTGCAGAGATGTGAGTGTAGCCAGTGCCAACTAATCAGTGAATTTAGGAATTTCCTTCCTTAGCAGCGGGCATTAATGCAGTGACAGATCCAAAGTACCAGAAGTAGCCTGAACATGGGCAGTGCAGAAAAGGTGTAGATTAGTGGACATTAGGTTTAGTGCCTTTATGGGTTCACTTACAGCCTCAATGATGTTTGAGGTGTTGAGAGCGATGTGCTGGACTCCCGGTCCTCCATTATAATCAACGTACTCCTGCCCAAAAAAAGAGACTATGGTTGATATGTGACAGAAACAAAAATAGTCGTATTAATTTGTTACTGGCATACAGTTAGTGTCACCAAAACGTTACCTGAATCTGAGACTTCTTCTTTCCAGGGGCAGGCTCATTAATTGGCATCTTTATTGTCTCTTCATAATTAGTGACCACAATTGAACGTAATGAACTGTACTGCGTATGAATCTGTTTATCATCTATAGACCAAAAACGATGGAACAGAAGACAGTTCTGGTACCTAACAATGGCAGAAAGCACAATGAGTTTAGAAGAGCAATGATGAGAAAAGCTAATGGAGAGCTTTGTTTTCATTAGTTTCTTCCTTATCTACCCTAAGAGGAGACCTACACAGAATAGAATTGAGTTTGACATTCCAAATGATGGTGGTACACCTCCAGTTATTTTATTACTGTTGAATAAGTCAATTTCTGGGTGGATGGAGCTGCCTCTTGTTATAAGTTGCTGACAGTTTCCAAGAAGATGGGACTCCAGTGGAATCAGGAGGCGGTTGGGAGTGTGCACTACTT
Organism: Polypterus senegalus; assembly: GCF_016835505.1. Lineage (NCBI taxonomy): Eukaryota > Metazoa > Chordata > Cladistia > Polypteriformes > Polypteridae > Polypterus > Polypterus senegalus. The sequence goes on from NC_053159.1 coordinate 113,930,671, forward strand.
ACTGCCCATGCCGCACCCACCACAAGACCAACCACCCTGGATTACACAAGTGCAGCCATATACAACAGATACAAAATATTTATTTTCAGTATAATCTCCAAATCCTCCAACACTGAACTTGATTAAGCGAGTCTGAGAATACCAGATTGACAATCTGCAGGCTACTGAGGGCGATGTGCCCCACAAGGTTTACCTCATATCAAATGCTTGCTACTGATTTAAAGTTAAGCTGGATATTCCAAAATTAAGAATGACTATTCAACTCATTCTATAAAACAATGAAAGCTTTCAGTTCATTGTACCAGGTCACAAAAATGTATACAGGCGATCACGGGGCAAATTCTCAAAACCTTGACACTTATTCAATGTTGCCCCACCAGAACTAAAGGACCGTAACACTTACCAGTCTGAAACGGGAACCATATCATCATCAGGCTGGTTTCCAACAATGTGATCAATAAAATTTAGATTGCCTTGTGGTCTGCAAAGAGAAAGGTAGGTGAGCAGCAGGAAAGAGGTGATGAAAAAAAACAAAATTTCTTAAGGGTTTTGACCACTTAGAATGCATGGCAGTAATCTTGAGAGTCATCAGCCATAAACGTGTCAAAGGCTTGATGCCTTTAAAAGAAGGGACTCCATAAGTCTGTGATGAGGATCGCCTCAGCAAGTGTACATGAAAGTGTTTATTATTCCTTATTAAAACACATACAGTATTTTGTTAATCACCAAAGTTACCTAAGTGTCCCGTGCTTCTTTCATGCTAATGACTTTCAGTGCGCTTTACCTTAGCAACACCCCAGCACCATTAAGGTTTGACTTTGCTTCATATACCAAACACTTCTGGTCAACTTAAACTCAAATGACTGGGCTTAGCTAGTGCAGGTGCAGTCAATGCAATGGCAGAGCTCCAAGCTCCCTAATATATATATATTTTTTAATCATTTGTAATGTTGCTACTTGCAATCTGTGTGGTACTGTATATTCTAACCTGATCCGAGTGGCTTACTGTCTCCTGGAGGTTTCCTGACATGTCAAACAAATTGAGGCAGTCAAGCAGGTTCATTCCATTGACCAATCAGGAAGCAACTCTTTGTTCAAGCTTTTGCAATTGTGGCTGTTAAATGTTTGTGGACGCATCAGAAGTAGGACTAGTTGGTCAATTAGTGGTAAGAGAACAGCTAACTGCATGATGTTTCTTTCAATAATCAGGTCATCAAGGAAGAGATACTGAGGAACATTTCCCAGCAGCTACATACTCCCAAGTAGCATTGCATGTTTGGACTTGAACAGATTATATTAAATAAAGTAGTCTGCTTGGCCTAAAATACAAGCTAGTCAACTCACCATTAGTGAGTTTAGTTATATTTAGTCTACTGGTCAAGTCAAGTCACTTTATAGTCCTACCATCCATACACAATATTGCAGCGTACAGTGACATAAAATAATGTTCCCCAGGGCCACAGTTACCTACAAACAGAGATATTCTTTATGGTGTCAGATTGCATGGCTAATGTGAGTCTTACCCAGTGGTCTCACTGCACAACCTCACATAAGATTTTTCAAAAGGGTCTAACTTTTCATGAGGCCGTAAATTTGCATAGTGCCTCCATTTGGCTATCAGTACAGATGAGTCTTCAAGTGTGAGAGGACACCCAAACTCTCTGTTGCAACACATGAGAAAATCTTGCTCGTCCTTAGACATGGCTCATTAAGATAGCCTAATCGCTCGAAAAACATGACTGATGTACTGATGTGGAATTGTTTCACTTTTGCCTCTTTTCAAAATCGCATTTCTCAAATTGTTTAATAGTTTGATTAACAAAAGTGTATGGCAAAGTTGGCAGATTCTTAATGAAATCTGTCTCGTAATCCAAAAAGAAAAGCCTTTTGTTACAAATACTGATGCAACAACAGAGTAAGAGTTCTCCTGTTAAACAATTCAGTACAACTACACGAACTGGCACGTCATCCAGAGTTGCTTCCCACCCAGTCCTCATTACAGAAGGAAACGGCTCCTAAAGCCCTAACAGCCCTGCACTGGATTACACCAGCAAGAAATAAATGGCTGGATGAATGGATGCTATGGGTCTGTGGTTCCCTCTGATTGTTGTGGAGGCTGAAATAAAAGAAAACCACCAGCGATACTTACAACTTGGCTACAAGGGGATCTGTAAAGAGTGGGGGCTTGTACCCAGGCAGGAAAAGGCCTTTGTAGGGTCCGAGGAACTCAATCAATGTGTGTGTGGTGTCTCCATACTGCCAACAAAAACGAAAACCAAAATTAAAATACAGCATAATGCACAATAAGGCAGTACGTGATCTCTGATCTATAGGAGTGTTCATAACATCCTGCAGGATCACTGTTGTTTTTTTCCTTGTTGTCCTTTCCTCTGTAGGAGTCAGCCCTGGATTAACCAGTAAGCAAAATGAGCCTGTGCTTATTGCACCCCAGATGTTTTAGCCAAGTTATCATGCCATTAACTCTTTCACTATCACACTTGACAATTTTTTATTGGTCCTTGTCTGCCATATTTGACTTTAATCTGCAATGTTAAAAATGTTTTCTTTGGCATGGTGAGTGACTCAAGTTTAAATAAACGTTTGGTTTGAAGGTGGCGCCAGATACCACATTTGTTTCCACCTCACGGTGTAGAAGTTTCACTTCTGTCAAATGGCACACAGTTGGCTGGGTTTGAAATTCATCAGCTGATTTGTGGAATGAATCCTTAACGTCTTTGTTTTATTATGTACTAGCAGACCTGGCGCGCTTCGCTGCACGTTTAACCGGCCAGTTTTGGCCGCGGATCGTGGCTTTTCCAATCTAGACGTCCTGTCTTTTTCAGATTCTTTTAACCGCCTGGTTTTGGCAGCCAATCGTCCTTTTCCCAATCTAGAAATCCTGTCTTCTTTAGATTCGTTTAACCGCCTGTTTTGGGAAGCGAATCGTTTTGTTTTTTTTCTAACTTGGAAGTCGTTTCTTGTTGAGATTCGTTTAATGGCCTCGTTGATTGCATGTCTTCCAAGGTAGTTTCAATACCTGCACGGAGTCTTCTCCCCTTTTATGAGTGACTGTGTGAGTACCGCGTGAACTAAACAGTAAATTAGTAAAGGAGAGAGGACTAAACACTAAGGAAAAAGAACGCAAGACCGCGTCAGCTGGGGAGCTCAGCGAAGCTCAGCTCGGAGCGAAATGAAGTGAATGAAATGACGTGAATGGGAGGGGAGATGATCACGTGACTCCCCCACCCCATTTAACTCTCAATCCCTCCACAAACACAGTCTCTCGGATCCCAACTCTCCTTTACATATATAGATTTTACTGATTTTTCACATAAATGAGGTCAGCTTTAATTTCCTTTTTCACCTTCACCACACCCTGAGTCTTAAGGTCTTGTCAAAATGAAGTTCTGTATTTAGTAATTAGTATAATCTGTGCTTGTATTTTAACTGAGAATTGTTCACAACCTTCTTCGTCTGCACTTAGTGAAGAGCACTATACAGAAAATCAGTTGTATTGTAAATAATGGAAGGGCAGAGGGGGCACCAGCTGGCCTTGATGTGGCCCTGGCAGGAGTCCTTATGTATTTGTACACTACGGTGGCTTTCTAGAGATGAATATAAAGAAGGAGTGGTGTCAATGAACCGAGCAGGGGACTGAATTCACCACTTTGAGCCTTCAACTCCAGCAGCTTAACTCAAGAATCAAACTGTGGAGTATAAACGATGAAAAAGTATTACATGTTCCTTTAAAGAAATTAGATTTTAGGGAGTACAACAACATATTGCTAGCTCTCATTTAATTTTTCATAGCAATCTTTTAATCCTGTTGCAGGAATCAGATGAATCGTTTGAGGATGTCATTTAACGTTTAAATATCAAATTCGTATGACTGAAGCACCCACGTCCACCTGCTATGCCAGGTATGATGGATTTTTCAGGTCTCTGTTAAGCCTTGATGGTAATTTGGGAGTAAGGAGATGAATGGTCAAACAGCTCAAATGTTGGAAGCAACGTGAATCTAGCAGCCTGCGGACTTGGAGGCATGGTGTGAATTGCAAAGGTAACCCGCTGAATGAAGGCAGTAAATGAACCTGAAAGGAGCAGCTGAGAACTTTTTAAAAATGCAAACATTGATGTCAAAATTCAAACAAGCTAAATGTAAGACATACTGAAGTTTAAGAATAAAGTGAAGATAAAGTTTTAAAAAATAAAAAATTTGTTACAAACATCCAACTTAGTAAAAGGATAAGTGTGTGTCAGTCCGGTTGCTATGTGTCTGTCATTCAAAAATATGGCGCATATAGGGTCTACGTTGATTACTTGGATTTCAGTGTTTTAAATAAACAGGCAGATGATTTGATATTGTCTCACGTAAGTGTCTATGTCAGGGGTGTCGAACTCCAGGCCTGGAGGGCCACAGTGACTGCGGGTTTTCATTCTAACCTTTTTCCTAATCAGTGACCAGTTTTCAATTTTAATTCATTTCTTTTCTCTTCATTTTAATAGCCTTGTTTTTAGGGATCCAGTCCTCTGAATTGACTCTTTTCTTCATTAAATGACTGCCAAACAGAAATGAGATGTGAAACAAGCCAACAGATCACCAGCTAAACTGGGGCTTCAAACACAGGCCGATTTCACTCCAGCCACTTTCTTAATGAGAAGCCGACTCTTGCTGTTGATTAAACTCATTATTTCATTCTATGGCTTATTGCTGTCCTCATTCTGCCACAGCAGACACTCCCAAAACAGCTGATTTTCTGTTTGTTCTTAGAACAGCATCTAAATGTGTTGGTGACCTGAGAGATCAGCCTTACTGAGACTTTCACCTTTCTTTATTTTCAGAAATTGTGTGATGGACACGGGTGAGCTGGTCATGCGGTGGCTCGTTTTGAGTCTCATTCATTTCTGGCTGCTAATAAAGGAAAAAGAAGCATCTAAGGGGCCTGAGTCAAGTTAATTAAAACTAAGGGAAAAGACGTTAATTAGCAGCAAAAACTGGTCACAAATTAAGAAAATGGTTAGAATGAAAACCTGACTTTGACACCCCTGTACTAGAAACTGAAGGTGTGGCAGTAATGAAATACACTTAGAAAACATAAAATGTAATAGACAAGTGCCAAGATGCATCATCATAGGACACGCACTGAAACATTGGAGCTGTAGCTATAGATGTGTGCGAGTGTTCATTCAGGCCCCACACACTAACTGTTTTGGCCTGCAACCTCAGCCAAATTGTCAAGAAGACCCCGACTAGTGGTAATTCCCTCGCCACCTTCGTCTTTCTCCGGTTTCACACAAACGTGCATTTCTTTGAAGTCAAGTGGAAGTGAACTTTGTATCTACATTGTGAGATTCTGCTCATGAACAAGTGGTCCTTTTGGCAAATATACCGTTTGGACAATTGCAAACTTGACTTTTCCGTGCTCGTCCTCTTCTATCCAAGGTTCCTTGACAATAACTGCTCCACGTTCTTTTGCTGTCTGGAAACGGAAACAGAAAAGATTATGCGTAAGAGACCAGTGAATATTTTGTTCTAATTACACTGTAAGGATTTTACTACAACAGTACAGATACAGTTTGTAAAATTATTCAAGACAGCCTAGAAGTGCATTAGCTCCTGCATGGCAGAGGGGTGTAGAGACCAGTCACCACAGCCCAGCCATAACACCATATTCTGGTAATCTGATGTGACATAAACAGGTTAACTGTGAAAATGGAAGTATGTAAAGCAGAATAAAGTTTTTAAACACAAAGGTGTGTCTAACCAGAACATTCATGAAATGATAGATTTATCACACTGGCCACCAAAGAACCCACACACACTGAATGATAAACAGCTTTTTAGAAGTAATTATTGAACACATACTAGTATTTTCAATGTTGTGGCTTGAGCAGAGTCCCGAGTGAGGCACATTACCTGCGTTGTGAGGGAGCGTCAGTTACGGCACTATGGCCATGTGGCATGATTCCCTGAGGGTGATCCAGATCGCAGGATCCTCGAGTGGCTGGACCTGACAAAGGGGACACCCACATAATACCTGGCTGCGGCAGACAGAGGGTCATTTCCGGAGGGTGGGACTGGGACTACATGTCTGCCTGGGGGTCGACAACCAGGATCCTGAGCTGTTTCGTTGTGTGGTGGGTGCGGCAACACGCTGTACCAGTGCAGGCTCCCCAACCTGACCTGTCCTGTCCTGGCATCACTGTCTGACATAATAAACTCATTGAGCTATTTACTACTTAATGGAATATTCCATTCAAATATTAGATATTTTTTTATTATACCTAACTAATTTTAATTTGTAACAATAGGTAAAAAATGGTTTCCTTATAACTAAGGTGACAAATGCTGGACAGAAGCAGACAATACCAAAATGTCCATGAAAACAAATCTCACGTTACTTGTGTCATGTGATCCACATGGCAAGTTAAGCAATCCTACTGTCACAACATCCCAAACAAATGTATTTTGACTAAAATATTGGAAAGTAAGCCACTCTCTTGTGAACTGAAATGGAATGCCCTTAGATGTGCCCGGGCATTTAAACTGAAGACTCGCTTCCCTGCCTCATTCATGGTCAGGAGTCCAGCCCAGTAACTCCTTATTCATTTGCTTCAAACGTGATGACAACAAAAGATGTGCACTAAGAGACGTGTAAAACTACTGACTAACAGTTAAAGAAAAGTGAGTAAAAACAAGAGGAAGGGAATACGCCTCGGACTTGTGCTTATTCAAAATGTTTCAGGCAGCAGAAGGTCAGTTCACCCCCGTGCAGTTTGACAGCCTGCTGCTACACAAACCTGAAGAGGTGCCATTGGGGATGTGAATAGAAATTCAATGACGGCAGGTGGGCTACAGTGCAAATGTGTGTTCATGTCTGAGCGCATTCCATTTTTGTTCATGAGAGTGTTTTCTGTAGGTGGTTTATAAAGGTTTTGGTGAAAATGTGTGTGTTTGGGACATTGTGAGCATTCAGCCAGATGACTTAACATGTGGATTATGTGACAGAAGTAACATGCGAGTTCTATCATGGACGTTTTTTCTAATTTTTTTGTTCTTGTCCAGCACTGGCCACCATATACCCCTTTTATATCAGAAACTTTGTTTTCTCTGTTCTGCATAAATAATGAAGTTTTTGGGTGGAGTATTCCTGTAATGTTAACCATGTCAATGTTGATTTCATGTCCGCTGGAGATTCACTACGGTTACAAGAGATAATATTCAGCTCAGACTCTGACCAGACTGACAAAGTTACAGGCACTGGCTAAGCATGTCTCCAAAGTGGTGACTTAACTCAGGCTCTTGAGCGACTGCTGTTAGACATTATTGTGATTTGTTTTTAATTTGCCCTGCTTCCTCTTAATCGCATCCCTTTCTAATACAACATTTATTTTGGCTTTGGTCTTTTTCAATTAAAAAAAAATGCATTACCTTAACTAAGTAGTCACAGTCCTCCACCTGGAAAGCAATGTCCTTCACTCCGTCTCCATGCTTTATGAGATGTTCTCCCATTTCTTAGAAAACAAAAATGATCTTACACTTAGCATATTCTCCTGTCCAAGGTGAACGTGCAGCAGCTTACCTCCAGGTGGCAGACATGCCTCATAACTGATAAAGCACCAAATGCCAAATCAAGTTTCTCCCCAGGAAGTTCAGTTCAGTGAATTGTGATACTTTAGAAGACACCTTTCAGTAAAGAGGCTCAGAGTGCATAAACAGAATTAAAAATGTAAAGCTCTTGCAGAAAAATATGCACAGTGATCTATTTAACACTCTCTTTGAAGGTGCTTGCCATATTCTGATATGTCAGAATTATCCCCAAAGAGAGCAATTTGTCAAAACTTCCAAAAAGTTAAAAATCTGCTTGATTTTTTTAGTATGTTAATTATTTGACATGCAGGAGTCCTGCAATGGATCATCCTGATTCCTGCCTTGCATTCAAAGCTGCTGAGACAGCCTTGGCTCCCCATGACCTTGATTGGGATTAACTGGGTTGAAGAATGTTATGCTAAATTATACTTTAGTTGTTTGAACCCACCTTTTTCTGCAACACTTGAGTTACAAGTGTAGCTGACCAAAAATAAAGTGCAATCACTTATTGGGATGTCAAATGCAACTCTGCAATCCACACCGAAGCACTGTTTACTGACAAGCATTTAAAAAGACAAAAGAAATAAGCACCCTGTACAGTACTGTGTAAAAAGTGACAAACAAGAACACAATAAAACAAAAACAATTAGCACCACTACAGCAATTTCTCCAGTGAGAGTTGGACTCCGCCAGGGCTGCCCTTTGTCACCGATTCTGTTCATAACTTTTATGGACAGAATTTCTAGGCGCAGCCAGGGTGTTGAGGGGGTCTGGTTTGGCGGACTCAGGATTGGGTCACTGCTTTTTGCAGATGATGTTCTCCTGTTTGCTTCATCAGGCCGTGATCTTCAGCTCTCTCTGGATCGGTTCGCAGCCGAGTGTGAAGCGGCTGGGTTGAGAATCAGCACCTCCAAATCCGAGAGCATGGTCCTCAGCCGGAAAAGGGTGGAGTGCCCTCTCAGGGTTGGAGGAGAGATTCCAAGTGGAGGAGTTTAAGTATCTCGGGGTCTTGTTCACAAGTGAGGGAAGAATGGAGCGTGAGATCGACAGGCGGATCGGTGCGGCATCCGCAGTGATGCGGGCTCTGCATCGGTCTGTCGTGGTGAAAAAGGAGCTGAGCCGTAAGACAAAGCTCTCAATTTACCAGTCGATCTACGCTCCTACCCTCACCTATGGTCATGAGCTATGGGCAGTGACTGAAAGAACGAGATCGCGAATACAAGCGGCTGAAATGAGTTTCCTCCGCAGGGTGTCTGGGCTCTCCCTTAAAGATAGGGTGAGAAGCTCAGTCATCCGGGAGGGACTCAGAGTAGAGCCGCTGCTCCTCCGCATCGAGAGGAGTCAGATGAGGTGGCTCGGGCATCTGATCAGGATGCCTCCTGGACGCCTCCCTGGTGAGGTGTTCCGGGCATGTCCAACCGGGAGGAGGCCCCGGGGAAGACCCAGGACACGCTGGAGGGACTATGTCTCCCGGCTGGCCTGGGAACGCCTTGGGATTCTCCCGGAAGAGATGGAAGAAGTGGCCGGGGAGAGGGAAGTCTGGGCCTCTCTGCTTAAGCTGCTGCCCCCGTGACCCGACCTCGGATAAGCGGAAGAGGATGGATGGATGGATGGACACAAAAATCCTTTACTATTATGCTCCATTTAATGACTCCTTTGCAGCTCTTGTCTTTAAAACATGGACCATTCTTTCTCATTCTGGTTTAATGTGGCAGTGGAAAAGCCAATTATGTGTCGTTTGTGTGTTCTCCTTTCTCTGGAAAGATTTTTAAGTTAATTTAGTGGCTCTAAATTGTCCCAGTTTGATAAAAAGCAAAAATGACCAAATGAGACACCTAACTGCCAATTAATTTCCAAATAAAATCCACTTGACATTTTACATTGACTTGTTTTTTACATGCGTGTTCAGGTAAGAAATTCTTCTTATGAAGCTACCCTCATGACTGTCTACAGGTAAAGGCGTATTTATCTTAGGACCCTGGGCTCCAATATTAAAGGCTAACAGAAAGGTGTCTCGTCACTGTACCAATGCTGCTGTTCACCTTCACCTAACTTTACCCAGCCTCTCCTCCATGACTGTTATCCCAAACCTCCAACTGGCATGTACGTGTGCAGCCTTCCATTTACAGGAGAGCTCCTTGATGCTCAGTCCCAGTTGGGTCTGAACAATGCCACACACTGCAAATGCTTCATCTGTCAATAACATCTAATAATGCCACCCCTCCTAAAATCATACATTTCTGTTTTACATAACAGAAAATGACCATTGATTTCAAGCAGGAGCTACAATTGCTGTCACATCCTCTCAGTACTTTTTTTGATACCTCTGTTGCCTGGGTTCAGTGCTGACTGGAAAACAAACAGGATCTGAAATACAAGACAAGAGAAAGAAGGAGATGAAAATAAGATTTCTAAGAAAATGAATGATTTGGCCATTAGTCCTTAAAGCATTTCAAATGAGTGGCAGGCAGGAATGTTTTTGAAACATGCGGCTCACTTAAACATTTGTTTATAAAATGAAGAGAAAGGTCAGACCTTGTTTTGTTTGATAACATGTGATGCCACTTCTCGGCTCCCAGTCTCCAGTCCTTTATAGGCGCAGGGTTCAAAGCCCATTTTGTCACAGTAAAATGACGCCGCCTGCATAGGACACATACATGAGTAGAAAGGCACTGTGCATTGCCAAGATAAAACTTAAAACCGTTTGTCCCCGACACTTACTGAAACTTGTATTTTGGTGACCATTGAATGTGGCACTGACACATTATAAAGATGTATTTACTGTATTTATTTTCAGTCAGACATTTATAATCTACAGTAGCAGCTGCATCTTATTCTACAGATAAGTACTGTAGGCTACATCCAAGAAGCTGAACAGAAGTTACACTCAAAGCAGAAGAAGAAGCTAGTTATGCATATTAGTTTACTGTAATGCATTTTTAACCTTTGTCCAACAATTGGCAGTCTTTAACCTAACTTATTACTGTAGTTGGCTGTCTTCTGTAATCCCTTTCTGGACGTTTCCTTCCAACTCTGTGCCAGTTCTTAATGCTAAGTGGACAACTACTCACTAAATATACAGTATATTACACGACTTTTAGGAGTTTCTGTTCATCTTTTTTGGTACTGAATGGTTCTTTTTTTTCTCTCTCTCGTCACATATGTGCACATGTGGTGCACAGCTTAAGGGCTCAGGTGATAGTAATAACCCACCAAACCAGAGGTTGGTACTGTGGTTTAATACCTTCTCTCCTCCTCCCTCTGCAGGACGGAAGCCTTATTGCTACTCCAGTGCTGGTGTCACTTCTGTTGTCCTCACTCCTGGACCCTCCCCTTCCTGTCAACGACCTATATAACCAAGAGGGCAACTACACTACTTCAGTTCTGCCTAGGACTATTGTCTGAGATGACGTTTCTGCAATTTATTTTTTGTGCTGACATTGAATATACAGGGTTCATCCAGGTTGGTGCTCCACACACTGTTGTTATGTTTCCCCTTTACAATATCTATCTATCTACAGTATCTATCTGTCTGTCTGTCTGTCTATCTAAAATACTGTATATACTAGCTATGTAAGCCCATGCTGTAAAAACCCCAGGCTCCTAGAAACTATTGAAATCGTCAGAAAAAAAATTGAAATGCAGAGTTGGCAGTTTCGTTTTGCGGACGTACTTGCCTCCCCTTGACTGTTAGCAGTTAAGCAAGTTTCTCGCGCCTCTGAGGTTTCGTTCTGCTGATGTGCTCACCTTGCTTGTGTATTAGCAGCTAAGCAAGTTTGTCTTTCATCAGCAGTTTCACTTCAGCTGCATGTATGTACTTCTTTCTTCCTCTGACTCATTAACTTGGAGCTGTCTTGCAAGCACTTTGAGCTTCATGCTGTAGCTTTACATTTCCGAGCCAGACAGACAGACACACACACTTCCACGCATAGACATTTATACTGTATATAAGATATATACAGTAAGTCCCTTACATATGAACGTGTTCCATTCCGAGAGTGTGTTCGTAAGTCCAGCAAAATTACCCTAGGCACCCAATGAACACAATGCAATCCCCAACCCTCATCTCCTATAGAAAACATGTACAATAATAGTGAGGGTTTTGCACTCCACCTAATGCCAGACACGTGACCTAACTATTCTAACTATAACCACACTGCTATGAAATTTGAAGGTATGCTAAAATTTTTAATTTTTCACTTATTTAAATAATTTTTAATTTATTGGACATTAGTATCTTTGAAAGTTCCTAACTTGAAGGTTCATATGTAGGGGACTGATTGTATATAAACTGCTCAAAAAAATTAAAGGAACACTTTGAAAACACATCAGATCTCAATGGGAAAAAGAAATCCTCCTGGATATCTATACTGATATAGACTGGGTAATGTGTTAGGACCGAAAGGATGCCACATCGTTTGATGGAAATGAAAATGATCAACCTACAGAGCCCTGAATTCAAAGACGCCCCAAAAATCAGAGTGAAAAAATTATGTGGCAGGCTAGTCCATTTTGCCAAAATTTAATTGCAGCAACTCAAAATTGTACGCAGCACTTTGTATGGCCCCTGTGTTCTTGTATACATGCCTGACAACATCGGTGCATGCTTCTAATGAGATGACAGATGGTGTTGTTGGGGATCTCCTCCCAGATCCCAGCATCACTGAGCTCCTGGACAGTCTGAGGTGCAACCTGGTGGCATTGGATGGACCAAAACATAATGTCCCAGAGGTGTTCTATTGGATTTAGGTCAGGAAAGAGTGGTGGCCAGTCAATGGTGTCAATTCCTTCATCCTCCAGGAACTGACTGCATACTCTCACCACATGAGGCCAAGAATTGTCGTGCACCAGGAGCCACTGTACCAGCATAGGGTCTGACAATGGGTCCAAGGATTTCATCCTGATACCTAATGGCAGCCAAGGTGCCTTTGTCAAGCCTGTAGCGGTCTGTGTGACCCTCCATGGATATGCCTCCCCAGACAATCATTAACCCACCACCAAACTGCTCATGCTGAATGATGTCACAGGCAGCATAATGTTCTCCATGGCTTCTCCAGACCCTTTCACTTCTGTCACGTGCTCAGGGTGAACCTGCTCTCTGTAAAAAGCACAGGGCACCAGTGGTGCATCTGCCAATTCTGGTATTCTATGGTGAATGCCAATCGAGCTGCATGCTGCTGGGCAGTGAGCTCAGGGCCCATTAGAGGACATGGGGCCCTTGGATCACCCTCATGAAGTCTTTCTGGTTGTTTGGTCAGAGACATTCACACCAGTGGCCTGCTGGAGGTCATTTTGTAGGGCTCTGGCAGTGCTCATCCTGTTCCTCCTTGCCCAAAGGAGCAGATACTGGTCCTGCTGATGGGTTATGGACCTTCTATGGCCCTCTCCAGCTCTCCTAGAGTAACTGCTTGTCTCCTAGAATCTCCTCCATGCCATTGAGACTGTGCAGGGAGACACAGCAAACCTTCTGGCAATGACACATATTGATGTGCCATCCTGGAGAAGTTGGACTACCTGTGCAACCTCTGTAGGGTCCAGGTATCGCCTCATGCTACCAGTAGTGACACTGACTGTAGCCAAATGCAAAACTAATGAAGAAACAGTCAGAAAAGATTAGGAGGGAAAAATGTCAGTGGCCTCCACCTGTTAAACCATTCCTGTTTTGGGGGTCATCTCATTGTTGCCCCTCTAGTGCATCTGTTGTTAATTTCATTAACACCACAGCAGCTGAAACTGATTAACAACCCCCTCTGCTACTTAACTGACCAGATTAATATCCCATAAGTTTCATTGACTTTATGCTATACTCTGATTAAAAAGTGTTCCTTTAATTCTTTTGAGCAGTATATATATATATAATAGTTTTATATAAAGGCCCTTTTCTGTCTGCCTGGCAGTTTCACTCTGTTCGGCACCATTTATTGGAATCTATTTTGTAATGTTTGTAGTAATAAAATGCAATGCATTTTTATTCCAACGTATGGCTCATGCCAAACATTAGCACAGCTGTTAAAGGAATACTCTACAAAAAAGTGATAATTTTTTACGCTACTTGCGACGCGTTTGTAGTGATGTCTGAGAAAAATTGTTAATCTCATGTTGTTATGAGAGTGTTGTTATACAGTAAGAGATTTTAAAAAATGTGCCAATGGATGATGTTTCCACACAACTTTCTTGAATTATTAATCTCTAATTGTACTCCTCTTTCAGACCATGCTCAGTGATGTTGATATTACGTGAAGTTAGGGGATGCCAATGAATGAGCCAAGACTTGGCAGAACTCCTGACCACTGGATAATAACAAGAGGTGGGTCTTCAGTTCAAAAGCTCATTCGCATTTCAGTGTGCCTCACTTTTATTCAGGAGTAGATTTTCCAGAAATGTTTTAAATAACAATAACAAAATTAGCTGTGTCTGGGATGTTGTAAGCATTCAAACAGATACCCATGAATACCCAGGGATAGTCCATTTAAATGTAGGAACTGAGGAAATTTTAAGTTGGTTAATTAATCATCAGTATACCATTAATTACTCAAATACTTCGGCAAAGCTCCTACTTTTTTTTTTAAACTTATGTTTCTCTGTTGTAGGAGGGGTGTCTCTGGCATTTGCACGTATATCAAGGTAACTGAGGTACACTTGTTTTAAAGAATGGAATGATACAATTTATTGATAAGCAAAAGGATTATAGAAATATGGTAACTACATATATATGTTGACATTAAGACTGGATGCAGACGGACTAGACAGACAAGCATATAACAAATAGGCTGGCTGTTTACTGGTATTTAGAGTCCTACTTTATCTTGGCATTGATAAATAGTTTTACGATACCAAGTCTTTATGGGTAATGTTTGATGTTTTGTGAAGTTGTTGCCCCCAGTTCGAGTGGAGAATATTTCTTGGGCAAGAGTGCACCCTTTGTCTTTGCTGCATGATCCTTGTCAGTGATATTAACTGCTTTCCCCATTTAGTCCCTTTGCTGTGTCTTCTACAGCTTCAAGGTAAAGAGCATTACTCTTTCTGGCACGTATTTAAATGCTGAAGTTCTCTTCTTCAAGTGATGGCTACATCTTAGCCTTTGAACCAGTTTACTGTTTAGGTTGGCAAACTGGATCTTGGCTCTCAGGTTCACAAAGAGTAGAGTTTTGTCAAGTTCACCTTCCCAGGAGGAGAGGAAACAGTTTATCTGCTTTTTTTAGTTTCAGAGACCAGCTTTCAGAAGGTCATTTTGCTTATTTCCACATCCTTGATAAAATCCCCAGGGAGTTCAGTGAGGGTCCAACAAATATTCCAAAGAACTACTACAGGATGGTGCAGAGAGTTTTAAGGGAATGTATAACTTCTCCTTATTGGATTAAAGTCACTTCAAGTAACAAAAACAGAGTCTTCTCATAGACGAGTCCATCTCAGTTGTCATTCCTTGAATTGCTGCTCTTTGTTCTTGCTTGAGTCCACTTTGGGACGTCTGGCTGAAAAGGTCTGCACGGGGTCTCTGCAAAGATATTCAACTCTGATTCACACCTTTGCTATCAGATGAAGTCCAGGCAGGTCTTGGTACAAGCTGGAGTTAAGTCACTTAGTATGGAATGCAACTGAGGGTTTTGCACAGCTGCATGTCTTTTAAATTCGCTCCCCTAACAGGCCTGGTGTGCCACTAAAGCCAAGCAGAATGTGCAATACCCACTTTGTCCTACACCTGACATCTGGATTATGTGACATGAGAAATCAGAGATTTGTTTGGGACATTTTGAAGTTGTTTGCTGTTATTCAGCGTTAACACTTATTGTAGCAGAAATGTTGTTATCCCCATTGTCTATAAAAATATGAGATTAACAATTGTTCTGGGCCATAACTCCAAGAACCCCCAGAGTAAATAACAGATACACAAATCATGTATGGCTGGAATATTCCTGTTAGAAAATTATACTTAATGCCATATAACTGAGGAGACAGACAAATTGACATTATAACTTGCTAAAAGACAATTTAAATAAAAAATATAGGAAATATAAAGAATGAGCAAGTGATCTGCCTTTATTAATGTAGGAACATACATCCATCCATTTTCTAACCCGCTGAATCCGAATACAGGGTCACGGGGGTCTGCTGGAGCCAATCCCAGCCAACACAGGGCACAAGGCAGGAACCAATCCTGGGCAGGGTGCCAACCCACCGCAGGACACACACAAACACACCCACACACCAAGCACACACTAGGGCCAATTTAGAATCACCAATCCACCTAACCTGCATGTCTTTGGATTGTGGGAGGAAACCGGAGCGCCCGGAGGAAACCCATGCAGACACGGGGAGAACATGCAAACTCCACGCAGGGTCTCCTAACTGCGAGGCAGCAGTGCTACCGCTGCGCCACCGTGCCGCCTAATGTAGGAACATCACAGCAGAAATACATTGCGTAAATAAATAGCAAATTCCTTTAGCAGTTATAAGAGAGGCACGCTGGCTTACTAGGACCTGAGTTTGAGACCCCCACATTTGAACCATCAGTCTATTTTCTCTGTGTGACAGTCAATAGACACTAATGAGATTTGTACTCCCTCTATCAACCTATTTTAATTTGTCAATCATTCTGTTTAAAACTCCTTTATTAGGTTATAGTGTCAGCTACTCCATCTGTTAGAATGAAAAATACAATTAATTTTAGTAGTAAACATGATAAATGGCTTACAATAATTGCGTCAAGAACAATGCTTTTGAGTGAGCGTGTTGTGAGTGACGTTGTTTGTATTACAGGCTGCAGCTGAACTCCGTTCAAACAGTAGATGCCGCTTCAGCACTTAGACTTAAACGCTAGACTAATTCCCAGGGTTGTAATAATGTCATATTCCGTCTTTAGCTAAAACATGTGACCTAGTGTTGAAATCCCCGATTTTATGTGAGACCAAGTGCGGTATATATATAAAAGTTATCATCTTAAATATTTTGGCATGATGTTCAGTGAAAGTGGTGCTATGTGAATACAAGCCTTCTTCTGTTTATCTTAAATATTAAGATCTTTCCTCACAGATTTAGAATATAGGAGGATCTTGCTGTGTTCAGTAAGTCTTCTGCCATGCTATTAAAAATAAATAGAATAAATCAGAATAAAGCTGCACCAGGCTTCTGCCCTTAACATGACGCAGGCATTTCTCAGAGTGACCATGAACAGCTGCCCAGGTTAAAATAAAGTCAAATACATCAAGTTCACTCAACCTGCAGCCTATTTCAACATGCTGAGCAAACAAATCTGCTGTGGCAATTTCTTCTGCACACGTACAGCACGGACTGTACATGCTTGCTGGAATAGCAACTAAGTTTTAAGTGTGCTAATGATTACAAAACAAGGCAAGGAGGCAGGGTAATACACTCTAGTTGTGGGAATGCCTAGAGAGGAGGAGTACAAGGAACCAAGAGGATGCTGACAGAGATGTTGCTGATCTGTAGGGGTCCCTAAAGTATTGAGGCAGAGGAGAACTGTGACAGAAGCAAAGTATTCCTGTTTTTTGAGGACTATATGTGATTGGCAGTGAGAGGAATGTTCTGATCTATTGTGTGGGTGTACCACTGGAGGATGACAGCCATGACTCTTTTTGTGATGTCTATGCAGACGTTTAAAATTACGATTAAATCAGAAAACAGAGATTCAGTGTTCAAAACTGCCAAGAAAGGTAACACTTTAACAAAGAGAATGTAACACTGTGTCCTTTGGTCAATGAACGCTCTGACAATTAATATTTTCTTAAATTCTTCCTGCTTGTACACAGACTGAGCTTCCTCAAAGTTCTTAATCTGTTTGTAAATGTCAGGAGAACATTACATTCTTTCATTATGGCTAATACTGAACTTTAGACAAAATGCATAATGAATTTTGTGACACAAGAAACACACAGTTACACGCTGGAGTACTGCTCTGAGATTGTATCTATGATGTCATCAGTGCAATACAGACAAAAAATGTACTTAAGAAAGCCAACTTATGTGACACACAGATCACAAAGATCAGAGGATGCAGGAGATGAAAGACATGTATTTTTGTCTTGTCTGCTTTGACAGGTCAGACTTTTTTGTACTTTGTTGAATTCAAGTCATTAACAAATAAGGAAAAACAGGAAACTCCTTGATCAAACTGGTTTGAGTTTTACACAAGGCCTACACTGGGGATGGTCTAGTGTCTTCCTGGCCACTCTTTAATGTGAATGCCTGTGTCACTTGTGTCTTCATTGGTAACTAGAGTGACATGTGCCCAGAGACCTGTATGTTAGTATTTCCGTTGTTGTCCGTAGTAAACACACCAGCTCCTGTGAAGAAGTAGCTGACTCATTGCCATTCATATCTGTTTCCTTAGAAGTTTTGTTTTGTCATGAAAAACTGGTTAGGAAAAAAAAATCATAGCAAGCCATTGAAAAGGAAATTTAATGGTGAAGCACTGCTGCAAACACAACAGAGTTACCATCACTGGCTTATTGTGAATGCAGTAGCCAACAAGCAATCTCTGATTAATTAGGATTTCCACCATTGATAATACTTCTGGCTGTGTTAAAGTTTGCTGTTATGGTAACTCTGAACTAAGCATGGGTACTGCTGAAATTGGTCTGGAATACAAAAGAAACTCTTGACATAAACCCTTTAAAATACCAGCAATTTATTTTTTACATGGTTCCTAACCAAACATTTATAGCTTTGTAGGATTCCGATTGAGTTCTATGCTTTGGCAAATACTACAATGATTTTTGTAATTAAAGGGTGCAGTGCAAGGATGTGGGAGGCACGCTACACTATTATTGGTCTTAATGTAAATAAATATAATGTACAAGTAAAAGCTTAAAGGTAAAAGCCCTTGTCTGATTATTATTATTCAGGGTAGACTAGTGCAGGACTGCTGTGGTCCCATAAGGATGATTGGATGAAGTACTCTATTGATGGTAAAAACTGGGTTGAAGTAAAGAATTGGAAATAAAAGACCGGCCCAGTGAGTAAGCAGTCTGCCATTAGAGGTCCCTGGGGTTGAATGTGTGGCATATAACATGGACAGTGAGACAGGTAAGAGGATGTACATAACAGGTATATACAGTAACTGATTTTGACATTCCTTTCTATCCCCCATTAAGATAAGAACCTAAGAGGCTAGAGGGTACCTTTCATGTTAAGTGATCTAATTGCATGATATAACAGCATGGCTTACCTGCTTGGCATTTCCCACCCAGAATGTAATGTGGTGGAAGTGAAGAAATCTGCCTTGTTTATGCTGTAAAACAACATAAATTTCACAACTCAAAAACACATACAAGAATAATTATTAAGGCAAGTTTTACATTTCAAGTTAACAATTGATCCATTAAAAAATTCACACTGATAACAATATTTTTATTTAGTATTTTGTAATTTGCAGGCTTACAGGGTTATTACAGTGAACTTTTTACTTGCAAGTGCTAAATCTAGTAAGAAGAATGAATATAATTATTTCTTAATTAAAAGGCTGGATAGATCAGAACTTTGGGGTCTGTGTGAGAGTTACAAACAATGTTACATGCTGGAACTACATGGAGAATTAATTTCTGCTCAGGCTAGTTGTTACATCATCTGTCCGTTTCCTAATCTGCTAAATCATTTCATGATCATAGGGAGCTGGAGTATACTCCAGCTGCAACTAACCCTGGACAGGACACCAAACAATCTCAGATCACAACCATCGACACTCAGGTACTTTATATAGGGGCCAGTTAACCTAATGGGCATGTGGATTGGATGGACAACTCCTGCGTGTACAGGCAGAATGTGCAGATGTCACAGAGTAATAGGTATTTTGTATTTGATATTTCGGTCTAATCACATTTTACAGTGGGCACCACCTTAGTCTCATAGCTCCAGGGTCCTAAACTGAAATTCCAGCCTGTTCACTGCCTGTGTGGAGTGTGGTTGCTGTCCATGTGGGTTATTTTAGGTGCTCTGGTTTCCTTTCACATAGAAGGCTTGTTTGATTAGGAACTGTAAACTGATGAATGTGATTTTGTATTGCATTGGTGGCCATTCTAGGTATTATACGTACTTTGTGTGTAATTATGGGTGGAACACCTCTCAGGACATAAGTCCAGTTCCTCCAGGGCCACTGCATGTTTCCTCTGGATCCATAGGGTTTTTCTCAAGGACTTCCCAGATAACAAAGATGGTCCTGTTTTGCCAGAGCACATAAGTGAGAAGATGCCTTGTGATTGATTGTTTTCTTATTCAGGAAAGAAGTGTGCCTTGTGCCTGATGTACTCAGGACTGGATAATAACTGATGAATGGGACTGTGCAGAAGTCATCTGTGGATGGGACATCAGTATATTGGAGGGACACACTCATATTGATCCTTGCACTTGCTCAGTCTGGCCAGGTCTAAAGACACCAAACTATCCATTTGTGTCATTTCTGGGATGTTGTAAGAGAATGGCAGAGAAACTCCAGGCAAAAAAAATCATGCAAACAATGTCTAAGCCATGTCCGTGGAACTGTATACTAGTATGCCACCCACAACTTGAGTTGGTTAGTCGAGGTATAACACAATATAATTACCTGTACAGTATATCTATGTCTCTACACTTTTTTTTATTAAAATTGCAAAACTGTTTAATTTTATTTTTAAAAGATTGTTTAAGGATTTTTTAAAATTAGATATTATAAATTAGTCTGAAGCCTAGCAACTGTTCCTTCTTATTAATGCACCCAAGAGAAATAAAAATTCCCTATTTGTTAATTTGTTGGAATTTTTATTAAAATTAAATCTGTAGAATAAAGCATATGAAAGACACCTAACAAAGACATTAAACAGAAAAGCTATTACCTTTTCTCCTTTGTCTGTGTAGGAAGTCTGTAAAGATAGAAAATTAGTGTGAGCAGCATTTTAGAAGGGAGTAGAAACAACAGATGGATGACATTCACTGAAAATCATGTAAATCATCAAAATACATAACAGTGCTCAAGGGTAGTGGCCAAGACATTGGCCGACAGCTGACTGTATCAGTGGTCTTTTTGGGATTCTTGCTGACACAGCTCTCATTTTTCTTGTGATGTACAATCGACATTTGGAATGAGGATGCAACACTCAGTTGATACATATAAATAAAAGACAATGTATTTACAGACGGAGAGTATCAACACACAAAAATAAAATTCCTCTACAATAAATAAGAAATCATGGCATTGTAAAATCACAGTTCTTAGTTTGCATTTTGATTGATATCTTGTACAATGTTGTAATTCAGTCTACTTTCTGTAATTAAATATCTGTAAAAAGTGGCAAAAAATTAATAACATAAATATACCAGACAACCAATACATGATCAAAATAGCTCTTTTATAATGAATACCATTCCAAATTATTGTACCTTTTTTCCATGATTCAAGCTCACAGTCACACAGGTGGTAGATAGGAAATGAGTCTGGTGTCCTTTGATTTCAGCCTACGAACAGAACCACTGAACCACAAATAAACTGAAACCATAACACATCTATGTATCTATTATCAAGCTTACTTAATCCAATTTGGAGTTGTGTATGTGGGGTCAGGGCCTAATCATGCAGCATCGGGTGCAAATAATGAAATATCCCCAAATGGGTTGATGGCAAGGTACACTCACTCATGCAGGGTCAACCCACAGTCACCCACCATGTAGCCTAACAAGAGGAGGAAAACTGGCACATACATAAATAAAGGGAGAATGTGTAAACTCTATGCAAATAGTAAACGGGCCAGGGATTTAAAAAAAAAAGAGCACTGTGCCACCCTGAAACTTACATTTTGAACTTTGGTGTTAAAGCTAGGGTTGCAAAACTAAACTCTTGGAATTCCTAAAGCTTTTGTTTTTCTGTTCTCTCCACATTTTTGTTATCTTTTTATTGAATATAATAATAAATTAGAAATCTATCTACATAATATTATAAATTTCACTCCTTTAGACACTTCTGTAATCGTATAATTATTCTCCACTATTTTCCCCATAAAACACAACAAAAGGATCCAAGGTTGCTCTGAGGATAAAAGAAAATTAGCATCTAAGAAAGGCTGCTGTTTTTCCTAGAGTAGTAGTGTTGATATCAGTTGAGCAAGTTTTATTATTTATTAAGCTAATATGGCATACCCCTAATGAACTGAGAAATGAAAGTTTCAAATGAGAAAAAAATAAGCAGCAATCTAGCAGAGACAATTTCGTTAATCTTATTTCTGAGGTACAATTTCTATCCATGAAGAGTACAATAAGTTTACTACTCAATTACCAAGAATATCTGCTGCAACATTCATAAAAGTGCTTTGTTTCACTTCTGTTAGGCTTGATCTAATACTAGCCAAGTCTAGAGCTTAGAGAGGTTAGTTGATGTGCAGTTTTAATACTTATATTACAGTATTACTATTATGATATGATATACATATCCAATACAGATTGAAGTGGAATGTGTACTTTGGTTTAGTGAGGGGCAGCAAGTCTAAAAAAGAGAAAAAGAAAGGGACGCGATATGTAATATGACAGCCTTGCAGTTGCATTTTAGAAGTCAGGACCTGATTGCTCCCTTGGGCTCAACTTGATATGGAAGTGGTTTTTGATTCAGAGGCACAGTGTTTGTAGCCGTCCTCTCCATGTGCAGACATAAAACAATGACTTCTCGATGGTGACATTTGGAAAATTCTTTTGCACTTGTCTGTGAATGAGATTTTTTATCCATAATTGTATAGGCATTGATATAATTTTCAAATCAGTCTGTAATGGTTTTAATAGGAGTATCTCAATACAAGGAAATACATATCTAAGAGACACAATATCTTGTAAAGAATAAATGTCGAATACTTAAATGGACAGAACGGCCATTTTGTCCTCCTACAACCTCTTTTTCAGTTCTACCTTTTATATAATTTTCTGAACCCCTTGTGGAGAGAAAGTTTTGCTTCCTACCCGAAGTGAACAGTGTTTTCTTTTTCATACCAGCTTAGTTAAGTGTGGACACAGTTATATTTAATGCAAGCAGTGTGTCCAAGAGGCGCTGTACTGTAAACAACAAAAAGTCTGCCTCTGACTCTCTGTGACACAGTAAGCAAGTCTTTTAATCTGTCTGTGTTCCAGTCATAAAAAATACAAATAATGATACCATAGTGCTGAACTTCTAAGGTGTCTAAAAATGGCATTAAATACAGAAAGGCACAATGTAAAATAAAAAAATGTTCTCTTTACTAAATGACATCTGATTTATTTTGATTTGCTTACATTATACATGTTTTGTTGTTCACATTTTCTCAATCTGTTTTGTACAATGAGATCAACTGACATTAGGCACAAAGCAATACAACATATGTTCTAAACGCAATGCATTTTAAAGAGAATGAACACTTTTCCATGCATGAAGTAAAGGCAGCTTTCCTACATTCTTAAAAACAATTAAAATGTGCAATCTTTGGCATTTCCAGATATGTGCACTCATAGTTGAAATAAGACAAATAATTTCAAGACAGTTGATGGTCACCAATGAGGAAACTGGTGATGCAACACCTAGAACTTCAGGCTGCAGTGTGGGGATCCCAAGAGCAGTATTAATATCTGGACCACGGTTCATTGCTTTAAATTATATTCATAGCAAGGCTAACCCTTTGGAACCTAATTCTTCTCTCTGGTGCCAATAATATGCCATAATGAGCATAAAGTCTAAGAAAAACACAATACACTGGTTACAAAAGCATAACTATAACTACAATGTGCAGGTGAATGCTAAGTTGCTCCTTTATATCAACATTACAGTGTAATGAACTGATCATCCAAAACAGATGGAAACTTATATTTACTGGTGTGAAGTTACCCCCATCACAAGGAAATACAAGAACTATCTATCTATCTATCTATCTATCTATCTATCTATCTATCTATCTATCTATCTATCTATCTATCTATCTATCTATCTATCTATCTATGTTTTATTACTCTGGAAGTGCATTGGTATCAAAAATCTAAAATGTTTTCAAAAACAAAGCAATTTCATTAAGGACTAGCAACAAATCCAAGTTTGGATCCTGCCTTGTTGTGCCAATTTAAAGTCTATGTATACATGTACACTCAGTTAGAACATACTTAAACAAATCAAATATTACTTCTCGATGTAATTCTCCTTGGACTGAATGGACATAACAAGAGCTTTTCAAACTGTTAAAAAGTAGCATTTTTTCTATCAAATAAAAAGTTTTCTTCATTTATTCGGCCAAACATAAAGCATGAAACATGGTTTGCAACATCAAGTAATGAACTTTAATGTGTATGAACAAGGCTTGTTGAAATAAGCTTGCTATACATTAACTTGCTTCAACATGCTGACACTCTTCTGCTTATAAACATCAGTTCCCTTCTCTACACTTCTGTTTTACAAGATGACAACTGAGCCTCCATATTGAGCAGTTAACTGCAGCAAAATAACTGTAAACAACTAAAGTTTTGTATTCTTATAATAAAACCACTGCAGGAAGATCAGATATATTCAATAATGTAAAAAAACATTTTTATGTACACCCCTTGTAAACATAACTAAAAAGATGTTATCAATTTCCCTTCATGCTTAGGTTTTTGCTTCTAACTATATGTTCTTCATTAATAAAAAATGGTTCCTCAGTTAGATCCTTGTAGTAGGGAAAAATAATTTACGCTTCATTAAATTTAATCAACAAAACATTTGAAATTGTTAAACATAATCAAAAAAGTAAAAAATTAAAAGAGTTCACATAAGGCTTACCATTGTGTTCACTTCAGAAGCCAACAAAAAAAACACAGCTAGGTGGTGAAATGGGGATAAGTAGTGACAGACTGAGTCTCTGATTGGCTGTGCAGGAGCCACCCTTCAGCCAACTGGAGGAATTTAGTTATGATCAAGTGCCCCATGCAGACTACCTCGTAAAATATTGTCTGAAAGTTTCATTAAATATCAACTAGACTAGACCACAGCTTTATGCAGCATGGCCAGGCTTTGTTAACCCAGACCAAGCAGGTAGTAAGACATCTGTTTAATTTAAAATAAATAATCAAAAAGTTAATTTCAGAAAAGTTATTATTATATGAAAATACTAAAGGTATTTCTGTTGTTAAATGGTTGTACATTCAAAGGCAAGCAGGGTAGGCGATTTCAGTCCTGAAGGGCTGGAGTGGCTGCAGCTTTTTGTTCCAACCCTGTTTCTTAGTGAAATGCTGATGAAGCACTTACTACTCAAGTGACATTTTGATGCTTCATTTTAGTGGTCTCACTTGTTAAGGTTCCTCACCCTTAATAATTTATTTTAGTCTTAAATAGCTGTAGTCTCTGTTTTTAATGGCTCCTTATTAGCAATAAGATGCAAATGACAAAGGAACCAGCAGTTCTCCATCTAACTTTTTTCTGTTTACACTTGTGTGGATTCATCATGCACTATTTGATTTAATAAAATATTAAGAGAAAAATGTGACAGACTGAAAACTATCCGTTTTAGGCTTCACATTATTTGGATGATTTCCTTGAAAAGGAAAAAAAAATCTATGTTATAAAAACATCACATTGCAGACTAACATGTCATAAAATGAAATAAGGTCTGAGATTGGCAAGCATTGGTTTCTAATTAAACAACTTGGTTGGAACGAAAACCTGCAGTCACTGCAGCCCTCCAGGACTGACATTGTCCACCCCTGTGATTCAAGCTCACAGTCACACAGGTGGTAGATAGGAAATGAGCCTGGTGTCCTTTGATTTCAGCCTACGAACAGAACCACTGAACCACAAATAAACTGAAACCATAACACATCTATGTATCTATTATCAAGCTTACTTAATCCAATTTGGAGTTGTATATGTGGGGTCAGGGCCTAATCATGCAGCATCGGGTGCAAATAATGAAATATCCCCAAATGGGTTGATGGCAAGGTACACTCACTCATGCAGGGTCAACCCACAGTCACCCACCATGTAGCCTAACAAGAGGAGGAAAACTGGCACATACATAAATAAAGGGAGAATGTGTAAACTCCATGCAGATAGTAAACGGGCCAGGGATTTAAAACAAAAAGAGCACTGTGCCACCCTATTTAGAATTATAATTATTTGGAACAATCTGTAAATTGGGGTGAAACATGTCTGCTCTGACTTCAATATGTCCACACAGAGCTCTCTGTTTATCCAGGTCTTTGTTTCAGCTACTGAATAGTAAGCTTGTATAGTTTTTTTGGTAGTTTGTTCAATTTAGGTGATAATGTTTCACCTGAATCTGTTCTGCCTAAGGTGGACCAGGAGACAGACAAGTGACAACCCTTCACTAAAGTCAAAACTAGAAAAGATAACCTAAGTCCAGTATTCAAAATCAAACTCCAGGCAAGGAAGCACATAAAATACCTTAAGAGCTTTAAGCAATTCACCCCAATGCTTTGTATCTAAAACAATGGACAACCTGGAAGTTCACGACACCAACCTTTTATACCAGATGACACACATCATTATTTCCAGTTAAAGCAACAACGCTAGCAACTATACACAAATCAAGCAAAATGTATCAATTACCAATAACTGTATAGAACAAGACAGAATAAGGAGATCAGAATAATGAACAAACAGATAATATTCAGCAATCCTGCACCTCTTCCATTCATGTGCTGTCTTGGTGTTATACTCAGAGTGTGTCATATGTAATTTGAATAATCTTTAGCAGCCAACAGACTCTATTAAATTTGATAGATAACCAACTATTCAGATTTAGAACAGCTCACTTTAGGTATTGCTGCAGACTGTGACGTCATGTCACATTGTGTGTACTCTCCAACTAATAATGCTCTGGTCTACACTGTTGCAACCTCAAAGAAAGAGTCTCGCTTGTAACTCTTTTGCTAATTTTTGTTTCCATCAAACCTCATGACTTCTGGTTAGAAAAGTAGGAAAGATGAGCAGAAAGAAAGCTCACAGCAACTGCCATCTGTAAACCCTGTAAATCCTTAAGGCTACACTTTATACTGCTGCTTGACCCATACACCTCTATCAGTCTCTTTCAGCCTAAATAAGGAATCATTGCATGGTGTTTACTTTCCAAACCTGATAGCTTTCTAAACATTCAAATGTTTCAGTTACATAGCCCTATGATAAGATAAGCATTACATTGTAAAGACACATTCACATGGCAGAAGCAGAAAAGATGCAAAGAGAATGCTGTCTGAACCAGATTGGGGCAGGTGATTCACATTAGCATCTGGATTAATCTTAAAAGAGATATCATGCCAAGAGATTAAATCATGGTTGTATAAAAACATTCATTTTTGTTTTTTTCTTTTTTGGGTGCAACCTAAAACTTGGTCTAAGAGCTGGCAGAAGATCAAACACACAGTCAGACACTTCAGAGAAAATGCTGCTAGTAATGCTCACTTTTTAAACTGTTCATCACCAGACAACACAACTAGATGAGCACGGCTAGGAGTTAAGTCCAGACCCCTAACTGACAATATGATGTGCTTGCTGTTGCAGTGATCAGATCACAAGCAGACTTGCTTCACTCCTTGTCGTCATGTATTAGAACTGCAGGGTTAGGAAAAGACAGAAAAATGGAGATGTGCTTTTACAAACGTGTCAGTCATGCATACTCCTTTTCCTTCTTACTTGTGTCTGCATACAGTGGTGTGAAAAACTATTTGCCCCCTTCCTGATTTCTTATTCTTTTGCATGTTTTTTACACAAAATGTTTCTGATCATCAAACACATTTAACCATTAGTCAAATATAACACAAGTAAACACAAAATGCAGTTTTAAATGATGGTTTTATTATTTAGGGAGAAAAAATCCAAACCTACATGGCCCTGTGTGAAAAGGTAATTGCCCCCTTGTTAAAAAATAACCTAACTGTGGTGTATCACACCTGAGTTCAATTTCCGTATCCACCCCCAGGCCTGATTACTGCCACACCTGTTTCAATCAAGAAATCACTTAAATAGGAGCTGCCTGACACAGAGAAGTAGACCAAAAGCACCTCAAAAGCTAGACATCATGCCAAGATCCAAAGAAATTCAGGAACAAATGAGAACAGAACTAATTGAGATCTATCAGTCTGGTAAAGGTTATAAAGCCATTTCTAAAGCTTTGGGACTCCAGTGAACCACAGTGAGAGCCATTATCCACAAATGGCAAAAACATGGAACAGTGGTGAACCTTCCCAGGAGTGGCCGGCCGACCAAAATTACCCCAAGAGCACAGAGACGACTCATCCGAGAGGTCACAAAAGACCCCAGGACAATGTTTAAAGAACTGCAGGCCTCACTTGCCTCAATTAAGATCAGTGTTCACGACTCCACCATAAGAAAGAGACTGGGCAAAAATGGCCTGCATGGCAGATTTCCAAGACACAAACCACCGTTAAGCAAAAAGAACATTAGGGCTCGTCTCAATTTTGCTAAGAAACATCTCAATGATTGCCAAGACTTTTGGGAAAATACCTTGTGGACTGATGAGACAAAAGTTGAACTTTTTGGAAGGCAAAAGTCCCGTTACATCTGGCGTAAAAGGAACACCGCATTTCAGAAAAAGAACATCATACCAACAGTAAAATATGGTGGTGGTAGTGTGATGGTCTGGGGTTGTTTTGCTGCTTCAGGACATGGAAGGCTTGCTGTGATAGATGGAACCATGAATTCTACTGTCTACCAAAAAATCCTAAAGGAGAATGTCTGGCCATCTGTTCGTCAACTCAAGCTGAAGTGATCTTGGGTGCTGCAACAGGACAATGACCCAAAACACACCAGCAAATCCACCTCTGAATGGCTGAAGAAAAACAAAATGAAGACTTTGGAGTGGCCTAGTCAAAGTCCTGACCTGAATCCAATTGAGAAGCTATGGCATGACCTTAAAAAGGCGGTTCATGCTAGAAAACCCTCAAATAAAGCTGAATTACAACAATTCTGCAAAGATGAGTGGGCCAAAATTCCTCCAGAGCGCTGTAAAAGACTCATTGCAAGTTATCGCAAACACTTGATTGCAGTTATTGCTGCTAAGGGTGGCCCAACCAGTTATTAGGTTCAGGGGGCAATTACTTTTTCACACAGGGCCATGTAGGTTTTTTTTCTCCCTAAATAATAAAAACCATCATTTAAAAACTGCATTTTGTGTTTCCTTGTGTTATATTTGACTAATGGTTAAATGTGTTTGATGATCAGAAACATTTTGTGTGACAAACATGCAAAAGAATAAGAAATCAGGAAGGGGGCACATGGTTTTTCACACCACTGTATATGCAGTAAATCCCCTCCAGGAGGCGTTCTCTTGGAGTAGTTTTAGCCACCAGCTCATTTCACCACAGTGTGCTGAGAAGCACCTCTGGGGGTCTTTTCTGCCCACTTCTACCTGACAATTCAGTGCTTCCATCTGATGTACTCTTCAAGTTTATTTTTATTTGTTTTTTTATCGATTGATTGGGTGTCTCATCTGCCCTGTGAGTCTGTATCCTTGTTTTTCTTCATATTTCTGTTGTTACAAGGGGTGTTCATTAATTTATCTACTTCAATAGGAAAGAAAAGAGTTTTCAAAGATTTTTCATTATAGTCCCCTGATAACTCCATGCACTTCATCCACATTTCATGAAATTACTTTAACCCTTTTGAAAAAAAAAATGTTCTGTTTGACCTTCAAACCGGGAAGTCATAGTTGCCTTGATGTCTTCATCACTTGAAAACTGCTGTCCATGGAGAGATTTCTTCAAAACTCAGAACAGGAAATAATCTGAGGGATTAGAACAGGATCAGGACTGTAGGGTGGAGGGTTCAGCTGCAGGAACCCACATTCTTGCATGGCAGCCTGTGATTGATGTGACATGTGAATCGGTGCATTGTCATGAAGAAGAAGCTTACGTGATTCACCCAAGGACTCTCCTGACATCCTGTCTTTTGGAATATTAGACTCGCAATGAGCCACAACTTGTATATGAGTAACCTTGAGACATGTGACAAAATGCCCAGACTTGTTTCAACATGCTTGCTACTTTCTTCATACTTCGGTAGATAAATTATTGAACATCCCTTGTATATGTATCTGAATTTCTCCATGGGATTAATAAAGTTTATCTGGTTTAATCTAATCAATAGAATGTCCCACCTGCAAAATCTTCAAATCCTCTTTCACTTTGATCTTGGCCACTTTTAACTTCTCTCTCAGAGTCTCATAGTAATAGTCAGGAGCTTCAAGAAATTCCATTCCTCTATTCGATTAGCCTTTCATATGCCTCATTTCATGTTAAACAGCTGCAACAATGGATACCATTAATTTTGCAATTTGTGAATTTTTCCTGTGTTTAATACATTTTTCTTTTTATTCAGGTTTTGATGTACTTTATTTCACCTTTGTTTTTTACTTTCACTTTGGATTAGGACTTGCTATTTTATCATCATATTTTTAAGTTACCACAACGCTGTCTTGTTTTTTTAGCAGGCATCAAATCACCATTTTGGATATTCACTGCAACAACATGACTGCTCATTGGTAAAAGGTAATTCCCTGGAAGTTCCATCACAAGACATCATCAATGCAATGTTGTTTAAACTGCTGTTGCATGTACGCATTTGTCCTAATTTGCAAATACTTTATTCAAAAGCCTTTAGTGTGTAATTACTAGATTCTGCATTTTTTTCTGACCTTGAGACTCTGTTTTTAGCATTATGCTTTGACTTCTAAAACACAATCATTTTGATTTCATGTTTACAATTGTGTCTTGGCTTACGTTTTTATCTCTGTTGCCCTTGTGTCTGCTATTTTACATCCTGTGGCAGTAGACTAGATGACAGTGGTGCACAGATATTTCATTATACCTACCTTAGGCATTTGACATAAATTCACAAATTGACTTTTAAGGTAACCTTCTCATCAGAATAGTGTTAGGAAAAAGCTGACCAACCTCTGCTTTTATATTATTGAGTATTTATGCCTAAAGTTAAATCTTATATCTATTTTGGATTTCTCTCCTAAAATTCTGATATTGTTCTTAGATTTTTTCATGTTAGGAAAACAGTGTTGAGGCAGGTAGTTATTAATCATTGTGCCAGAGAGTGGCAACAGTTTACTTGTTGATTAGCACAGTACGCATGGAAATAATAAAGTTACAAACACATGGCACCTATAGATCACTTCCCAAATTCAGACAAAGTATGCACTAACTCGCTGGATGCAGTTAAGGGAGCAAACTACACAGATAACTATTAGCTGAAAAAATTAAACTTGAAGAGGGTGTGATGTAATAGTTTAAACTGAATTACACAGTAGTGGGATTGCTAATTATTTTGACTTGCTCCATACACTTCAGTCCTGTCTGAGCATTCCGTTTATTTTATGGCCAGAAAAGAATAGACTGTGAAGTGAATAGTACAGGACAGTTTTTAATGACAACTGGCTCCAGCAGTTTCCTTTTTGGCATGAATTGAGAGTAAATACATTATTTCAGATTTCATTCAATTTCCTAATATTTTTCACAAAAATAGTTAACAATACAAACATATAAAGCTCTGTGAAGTGATCACACTTGTTACCCAAGGCACTTATGATTGTTTCACTAATATGACCATCAGCACATGACAGTACATTGTAGTTTTATGTGCTTTAACTGGAAATTTTCTGTTCTTTTATATATAAAATAACATGGGTAAAATCCAGAAATTTATAATAGATTTTTACCTGGAAAATTGCCAGCCTGACTTTCATCTGATTCTTAAACTGGCTTTGTTTAAAACATGCACTTCACTAAAAAATATAGAAGTAAATTTTAATTTTAAGGGGTTTATGTGGTCCTACTATATTTCAGATGTTCTTCACTACGGACTTAGATGTCTTGCTTGACCAATTAACAGTCAGATTATACTCATTAAAACAATTCCAAATTGACCTAAATCTGCCGGGATGGTTTTGTTTAACAAGTAGGTTAAAGATATGTTATGAACAATGACAAATTGTTAAAATAAAAAACACTTTTTAATGGAATTCAGGGATGCGTGCTTTTATAGTTATTCCTCACAGTGATACCAGACTATCAAGTATCTGGCTGAGACAAGTTGAATTTGTTTTCTGAAGTCAGCATTAACTTATCCACTGATGCATTTTTTTAAATTAGTGACATCCAGATGTGCCTGAAAGTATCTATTGTATGTAGATGTCTGAATCTGTTTAGAGATAAAGAATAGGATTGTTACTTGCAGCACAGTTTGATTTGGATTTAAGAAAGGAAACCAACAACTCGGAATCATAAATTCAAATGAGGTGCAGGAAAATTTGTGTGAGTAAACACTAGGCAAAAATATGGTCATTAACAAAGCGATGAATCGCAATATACTTAAGCAAAACAGGAATAATGTGGACAGAAAAAAAAATGTAACAAAAGACTGTAAAAGGAATTGTCTTTTTGTGTTAAATTTGTTGTCACAAAGTCATATAACATATACACGGTAAGAGCTTCTGAATATCGGTTAAGTGCGCCACTTGATGTGACTCCAGATATTGTAATTACATCTGTGAATCTTACAACTTTGTTGATCGTAGCAGCAGGATCACAGGCAGAATAACTGGTATCCTGGTTTGATTCAGGAAGTGAGGGCTATGACAACCACTGCCTGGAATATGTCTATCTAACGTGTACTCACTGGTAAACAAAGTCAACAAATTGCAGCTGCTTTTTTTATCTGCTCTGTACTTTACTGTAATGTGGCTGGATAACTCTATTGCCTTATCTGCATTGGACTTATCCGACTTCAGGCTGTACTGAGTGGACAACGTTACTGAATTTTGCAACAAAACAAAGGGCAGAGGAGTGAGTTTCTATATGAATCAAAATTGGTGAAATGATCTGACAGTTCTTTTTAAATAATGCTCTCTCAACCTAAAGTTTATTATTATATTATTAATATAAACTGTAAGCTGTTTTATTTACCAGGCAAATGTTCCTCAGTAATTCTAGCCATTGTTTACATTGGCCCCCCCGCTCTAATTCTCAAAGTGCAGTGGCGACATGCTGATGTAATCACTGACATTGAAAAAGACAACCTGGACTCGCAAATCATTATTTTGGGTGATTTTAACCATATCAGTTTAAACCAGGTCCTTCCTTAATATCAACAGTAAATAAAATGCCCTACTTGAGATGGACATATTCTAGATCACTGCTATGCATCTATTGAGGATGCTTATCATGTCTTCTCCCATGCACCCCTTGGTAATTCTGACCATTCTATGATGCACCTTATTCCTGCTTACAAACAAAAGCTAAAAACTGTAAAGTCAGTAAAAAGAACAGTTAGAAAGTGGACAAGCAAGGCAAATAGAGAAGCTTCAGGACTTCTTTGCCTTTATAGACTGGAGTACCTTCAAAACTGCCACCTCCAACATGCATGAATACACTGTAACTTTATATATTAGTTTTTGTGAAGCTGTTTGCATTCCAACAAAAACAATTGTGAAGTTTAGAAGTTATAAGCACCGGTTCACTCCAGAGATCAGAAGACTGCACCAGGACAAACAGTGTGCTTTCAGATCTGGCAATCGTGAAGAATACAGGAAAACCAAGTATATGTTGGAGAAAGGGATCAAAGGTGTGAAAAGAAAGTACTCAGATACAATGCAGGGACAACTGTCTGCAAATAACTGCACATCAGTCTGGAGAGTCCTTAAACAGATCACTAACTACAAGAAATAAACATCAAACAGTTCTGCTGATCCCAGTCTGGCTAACCAGTTAAATCAGTTTTACTGTTGCTTTGAAAAACAATGGCACATAAATCTACCTGATAGTCTCACTGTTACTACTCTTACACTCCTCTTCTTCTGAGCTCCCCCCACCCACCATCATCACTGCAAAAGACGTTTGCAGCTTATTCTAAAAACAAAATATTAAAACAGATGCAGACCTGCACCTTTTTCCCCATCCACACTCAGGCACTGTGTAGACTGAGTGTCTGCAGTATTTGCAGAGATTTTTAACCAATCTCTGGATCTGTGTACTGTTCCTACCTCCTTCAAGACCTCAATCATCATTCCAGCAGCAAAGAAAAAATCTAAAGTCACTGGCCTAAATGACCAGTAGCTTAAACCTCCTTGGTAATGAAGACCTTTGAAAGCTTTACTCTGAATTACCACAAGAATGCTAAAATAAAAGGAGTCATTTTGCTTGGGTTTTCTCCACAAGAATGCCGCCTTGGACCCATTTCAGTTTGCACACAGAGCGAACTGGTCTATGGATGACCAGTGAATTTAGGTCTGAGCTTTATTTACCAACACTTTGATAAGCCAGGGGCATATGTGAGGATCTTGTTTGTGGACTTTATCTCTGCTTTCAATACAATCCTCCCAGAGCTCCTAGATAAGAAACTCACCCTGTTCAAACGGCCTAGTTCAATCTACCATTGGATCACAGACGTTCTTACAGAAATGAAACAGTACGTGTGGTTTGACACATACATATCTGACCCATTAACCCTTAGTACTGGTGCACTGCAGGGATGTGTTCTTTCCCCACTACTCCTCTCACATTATACAAATGACTGTACCTCCAGCGATTTGTCTGTCACACATTAAATTTACAAATTATAATTAACTAATAGGCGATAAACAATGCTGAGTCCATATACAGACAATAATAATACATTGTGGTGCAGCCATAATAATTTGGACTTTAACATTCAAAAAACTGAGGAGATGATCATACATTTCAGGAAACAGTTGCCTACTCACCTATCACTTGCTATAAATTGCTCAACCATTGGGATGACAGAATCATTTAAGTTTCTGAGCACTGTGCAGTCACAAAACCTCAAGTTGGAAAAAAACATCACATGCATTATTAAGAAAGACCATCAGAAAATGTTGTTTTTGTGTGAGCTGAAGAAATTCAATCACCCTCAAGCAAAATTGGTCCAGTTCTACAGAGCCATCATCGAGTCTCTTCTGACCTCATCTGTAACTGTCTGGTTTGGTGCTGCCTCTGTTCACGCTAAGGACAATCTGCAGCGCATCATCAAAGCCTATGAAAGGATCATAGGCTGTAGCTTATCGCACACTGCACTCCTACATGAGTCCACAGTAAGAAAGAACACCGCAAAGATCATGACTGATCTGACTCACCCAGGACATCACCTATTCCAAAAACTTCCCTCCAGCAAATGTACAGAGAAAGCTAAAACAACATGTCATCTGAAAAGTTTTTTTCCAAATGCAGTTATTCTTATTAATCAGGTCTGAGCTTCTACTCAGTTTCTATGTATACCTGCACACTAAACTATCTGGACATTTCAACCCTACTATCTCTTTATTTTTTGCATTGCCCTTGTATACCACGTCATATTTTTACCATTTTATATTTTATCTTCTTCTATTTATATTTTGTATGTTGCACCAATACTATTAAGACAAATTCCTAGTACACATTAGTGTACCTGGCCAATAAAGTGAATTCTGATTCTAATAATAAGCTTCCTCATAATTCTTTGGATTAACTGGTAAACTGATGTAAACTCATGTACCTGTATAATCACTATGGCAGCCATTATCTAACAGTTAAAGCTGCTATTTACAACAAAAATGGGATATGTCTTAGGTAGGGTTACACCTATACCTTGAAAAACATTTTTGCTGCAGCTCTTGTTGCAATGCAGCAGAAATATTTGGTGTGATCTGTAACAGTCTCATAATATTAAACATATCAATTGAGGCAACTTTGATCTAACTCAAGCAGCTCATTTTCTTAAAACAATATATCACTAACTTCACTCTAAATGCAAAAAATAACATTTTCAAACCCACTTAACTCAATTCAGAGTCATATTTTGGTGTTGGATTCTATCCCAGCAGCTTTGGGCACAATATAGAGAAAAACCTTGGACAAGGCACCAGTCCATGGCAAGACCCACTCATACACACACCTACATGGGTCCAAATTGACAAACCACCTACATCACAAGTCTTTATGGACTCTGGAAGAATGTTAAAAACTACTTATGGCCCAAGACCAGGAGTTGGATTTGAATCAAGAACACTTCATCCTAGGGGTTTTAATACTAACCAATGTATTACTGTGCTTTCCTAGATGTAAAAATCTCACATGTATTCATTTTTACATGAAAAAACACAAAGCTGAAACACATTGATTTACAAGCATGCAGAATTACAGTTACATATTTTGCAATGTAGAACATACATTAAAACAATGTTTATACAACAGTTTCCAGGGTTTCTGTTTGCAGAATTGTGAGTCCTTTACAACTTAGACAAATGGACCATTATTTTTATTCAGTATAAGACAAAATGGGTACAGGTATAGTTGGAGGATGGACATTCACATTGATCAAGTAGTATAAACTAGCTGTACCCCGTGGCTGCGCCCACATAGTAATGAAACAGGACAAACTTTAAAAATCAATAGTTGTTGGCACTATATCTGATTGTGTTCAGCTCTAATTGGGAGAGCATTCCCCGCATGGGGAGAAAAGCACATGGCCGTGATATCTCTGGCAATTAGCAGCTAAACTCTAAAACACATGGAGCTCTGATCTCTCTCTCTCTCTCAAAAACGTCAAACGTTATTACTTAACAATCTGTAGATGATAATATCTGTTGAACAAACAGGTATCGCTTGCTAAGCGGAGGCAAGGTGCACTCTAACACATGATTAGACTTAGACCAACTCAAACAGTGGCTGGTGAGTGAATGAGGAAGGCCTCACCCCCCTGCTGTTGGCCCACAGCTACTATCCTGTATTTACATAAATACATTGGTACCACAAGCGAACTATGGTACTTAGCACAATGAGAGAAGTCGCAAAATCAACCGGAAAGTTCAAGCAAATTATAAAAAACAACCAGATCTAAATCCGTTAAGTAATTCTCTCATGATAAGCGGACAGACATACAGACAGAACGTTCTTGGACCATGAATTTTTTTAAACCATTTCTTAGCGAGCACCTATTAGCCAAGGGTAACCTACATTCCAAATTTCAAGTCCCAAGTCCTCATGGTCCGGGAGATTTCATGATGAGTGAGTCTGTGGTATTTGGCTTTTATATATTTGTGGTGTTATGGGTCCACAGCTCGTTGAGCAAAGGCCATTCATTTTAAATAAGTAATCGACGCGCTCGCGGCTTAGCGAGGAGTCGTTGGGCCATAGCGAGCTGTGGGACGATCCGTAGGGTGTGGGCGTTTCTCACCGAGTGCACAGGTGAGGAACTGCCCACATTCGTGATTGTCCCATGGCTAATGCTGCAGCTGCTGTGGCCCTCGTCATTTTAAAAAGCGCGAGTCGGTTGTGGGGGAAAGAAACGTTCGGAGAGAAAAAAGGAAAGGAAAGAGGACGGAGGTTACCGGGAGCAGGAGAGGAAGCAGGTCGGTGAAAGAGAGCACGAGCCGCGAAGAGCGAGCGGATGGGCGAGCGAATGAGCGCTTCGTGGACAGCTGCGTGGAAGCTGGGTGTTAGGCCAACACCCAGACGTTTGAGTGGATGTTGCTCCCGTTGAGCGACCATGTAGCGGGAATGACAAGGTGAAAGCGACTGGCCGCAGAGAGGCCATGGAAAGGCAGCGGAAGTCGGGAGACTTGGTGCTGGAATCCCCAACATGGGCGACCTGGCCATTGTGAGAAACCAAGTTCTCCGGGACTGGGATGAGTGCCATACCGGAGCCAGGGATCGGGAGGTCTCCAGTCTCGTGTGTGTGTGTGTAGAGGAGGGCAGCTGCAGAGAGCGTCTTGCCTGCTGCTTGGCCCAAACGGGATAAGCAGGTGAGACGCTAACAGAAACGTTACACCGGATTTGTTTGTTGTTTTAAGACTGCTTCCTAAAGAAGATTTTAACCTTTCGTTTTAAAGGATTGTTTTTTCTATTGATTTTTAACCTCCACGTGTTCTTTTAATGGATTATTTATTTATTGAATGAACTGCACTATTTATTGGAACACTGTTTTTGTTTTGATGGACAGTTTTTAATAAAAGCACTATTGCACTTTTTGCACCACCCCTTGCTCAATTGTTTATTTGCCTCCACTGACTAGCTCACTCGGTAACATTATCGACAGTGTTAGGTTCAAGTGCTTCCAACAGCAATGGGAGTGTGGAGCCAGAACCCACATCGTCACATTTGGTGGCAGCGGTAGGATATCCCCAGCGGTGGGATGAGCTAGCAGTGGAGGCCAGAAGAGGAGACAGAGCAGCAAGTGGGATTGGTAACTGACTTTTTGGAAGGACCCACGTACCCAAGCCAGAGGAGGACATTTTTAAGAGACTGAGCTTTTTAAGTACATTTATTTATTGCTGGTTTTTTTATTTGTCTTTTAAGGTTCTTATTCTTTTAATGTCCTGTTTTTATGAAGGGGGCTTGGGTTGGTTTGTTTTAGTGGAATTGTTTTAGTGCTTTTATTGGTTTTAGTGCAGTGTAGAGTGGCCGAGCTGTGGACCTGAGCTCCAGTTGCATTGGGTTGGCAGTGGTGTGGAGTCTTCCCATGCAACTGGAGTTTTATGGGGGGTGGAATGTGGTGTTATGGGTCCACAGCTCGTTGAGCAAAGGCCATTCATTTTAAATAAGTAATCGACGCGTTCGCGGCTTAGCGAGGAGTCGTTGGGCCATAGCGAGCCGTGGGACGATCCGTAGGGTGTGGGCGTTTCTCACCGAGTGCACAGGTGAGGAACTGCCCACATTCGTGATTGTCCCATGGCTAATGCTGCAGCTGCTGTGGCCCTCGTCATTTTAAAAAGCGCGAGTCGGTTGTGGGGGAAAGAAACGTTCGGAGAGAAAAAAGGAAAGGAAAGAGGACGGAGGTTACCGGGAGCAGGAGAGGAAGCAGGTCGGTGAAAGAGAGCACGAGCCGCGAAGAGCGAGCGGATGGGCGAGCGAATGAGCGCTCGTGGACAGCTGCGTGGAAGCTGGGTGTTAGGCCAACACCCAGACGTTTGAGTGGATGTTGCTCCCGTTGAGCGACCATGTAGCGGGAATGACAAGGTGAAAGCGACTGGCCGCAGAGAGGCCATGGAAAGGCAGCGGAAGTCGGGAGACTTGGTGCTGGAATCCCCAACATGGGCGACCTGGCTGTTGTGGGAAACCAAGTTCTCCGGGACTGGGATGAGTGCCATACCGGAGCCAGGGATCGGGAGGTCTCCAGTCTCGTGTGTGTGTGTGTAGAGGAGGGCAGCTGCAGAGAGCGTCTTGCCTGCTGCTTGGCCCAAATGGGATAAGCAGGTGAGACGCTAACAGAAACGTTACACCGGATTTGTTTGTTGTTTTAAGACTGCTTCCTAAAGAAGATTTTAACCTTTCGTTTTAAAGGATTGTTTTTTCTATTGAGTTTTAACCTCCACGTGTTCTTTTAATGGATTATTTATTTATTGAATGAACTGCACTATTTATTGGAACACTGTTTTTGTTTTGATGGACAGTTTTTAATAAAAGCACTATTGCACTTTTTGCACCACCCCTTGCTCAATTGTTTATTTGCCTCCACTGACTAGCTCACTCGGTAACATTATCGACGGTGTTGGGTTCAAGTGCTTCCAACAGCAATGGGAGTGTGGAGCCAGAACCCACATCGTCACAATATTGTGAAGGATGGCCGGCCATTTATCCCGGCCAATACCCCCAAGCCGCCAGGTGGAGCCCTCCTTGCAGCGTGGAGGTCCCCAGAAGACCAGCAGGGCATCATGGACATTGGAGTTTTTATGCAAAGCTCTGCTGGATGCCGTGGGGGCCACAGGAGGGAGCTGCAGGGAGGACCGAGGGCTTCTTCGTGCCCTGTGACCCGGAGGTTCGTCACAGGAAGAGCGACGGACTTCCGGGTTGAAGAAAGAACTTTACCTGACCCGGAAGTGATTGAGGATCACATGGACTGGGGATTGAGAACACTTCTGGGTCAGGGAGTATAAAAGGACTTTGGGAACTCACAGACAATGAGCTGAGCTGGGTGGAAGGGTGGCAACGTGTCTGGGAGCTGGAGGATTGGTTTATTGGTTATTATTGTAATTATATGAGTATTGTTGAGAAGAGTGTGCTTTGTGCACTGTGGGAGAAAAATAAAGTCAACATTTGGACTTTTACCTGGTGTCTGGAGTCGTGGACAGGGGTTCAAGGGAGCGAGAGCGCCCCCTATCGTTCACAGTGGCGTAGTCGGCAGGATACTCTAGCGTCGTTTGCAGAGGACCTGACTAAAATATTTCTGTGGGTAACGAACCCCGAGAAGACTACAGAATCGGGAATCACCACAGCATCGCCAGAACCTGAAAAAACCGAGTCCAAAATGGGAAAGAAGAAGGGCAAGCAAAGTGACAACGCCAGTGGGAGTGCCGTAGGTGCAATGGCCGACGCTCGGGAGGAGTTAAGGAGAGGCCTTACAAGTCCGGAGAAACCTCCAGGAAGCAACGATCCCTCTAAGGTACGTGCCGGGAACGACATTAAAAATCCTTTTATTGTTTCTCACCTTGTCCCGTGCATGTACCTTGGAGATGACCACCTGGAGGCTCCGAGGGGAAAAGGAGACTGCCCCGACGACGACGGCCTTCTCCTGTCGAAGCCAGAGCACCTAGAAATCGACTTCCGCATGATGGCAGCCGACGAGAGACGCGGTAGCAAACCCGGTGCATCCTGGGAAGGAGGAGCTCCGCGTCCTGCTGTTTGCACCTTCGAGCCCGAAGGAACGGACTTGGTCTTTCCGAAGGGGAAGGGGGAGGCAAGCGAGGCATCGCTCAACCCACAAGAAGGTAAGGAGGGTCGGGAAGTAGCTGATCGGGATGTCGCAAAAATATTAAAGACAGACCGCAGTTCGCCGAAGAAGGCAACTCGACCCTCTGAGAACTCCAAGTCCCAGAAGCCTCCGCGAGACCCGTCAGAGCACGTGCCTGAAGCGGGCGTGCTCATTGGCTCCCGGTCGGCAGGTAACGCGAACAAGGAAGTGAGTGTTCTGCGGTCGAAATAAATAATTATATAAACTTGCGGGAGCTCGATAAACTAATCGAGCCCGTAGCGAGTGTCTTACAGGTCCTGATGACCATTGAAAAGATCGTCGGGGATTTGGGAGCGGCAGCCAGAGAGCCGTTGGAGAAGGTGAGGGCCTACGTGCGGCGATTTGGTGGGAGCCTCCCGTAATGAATGATGCGGCGATACAGGTAAGCGAGACCCGTATCGTACATAATAGAGGGGCGGTGTGATCCGGGCCGCGTTTAATAAGTAGCGGTGCCAATACACGGCGTACCCTACAAGAGAGGTCGGTACATTAACCGAGTGGTCGGCGGAAGGGCTAATCGATCCAGGGCAGCTAGACAGTGCTGACTCCCGGAGCGAGGCAGCCCTGAAGACGCCGCTGCCGGTAATTTGTAAAAATAAAGGGGTGCAAACAGTAAAGGGTCTCTCTTTACTTAATAGAGAGACTCGGACTGTAGACAAGCCCCAGATTAAGCAGGAGATCCCGATAATAAGACGGGGGTCTCCTGACAAGAAAGAAAGAGAAAAAGCACCGGTAGAGGAGGCAGGGGTTTCTCTCCCAGCAAAAGGGGCGGACCTTACATTTCCTTATCAGTCCTGTAGGGGAAGAATATCAGGAGGACAGAGGCAGTGTTACGGGTGCCGAAGGTTGGGCCATATTTGGCGGAACTGTCCTTGGAGAGAGGGGGACAAGATGTCAATTTGGAATAATATTCCCCCTAGGTTCTCCAGGGACCAAGATGTTCGTTTTAATCAAGGCTCAACCAGGACG
This sequence comes from Polypterus senegalus, assembly GCF_016835505.1. Classification (NCBI taxonomy): domain Eukaryota; kingdom Metazoa; phylum Chordata; class Cladistia; order Polypteriformes; family Polypteridae; genus Polypterus; species Polypterus senegalus. Next base: position 113,971,956 of record NC_053159.1, read on the forward strand.
TCCTCATGGAGGAAGACTTCCCTCTCGGGGCAGGCCGCTCCGAATAATAATTCGTCACTGGGGGGGGAATACTGTGAAGGATGGCCGGCCATTTATCCCGGCCAATACCCCCAAGCCCAGGTGGAGCCCTCCTTGCAGCGTGGAGCTCCCCAGAAGACCAGCAGGGCATCATGGACATTGGAGTGTTTATGCAAAGCCCTGCTGGATGCCGTGGGGGCCACAGGAGGGAGCTGCAGGGAGGACCGAGGGCTTCTTCGTGCCCTGTGACCCGGAGGTTAGTCACAGGAAGAGCGACGGACTTCCGGGTTGAAGAAAAGAACTTTTACCTGACCCGGAAGTGATTGAGGATCACATGGACTGGGGATTGAGAACACTTCCGGGTCAGGGAGTATAAAAGGACTTTGGGAACTCACAGACAATGAGCTGAGCTGGGTGGAAGGGTGGCAACGCGTCTGGGAGCTGGAGGATTGGTTAATTGGTTATTATTGTAATTATGAGTATTGTGGAGAAGAGTGTGCTTTGTGCACTGTGGGAGAAAAATAAAGTCAACATTTGGACTTTTACCTGGTGTCTGGAGTCGTGGACAGGGGTTCAAGGGAGCGAGAGCGCCCCCTATCGTTCACTATATATATATATATATATACACACACACAGAGAGAGAGATTCATGAGGCACACAATGCAGTAAGAGGAAAATGTATAAACAGCTTATTAAACAATCTTTCAAATGAAAACTTTTGGTAAAATATACCATATTTGAAAAGATTTTTCAATCCATTGTCTAAAGCTTCCAAAGCTATTCCATCTCACAGCATTCCAGTTCACTGGCACTGATCATCAGATATACAGGGTGGTCCATATTTATGCATATGATGTTTCACAGGCAGTAGCATTTAAACTACTGTATGAAAAGTATCGAAAATGTCATCACTGTGTAGCCTGGGAATGGGAGTAACAATGTGTTGGTCCCAGCCAGACCTTTTCCTGTGGGGTTACCTAAAAGACAAGGTGTATCAACATTGCATCCACAATGTGGCTGAGCTACATGCAACTATCACAGAAGAATTTCAGAGGATACCAGTACAGATGTACGAAGCCTCCTGTAACAACGTTGCTCTGCGCCTTCTGGGGTGTATGGGTGGCACACTGGTGGACCACGGCATGGAGAACAGGGGATGAAAAAACATTTAAGGTTCTTAATGTTCATGTTCCATTATGTTACTTGATAATAACATTGGCATTTTCCTGACAATAACACATTTTCAATCATATACATACATATGGGCCACCCTGTATATTATTCCAATGTAAGCATGTGTTTGTAAGCTATGATGTACTGTTACACTGTCAGGGGTTGGCTATCTTGAATGGACTGCTACTGGGATAGCTTACACCTTCCCAAGACCAAATGTGGCTGAATCATGTTTTTTTTAAATTTTATACATTGCTTTGGTATGAAAAATAGTGCATTGAGACACTTGGACAATATATTTTGTGTCATGATACACTCATTTTATTAAAAAAGTGACTTATATAATGACTTTACAAGTGAACACTAGGTCACAGCATCACTGCACAGAAGAATTTTCCAGAGGTTATTAAGAAGAGCAAATGGGGGGAAAATGTGAAAGTTTTTATGGAGCCATCCTAGGTGGGTTTGTGTTTTCTCTGCTTTGTTTTACTTATGCCCACCTCACATTCCCTAGTCTCTTCTGTTTTTACTTTTTTGTTGTTTCAATATTGTAAATTATGCCTGTCAGTCTAGGCATATCTGAAAGAAGAGGGTACAGCAGCAAAATAACATCTTCCACTGGATCTACTGTTTAAACTGCAACATTTAAGCTACAACTCAAATTATGAGTTTCACCTTACCATGTGTTCACATTGAGGTATATATCATTTTATCCCTATAAAAATCTCAAGAATATACCTTGTATAAAGCAATATAAATAAAACAGCAAAGGTTGCTTTTTATTAGTATTTTAAATTAATATAAATTTGATTCTACAAACCTTGACAACAGCTTTAGTTCTTGGGTCTAACAACAAATTGCTTTATCATCCAAAGAGCAAAAACATCACTTTGAGTAAACAAGTCCCAAGGCCAATGACCGCAGACTGGAAGAATGATTGCAGTGCTTTGAAGATGACATTCAGCTATACATACAGTATCAATAGTTCCAGATAACCAGAAGGCTGTCACCCCCTGATTAATTGTCTTAATAACATTACAGAATGAATGAGCAGCCATAATCTCCAACTAAAAATGGGAAAACAGTAGCTCTAGTTATTGGCTGTGATAAAAAGTGAGGATCTAAGGAATCAGAAGAAAATAATCTTAGTTTAAGAATTCAGAACAAATTTTAAATCATATATTAAACATATTAGTTACACTGCATTACCTCATTTGAGAAACATAGCATTTTATATTTATCTTGTTGCAAGATGCTGAAAAATTAAGATGTGCATTTGTTTTTAGCCAATTTGATTATTGTAATGAACTCTTATGAGAGGTAACAAGAAAAGATATAAATTAGTTGCAGCTTTTTCAAAATGCATCAGCAAGTACATTAAAGGAATACTCTACCCAATAATGATGTTTTTGTTACTTATCTCATGTAGTTTGTATTGATGACTGAGAAAATACTTTAATTTCATGTTTTCATAACAAAGTTTCTGAAAGAATATAAGCTAATAGTCTCCAACACTGGACAACACCAAAAAATATCCAAAACGTCCATGAAAAAATCTCATGTTACTCATGTTGTATAATTCACAAATCAAATCATCCAGTTGTATGCTCCCAACACATAAAACACATGTATTTTATTTCCTAAAGTATTGTTTTAATATGTAACCCTGGAAAATGAAAGTAGGCAACAAACTGGAAGCTCTTTCAAATAGGATTGTGATTTTAATTTGAAGATAGGACTTTTTACCAGTTTTGAGAGGGACAGGAGGATCTTGTTCTTTGCTTCAAAATGTCTTCAAATTTATCTAAATCTTGTAATTAATTTCACAGCAGAATTTCAGATTTCATCTCATCTATATCAAATAAAGTCTTAATAAGCTCAGAAGCACTAGATGCTAAATAAAACTAAACAATTGCTTCTCTATTTCCACTATGTGGCAGTCATAGGTGTTAGATCTGGTTTTAATTTATTTTACCCAAGTAATGTACATTTTATCTCTCTTCCAGGCGAAGCTGAGCAGAATAGCTGGTTGCATTTAAGGCTCACATTCCTATATTTCAGAATGCTTGTGTTTTCCACTAGGTAGCGCTAGCTCCCAGGAAATATGTTTGTTTTGTAATTGCGGCATCTTAAGTAACCCAAAACTATATAGATAAAGTGCATCCGGAAAGTATTCACAGCGCATCACTTTTTCCACATTTTGTTATGTTACAGCCTTATTCCAAAATGGATTAAATTCATTTTTTTCCTCAGAATTCTACACACAACACCCCATAATGACAACGTGAAAAAAGTTTACTTGAGGTTTATTTTTATTAAAAATAAAAAAACTGAGAAATCACATGTACATAAGTATTCACAGCCTTTGCTCAATACTTTGTCGATGCACCTTTGGCAGTAATTACAAGTCTTTTTGAATATGATGCCACAAGCTTGGCAAACCTATCCTTGGCCAGTTTTGCCAATTCCTCTTTGCAGCACCTCTCAAGCTCCATCAGGTGGATGGGAAGTGTCGGTGCACAGCCATTTTAAGATCTCTCCAGAGATGTTCAATCGGATTCAAGTCTGGGCTCTGGCTGGGCCACTCAAGGACATTTACAGAGTTGTCCTGAAGCCACTCCTTTGATGTCTTGGCTGTGTGCTTAGGGTCGTTGTCCTGCTGAAAGATGAACCGTCACCCCAGTCTGAGGTCAAGAGCGCTCTGGAGCAGGTTTTCATCCAGGATGTCTCTGTACATTGCTTCAGTCATCTTTCCCTTTATCCTGACTAGTCTCCCAGTTCCTGCCACTGAAAAACATCCCCACAGCACGATGCTGCCACCACCATGCTTCACTGTAGTGATGGTATTGGCCTGGTGATGAGCAGTGCCTGGTTTCCTCCAAACGTGATGCCTGGCATTCACACCAAAGAGTTCAATCTTTGTCTCATCAGACCAGAGAATTTTGTTTGTCATGGTCTGAGAGTCCTTCAGGTCCCTTTTGCCAAACTCCAGGTGGGCTGCCATGTGCCTTTTACTAAGGAGTGGCTTCCGTCTGGCCATTCTACCACACAGGCCTGATTGGTGGATTGTTGCAGAGATGGTTGTCCTTCTGGAAGGTTTTCCTCTCTCCACAGAGCATCGGGCTCTTGGTCACCTCCCTGACTAAGGCCCTTCTCCCCCAATCGCTCAGTTTAGAGGGCCGGCCAGCTCTAGGAAGAGTCCTGGTGGTTTCGAACTTCTTCCACTTACGGATGATGGAGGCCATTGTGCTCATTGGGACCTTCAAAGCAGCAGAAAGTTTTTTGTAACCTTACCCAGATTTGTGCCTCTAGAAAATCCTATTTCTCTCAGATCTACAGACAATTCCTTTAACTTCATGCTTGGTTTGTGCTCTGACATGAACTGTCAACTGTGGGACCTTATATAGACAGGTGTGTGCCTTTCCAAATCATGTCCAATTAACTGAATTTACCACAGGTGGACTCCAATTAAGCTGCAGAAATATCTCAAGGATGATCAGGGGAAATAAGATGCGCATGAGCTCAATTTTGAGCTTCATGGCAAAGGCTGTGAATACTTATGTACATGTGATTTCTCAGTTTTTTTATTTTTTAATAAATTTGCAAAAACCTCAAGTAAACTTCTTTCACGTTGTCATTATGGGGTGTTGTGTGTAGAATTCTGAGGAAAAAAATGAATTTAATCTATTTTGGAATAAGGCTGTAACATAACAAAATGTGGAAAAAGTGATGCGCTGTGAATATTTTCCCTTAGTGATATGGCAGTAAGAAATCACATAGGAGAAATAACTTAGCTTTCTTTAATGACGATTTATGAGGCATAACAAATGAGGAAGCCAATGACAAGACTTTTCACTGAAGTGGGAGCACAATGTATACAGTTTGCCATTTTCGTTGCTGCGCTGAAAGGATTTTCAGGATCGGATGATGGTATCTCCCATCCGTCCGTCGACTTCAAAAGTGTGCTGGGCAATGTTCCAAGGTTTTATACCCTTTCTTCATGTGCAGGCCCCCACTTAGGTAAATCATGCCATTCTAAACAAGGAAAAGAAGATCCAATATCATGCTGACTCTGTCACACAGAAGTAGTACAATGCCCATTTTTGTAGTTGTCCCTTCCTTGTCTTCTAATGCTTGCCTAGCAGTTCTAAATGATGAGCTACTGTGTGCTAAACCTGGCCTTCTGTTAGCTGTACATGTGAGTGGATTTATAAAACATTTTTTGTACAGAGCACAGTGACAACTTATTACAGCTTGTCTAACACAAATCCCTAAGCTCTTTGAATACTGGAGTGGACTGTAAAAGAACTAGTGAATGGCCTTTTGCTTTTATTTACTTAAAATTTGAATAATAAGTCTACTATCGACCACATCCTAGCACTGAGGGTTTTCATCGAGCACAAACGCAAATATCGGCAGAGTTTCTTTCAGCCTTTGTTGATTTTCATAAAGCATTCAAGTCAGTTGATCGAGCTACCCTGTGGAACATCCTGAGACTTTGTAAGATCTCCCCAAAGTTGCTGGATATCATGGCCAGTTTGTACGCTGGTACTGTGAGTGCTGTGCAGAGTGGAGACAGAACCTCTGCATTCTTCCCCAGTTGATTCTGGGGTACATCAGGAGTGTGCTCTTGCTGCTACTCTGTTCAATACTTGCATGGACTGGGTGTTTGGTAGGGTTGTAGGTTCCAGCGGCCGTGGGACATCTGTTGGTAAGAAAGATTCACTGATCTTGACTTTGCTGACAATACTGTGATCTTCACAGAGTCAATGGAGTCTCTGATTGGGGCACTCAAGAGACTGAGCAAGGAGTCTGAGTGCCTGGGCTTGCGAGTGTCCTGGATAAAAACCAAGATCCAGGCACTTAATGACCTCTTGGGCACAGCAATCACCAGTGTGTCTGTCTGCCGAGAGAATGTCAACCTTGTCGAAAGGTTTACTTACCTCAGCAGTGACATTCATGTCTCTTGTGACTCTTCCTATTAAGTCAGTAGATGGACTGAGAGAGCATGGGGGTCATGAGGTCACTGGAAAGGGGTGTGTGGCGCTCCCGATATATGTACAAAATGACAAAGGTCCAAGTCTTTACAATCCCAGTGCTTCCTGTTTTGCTAAATGACTGCGAGACATGAATGCCATTCAGTGACCTGACAGGAAGACTGGACTCCTTTGATACTGTGTCTCTTCGGAGAATCCTTGGGTTCCACTGGTTTGACTTTGTGTCGAATGAGCAGTTGCTCATGGAGTCCTGAATAAGGGATTTTACCTGCATTGTGAGGGAGCATCAGTTACAACACGACGGCCATGTGGCACAATTCTGCAATGGTGATCTGGCTCATAGGGTCCTCATCGTTGAAGAGAATGCCCACATAATACCTGCTTGCGGTATATAGATGGTCATTTCCGGAGGGTGGGACTGGACTGCGTGTATGCCTGGGGAGTTGCCAACCAGGATCCCAAGCTGTTTTATTGTGTGCTGGGTGCACGCTGTACCAGTGCATGCTCCCCAACTGATCTGTATGGGTTTTAGCCTCCTATATTCCAAAGTGAGTGTGTCTTGAGATCCATTTAGGCTTAGCTAATCTGTTGCAACAATCGTGATATATAGCACTGTAATGTAAAATGCAGGTTTACAAAAATAAATAAGAAATATCAATGTGAAACATTGGATTAGGGGTTTTTGATGTGTTGCATTATGTTGCTGTAAGCTTTGTAAAGTAAAAGACATGACATAAACAAAATAAGAAAACTGAACAATCACAAGCAACATAAAATTGCAGTCTAGTATTTTTAAACATCTAACTTACTGTATTAACTATTATTATTACATAGATCCAGCAGATGGAGCCATAGCTTAAGCTTTGTGTTAATATTTAATTATACTGTATATATTGCTATGCCTATAGAGGTAATCTGATTATTTTGTACTTTCAACAAATGATATCCAGTAAGAGGATAGACTGAAGTGGTACCATACATGTCAATGTTTACTGGATGAACTGGTTGGTCATGAATTTGACATGTAATTTTCAAAATGTGTACACTTAACAGATTTAATATTTCATGAATTTTAAGGTAAAAACTTGTATTTCCTTTCTTCAATGGTGTTCCTAAAAAGGTGTTATCCTGCCTAGAAAATGCAAGCAGTAGAAGACAGTCATTTACTTCTGCTGTAAGCTGGTTGCTTCTTCAGAATTTATAGTCAAATGGAAGCAAATTCTAACAGAATTTAGCACCAAATTGGAAGAAAAGTAGAGAAATGGTCACAACAATAAAAAAACCCATTTTCATGACAAGAAGCTATTCACACCAATATAACTTTCAATTCTTATTTTTACAGTTCTCTCGTACCCTATCCTGGAATGTTCGCTCTCTTATGTCTAATGCAACTCTATACAAACCTGAATAAGATTATGACAAAATATAAATTGGATGTTTGCTATTGAAAGTTTTTTCTTCATAGAATTTCAAAATTATTTACTCTATATATTTCTGCATTGCTTTGAAATGTTCAAGTCTGGTTTATCTCAGTAATTGTCAAGGGAATCAAAGAAAAACAAAAAATATCAGAAAGACATGGGCAATCTTCATAAATGGGCAAAAACGTTATTGTAAATTTTATAATGGACTAGTGAGATTGCATTTGGATTACTGTGTTCAGTTCTCCAATCAAGTGCACCTCAGGACTTAAGAATGGCCTACTTTGACAAGTCAATGGAATTAAATCTCTTTAGTCTTGCAAGGAGAAGTCAATGTGTGGCCTTAATCCAAGACCCCAGAACACTAGTAGGGCATATTAAAGCTGATCTAACAGAACTGTGTCATTTAATAAGTGGACCACATACTCAAAGATATCCTCAGAAACTAAAAGAAAATACATTCAAAACTGCAGTCACCAAGTACTCATTCTCACACATAGTTGTTATAACCATTTGTGTGAATAACAAAGCACAAAGTCATCTGATTGAAGCAGAATTCCTAACAGTATCTGAATTAGATATGGGACAACTTACAATAAACTGACATACCTAGCTTCACGGACTAACCCGATTTCATCCACAGCCTCTCTATTTTGTTGAATGTTCTTGGCCCTTATACTTAACAAGACTTGCATGTCATACTGTTTCAATTTGATCTTAACTGGGGCTTAGTTTTAATGTTATTGACCCCTGTCTTACTCTTTATATGGTGTGCTGCTTCAGTTATAATTACAGTGTAATCATATAACAGCTTGCATTACAGAAATAATTTTGTGCATTGTAACATCATTGTTGAGCTTGACTTACCAACTAAGTGTTCTTTTTCACTAATGTTCTCTTACAGCATTGCTTTGCTCCTGTATTATTTATTTATTTATATTTTAGGTTTTGTATTTAGCTCTTTGAGATAATTAGTTTGAGGGCTGATGTTTTTTGTGTACATATTTAAGGCAGGGTCATGTTAGTAAATTGGATATTTAGTATTATTCCTTATTCTTTATTGATTAATACTCATTATTATTAATTAAGGACTTCCAAATTAACTTCATTATTGGCTCAGAACACTTAATGATTATTTTATTGCTATTTAACAGGGAGATGGAAAGTGGCAATGTGTTGAATGTTATTGGGACATGCAAGTAAGAATTTCACTGTACTACAGTACACACACATAATATTACTATGTGTACTACTACTTGAAACAATAAAATCTTGTTAAGTAGTAAATTGATTTTGTGTCTGCTTTGGTTTGCCTAAGTGTTACTCATCCTGTTAGTCTAAATTCTAAACATTTGTGGTCAAAGAATTTGAAATTGCTTTGCTCTCTTGAAAGGATTTAAAATTTTTGGTTGGATCACTCAGATGTCCACCCTCTTTGGAGGTTTGTAAAAAAATCCTTATGTTAGCATCTTCCTAAATTTCATCAACCCTCATTTAATCCTAAAAATCTACCCTAACAGATTTGATTATTACAATACCTTTCAGTCATCTACTGATCTTCAAGGCAAAAGGAATTAATTTCCTTCCCATGCACTTGAACAAAAACATTCAAGTCTCCAAAACAAAAGCAAAACAAAGTAAATCACAAGAAAACTTACTGTTTTCTCTTATTTCATTTTGATTAAAAAGCCTTAATTTACTTTTCTTTTCTTTACGCTTATAATAAGCCTAGATATTGATTTTGGAGAGAAGACACGATAAAAACAAAAACAAAACATACAATGATAATTTTAAACTTGGTCTTCCAAATCCCAGATATAAAGCAGGGAACCATATCTTGAAAAAGGAAAAGGTATTCAAAATAAAAAAGAAAAAGCAGATGCTATAAGTCAAGCTGAAAATTAAAAACTCAGAAACACTAAACTCTGAACTCTAGAAACAAAACAATGAAAGGGGCTTTCCCACACGCTACAGCAAGCACAACACTAGAGACGTGAATAATAGGTCAATTTCCACTTTTACTTCCCTTACCTTTCATATCAGATGAATGCAGAAAAAGGAAAGTTCTTATAGGGAATACATTTTGAGTGATGCCATGAGCAAATACAATTTTAAACAAAGGGCTGTATTTAAAGCAAAGGTGTCAACCTGAGTCCATTAGGAGGATTCAGCTCCTCTTAAGAAGTCATAGGACATCACTCCTTTGTTTTTCTTAGCTTGTGGGTTCAACATCTATTGGTTCTAATTCATTGTTTATTTTGTAGTCACCCTAAACATGAGGTGACGTGAAAGATTATAATACAATACATTATTTACATAGATTTTTTTACAATTAAAACAAAGGCTGATTAAATTATTTTAATGGGATTAGCTGAATGTTGGGAGTGTACAGACAACCTTGTTTTTCTCATCAGGCCACAGTGCGTTCCTAACATATATTTGTATTATTCACCTATGATAAACCATTCATATCCTTTTCAAACTGCACATCCCCCAGTTACATTTTTAATTTTTTTTTTTACTTTTGGGGCACATTTGTCTTACTTAGAACCTTAGATGTAGTACTGCTTCAGATGATCTAATTGATGTCCTGGTGAATGTTCTCTTCTTGCCCTTTTCTTAATCCTGACCCCCTGTATCAACCTCTGCAGATTAATGTCTCTCATCACAGCACTGGTGCAGTGCAAGTGGATGAGTACTTCTTACACGATAGTAGTTCTCTAATCCCTACCCTAAATTTTATAGTAGTAGAAAGTTTGTTAACTTTGACCTTGAAGTGCTTAAAAACAGATTCTCCTTGAGAGTTCTTTTGCACAAATTCAAAGTCCCAACAAGCCTCACGCATCTAAAACTTAATATAGTTTAATTTCTTGGGAAAAACATTCCAAAGAAAATGAAAGAGCAATTAATTTATTGTATATTACAGTGAAGTATCCCCAAGCTATGCATCTATGCAGGGCTGGCTCAAAGGTACATGGTGCCTTTGGCCAGTGATTCTTCCCCTTTCCCCATATGAGATCAGAGAACGACCACATCGGTAAATGATACTGAAAAGTAGTCCATTCTGAGATAAGTGCAGTTTGTTAATTGTTAGTACCTCCACAAGTCATGGTTAAAATTACTTAACATGTGAATAGACCCTGTGATGGAATGACACTGCACAGGCCTGGTTACTGCCCCTTAGTACAAAAAAAAAACTGTAGTTGTACTTAAATATGCTGTCTTGGTGTAAGGAACAATAATATATATGACCACTGGAAAATGAAAATATTAAGAAGGGTGATACACATGATCACATTTGTTTACATAGGTCATTATGCCTCACTGTTGACAGCAAACAAGAATTCACATGCCTGCGCTGTTGTTCATTGGTGAATGCTCATCACTGCTTATACAAGCAACAGTGCTCTGTTTTCCCAACAAAAGTCATGAACCACAAAAGACATGAAAGCCCTACTGAATATGAAGAAGAGAGCCTTCCGGTCTCGAGGTAAGGATGAAATCAAGAGGATGCATTCAGAACTGAAGAAGCTGCTCTGTTAGGGTAAAGCCCAGGACTGAGACAAACTTAAGCCCAAGTTACAACAAAAGAACACAAAGGAAGTGTCAAACAGCATGAGGTTTATCACTGGCTACAAGTAGGCTTTACAATATGCAGAGGAAGGGAACAAAAAACTGAGCTATTAAACTGAACCAGTTCTTCAACAGGTTTGACTTATTCTTGTTAGTACAGCACATACATGACACTGATAGCCTTTGCATGCAACCTGAGGAGGTTCTGGAATCCCAACTGTCATCTGCACCCTGCATGACCTTCCCTTACAATGACATGACACCAGTGGTTTCCAGCTCCCTTCAACTTCCAGGACTATGTGTCTTAACTGGTCAAGTGAGGAGAAAGCTGGGAAACAAAAACAAGGCTGCAGAGCTGGATGGAATCATCTCCTGTGTGCTGAAAACATGTGCCAGCTAGCTCTGTGAGGTCCTTCAGCACCTATACTCCCCTTCTCTGAATTTTCAGTAGTTTCCCCAGGTGTGGAAAACATCCAGTGTTATTTCTGGGCCAAAGAAAGGGTATTCCAGTGATCCCAAGGACTTCAGACCACTTGTTCTTACTTCATACATTATGAATGCCTTTTAGAAGCTGATCCTAAAATGGATACAACCCCTGGTTTCTGAACATCTTGATCCTCTAGAGTTTGCCTAATAGACACATATAGCTATGGAGGATGCTCTGATCTACATGCTCCACAGAGTCTACTAACACTTGAACAAAGCTGGCATCACAGTCAAGATAATGAAGATAATGTTTTTTTTTTATTTTTCCAGTGCCTTTAACAACATTTTGGCTCAATGACTACGGAAAAAGCTCAAGGCTTTGAATTTTGATACTCCCACAATATCCTGGATCATGGGCTATCAGACCAGCAGACAGCAGTTTCTAAGGCATATAAAATGTGTGTCAGAAATGGTGTGTGTCATATAGGAGCACCTCAGGGTACTGTCCTATCTCTCTTCCTGTTTACCCACTGTATAGCACACTTCCAGCAGAATACCAGGGCTTGCCATCTACAGAAGTTTTCAAATGACTTGTCCATCAGGCTGCGTTAATACTGAAGACAAGTCAGAGTACAAGAAAGTTGTGTAGGAGTTGTGGTGCTGGGACAACAACCTGTAACTCAATATCAGGAAGAGCTGGTGGTGGACATCTGGTGTGCCAAAGAGCCTCCAAAACCAGTCACTATTCAGGGGGAGGATGTGGAAGTGGTGCAGAGCTACAGGTACCGGGGGTTCACATAAACAACAAACTGGACTGATCTGACAACACAGTGGTGCCGTACAAGAGGGGCCATTGCACACTGTACTTCCTGAGTAGACTCAGGTTTTTGAAATATGCTGCAAGCTGCTGGAAATGTTCTACCATTCAATAGTAGCCAGTGTGTTGTTCTACGCTGCAGCCTCCTGGGAAAGCAACTTGAATGCAAAAGAAGCACAATGCCTGAGCAAACCTATCAGGAAAGCCTGCTCCATCACAAGGCAAACCCTGGACAGACTAGAAGCTGTTGTAGAAAAGAGGTAGTAGCAACATTGGATGCAATCATGAAAAATCCTCTTTATCCTCTCTAGGAGCACTTTTAGCCACAGGCTCATTCCACAACAGTGTGCTAAGAAGCACCTCTGGAGTTATTTTCTTTATAGTGCTATCAGGCAAATCACTACTTCCTTCATATGTACTTTTTCAGGCCATTTTGAAATATCTGCACAATTTAGATTTATTTATTTATCAATTCATTGATTGGCTGTATTATTTTTGTCCTGTAAGTATGTATCCTTGATTTTTATGTTTCTGCTGCAGTATGCATCTGAATTTCTCCATGGGATTAATAAATCTAATCTAATCTAATCTATTTAGTTTTACTGTAAATCACATGTAAACAGATATACAAACAGATAAAAGATTGTATGTAAAAAGAAAAACTGAAAATGCATTTAATAATCCTACAAAGTAAATCCAGCATTAATATTCCCTGTGAATCCATGCGAATGCATTAATGTGCCCTGTAGTGGACTAGTAAGGGTCTTTCCAGGATAGTTTTCATTTCTGTGATATAGTTTGAATGAAAGATGCTGAAACAACAACAATAAAAAAAATCACAACTGTGATTTGCATTTAACCAATAAAGCTTTTTAAAACTTCTAGTTTCTTTAGTTAGCAACTATGAAACTGTTTTAAAAATAATGGAAAGATGCTTGCTTCACTAGCTATGAGAATAAAGGCTCCTCAGGGGCATTTATTTCCACAGCTTTGTGCTTAAAGTAGCTATACAGAGTAAGTCACATGTGTCTCTCTCTGAAGCAGTTTCTACTTGTATTATTTTATCATGGAATATATTAGTTGCTTGCATATTTAAAAGCATGGAGCAGATTAACTGCTGACATCTTAAAGTTATCAGGTTGTAGCCTTTCCACCTATCAGGTATTCTATAGAAGGCCTGGTCACAGTAAAACCCTTTAATTAAGTAAGAAAAATATGTGCTTTAAAATATTATTTATCTGAAGACTGTAAAATTATGAAACATTCTCTCAAATAACCAAGAAAGAAATTGTTTGAATGATTTCATCTAATTGGTTAATTAAGCATTACATAATTAGCTACCCTATTACTGATCTGATACAAAATAATTAGTTATTTGACTGATTCATTAATGAATTAACCTAATACTGTACACATTCCTTGTAATGGAAGGGCATGGAGGCATCAGAATCTAGTGTTTACAACATGTGGTATTTCACTTACATTTAAATTCCACAAATATTTTTAGGAAACACAGCAGATAAGCAGTCCACAGTTGATACAAGAAACAATGCCGTTTGTGTGTGAGAACTGCTAAGTAAGCAAGAAGCATAAAACTGTGAACAGGAATGAGGGCTCCTGTCATAGGCTGCAGAACATTTAAAATTCAGTTGAAGTACAGTATAAACATTTAAATTGGCCATTAGAAAAAACACAGATGTTAGAAAAAGCACAGATGTGACGTAGTGGTATTTGTTATCTGAAATTCTATCAGTTATGGAAGCACCAAATGTTAGAACATGAGGGACCTCATTTGTATGAAGGAGAGATTTGACTGTTGGGTGACAAAAAGTGAAACACTTTCTGAGACTTACTTGGGACCTTTTATATACAAATTTCTAAAAAATATATACAGTACTTTTGGATATTATGCAGTTACTCATCATTTTGAATTATCATTATCATTGATTTATTATCGTCACCATTTTCATTCCACTTATTCCAATTAGAATCACAGTGTTTACTCATTGAGTTGGGCCAACTAGACCACACTATCGCAGCAGTGAGGATTAATAATAGTCAGTGTGTCACTGTTATATATCCAACTGGTCAAATGTTTTAGAACTACAACAGGCTAAAAAACAAAGTTTAGGTTACAAAAAATTGAAAAAAATATAATTTTCAAAGTTATAGAAAAAAAGTTTTTCTCAGAGAACAAGTAATGGGTTAACAACTTATACCTTTTCTGCAGCTAATCAATGGCAGTTTATTAATTAAGCCTTGAAAGTTGATGCGAAAAATTCCTACAGGTGTCCCAACTTTGGCTCATTACTTACAAACCCTCTGTCTGTATAAAAACAGTATTTGAACAAACTGTGTTGCTACAACTTCTGAAGCTTCCATTGTTTAGCTGCAGAAAACCTGTAAGTTGTAATCCTGTTACTTGCTAACTGGAAAAAGTTTTTTTGTATTTTCTAGTTTTTAATAACCCAAGGTTTTGTTAACTTCTGTCAGTTTACCACTTATCTTAACTGCTACTCCATTTACTGAAGCCTAGCATCAAATTAACTTGCTTCATTCAAATGTACCACATGTGCAAATGGCTTCCAAAGAAGGATAAACATTGTGATCCAACATAAAAAAATCTTTGTTATTGTCTGTACGAAATATCACATAAAAAACGTATAAAAAATGTTTTCCTAGACCTCTCAGGTTCCATGTGGTTTGTTCCAAAATATATTTGTGGTGTTTGAATTGCAGGTACAAAACACCATGTTTCAATCAAGATAATCTAAATAAGGGTTAGACTATGAAAACTGCAACGATTTTATCGGTTCAGAATAAATCAGTCTTTTTATCCATAATTTAACTGAAGAGGATAACAAGATTAAAAAATACTGGATTTCAATGTATATTCAATGATACTTTATTTTTAATTTAATAATAACTGGCTTAAAATTACAATATAATTAAAGTGTTACTCTTCATACAACTTGTCCAGCAGGCTGGGTTTTAAGTAGGTTTATTTATTTATTTATATATCTATTTTTGGTGCAGTGAAATTATACATCATTTCTTTAAAAATCAGCTCCCAACATTCTCTGCTTCAAAGTACTGCAGCAGTGTAACAAATATGAGTGGTACAGATTCCAATTGTTGGAAGGAAAAAACAAAAACTATTGATAATGGTGTAATGCGTGTGGTCATTCTGCCACTATCATCAGGGGCAAAATAGGTGGTGTGACGAACGGTTGGGTCACTTGCCCGGCCAGGACGCCCCAGCTGCTTATGTTCTGGAGGAGCAACCATGGGCAGCCCAATACCTCCCCCGGGACGCTTGATGACTGCACCCCTGGGCAACGGTGGTTCCCCAACCTCCTGCATGGCTCCATGGGAGACAGAGTCTTCCACAGCCTGGTTGGGGCCCAGGGTGGCTGCTGGGGGCTGTCTGGTTTCAACAGCCTGGCTGGTCGAATCTTCAGCCCCACCCGGAAGTACAATTATGACCAGGTAGTCAAACACCTGGAACGCCTCCGGGTGGGCTATAAAAAGGGCCAGCCACCACCACTCGAGGAGCCAGGGTCGAGAGGAGG
Source organism: Polypterus senegalus (assembly GCF_016835505.1). Taxonomy (NCBI): domain Eukaryota; kingdom Metazoa; phylum Chordata; class Cladistia; order Polypteriformes; family Polypteridae; genus Polypterus; species Polypterus senegalus. The sequence continues at coordinate 113,987,953 of NC_053159.1, forward strand.
AGGACTACGCTTGAGGAGGAGTGGTGGTAAAATGGATTATTGGTGCTTGTGATAAGTGCTTATGGACTTTGTATTGCCTGTGGGTCACGGGGAAGACAATAAAAGTCTATATTGGTTTTATACAAGCTTCTGTATCCATCTGTGTCGGGTTGGGCGCCTATATAGCGCCTTATTACAGGGGAAAAAAGGAACAGGTGACACTGAAAACATGTTTTGTCCCTCTGTAGCCAAGAACTGATCAACTCAAAATAAAGAACCTTAATTTTGACATGACTCCACCCAGCAGTGCATCTACTTACAGCCTCCTAAAATTAGCATGGGACATCCTAATGAAACTTGTTTGCCGATACTTGAATGTGAATCTGCATTTGCAAGTGTTAAAGTCATAGAATTTGGAAAACTAAAAACGTTATTAAATAGTGTCCTAAGTCAGAGGGAAAGCAAAGGCAGTTGATAGGAAAGTAATTATAGGACTCTATTTGGTTTGTGTTTTAGTTTAACAGTTGAAGTCATCTTCACTAGTAAAACTTTTCAGACTCTCAGGTCTTTCATGTCATTGCCTTACCTGGGACTTAATCCTGTTCCCTTTAACCATTATTGTTTTCAAACTTGTGATAAATCCTATGTTTTAGCCCCTTTAGGTTCTGTCTGTTTCATTTTTGGATTTTTTTAAATGTATTTTTAGTTTCTTTATCATTATTCTGTCAATGCCATATTGTGTTCTATTTGTTGGGTGGTGGGCATCATTTTCTGGATGTCTCTGCATGGCCGTGGCCATATTGTTTACAGATGGTGCACTGTAATCATCATCTAGGCATGAACATTTACTTTAAATATTTAATGTTTTCTATGTATTTAGAGGCATGTACTAGTTACTGTGACGACCTTGTTTCCTGATTATCTTTTGTTTTAGTTTTGTAATTTGGTCCTGATGGCTATTCTGAAATTTGCTAACTCCTGCTTGTTTTTTTGTTTTTTCTTTTTTTTGCCCTTCTGTCTACTTGTCATTTATCTCTCTCTCTCTCTCTCTCCTGCTTTCAATCCACATCTAAATGGCCATACCAAAGCTATTTTAGAGTCAAATGGGGCAAGACATTCAATTACCCTCTGGAGTTGCAGTTAATATACGTGCTGTCACCGGAGAGAAATAAAAGGACACTAGGTACCTTCCCTTTGGTCCTCTATGCAATTGTTGCTTTTTAGGTGCACTGATATTTTCTGGTTTTGACTTCTGTGGCATAGATACTGCCTACAATGATGGCATTGAGTCAATTGCACAATCATTACTAAAGCTGGAGGACATTCTTAGAGCGATGTTTAAGAAAAGTACCAATAGATGCATGAGTCTATATGAAGGTATAGACTACTTCTGTACTTGAACTATCAGTATAACCAGTAGCCTATGGTAACAGAGGCAGAAAATAATAATATTACTGAAGAAGCTGGATAAACCCTAAACTTCAGCCTGGATGATGGCCTAGTGGCCCTGCCATTTTCTCTCAGCCCTGACTTCAATGCTTGGACTGGGAGAAAGTGGCAGGCCCACCAGGCCAACATCCAGGCTCAAGCACGGACATGACACAAATTTCTAATGGGAGTACTTATATCTGGATGAGCTGAGCTCGATAATACCTTAAAACCACAATACGATAAAGCACAAGGCAAAGAAAGGCATTAACTGTGATCATTCGCAAGGTTACTTGATCAGAGCTCTAGAGATCTGAGCCATATTGGTTTAAGTTCCTGATATATATGACGTCCTTCCTGGCCCAACAGACCTTTGCTGCTGGGGTCTGACAGATACCTCGGCATGCCCAGTGTGCCAGAAGAGGGGATTTCTGGAGCACATTTTGAGCTGATATCCGAAGGCCCTGGGAAAAGGACAATATCATTGGCGACATGATCAGGTACTGAGGGCAGATGCAGAGTCCATCTGGTCAAGGATCAACAACAGCAAGAAGCAAATCTCAGCAAACAAACAAACAATCCCAATTGTTAAGGCAGGGGAGAAGCCACGGCCACAACATAACACCTGAAGTGGGCTGCTCACATCGATTTAGGGAGCCAGCTAAAATTTCCAAGCAACATCGCAATAACTACTTTCAGGACAGATTTGGTCCTGTGGTCTGGGAATCCTGACTCAGCAGGAAAATAGGAAAATAAATTTCTGAGTAAACTAGGAGAAGCAGGCAAAAGGCAAAAGAAATTAAAATTCAAAATAAACCATAGTGACTGAAACCCAGACAAGAAGCAAAATCAAAGTAAAAAAAAAAACAGGCAATGAGTCAAAAACTAGGCAAAACTAAATTAAATACACAATAAATCAAAAGGAAGCAAGAATTTATCCGCAGATCTGACCTTTTATGTCAGTTGCTGATTAAGTCAAGGTCAAAAGCCCAGAGACTCTGCCCCTAGAAACAAGGGTTGTGACCCTGACAATAATACACAATACGGCTTCTCTTAAAGGTAAAGAATTAATTTCCAGCCTAAATCATGACAGAGTCAACAATACAAGTGGTCCTGCTAGAATGAACTGTTCCCTGGGAAGATCGGATGGAAGAGGACTTTGAGAGGAAGAAGGCCAAGTATGAAGGGCTGGTTGGCAAGTTCGAAGTTGTGGATGAATGTTAGCACATTGAAGTGGGCTGTAGAGGTTTTGCAGGCCTGTCTTCATACCAAGCCCTCAACATTCTTGGGATTACAGGGCTGCACAACAGGAAGGCCATTATTAGATTAAGAGGGGCGATCCGTGGAGCATGTAGGCTACCTGGACACAAGTTGGAGTTTGATTAACTCCAGTTGGGTTGCCTGGGCAAGGGTGTATGATGTTCAAAAGACCTGAAATACCCGATGACCCTGGGTAACAGCACTGATGATGTGTGCAGGCTGTACGGAAATGCTAAACATGTACATTTTATTAAGGACCCTGAAATATACAGACCTCTCAAATACAATCAATATATTGATGAAATGTAAACATAATAATTGTCTTTAAACACTGATACATGATTCATGGTTACTGTATTCATGCCAGTGTATGCAAAGAATGCATGGTCACAGAAAGCTTGTCAAACAAGAAGCTGACTACAGAGAACTTTTTTAATGAACCAAGAGTGAATGTATGGAGTGTCATCAATCAAGAAATAAATGGTAGTGAACAATGGAGAATACTTGCCATTTTAATGAAGGTTTACTGCATTAATAATTACATTTTAGTTTTGAATTTAACCAGTCATTAGCAATTTATTTAAAGCTTAGTGTTATGTTCATGTTGTCATGTTGATCATTAAGTTTATTTTGCTGCATCTATATCTTCTATACTACTCTATTTGGAGGATGACTATTATTATAGTTGTGATTGTTATTGTTTTAGGAGAAATTAAGTGCTGCAAATACAATTTTCAAGAAAAGCATTTATATCAATCTTATTGTTATTCCAAATAATATGAATATTCCCTACATACTGAACATGAATTAAAAAAAAAGTCCCAAATAGTTTAGAATGCCTTTTAAGTATCAAAATATCCACCACTCCCCCTAATTCACTGCTCAAGAGTCCTGTCTTTAGTTCAAAAAGTCAGTCCTTTGAGGCTATAGTTGTCCTGTTTATGATGTGCGCCGAGAATTCCAGAAATATATATTTTTTATTTTTGATTTGATATACTTTACTAATCTCTGAGGGAAAACAGTCTTTTTTGCAAGACGTTTGGGGTTCAGAACACAGGGTTAGCCATTGTTCAGCACTGCTTTTACAATTTTCAGGTTTAACGATATTTTAGCAAAAAAAAAAATACATTTTGCACGTTTTGAACAAACAATTGAATAACTGATATGTGGATTATCCAAAATGTGTAACATTTCCACAGTATTTTTGTTCAACAGCACTGGTCACAATTGGCTTTTATCATAAACATTTTCTCTCTATTCTGTGTGAAAACATTAGATTTAAAAACTTTCTCAGTCACAAATGGTAAGTACTAAGTAAAGTTTTTACTAAGTAAAAATGAAACCAAATTGAATTATTGTTTATTGTGGGGTAACAGCCTATGATTTTTATCACTCTCCAAAATGTTTATAACAAGTTAGTGCCGATGGTGAATATTATTAGGTCTAAAGGCACCTTTGGCTTTGCTATTCCCCTTTTGTAATTGTAAGAGAATCTGGAGTTTAGGTGTTTTTTTTTGGGTTTGTCAATTAATAGTTTCTTCTGTGAACTTTACTTTCCGTGTTAGTCCAGGGTCACCTGTTTTGTAATTTTTGTGTCACTGGTCCTTTAGTTAAGGCTAGATGTCTTTTATTTAAACTAAACATGCATATTTCATTTTTTTTTATAAAAATCCACTTGCCTTATGTAGATTACTGTATTTCATTTTGCAGAAGTTAACAGATTACAGCAGGTCCCAAATATAATAAGCACATCAAAACTCAACTGTCACAATTACTCCAGCTACTTACTCGATTTTCTGTTACACTAACGTCTGCTAGTAAATCCTAAACATGTTGAGACTGTTGTGTGTCCAAATTTCAATTGCCAGAGAACTGATATTTTTTCATGCCGACCTTTTCACTGTTCGTAACCGTATGCAGGTTTTACTGAAGACTCCGTTAGTTTTGAAGCTAATAATCTTTGAAAATGTCTCCCTGACTGTGAAGCTTCAGCAATAACCGCTCTTAAGTCATGTTTATGTTCCAGCCTTACTCGTCACATTTTGATAAAATTGTATCCTTTAACTGGCCATCAGTCCTTGTATATTTTACTTGCATGGAAACATCAAACAGTGTTTCATTGTAATTTGCCATGCATTGCACCTTCCTGTAAAATGAAATTTGTTCATTTACTTTTACAATGTGATCCGCAAAGGGCGCTGACTGTAGTACGTATTTTACATATCAGTTCTTACAATTGGGTTTCAGGCAAATTAAGTATATTGTTTAAGATCATAATATGGGCATTAAACCAGGTTCATTTCAGTACGAAAATGCTGGAATAACAACATAAAGCGCATTTTAAATATTCATAGATACCAAGCAAAACATCGAACTAATAAATTAATTTGCTAGTCTTGATAAGTTGAACACAGATGCAACTTACACAAAGTGTAATAAGGGAGTGTTTATTCTCTCGGAGAACTTCCAGCATGCACTACAGCACGTCTCCCTTATTTAGTGCTTCACACAGTCAGAACCGCGCGGCGCCGGCTAGCGTCGCCTTCTGGTCATTTGACGTAGGCGCACAGCAAGATCAGCCATTAGCGATTGCCGCGCTGTGATTTTCCATTGGCTCTTGTGCCAAACACGCGCCCTCTCTCAGTTGATGCACAGCGGTTTAGGTTTTTGCTGGCATTCTCTGGCACTTCTCTTGATTCCACTCTTATTGGCCGCGAGCGTGGGTGTGAGACGCTCGGGTGGGTCGAGTCAAGACCAAAGGGAGAGCCTTCCCCTGAGTCGCAAGCTGATTGGCCAGCTGGTGAAAATATGCTACCTGTTTATTGGCTTAAGGGGACTACAGCGTCATATAACTAATCTCTATTGGCTACTGAATGCACACGTTACCTTACGATTGGTTGGAGTAGAGTTCATCGTCTAAGAATGCGGAAGTCGGATGGTTCCCTGAGTCACTGCCATCAGCTGATTGATTCTGAGTGAGTAACCGGATTGCAGTTTCTTTTAAAATGATTTGTGTATCTAAATGTTTGTTTTAAAATGAAGACTCTGCAATAATGATGCTCCTGTTTGTGGTGCATGCATGCATGCTATTTCTATGACGAAATGAAAGTAACAACAGAAAACCTTTTTTTTATACTTTTGTTTTGATACGAATTATAAATGCGAATAGCAGTTTAGTTGCATACATTTTTCGTGGTCTGTTAACTCTCAACAAGCATTATATTAAATGATCTGAGAAAACAATAATACTATTTAAGCGGTGCAAATATGGTGGTGCAAAAGAGAAACCTGACCTGATGAAACCTGAAATCTAAGTCGCACTGTTGCTGACCCCGGATTTACTGTTTGGTCAGCAGTTTAAGGGAAAAGTCGACTTACTTGAGATAATATGCCTTTTGCAAGAAAACCGCCTGCACTTTTGAAATTCTAAATGCGCTATACGTTAATTAATTTTTAAGATTTTATTTGTTATAGTAGTGGATTGTAGTAATTAAGAAATACTTAAGTACAGTATGCATATGTAGAATAACACAGAGACATGTTCAGTTTGTATACTATAAAGCTGCAGAATTTTCAAATGAACTAAACAGTCAAAGAAGGAATGCCAGCTATAAAAATCGGGTCATTTGAATGGTACCGCTCCTCAGGGGCGGAGGCCTTTCGTAAGCGAAAACTAGAAAGCCCATGAAACTGCAATCTTGGTTTTGTTTTACAGCTTTACCATGTTAAGTGGCAGATTGTTGTCAAGTTGACCTATACATGAAAATGCACAATTTGGCATGTATTCGGAAAAAAAAATTGTTTTTGTGCATTGTATTTTTTACTAGAAACAATGTAAAACGGTCCAAATCAATTCAAGTCATTCATTAATAGCGTGCTTTCAGTTGGAAATAAAGAATGCTGAGCAAATTTAGAAATCGGGAACGTAGTTAAAACAGAAGAAACCCAATGCAGTACGTACATATGTGCTGTCTATATGTATGTGCGTGTGTAAACAATACAAATATATTTAAATAGACTTAAAGATCCTAACTCTTAATGCATCAATCAAGTCTGTCAGCTGTACCCAGTGCCTTTTCCAGGCTCTCTTCCTGACTTTTATTCAATTACTGTGAGGTTAGGCTGTGGCTCCTGGGACCCTGATTTTCATAAACATCCATACTATGACTAGTAAATGGTCCAGTATAAATGGTGTGTGTGTGTGTGTGTTTTTTTTTTTACTTCCATCCATCCATTACATAAGTCTGTTTAATCTAGTCGTAGAGCTGTAAGAGGCTAAAGCATATAATGGGAAAGTCATACAGAAGGGGAAAGGGTGCCATTTTTATTGCAGTAAATGTGTTCCTGGTTAATGGAATTGTCCATATAAAGGACTGTTGCTTTTCCCTAAAAAGAGAGCATTGTTTTTGTAAATATTGGAATTTAGTTTTGTTTGTTTTAATAATGGTAAAAAATGTCTCATTACATCCCAAACTGGAGTACCAGTGGGACCGAAGTATATTATTGCAATACAAATTGTTTGAAAACTTTGTTTTTTTCTGACCTGATTATAGTTTTGTTTAGTCCTCAGACACCAACCTGATTTAGTAAAGGATTGACTCTGGCAAGGGTAAACTCACTTTTGAGTCATTAGGAATAACAATAATAAATTAATTACATTTATATAGCACTTTTCTCACTACTTAAAGAGAACCAGGAGCACAAACTCATGGTCTCTTTACTGTGAGGCAGTAGTGCTACCACTGCGCCACCTCTGTGGATTAACAATTTGGGTGCATGTAATTAGTTTGTCTTTGGATGTACCTGTGGAATAAAATCAAAATCCTCTAAAGGAACAGCCCTTTTAAATAAGCAAAATGGAAAACTTCAGATGCTACAGAAGATGGGTTAACGGCTTAAGCAATAGCAAAAGTGATCTTGTGTTTGTCATAGTAGTTAAAGAGATGAAAACCACATACTGTATTTTGGTCAATATATTTAATCAGCAGAACTGATATCAGAATCGTATAATTTAGAAACATTTGGCTTTAACAGAGAGTGCACTAAGAAATATTGGTTTTTAAGTGAATGCTTATATATTTATAGATGCTTACAGGCTTATTATGAAGTTTAATGTTCTGTACTGCTTATACTTTCCTTCATATTATGATACTGTATGTAACATGCACTTTATATTGCTTGATTTGGCTCCAGCTTTTCTCTGATGCTCTAATGATGTGTGTGTTAGGTTGCTGTGGAACTGTAAACGTTCCCCATAAAGAGTGAGCATGCATATGTTTGCCCAGTATGAGTTTGGTTTCAGCTTTTCTGCTAGTGCGCCAGAGAGATGGTAGAAGACTGAATGAATGTTTAGATAATTAATGTATAGCATGAGAAATTTTTTGGATGACTTTATGGTTTTATGTGTATTCTCCATAAGACTGCATGTCCATAACTGTGTTCAAGTAATGCAATATAAACTATTTACATGGGGCTTTCTATGCATCTGTAATTGAATTGTAGCATATGGCACAATTTATTCAGCCTTTGTTTATATTGCGAGAGTGCTGACACTATACTTAAGTTGCTTCCATTAGAAAAACTACTTCTTCTAATACTAATTCAACTTAATAATAATGTGTGACTGGGTGCAGACCTATAAATATCTGGGAGTGCAGCTGGATGACAAATTGGACTGGACTGCCAATACTGATGCTCTATGTAAGAAAGGTCAGAGCAGACTATACTTTCTGAGAAGGTTGGCATCCTTCAACATCTGCAGTAAGATGCTGCAGATGTTCTACCAGACAGTTGTGGCGAGTGCCCTTTTCTATGCAGTGGTGTGCTGGGGTGGCAGCATAAAGATGAAAGACGCCTCACGCCTGGACAAACTTGAAGGCAGGCTCTATTGTGGGAGTAAAGTTGGACAGTTTAACATCTGTGGCAGAGCGATGGGCACTAAGCAAACTCCTGTCAATCATGAATAATCCACTGCATCCACTTAACAGTGTCATCTCCAGGCAGAGGAGTAGCTTCAGTGACAGACTTTTGTCACTGTCTTGCTCCACTGACAGACTGAGGAGAACGTTCCTCCCCCTCACTATGCGACTTTTCAATTCCACCTGGGGGAGTAAATGCTAACATTAATTTTATTTTTATTTTTTTCATTTTTAATTACTATTTAATTTAATATTGTTTCTTTGTATCAGTATACTGCTGCTAGATTATGTGAATTTCCCCTTGGGATTAATAAAGTATCTATCTATCTATGTACATTTTGATTGTATTTACAGGGTCAAGGTTTGCTTTGTGTGCTTGTATTTTTTTTTTTTAAACATGGAAATGCTTTAGTTCCTTACAACCTGTATTTGATAAAATGGGTCCAAAGAATGGATGGATGTTTTACTTAGGATCAGAAGAGAGGGTTTATAAAAATACATACTAATGTACAATGTGTTTAATTTAGTAAAAACATAGCATGTTTTCTTCCCAACATAGTTAAGAATTATATCTAGTGGACTAAATTGCTATGTATATTGATTTCAATATGATTTGTTTTTTAATTTTTCCTCAAACTACATAATGGTGTGTTTTCTTTACCTTTGAGAGAGAGAAACTAAATTTTCCAAACCCAATTGCCGGTGCAAAATTCTGCATAATCGCAAAAAAAAAAAAATCTGTCATTGTTAACATTCCCTATATTTTGTGCATTCATTTGCAAATGAAGGCTGCAGAAGTACTGTGAGTGTGTGGTCAAAACCAATGATCCATTACGGTTGCATCTTCAGTCTTTTTATCTGCTTATGTATGTTTTGCATTGTCAATCAGTCCATGCCTGTTTACAGTCTTTCTCCCCATTCACAGATTCATGAAATGAATCCTGTCAATTTCTCACTCCCAGGAAAGTTCCAAACTCATTGTCAGTTCTCCTATGTTGAACATTCTTTAAGAGCTACATGGCTTGAATTTTTAGAATTTTGAGTACCTGCCCTATTTTTAAACTAACCGTGAAACACCTTATATGTGTTATTTAAAATGTCATTTAGATTGTATAATATAGTAATTTTGATAAGCATCCCTTGCTAATGACAGGTGATCAAACTAGTAATAAGAGTATCTACTTTGTTATATATAAATACACACTCAAAAAGGTAGTTCAAAGACTTTCATAGAGAAAAGACAAGGTGCTGATTATTTCTCTCCACACTATACAAACTATTCTTTGAAATAGCAATATATTTTATATTATAGGCACACGTGAGCTTGGGTGTTTTTTTTTTTTTTTTTCTCATTAACATTTTGACATCCTTATGAACAACTATGGTAAAATTTGCAACATATTACACCAATTTTAGATTTAGTACACTGCAGTTCTGTATACTGTGATTGTCTTTCTTCAATTTTTGGGGAAAAAATACTTTTAAACCTGTAGCATAAAACTATCCATTCATTTTCTGTTGTGTTTCATACTATTTAGACACACAATGTGCAGGTAGCCAGAACATCATTCCAGCACTTGAAGCACATCACCACAGTCATACTTGTGTTGGGACAGCTTGTAAACATTAAACTACCTACCAACTTTTTTTTTTTAATTATTAACATGCAGGAGCTTAAAAAGGTAGTTCATTTACTTGTATCAAGGAAAAAATGGAAGATTTCTAGAAATTAGTTCATTGATTAGTATCAAGCAATAGTGATTGCTGTAAAGCTTTACTGTCAAGTCATAATAAATTGTTTACATCCTATTCTAAACTTAATTAAAACATATCTGCAAGGGTGCTGATAAGTTGCAGAAAATACAAACTTGTAACTCCAAATCTTTATTCACTACATTGACATCCGGCTGACTTTAATGATGATTTTAAAAGTCCAATTTGTGACACATTAAACAATAAATGACTTAACCTCTCATTATAGTGTACTCTGTAGAGTATTAATATTGCAGAATTCTGTGATTACAAGATGCACATGTTAAAATACCAAGAATAAATGTTTCGACTGAAGGGAACAAAGGCTCACATACTCTGGAGTGATCCACATGGCAATATTAGAGAGTTCCTTAGTCTCAGCACTTAAAACAATATTAAATCTAGTTTGATTTAACATGGTATAATTATGTTACACTATGTGTGTGTATAATTTATAAGTTGTAATTTTGTTAATGTTGATTATTTTCTTCTCACTGTCCTGTAGTGACACTTCGTGAACTATACATGTTATAGTGTTCTGTGTCCATACAATACTTTATCTAATAACTTTGTCAACCTTTACTAGGTGCCTCTGCAAAGTGTAGAATATGTTTATGATTTTTTTTATCACATTTGTGTTCACTCCTGCACTTATGCTTCCATGAATTTTCTCTTTTTAAAAGTTGTAGCTAAAATCCATAAAAGCGATGGCCTTGGTTGTTTGACTGGCTGAAAAGCTGATAATTTCACCAAGTACATTTAATGTATGATTAGTTTTTTTTTTGTCGTTGTGTGTGTGTGTTGTGTGTTTTTTTTTTTTTTTTTAACCCTGTGTGTTAAATATTGTTTTATGTCTTTTTTTTGTGTATAACTTTGCATGTAAAGTTTTGGTATCTAAATCAGTTATTTCCTTCCTCTTTTCTGGATAATATACTTTTACGTAGGAAAGTTGTGAACTGCTTTTAGTGGTTTGAAGTTTTGCATTCTGGTCATGCAGGGAACTCCACATTTAAATGAGAATGTGTTGGTATTCCTGTGATCCTTTTGCACTGTGGAATTATTCATGACAGTGATTGCATTTCACTGGCAACTGTAGGAGACCTACAACTCTTCGAGAGGAGGGCTGTATGAAACGAATTGTCAAGGTGCTGCTTTTTGTTGCTTTGTTTGCTCCTGCTGTGCATTTGAATTTTATATTTTATGACTGAGCTCATTTAAGAGAATGTAAGCCACTGACATTACTTTTCCCATCCACATTTGATTAAAGACAAAACATCTCATTGAGATGAAAATTAATCCATTAGTCTATTGTGCCTTTAGTTTAACTAGCTAAAGGTTTTCTTTTAATATCATAATCCTTAAATTTAACATTTTTAACTATTTTAAAATTGAATTTATAAGAAGCTAATTTCAGACTTATTGTTTGAATTGCATAAACCTACTTGGCAGTTACCTCGGTAGTAAACTCATTGTGCAAAGAAATGCTTCCTGGTTTCTGTCTTCTGGATGAGCTTCCATTTAATTTCCAATAAGGGTCCACAATATCACTTTTTTCTATAGTTAAAATACAGATACTGAGCATTTCAGTGGTACACAACAATAATACTTTTATAGAAAAAATGTGATTTTCAACAAAAGAAACATAAAAAGGGGACAATTACTGTTTAGTAAATCACATTGTATATACCTTGTGTTTTGTGCTTAATTTTAAGAAATTAACATTTATTATCTAACACATTTATTATAGTAAGTGTGACAGATGGTATTGTAGTAAACCTTAGCCTACTTTGGATCTGAATTCCTTTAACTAGTAAGTATGTGAAATAATCTTAATTTTAGCTGTTGACTTGCTTAAAAATTACAAAAATACATTGTGGTGGACGGCCGGGGTCCATGCCCGTCCGAGATGCCCCTTCACTGTATATTCAGAGGGAACAGCCCTGGACGGTGCAGTACCGCTCCCTGTACGCTGGATGGCCGCCCCCCTGGGTTGGAGCGGTGCCTTAGTTTCCCGCAGGGCTCCATGGGAATTGGAGTTGGGTGCAGCCCTGTTAGGCCCTGCAGGCGCCACCAGGGGGTGCTGCAGTTGGGACTCCTGAGCCCGTCTGGGCAGCATTTTCGCCACACCCGGAAGTGCAGCCGGACTTTTGTTTGTAAATGGTGATATAATTAGCTCAAGGATAGAAACCAAAGATTTGATTTGTGATTGGTCAACAACATTACACAGCTCTTAATTAATTTTTGTAGCTAAAAAATAAAAACAATTGATTGACAGGACAATAACTGTTCTGTTTTTCTTTCTACAGAGAGAGTTCAGTCTGGCTCATTACTTCTCAATCAATGTAATGCTAAAATTGGTCACCTAGTTTGAGTTTAGTGAAACCTCCTAAAAGAAGTAGCTCAGTATTCCAAAAATGATTAATAAAGTTCCAAGATAAAACAGTTGCGATGAATTAATTCAGTATTTTTTTTTTCTCTTTCATTTAGTCTTCTGAAGGTTGGAATAGTTATAAGTGAGATATGTGTTCAGCATGTTTAAAAGGAATTGTGGTGGTTGATACATTCAGTTTAATTGGTATTATTAGGGGGTTGATGGGTATTCAATTGGAAACCGATTCTACTTCACTTTTCAAAATATAATTTAATAATACCGGGGGAAAAAATCAAAAAGAAAAGGCAACTTTTTAAATTATGCAGTACCCGCAATGGCTAAAAGCTGATGCAATACAACACGTTTGTTATGGCTTATGGGTAGTCTGAACACAGACCGTGCGCTGCTATTAATGTAGTTAAAGTCTAGGTAAAGTTAAAAGTCAAAAGAACATGGGTGCTTTGCTGCAGGATTGCACCATTGTTGAGAAACACGCTGGAGAAAGAGATTTCTTTGGTGGTGGTTGGAGTGAAACCTGTAAAAATTCACCAAGATGTGTTGGCTCAATACAAAAGTGAAAATGACATTGAATGAAAAGCTTATGAATGGGTAAAATGGTTTAAAGGTGGAAGGACAAGTGTAACCGATTAAGATCAATCTGGTTGACCATCAATATCTTGCACACAAGCCCCCATCGACAAGGCAAATGCCTTCATCAAAGAACACAAATGGACTGCGTTGTTCCCTGTTGCTGTATGTTTGGATATCCGCTATGGATCTGCACATGCCATAGTGCAGCGGTGTCCGAACTTTTATCACTTGGGGCCACATACAGAGAAATATAGGAAGGTCTGGGCCTCCCGCTAGAGTTGAGCTGCAGTATATTTCCTCACCTCCTGTGTATTAAGCCAGTAAAATCAATCAAATATCGGTAAATGATGCGTTATAATTGAATATGCTTAAAGAAAACAGCATCACAACTCTCCATTAATGGGTTTTCATTTATTGTATTACAAAGTCACATGCAATCGAGTGAAAATCAAAAGCACAAGCTTTATCTGACACTTGATGTTTTAAGTTAGCTGCCAAATCTTCAATTCTCCACACAACTGCGTTTCTGGACAAGTTAATGTTGTTAAATTTCCTCATTTTCTCCGGGCACGTAATTCCTGCAACTTTAGTGAGGCGCCGTTTTATGAAGTCACCATCTGAGAAAGGTTTCCCGTGATGGGCAGTGAGTTGTGCTACTTCATAACGGTCTAATGTGGCATGTTCTTGTGTTTTGTTAGCATGGAAAAAAAATCCTGTTGTTGAGCTAGCAGATTAGCTGCCATTTGCTTAGCTTTCTGTTCTTGCTCGGCACCATTTGTAGGATGTGCAGGTCGGATGTTTGGTTTTTAGTGTTGACACATATTATACTCTTTCATCACTGCAATGGTTTCATTGCAAATCAAACAGACACATTTGCCCTTTTTTTGCTGTGTCTGAAATCTTCTGCACTCACTTGCTATTGTGCGTTTCTTTGATTCTGCCATTTTTTGGTTACCCGTAGCAAAATTGTTCTTTGGAAGCGCTTGTTTGTGAAGATGCAGCTCCACCTTGTGTTAAACCTAAGAAGTATAATACAGTTAAAAAACGGTTTCGTGTGTGGGCCATATTTCATTTCATTATTTTTTTTGGAATTTGCTGTGGGCCAATTAAAAATGGACCACGGGCCGCAGTTGGCCCGCAGGCCGTAATTTGGACACCCCTGCCATAGTGCATGATGTTTTGGGGTACTGTAAAGTTTACTCAAGATGGGTACACAAACATCCTTTGGTGAATTTTAGCAGGTTTCAGTTCCGCTGCGCAAAGGAATCTCATTATTGTTCAACAAAGGTATAGCCACGAATCAAAGTGTCCATTTTCATTTGACCTTGGCTTCAACTAGAATAATGATGGAACGCAGCATTGTGCATGTTGGAGCTATTCATGAGCCATCTTCAATGTATTGTATTGAATCAGCATCTGTCCATTAAAATTACTGTGTAATGTTGAAAGTGCCTTTACTTTTTGAAATACCCTTGTAGCATACCTGATAATAATCCACAGTTTGGTTCATAATAGATTAAGCAACCTGGCATTTCTCCAGTAAACCAAAGAAAGTTTGAGAAGTTTTGTTGATGGTGAGTTTGCATTGCTGTGTCAAAACATTAGGCTTTAACACTACCCTACCACACATAACTAAATAAGAAACATTCTATTTTTTTTTTTTTTTTTTGGAAGAATAAAGTTGACCTTTAGGTAAATAACATTAAAATATTTTATACTTGCAGATTACCCAGTCGCTTCACTCACTGAGTGGAAGGGAAAAATTTGTGGCTCTCATGAGGCAACGGCGTTAATACCGTCTGAGCAACACATCCACAGTGATTCAAATTTAACCCTCTGCTTGGCAGTACTCACACATGATGTCCATTTCTCCTATTGTAACTTTTGGATGTAGGCAATAATCTTTTTCAATGTTATAATTGAATCCCTCCATATACAGACCCTGATGCCTGTGTGACGTGGTAGCCTGTGAATACTGCATCCGTCGAATTCGATTCTGTTCAGCACGTTGTTCAGGTGTTTGCGAGTCCGTCAATTGTGATTGTCGTATACGTTAATCAGCGAGCCTGCAAGCCTTCTTTCTCGATCTGCTTCTGTCTTACTTTCTCTGTGTAACCTGACTGTTGTGGTCATACGTAATTTTCATTTCAAACGCAAGTGCATTATAATATGTTCTGCGGTCATACGTAATTTCCGTTTCAAAAGCAAAAAGAATTTTATATAAATATGTAGATTAATATGTCTTATTGCAAATAGGAAGGTAATACTTATTCATGTGACTTGTTGGAATTGTTGTTATTCATTTACTGTGTACTTGGGTGTGTTGTTAAATGTAGTCCTTACTGTTTCTTCAAATAGCAAAGTTTGTTATTGTCATTGTTAAAGAATAATAATAATTACAAAGTACCCATTTGTTAGTAACTGGCAGATTTACTTCTTTGGCTGTTTCCAATTTGTAGAACATGTTTATTTCTTACAGCATATTACCATCGGTAATCCTTTTTTTTTTTAATGAGTTTGATAAAGTACATTCCTGACTGTGTTTTTACTATTAACCCTCTACCAGTATGAGGTGTCTTTCCTGTGATTAGAGTTTATATATTGATTCTATTAAACATATTACAATGCCTAGTATCCATAATTTTTGTTTATGGTTTTAATGATTTAGTTCTGCAGTCTCACTTTAAATTTTTGGCATTTACATGAGTAATTTACTCAAAGTGCAATATGATAATGCCAACTGTAAATATGTACTTTTCTATTTTAAAGAGAATGAATAATCTGCCATTCTTTCTTTACTCAAAAGAACAATTTTTTTGTAATCTTCCAAAACAGTAGACTGAACTTCTATGCTGTATTTTTCCTTCTTCTACTTTGACAAGCTTTCTTTCTTTTTTATTTTAAGAGCTCCTTGAAAATAAAACCCTTGTTACTTCTTACATTCTGTCACATGACTTACTGTATTGAGCTACCCAATTTAAAGCTATGCAAGACTTCTTGCAAGAAACGGGTGTTTACTTCTTATACTATAAGAAAATAGATACTTTCATTTTCCAAATTAGTGTAAAAAAAAGATGGAATGTGCAGCTTTTAACAAAAAGAGAACAGTTGTGTTTGTTTGTGAAATAAGAGTGAGATTGAAAGTTCTGTTTGTCCTGTAGCTAGTGTTGATTCAGATGTGAGAGTTAGTCAAGGGTTGGTTCCTATCATGTGCTCATTACTGCCAAGGTAGGTTGTAGCCCACTGTGATGCTGAATAGGATTGAGTTTCAGAGTGTTCTTTCAATCGGGGGTGTTCACTTCTACCCTATGTCAAGTAGGTGGTTGTGTGGTAACGCTAATGATTAATTTTGAATAGTTCAATTCTATTAAAGTTTTTTAATTTTTGTGACATTTAAAAATGATCACAGTTTTAATGTGTGATGTCTTATGATGCATTAAATGTATTTCTGATGTGAATCATCAGATCATTAATGTTTTTTTTTTTCTTAATATAAAATTTCATCTGTTAATAATTAATCCACTGGGTTCAGTGTTTACTTTAATTTGCTCTCCTTACTAAGTATTGTAAGGTTTTGTATATGTCATAGTTAGGAACTTAATTCACTTTTCTTTCAAACATGTCCATTATTTTTGTTTCTTAATATTTTCCGAAAATTCCCGATACATGATCTGTAAGTTCCTTAAATGCTAGTATTTATTATAGTATGTTATATGCTATAAATCTGCTTGAATGGGCACTGAAATGGTGAATAACATATTCATCACTTATGCTCCTTCCAAAGACGGAAGTAACATGAAACTTTTCTTCCTCCTGTTTCTGACACCAAAGTAGCAACAAACCACTACAGTACTTTTTAACACCAAGTGCCAATTGATTTTTGCTATTAAAATCAATCTTTTAAGTATCTCACTATCCTTAAAAGAACCGCACGCTATTGCTGCACAAGTTGGAATTCTATGACATTGGCATGCTTTCCTGCTTTTACAGGCTCCCCTGCAGCTGGCTTTGACGCTGCTAATTTGTACGATGAAATGCATAATCATGCAGTTGGTGATACATTCCTAAGCTTATGCAACTTGTTAGCTCTGTGTAGTATGTTCCCCATCTAGGAAGAGAGAATGCAAACTCTAGCATGACTTAAATCTGTTTTGCACAGAGCCAGGCACCGTCACCCTTGGAATATTTGACTTAGAAGCGTGCCCAGACAAAGACCCATCCACAGATTGTGTCATCTATTAGTTTAAATGAGAACAAAGAGAACAGTGCCTAAAACACAAAATGTCAAAATATTCTACTGGTCTCAAGCCTGGAGGTTGTGTTTGCTGACTATAATCTTCTCACATACATATACAGGGTTCAACCCAAAGAGATACACTATGTGAGCTCACCACCCAGAGGCAAAGGGTAGTAAATGTGTGATGGGCATGAGCAGGGCAGATTCATTTAAACTATTTCAAGAAGATTGGATCTAGGGACATTGAAGTATCACTTTTCTGGCAGAAACAGATTCAGAGATCCTAAAGTTTTAAAGCATTTGGTTGGATATAGTTTTTCTTGCATGTAAACTCATTAGCATTAGAACAAGTCTTCTAGAATAACGTTGGCCTGTATGCTTCTCTGAAATTGTTTCAGGGAATAGGTTCTGGATGAGTGTGAGCATACTTGCTGACGATCCTACTCCTGGATGCTATACAGTTATGTTTGCACCAGGAAAACTTTGGCTGTTTTATTGATGTGCTTAAGAAGTATTTAGAATATTCAACATTTTTAGAGTTGATTGCTGGCGGTGCTTAAAGGTATACTGCCTTTTGACCTAGTAGTTCTTAAGGGAGACTTAATCCCTTATGTGGGTAAGGGCAGAATTACCTAGAATGTCATACTTTGGAGAAAAGATCTGCTAGATCTGAATCCGGGTAGTGAATTGTTATTGAATATTATGTTCTAGTCAAGGATTGCCCAAATAAACTACTTCTTCAAAAATGAAGTTGCTCACAAGCAGCTAAATTGGCATGATAATTCTGGTGACAACATACCAGAATTTTTGTATACAGTGATGCATAGTCTGTCTTAATTGGCATCATATTATTGTGGTACCTGCTGGTTAGGAAAATACATTGGCTATGAACTGCCTAAATTGAAGCAGAATTGCCTTAAGTTTAAAACTCAACATCTTTGAAGCTAAATAAAAAATCACAGGTCTTAATAACCTGGAGAGAACACACAGGCTACACACATACTGTATAACTTAAACCGCTCATCCAGTAACAATGCTAACTATATTTGACCAAGCGTTTGACAGCAAACAATTGAGAAAATACTGTTTTTTACATATATGCCTGTTCTTTCTGCACCAGAATTCCAAGCTTCTTTATAGTAGCATCTTTTCCTTGAAATTGAAAGAGCACATGTAAGCTGGTGGCTTTTTCAAATTTAGTGCAGTCACCTTCGGTGCTGGATAAAAATTGAGACACAGCGTAATGTCTTGAATGATGTATTCCTGACATTACTGTGGATATGTTTTAAGGGAGCAAATGGTACTAGACTTTCATGCATTTTCACTGGTATATGCTGTACTGCTAAATGGCATGATTGGTAAAACGCTTGAACTGTAAGGGGCGCTTTACTTATTTTAATATAGGAAAGACTTTCAAGCCTAATCTCTAAACTGGAAAGTTAAGGTTGTACATGCTCTTAAAACCAAGGGTTTAAAGAACACTGCTGGGCCAATTGATCCATCCCTAGCTATGAACAGGCTTTCATTTAAGTAATTACACTGAGTGTATGACAGAAACATTTATACAAATATATTTGCTTAAGAAGACAGTTGTTGTAAACATTTTAATATTAAGTAAAATTACTGAAAGGAGCTTTTTTGCTTATTTTGCATACCATCTGTTGGGGCTGTGGCACACTTGCCCTTAATGCAGAAATGCCACTACTTATAAATATGCCTGATATCCGAGCACCTAAGGTCCAATTAACTTTGTAGTTACATCCTGAGACTTAAGATAATATGTGTTGGTTAATTCAAGGGTGGGGCTGAACCTCTAACTGATCATTATTTTGCATTTAACTGACTCAAATAAATGGTATGGGTGTTTTTGGAACACTTAACAGACCCCAAGATGAGTTCCATAATCAACTCTGTCACTGCATCTTATGGGGGTTGTGTGTTGGAAACATGGAGTCTTAATGGACTGCTTTAAGGACCTTGGTGGAGGGGGTGGCCATAAGGAGTTGTGACTGAAATGTGTTTGGTGCCTGCAATTGTCATAACACTAGGAGTACTTAATGGACAGTAATGGTGAAGGAAGCTATTATGTTAAAAAGACTATACATGCCATGTTAGCAGTAGAGACTTTGGATTTAAACAAGAGGCACGAGAAGGCCAAGATGGCAACGGCTTCAGTGGTGAATGAAACAATAGCTCATGGCAAGTATGTTTGGTTGAGACATTGAGTTGGGGCAAACCAACTAAAGACTTTTAAAGGGTCAATGGGGCATTGCTTTAGACCTTTCTAAGCAGGAGAGCTGGTACATAGACTAAATACTCAGGTGCTTGATATGTTTATAAGAAAGATTTATTTTTTGAAAATGCTTAATACAATTATGTCCATCCATCCCTTCCTTAATGTTTAACTCAAATTAAGATATTTAGAGCTAGCAGCAATCAGCCTAAAAATCATGTCTTCAGATTGTAGGACAAATTTAGACCCTCCAAAGGACATTTGTGTGAAAGCATGAAAATTGTAAATGGAAGACTGCTCTACTGAACCCCCAATCTAATCAGCATCAAAAAGTAAAAGGTATATTTTTAAAATACCATATTTATTAGACACTAATGCATTTCAATACAGTTAACTTTACATGTTTGTAATTGTATGCAGAGTAATGTTCTAGTGATCTCAAAATATTTGGCAAAACAATATAACTATAGTTACACACTTTACATTAAAGTTCAAGAATTGTACCTTGCTAAGTAAAACAATGACAATGTTTTGGTTTATTTAATACCAGTAACAGTGCATGGCACGATAACGTGCAGTGAATACACTTAACTTGAGCATTCATAGTTTTCATACTCTTTCTCTGTATGTTTGGCATTTGTTTCCTCAGCGGTTGATGCACTTGTTGCTTCCTGAGTAGCTCTTCTTCTCTCCACCCTAGCAGCCCGCTTCTTTTCTTCTTTTGTCGGCATCTTTTTGCGTTAAAACTGATAAAGTCAGTGTTTGTTTTGCAATTACTTAGTACGTTTTCCTTAATTTTTCACTTAAGCTGGCAATTAAGTCTTCAATCTGCCTCAAGAATGATTTAAGATATGAAGTGGTAGGGGAAGTGATGGCGAAGGTGGTAGGGAATGAGAATGGCACCTGTACGCATGTGCCACACGGCCGCCCTACTGGATGCTGCAGAGAGTTGATTCTACAATAAAGTAAAAAGAGGAATAACCTTGGAGGTCAATTATCATCCCAAAAGCGGATATTAGATGTCACGTAGTATGTCTGCCAAATTTTCAGGTCAATACTTCAAATGGTTTGCGAGCTACAGGTGATTTAAAATCCTGGACAGACAAATGAACAACCATGGTAGCGTATTATATATAAAGATAATTTTGTGTATGGCTTTCATAATTTGGTTTTACTACTTTTTGAAACAGACTTACTGTACTTGTTAACAAGCAATTTTCACATCCTTTTATAGAAGCTACTTTACCAACATGGATTGATTTTTGCCATCCTAGAATTGAGGGGCTACATGGAAAAGAGAGAAAAAATAAAGACTATAATTTTACAGAAACAGTCTGCTTTTGGTGTTTTGACCTAGTACTGTACTGTAATAAACTGCTGAAAAAAATTTAAAGGAACACTTTGAAAATACATCATCAGATCTCAATGGGGAAAAAGAAAATCATGCTGAACATCTATACTGATATGGACTGGGTATTCTGTTAGGAACGAAAGGATACCACATCGTTTGATGGAAATGAAAATTATAAACCTACAGAGGGCTGAATTCAAAGACACCCCGAAAATCAAAGTGAAAACGTGATGCAGCAGTCTAGTCCATTTTGCCGAAATTTCATTGCAGCAACTCAAAAACATACTCGGTAGTATCTATGGCCCCCATGTGCTTGTATGCATGCTTGACAATGTCGGGGGATGCTGCTAATGAGACATCGAATGGTGTCCTGGGGGATCTCCTCCCAGATCTGGACCAGGGTATCAATGAGCCCCTGGACAGTCTGAGGTGCAACCTGGCGGCATCGGATGGACCAAAACATAATGTCCCAGAGGTGTTCTTTTGGGATTTAGGTCAAGCGAGTATGTGGGCCAGTCAAAGGTATCAATTCCTTCATCCTCCATGAACTTCCTGCATACTCTTGCCACATGAGGCCAGGCATTGTCGTGCACCGGGGGAACCTGGCACCAGCATAGGGTCCGACAATGGGTCCAAGGATTTCATCCCAATACCTAATAGCAGTCACGGTGCTGTTGTATAGCCTGTAGAGGTCTGTGCGTACCTCCATGGATATTTAACCTAGACCATCACTGACCCACCACCAAACCGGTCATGCTGAACGATGTTACAAGCAGCATAACGTTCTCCATGGCTAGTCCAGACCCTTTCACGTCAGTCACATGTGCTCAGGGTGAACCTGCTCTCATCTCTGAAAAGCACAGGGTGCCAGTGGTGGACCTGTCAATTCTGGTATTCTATGGCAAATGCCAATCGAGCTCCACGGTGCCGGGCAGTGAGTCAAGGCCCACTAGAGGACCTCTGGCCCTCAGGCCCCCCTCATGAAGCCTTTTTCTGATTGTTTGGTCAGAGACATTCACAACAGGGGCCTGCTGCATGTCATTTTGTAGGGCTCTTGCAGTGCTCATCCTATTCCTCCTTGCCCAAAGGAGCAAATAAAGGTCCTGTTGATGGGTTAAGGACCTTCTACAGCCCTGTCCAGCTCTCCTAGAGTAACTCTCTGTCTCCTGGAATCTCCTCCATGCCCTTGAGACTGTGCTGGGAGATACAGCAAACCTTCTGGCAATGGCACGTGTTGATGAGCCATCCGGGAGAAGTTGGACTACTTGTGCAACCTCAGTAGGGTCCAGGTATCGCCTCATGCTACCAGTAGTGACACTGAGCATAGCCAAATGCAAAACTAGTGAAAAAAACGTCAGAAAAGATGCGGAGGGAAAAATGTCAGTGGCCTCCACCTGTTAAACCATTCCTGTTTTGGGGGTCTCTCATTGTTGCCCCACTAGTTCACCTGTTGTTAATTTTATTAACACCAAAGCAGCTGAAACTGATTAACAACCCCCTCTGCTACTTAGCTGATCAGATCAATAGCCCAGACGTTTAATTGACTTGATGCTATACTCTGCTTTAAAAGGTGTTCCTTTAATTTTTTTGAGCAGTATATTTTTTAAGAAGATCTACATTTACGTTTGTACTGTATAGAAATGAAAAGTAACTTGTAGGATTAAAATAAAAAAGTGAAATGTAATGGAGGTCATTTGCTCTTTTGCCAGTAATAGACAGTATAAATTAAGTTACAATAATTTAAGTGTGTATAGGTCTTTGAATTATTTGTGTTTTTGAAATGAATTCCATTTTAATATCTGTGTTGTGCAAGTGCATTTTCTTTTCACAGACATTCTTTTGACAAAACATGTTTCTTCAAGTCAGCCAACAACACTTTACATTTTTTGTACAATTATTTCTACAGATAATGCTTTGTTTTATCAACAAGGGAGCCTGCAATATCATTTATAGCACTGAAAAACACTTTATTTGTTCTTGGGTATCAATAAAGGAATTTGAGTCATCAAATATTTTCAGATCCGTTTGAGAATATGTAATGATTTTGAATTGCATGGAGGGAGAAAAATCCCTGCTGCTAACAGTTATGCATAGCTTCAGTGTGTATGTGGATACACCTTCATGGGATCTAGCAATGTACAGCAATGTGACACACACTCTAAAAATGTTAATGGATATCGCTGACTATCCCTGTAGTAGCTGGCTGTAAACTGGCTCTTTCAAAAGCAAAAAGGGAAACAAAATCAATATGTTCGACACAGAAAATTGACACGATGATCAGAAGAATGGCAATGGAGATTGAAATAGTGCAGCATGTAGTCACAAGAAGTACAATAGGTGTATGTCGTTAAAATGAGATGGCTTTTCATAAATTTTATTGCACTAAAGTATCAATATTTCTCAATATAATGTGTGCTTCTAATATTAAAAATATATAATGTATAATGTATATTCTAAAAATGAAGAACTATGGTTAGCATCTAAAGGTATGATTGACAGTAACTCTCTTTGGCCTGCACTAACACTGTTTAGCCATCTGATTATAATTATAAACAGTACTTTATCTATCTTAGAACATTTTAGCTTTGTACAGGCTCACAAATATATAAATATTATAATAAAGAGCACTCCCCTTGAAACACACACAGGAATAACAAAAAAGAAGAATTAATAAAAAAAAAAAAATTCTGACTTGGCTAATTTTAAGAAAGCAGTCACAATGTGGCATTACTGCTTGAAATTCAGTTTTCAAGTGGGGAGACCTAAATTTATTATAAGAGGGATTGCAAACTCCAAGGTAAAGGGGTGTTGGGAATCAAAAACTTGCAGTTTGAAAACACTGATATTAATATTTCAATGTTTTTGCTTTTTTTATATCACACCATGTAGTCACAAATTGGCTGCAGTCAATGCATCAAATAAAAAAGTAAAACTGAATACTAATTCACTGAACAATCAGTTTAAATTTTTATTTTGATTTGAGTGGACAAAAATAAAACAGCCTGTTTTTAACCTTTAACAATGTTTGAGTTTCTTCTAATGTAGATTAAATACAGAGCATTGTGTACCACCCATATCATAAACTTGCTTCTCTACATATTAGCCAATCATTTTGACGAATTCCACAGCTGCAAATTCAAGAGCAACTACAACACGTTGGTAACATCCTGTGAATGTGAATTTAACAAAACATAAACATTGCAGAAATAAATGAGAAAGTACCAAATTATTAATCATTAATGGTAAGTAAATTTATAGAAGTAACTTTTAAATGATGATGAATTTTCTTGCAACACTAAAAAGATTGTTTACTAAATTTGGGGGAGAAATTTGGGCATTCACTTTTGCTTTGGTCAACCAAATTTTGCATACAAGTGTTTGGTACAAAATGTAGATTTCTGTCATGTTTTGGGCTATTTCTGCTAACTGTAAGTGGTACTTTTACCTTTTATTCATGCAACTGCAGTGTTCGATTTATTCAACTTTTCTTTTATAACTTTTAATATATTAATTTGATTTGTTGTTGATGGTTCTTTAATGTACATTATATAAAAATATAATCATTGTCTTGCAGTATACTCCTCAAATATCCATCCCCATATCTAAGTATACGAGAAAGTCTCTGGGAGACCACTCCCAATTTTTATTTAGTGTTTCAAGAAAGGCTTAATTATATTGACTGCCTTTAACCTGAAAAGCTATATAAAAAATTACGTAGAATATTTCTTGCAAAAACTCCTGCTGAGGTTAGGTGAAGATGATGCCATCTGGCAAGATCATGTTTAACACAATTCAAAAGACACTGTATTTTGTTTGTGCTGCTTTTACTCATTTGGCATTGTATGTTTCCGAAATTCCGGTAGTCGTGTTTCTTCATGTTACATGTTTTCCTCTGGTGTTCTGGAAAAGTCGCTTTTATTCATTACATTTTGTGCTGCTAGAAGTCTAGATGTCCTATTACTTCTCATCATATTGAAGGTACTGAAAATCTAGAAACGCCAATTGCTGCCTCATACTTTATTTTGATTATAAAGTAATTTCCATTAATATTTTATGTATGCAAGTGTTTTCTTCAGCTGCTATGTTATAACATAACTGACTTAACTATTATAGTAAAAATGTAGTTGATGACTCTTGTTTCAAGAAATACTTTTGATAGTTGACCAATTATCATATTTTACCGCATCACAGATACAAATTGCATTTATGTTCTTTGTGATATTTTTTTATTTTATAGACTTAAACATCAATATACAAGTTTGTGTGTGTGTGTGTGTAGGTGTGTAGGTGTGTAGGTGTATGTATGTATGTACGTATGTATGTCCGTGTGTGTGTGTATGTGTTTTTAGTACTGCTAAATAAAAGTTCTCAGGGTAAATCAAAATTAGGGAACATGTCAAGCATCTGAACACTTTTGGCTCTCTTTACATCTTAATCATGACCTTTGGTCATAATTTATTTACAAAATGTCTACAATGATCATGCACATTCTTGGTATGAAATTAAGAAATTCCGATATTTGGTAAATTGTAAAGAATTGTTAAAGGGCTCAAAACTTTTACTGTGACATAAGGGTACTCTGCTTACTATAAATTTCACATATTTTAGGCTTAACAGTTATGGTCATACCTGGGAAATGTCAATAGGAATGTGACATTTCCTTTTCTGTACTGCTCTTCCTTTTTTGTCATGCTTGCTTTGGTGAGTTTTAACTTTCTGTCCTTTTTCCTTCATAGTTGCTTGAGCAAGATACAGTCTGTGACAATTTGTTCTTGTCAAGTACAAACTCAGTTTAACAGTAATTTTCTCACATTTATCTTTGGATTTCAAAGTGTTTTTAACAGAGCTTTTCATTTTTAAAAAGGAATGTCCATAATCTGAATTAGTTTATTTAAAACGCCTTCTTTTTCACATTTGAAGTCGCAGCCTGTGTGAAATCCAAGTGGTATTTTCTACCAAATGGGATACTGTCTTGCCAACACATCATGCTGATTTATCACACAAACCTTGAACTGCTATATTTATACGAAAGACATTTACAGGTTTCATCCTTAAGGCAGTTGCAGTTGCTTGCTAAGGTGTGGTGTGTTTTTTTTTTTTTTTTTTTTAAATATAATTTTCCTGTTAGTTACAAAATGAATGTGTGCTGTTATATGAACAAGGCTTTGGGAGCATTGCATGAAAATATTACCTTGCTTTATTATAGTAAATTTATAGGAAACTAAAGTATAGCAAAATATAAAAGCATACTCTACTCCTGTAATTTATAAAGCGCTATCAAAATATATTTTGAGGATAAAAGATTGTTATCTGAATTTAATAAGTGGACTTGAAAGTGGTTAGTATTAGAACAGTTTTGCAAACTGTTACAGTAGATTCCTGAAAGAAACAACACACATTTTTTTTCTTCTGCTTTTAGGGATGTGTTTATGTATGACCTCCCATCTTAGTCTGATACACTGAACGTAAATCCATTTTTGTCAACCAAAACAAGTTCTGAGTATCTTTAAAAATAGACCACTGTTCTTTCAATGATACTATTTTAAAGCTCTATAATTGGCTAATCGGAGTAGTGGGTATAACAAGCATTGTATTTCCTCTGGACATACAATAAATACATGGACAATATACATATACATAAAATACACATACATAAATATACATTGTGTGTGTGTGTGTGTTTGTTGATTTCTTTTTTGCTTATAGTTAAATGCTACATCCGAGTTGAAAGTGGTTATTCTACAGGCCTTAAACTTTTGTTACTGTACATGTTGCAGCAGTATAGTACAATTTAATTGCTGCAGCTTTAGTTTTATATTGATATTTAAGGATGCATTCATTTGTATTCCTTTAGTATGTTTTGTTAACCTTTAGAAAAAAAAAAACGTGTTCTACATA
The DNA here is from genome assembly GCF_016835505.1 of Polypterus senegalus. Taxonomy (NCBI): domain Eukaryota; kingdom Metazoa; phylum Chordata; class Cladistia; order Polypteriformes; family Polypteridae; genus Polypterus; species Polypterus senegalus. Next base: position 114,014,971 of record NC_053159.1, read on the forward strand.
AAAAAAGAGACATTTGCTTCTTTTGAAAACCCCTAGTTCACTTCAAGCTAACAGCCCAGCTGGCAAAGAAGAAACACAACTGAAACCTGATTTAAGTACAATGAACTTCTGTTAATGGGCTAGTTGGAAAAAGTCACACGGGAAGTTTAAGAACATTAGCATGTAAATCCCGTTTATAAAACTGCAAAAAATGAACAATGTAAATTATCAGCTAAAAATTATGAACAACGTACTAGTGCTCAACATATATGTTAAACACGGTGCTGTTTTATTTGAATGCAAGTTGTTCAGCCAGTTGAATGGCCACTTAGGTTATTATCACCAGTGCACTTTAGTTGGAATAGACTGATGCCCCAGTAACCCTATAATCCAGTTAAGTGGCCTTGAAAATGGAAGATGGATAACAATTTTGGCTTTGTCAGGTATTCATACAAAAGGAATGAATTCAGAGATTTTTGTAGAGCACCAGCAAGTGCATCTTATTTTAAGTGTTTTTTTTATTTAGTGGAACATCTGTACAAAAATGTTTTGAATGTTTAAGTGAATTGCATTCTTAAATTTTCTCAATGGAACAGTAAATGTGCATTCTGATTTTAGGCATCCCCATTTTATTTGACTAGGAGTTTTGTGAAGTACAGTATCAATTGTCCTCTGAAAGTAAACATGGAGAAAACCCAAAAGTTTTCCTTTTAAATCCAGGTACTGGTTAAATTTTGGCCTATGTATGAGAAATGCTAAACTACTTATACCACTAATGTGTTCATATTTTCTGCTGAATACCTTAGTTCAAGTCAGTCTACCCTGAATCAAAAAATTCTCTTTGCTAGAAAGACACGCCACTGAAAAGTGCAACCACCCTAAAAGGCAAATACAGGTAATTAATATTTGACACTTACTATTCTTGGTATGTTGAAAAACATTCAAGTTAGAATTTTCCATTTTCATGCAACATTTAATGTTTATCTTCAGACTAATCAAAGACATTTGTTCATGTTGACTAATTGTACTAACATAACAGCTTCTGTTGCTCTTTATAACCACAAGCAACCAATTAGGAAATATATGATGGAAGCATCCATTTTTTCTTTGACTGCTATACTGATCCAATTTTTTTTCCATTTAAAAAATTGTAAAAAATTTTAAAACATTGTAAAAAATCTGTAATTGGATTCATGTTTTACTTTTGGAGTAAACAAAATGTTTTAAAACGATTTACTACTTATTTAATGCATTAGTAATATGTTTTATTATTGTTGTACTTTTGAAACCTTTTATGTTATCACACATACAATTTAAGGACTCACCGAATATGCAATTGGATGACCATTTCTTAATGTAACATATGGCCATCACCTTCGGTAACTTCTGTGATTGCATTTTTATTCTGAATGACTATGGGTTGAATGCATTTACATGTCCATGGTCCATAGCTCAACAGAGCAGCCTAAGTAAACACTGAATGAATAAAATGTATTTTGTGTTGCTTAATTTTGTCTGAAGTTGAACAGAGTTTGCTCTGCTCCACCTATCATTTTTAACATTTTTTTTTCCAAACACAAAATCTATTTTGAAACAAGTTTCATTCCAGAGAACAAAATTTCATTGTAAGGATTTGTTATTCAGTAAATGTATTTTTGTAAGGCTGTGTGTTGTGTAAAATGTATATAAAAAATGTGGGTATTGTTTTTTAGGTTCATTGAGGTTCTAAGCAAGCCTAAAAATAATCAGAAAACCTGAGCTGAATAAGCATGGCCCAGCAAAATGCCCTGTAGCATCTTTTAGATATGAATTGCCTGATGAACAGTTTTACCTTATGGTTATTTGTTGTTTCCTTTCCTGGGGAAAATTAGTTGTTCTTGTGTTGTCTATGTAAGCTTTAAAAAAGTTTAGTAATTTGTACATTTTTTTCACTTTGTAAAATACTTTATTTTTCCTATTTAAATTATTACTTAAACTTGAGATTCCAGCACCACCAAAAAACACAGGTAATTCATCCAAATCTTTGTGACTCCTAGTTTCTTGTAAACTTGACCAGTTAAGAATCCCCAAACTCTTATCTCTGTGTTTATTACAGAGAATTGTTTAAGTTTGAAATTCTTTGATAGACGTTGTTTTTTTTTTTTTTTGTATTTTAAAGTGCTTTGGATATTTAGACTGTAAACAACTGGTAGCTGGGCTTCACATGTGTGTGTGTGACTGATACTTGTATAATTCATTTAATCTTTGTTGTCCTCCTGAATGGTGGGCATACACTCTATATACTGAAATACAAACCGGATTCCAAAAAAGTTGGGACACTAAACAAATTGTGAATAAAAACTGAATGCAATGATGTGGAGATGGCAAATGTCAAGATTTTATATGTAATAGAACGTAGATGACAGATCAAACGTTTAATCCGAGTAAATGTATCATTTTAAAGGAAAAATATGTTGATTCAAAATTTCACGGTGTCAACAAATCCCAAAAAAGTTGGGACAAGTAGCAATAAGAGGCTGCAAAAAATAATTTTGAGCATAATGAAGAGCTGGAAGACCAATAAACACTAATTAGGTCAATTGGAAACATGATTGGGTATAAAAAGAGCTTCTCAGTGTGGCAGTGTCTCTCAGAAGCCAAGATGGGTAGAGGATCACCAATTCCCACAATGTTGCGCAGAAAGATAGTGGAGCAATATCAGAAAGGTGTTACCCAGCGAAAAATTGCAAAGACTTTGCATCTATCATCATCAACTGTGCATAACATCATCCGAAGATTCAGAGAATCTGGAACAATCTCTGCGCGTAAGGGTCAAGGCCGTAAAACCATACTGGATGCCCGTGATCTCCGGGCCCTTAAACGACACTGCACCACAAACAGGAATGCTACTGTAAAGGAAATCACAGAATGGGCTCAGGAATACTTCCAGAAACCATTGTCAGTGAACACAATCCACCGTGCCATCCGCCGTTGCCAGCTGAAACTCTACAGTGCAAAGAAGAAGCCATTTCTAAGCAAGATCCACAAGCTCAGGCGTTGTCACTGGGCCAGGGATCATTTAAAATGGAATGTGGCAAAATGGAAGACTGTTCTGTGGTCAGACGAGTCACGATTCGAAGTTCTTTTGGAAATCTGGGACGCCATGTCATCCGGACCAAAGAGGACAAGGACAACCCAAGTTGTTATCAACGCTCAGTTCAGAAGCCTGCATCTCTGATGGTATGGGGTTGCATGAGTACGTGTGGCATGGGCAGCTTGCATGTTTGGAAAGGCACCATCAATGCAGAAAAATATATTCAGGTTCTAGAACAACATATGCTCCCATCCAGACGTCATCTCTTTCAGGGAAGACCCTGCATTTTTCAACAAGATAATGCCAGACCACATTCTGCATCAATCACAACATCATGGCTGCGAGGAGAAGGATCCGGTACTGAAATGGCCAGTCTGCAGTCCAGATCTTTCACCTATAGAGAACATTTGGCGCATCATAAAGAGGAAGGTGCGACAAAGAAGGCCCAAGATGATTGAACAGTTAGAGGCCTGTATTAGACAAGAATGGGAGAGCATTCCTATTTCTAAACTTGAGAAACTGGTCTCCTCGGTCCCCAGACGTCTGTTGAGTGTTGTAAGAAGAAGGGGAGATGCCACACAGTGGTGAAAATGTCCCAACTTTTTTGGGATTTGTTGACACCATGAAATTCTGAATCAACATATTTTTCCCTTAAAATGATACATTTTCTTAGTTTAAACTTTTGTTCCGTGATTTATGTTCTATTCTGAATAAAATATTAGAAGTTGGCACCTCCACATTATTGCATTCAGTTTTTATTCACAATTTGTATAGTCTCCCAACTTTTTTGGAATCCGGTTTGTAGAATTAATCACTGCATTACTGTAGTATATAAACTTTTGTACAATTAAAGATGTGCAAGCTTAATGTATATTGTTCCTGTAAACCTGTATTACATCTATGTTTAGAGATGATATGTGAACATGAATCTACCTGTCTACCCTGACTAGGTGTGGCTATTATTCGGAATGTCTTGGCAATTGTTGTGTTTTTTATATATTTGATATACCTCTGTTGAGTTACAGCCTGTTTAATTTAAATTGAAAATGTCTGCTGGGGTTGTAGAATAATGTGTAACATGGTAGGTTAACTGTTATACAAAAATGGAAAATATAATCCAGAGAAAATTGAGCCTTTACAGTACAGTGTTCCACAAAGTATTTTAAAAAACAAAATGCTTTTTTTGGTTTTGCAGTTCTCAATGCTCATAATGACTTTTAAAAATAACACTAGTAATATTCAAATTGTACAATGCCAGTTCCATTGCAAGTAAGTCTATGTTGAAATTTAAGCAGAGCAGTCTCCACAGATTGACCTCTGTTGCAAAGGTTGTCAAATCTTGAGTTGCAGCGCTCATACAGCTTGTAAAGAATTTAAAAAACCTTACAGTATGTACAGTAATGTGATGTTTTGTGAGGATCATTGTATTTTTCACAAAAAAAGTTAATCCAGAGCCCTGCTGGCCTTGCACAACAGTAGCCGCATATATTCTTACAATAGCTCCGCTATCCTTTTAGCCTATTCAATTTAGCAATAGTATTCCAATGCTGAATACAACTGAAGTCAGTTACTTCAAATGTGTGTGCTAAGCTGAAATAAAGAAAATTTACTGTGTAAAACAAACATTGAAGTAACAATTTACTCACACTAAAATGAGCAATCCAAAGATGATTGAGATATATAGATTTGTGGTTTCAGTAGTTTTTAATAATCAGTGTAAAATACGGTACATTCAATCTGTTGTATAAGTGTGACCAAGGAGTAAGTATTTTAAGAAAATACTTCCTTGAAGACTTTAGCTTTTAATAGTAAAGTATATTAAAAGCAAGTGTTGGTTAGAAAGGATACATTCTTAATGTGTAGTAATCTTACAAGTAAAATTTCAAAATGTAAATTTTACTTGTGAAATAAACTTTCCTAATTGTTTGAGTTAATATTAGGCATTTTCTCTTATCTGTATAAACCTGAGAAAGTTTGTGAGCACTGTCAATTTAACCCTATGGTAGATCTGAAAAATGGATGGATTCATATTTGTATTATTTAAGGAAAAAATCATCCATCCATCCATCCATCCATCTATTATCCAACTCGCTATATCCTAACTACAGGGTCATGAGGGTCTGCTGGAGCCAATCCCAGCCAACACAGGGCGCAAGGCAGGAAACAAACCCCAGGGAGGGCGCCAGCCCACCGCAGGGCACACACCCACACACCCACCAAGCACACACTAGGGACAATTTAGAATCTCCAATGCAACTAACCTATGTCTTTGGACTGTGGGAGGAAACCGGACTACCTGAAGGAAACCCACACAGACACGGGGAGAACATGCAAACTCCATGCAGGGAGGACCTTGGAAGTGCTACCCACTGCACCACCGTGAAATCATCTATATCTTGTAAAATTCCTGAACAGTCTGAAACTTTTGAAAGATAAGTAGTTTAGTATTTCTCAAATCAAAATTGTTTCTTTACAATCACGGTAGATATTAATTTGCTCCATGAAATTTTGTTCTAAATTGTAGCAGTTTGATAAATTTTAAAAATGTACGTAGCCTGTTCATGCATTTTAAAATGGAAGTCATGGGGTTACCTGTCGTGAAGCTCCTGCTCTGGAGGCACAGACTAGCAGCTAGAGAAACCAGACTGTAAAATGTTTTTAAGGTGGGAGATGGAACTGACAAATTCTAGAGAAAACTAGACTAGGGTTATGTTGCAGCTTTGGACACCTTAACAGTTATTAGTTGAAAACTATGGTACCTTCTGCAATGGAGAACCATACAGCCTTGAACACTTTAATTATAAGCTGTAGGCAGAAAGCTTACTGTGGTGCAATTGTTAAGGGGTGCAGCATGAACATGCAATGGGTCCCTGTGCACTTCAATCAGATGAAGGAGAGAGAAAAATCCAAATCGTAGTTTGACTATGCTATTTGAATCCTGATTGCTATTTAACATAATTCTCATAGCGCTATGTGCAATACCAACACTCACTCTGCAACAAAGCAGACTACTGCCTTGGTGGACACATCTGTGGCATTAAGAAATGTGTGTTCATAATAAAACTGGCAATTAAAATGGCCAGACTTGCAAAGTTTGGCTGTGCATGAGGATAGTAGTACAATGATCTGCAATAGCTAGTCTGTTGTACATGTGGAAAACAGTACTAGTTTTGATTATGTTGGTTTGATTTACTGGATAATTTCCTGTGAGTTTTGTCTTCATTATTTCCATATTCCATAATTATTTGGGCCCCACCTGTAAACCTTTGCCTATAATGTGTCCATTATTGGGTATATGTGTGGGGTGACTGACTAGTTGAATAGTTAGTGGAAGATGGGTATCCTACATACTGTACAAGATAATTTTCGCAATCAAGCATATGTTTTACACACCGTTCATCTATTCCTGAGCAGCTCCATGAAAGTGTGTGTCATGGTATATGCATTCCAGGAGAGTGGACAGAACCAGCAATTAAAAAGCCACCTGTCTGCACTCTAGATATGCTTTCCTCCTTTTTTTCAGAAAAAGTCTATTGATTATTATAAGTGGTGGTAATTGTAGGATCAGAAGGATTAGTATCTGGAGGAGAATCTATTTTTATTAGAATAGTTTAGTCTGTTTTAGTCAACACACTATCAAGAAGCATCTAACATGCATAAATGAACAAAATTAAAACAAACAAGATAGCCAATTATAATACAGTGCAGCTTTTTTTATGAAAACTGAAATGTATATTGAAAATCTTTAAGTATGTTGGTATTAAAACTCGCTAGAATCCACCCACTTCATTTCAGGGCTTACTTCATGTTTTGTGTGTATCACTGAAATAAACAACAACATCTATATAGCATGTTTTCATACAAACAATGTAGCTCAAAGTGCTTTGTGAAATTAAATAAAAGGAAGTTAATATAAAACATAAACAAGATTGAGGAATAATATTATATAGTATGTAACAAAGAAACAATTAAGGTTGAATGGCTACGGTGACAGGAAAAAAAAAAAAACCCTCCAGTTAGGCTTGAGAAAAAAAACTAAATCTGCAGGGATTCCAAGGCCAAAAGACCACTCAGTCCCCACTGGGCATTCTACCTAACATAGATGTTCTAAATCCATCCTTATGGTTTTCAAGTTTCACATGGAAGAAATTGATGATGATGGTCACGTGGACATCTAGGAGACCCACCATTTAATCCATAAACACACAGGGGGCGGTAGCAGCACAGTACCGTGATCAGGTGGTGGTGTTGCAGAATTCCGTCATTTGAAGAACCGGAAAAGACTGCAGAGAATAGTACATATATATTAGTAGGGAATTGGAGTCAGAGGAAAATGATAATTTTCCATATAGTTTAATAGGGATACAACTAAAATGTAGCTATGAAGAAGCCATTTTAAAATAATAGGTTTTTATCCATTTTTTAAATTGTTCTGCAGTTTTAGCTTGGCAATGGGAAAAAATAATTATGTACATATAGAAATAACAAAAAAGATACTTTGTGATACAGTTATTATTTACTAGCAAAATACCCATGCTTCGCAGCGGCGAAGTACTGCCTTAAAATTTTTATTATGAAGAAAATTTAAACCTTTTTAAACTGAGGGAAAATAATACCAATAATTATTTGTTAAGGATCTCTTTGTATACCACATTGTGAGTTCGGCCCTCCGGTTGTAATATGACCAAGCTGTGCGCTGAGCTTACTCTTGAGCATGCAACGTACAGTTGGCCATGTGAACAGTAATCTTGTTTCAAATCTCACAGCTTGGATTGCTGCTGTCATAATCGGTTTGAGTTTCATGGTTTGTTTTAATTATGACAGTATTTGTAGGACTTGTGTTGAAGAGACATTCGGCATCTGTCAAGCGTTGTAAGTATACAACCGGTTTCATCGATAACTTCACATCCAGCTTTTGAGAGTTTAAACATTCATAAACATCATAGTGTCCACTACTGAAATCATCACCTGTCAATCTAAGATGTTTAAGAGGCATTGGCGGTTGTCGAAAGGTGTAAAATATTTGGCCATATCGGTACACTTGAAAGCGACAACCGAACAATTCAGCGGCAGCCATCAACTCGCATGCAGATGCATAGGTGAAGGGGCTTAAGCATTTCACTCTTATAGTGCTCCTGTGTAGTATAATTATCTCCTGTACCATCATCAGTCCACACCTTGAACCTCTCCCAGTCATCTATACTAATAAAAGGCAAAGCCCTCACTCACTCACTCACTCACTCACTCATCACTAATTCTCCAACTTCCCGTGTAGGTAGAAGGCTGAAATTTGGCAGGCTCATTCCGTACAGCTTACTTACAAAAGTTGGGCAGGTTTCATTTCGAAATTCTACGCCTAATGGTCATAACTGGAAGGTATTTTCTCCATTAACTGTAATGGAGTTGAGCTGGAAAGGCGTGGGGGCGGAGTTTGTGTGACATCATCACGCCTCCCACGTAATCCGTGAACTGACTGTCAGCGCAGTACGTAGAAAACCAGGAAGACCTCCATAAAGCGCTTAAGAAAACATGCATTATATAATTGAGAAGGCAGCGAAACAATAAGAAGCGAGCGAGTGACATATACTACCATATTCATGAGTGCTGCTACCTCGGAAGGAAAGCAAGGTGTAAACCTAAACTTTAAATTAAGTTCATAGACAGGCTACCGCTGGCTTTTCACATGCCCACGGGAATGCGGGATACAAGTTTAATGAGAGGGCGAGGATATAAGCGAGAGTTTTGATCACTTTGTAACTAAGTTAAAATTGTAGGTGAAGGGCTGTGCTTATGCAAATTCCGAGACTGTGTTTGTGGGGGATTGACAGCTAAGGCAGGTGGGGGAGTCACGTCATCATCACCCCTCCCATTTACCTCATTTCGCTCTGTGCTGAGCTTTGCGGCTAACGCTGTCTTCCGAAGCAACTTCGTCACACTGCCACCAAATACTCACAGAAAAATCCACAAGGTAATACACACTCTGTCTTTAGAGTTTCTCCACACTGAATCCTCCAGGCACTACTTACAAAAGGTTACATTGACAATCGTGTTACGTTATTTTTAAAATCTTTCCTTTTCTTAGCACAAGCACAGCTGAGAAGCTTCATGCATGTGCTCCATAAACGTTAAAAATAATGCATTTAATCACACTTTGCATTACAAGCAAAGGGAGCTTTTGTCAATGCATGATTTCCTGGTACACCGATTACATTGATCAGCATCCCGATTCATTTTACCCTCGCACCACCTTAGTTTGAGAAGAAGTATGAAAAATATGAGGTTAACACAGAAAAACAGATCACCAATTCAAGCTTTATGAATAATCGATTAAGCCATCAATAATTGTTTTGGTAAAGCCATCCTCCTTCCATTTTATAATTTTTCCGCCACTAGCCATGATTAAATGAACGGTAAAAAGTAAGAACAAGCGAGGGTGACTTATTTAGGCAGGCATATATATGACAGCAACACTCATGACAATGTCAATCATGTTACGTTATTATTAAAATGTTTCCTTTTCTTTTTCATTACTTCTTTAACACACTACTTCTCCACTGCAGGCGGGTATTTTGCTATATATATAATATATGAATTACCTCCAAAGAGCTGAGACTTTTGATATCATGAGCGTGTGTACAAAAGGGGTCTCCTGCCCAGCAAAAGTCGAGCAGCCAGCGCGTGCATAGCTGTGCCGCCTTTGAGGCGCTGACTGCGCTTCTGCCTTAAGTCAAAGTGAGCACTTTTAATTTTTTCTTCCTCCCCCTGCGCTATAGCCCAGACAAGTGCAAACACGGGACCCCTTTTCTACACCACGGCAAAATAATATTAAGGCGATTCACAATTTCTTTTGCGTATACGATTATGAGGTCCTCAGCTCGGATTATGAAGATACGCACAGGAGTGTAGGACTGACAGTGCCATCACAGCCAATTAATGGCGGGGACGTCTCACCAGTCTACACAAGACCCACCGTGACTGTCCCCAAAAGGCGATCATAACGTCGGCGAACACATCTCTCTATACTATATAAAAGAAAAAGGCAACTTTACTTTCTTTACACCTTTTTTCCTTTTATCCCAAACCAAAGCCTTTCTCTCTTAACACTGCAGAGGACACATAAATAATTTTCTTCAATTGCCGGTAAGGCACATTACTAGAGGCACAAATTTGAACGTTCACATAGAAAATGTAATTTCTATACCACAGCCGTCGTGTAGCGCCTTTCAAAAGGGATCTACTACCGAGAGATGATCCATATACATTTTAGCTGCTGTTAGTTACTTACCTGTTGTGTTACACAGTCTTTAAAATGTAGTTTACCCGCAACCACTCCAGTAGTGCTCAATGTACCTGTACTTCTTAAAATGTTAATGTTTTACTGTTTAATAACTTATAGACTATATTTTATTATTTTTCCCTTGCACTCAGTGACCAAAGCTATACACACACATATAGACACATACAAACATACACACAAGTATATGTATGTGTGTGTGTGTGTGTATATATATATGACAGCAGCAATCCAAGCTGTGAGAAAACAGTAAAAAGGAGGCGTGTCAGACGTCATGGTAGATTTTCTGATGCAGTTAGACGAAAATAACTTTGTGACGCTGCCACCAAATACAATACAATTACTTTGACAATCATGTTACATTATTTTTAAAATGTTTCCTTTTCTTTTTCGTACCTTCTTTAACACACTACTTCTCTGCTGCGAAGCGCGGGTATTCTGCTAGTTCAATACATAAGACACAATGTTCCTCTGGATATCAAGAGTGAGCCTGATCTGGCCGTGCAATATATAATAAAGAGAATGGAAAAGGCAGGTGCCATCTCTGGGCATGGAAACCACTCAGTAAGTGACAGTTCTTTGATCGATGGTGATCACCTCGATAGACATGTTAATGGGGGTACGGTTGGAATGATAAAGGAAATGGGTACCTGAACAATGTAAAGTAAGTCTAAAATACCTAAACAATAACTATAATCTTAATAAATGAACAATAATACAGTGGAGAAGCCGTGGATTAAATAAAAAGGCTGTAGTTATCAGCAGGGAGACGTGAATCCCGTGGCGAAGCAAGGAAGGGAATGTAGAGACTGGAGCGATGGACGGCCTTATATAGGCAGGCAGCCAACAACGTGGGAGGTTTTGGGATGGGGGACCCAACGCTGCCTCAAACGGTGACCGAGCTGCAAGCTATGGACGTATATATGTACGTAAGTAGGATTCAGTTAGCGTTGGGAACCCGTGTACCAAATTTCTTGAAGATGGGCCCATAAGTAACAAAGACCGTTGAAAAGTTCAATATGGCGGCCGACAGTGGCATCATACCGCCGAAATAAGTACCAAATTTCAGCCTTCTACCTACACGGGAAGTTGGAGAATTAGTTACATTGGAAAGTTCAATATGGCGGCTGACAGTGGCATCATACCACTGAAATAAGTACATACATCGGTTTTGGGTAGCGCAGGGAAGCCACCTACCAAATTTCGTGAAGATGGGGCCATAAATAAGGAAGTTCAACATGGCGAACATTGTCAACCGTTATGACCATTACGCGTAGAATTTCGAAATGAAACCTGCTTAACTTTTGTAAGTAAGCTGTAAGGAATGAGCCTGCCAAATTTCAGCCTTCTACCTACACAGGAAGTTGGAGAATTAGTGATGAGTGAGTGAGTCAGTGAGGGCTTTGCCTTTTATTAGTATAGATACTTGCATTTAATTTAGAACATTAGAAGAATTGTAATGAGAAAGAGCCATTCAGACCAACAAAGCTTGTTAATCCTATCCACTTAATTTCTCCAAAATTAAAATGAAGTCTAGTTTTGAAGGTCCCTAAAGTCCTGTCTACCACACTACTTGATAATTTATTCCATGTGTCTGTGGTTCTCTGTGTGAAGAAAAACTTCTAATGTTTGTGTGAAATTTACCCTTGACAAGTTTCCAACTGTGTTTTTTGTTTTTGAACTCATTTTAAAATAACAGATGGGATCCACTGTACTAACTAACTTTTGCAATTTTAAACACTTCAATTATGATGAATCTTAATCTCCTTTTGCCTAAACTAAAAAGGTTCAGCTCCTTTTAACCTGTTCTCATAAATCATAGCCTGTAGTCCAGCAATTGGCCTAGTTGCTGTTCTTTGGACGTTTTCTAGCACTGCTAGCCTTTTTTAATTTATATTAAATTTCATCTGCCAGAAATATACCCAAACCTGAATGCTGTCAAAGTCCCTCTGTAATGATTTACTGGATTGTACGTTATCTGCCAACACACCCATCTTATGGTAATAAACTTATTTATATTCCTATCCAGATCATTAATATATAATATATTAAAAATAGCAGTGGCCCTAACACTGATTCCTCAGGGGCACCATTCTCAACATCATTCAGTTCTGATAAGGTTTCTTGCATCATAACAAATTCTTCCTGTGTCAGCCAATCCTGCACACATCTACACACTACACTTTGAATTCCCACTTTTATTAGTTTGATGCCAAGCCTGTCATGTGGGACCTTATCAAATGCTTTCTGAAAACCAGGATAAATAATATCCTATGCGACACTCTGATTGTATACTTTTGTTGCTTACTCATAGAGTTCCAGCATGTTAATAAAGTATGACTTCCCCTGTCTGAACCCATGCTGTTTAGTAAAACTCCGGTACTGTACTTGCAATGTGTTGCTCAATCTTGTCCTTAATAATTCCTTCCATTAATTTACATGAGATGCACATTAAGCTTACTGGCCAAGATCTGCTTGAACACCCTTTTAATATAATGGGATATAATTTGCTATTTTTTAGTCATTACAGATTTTTTCAGTGCATATTGACTTTCTTAAAATATGAGTCAAGGGTTTATATATGTACTCTCTAACCTCCTTAAACACTTGAGGATAAATGTTATCTGGTGCTTTTGATTTGTTTGATTTCAGCCTATTTGATCAAAGCAGTACTTCACCCACTACAGTTTATAAAGCCTTCAGTACCTCCTTAGTAGTCTCTGATACTGCTGGGTGGCTATACACTTCCTCAAATGCGAATATTTGCAAGGAAAATGTAGGTTTAAAGCATTTGTTACTTCACTGTCAGTGTATTTTGATTTGCATGTAATGTTCTTAATGCATATCACCTCTTCAATTGACTGTTCTTTTACTAATATAATACTGAAAGAATCTCTTTGGGTCATTTTTTACCTTATGTGCAATATGCCTCTCTAACTGTCTTTTAGCTCCATTATACTCTTCTTAAATTAAAAGTCTGTAATTTTCAAAATCAGTTATTTCTTCACAATCATGATATATATTAATTTCCCTCATAGAATTGCATTCTAAAGTGAAGCAATTTTTATTAAATAAAAATATACTTTGTCTGTTCTTGCAGCTTGCACATATGACTAAAGGGTACATAAGTCCATAGCTTTGACATGAAGAATACTGAACATATCCATATTGTCCATATTGTTTAATGGTTGTTCTCATGCTCTCATACTGTTAGCACTGAAGTTATTAGTCTTGTATACCTTATACAGTAGCTGTTTTTTTCCTTTGCAACTTTTTTATATATTTTTATTTACTCACTGCAGTGTTTATTTCTTTGTAATTTCACATTTTAGGATGAACCTGTTCTGCATCGCATGTAAAATGCTTTTAAACTTGTATAATTTTTCTATGACTGTTACTACTCTTAAACACTTTTCCCTGTTTATTCCTTTTAGACTTTGCTGAATCTGTTTAAAATTCACCCTGCCAAAGTGAAACTTAACAGTTTTAGTCTTTGCATCCTAACTCTGCCAAAACACTGAGAATCTCTTCTCTGTATAAATAAAACCACAAAGTGTACCTGGTCCGTGCATGCCCTATCAAAATGTTAACAAGATACACAAAGAAAGCAGGATGCAAGGGCTAAAATGTCTGAACCAAAACAACAAAGAAAGGGGTATCGTAAAGGCTAGCACAGACGTTCCTAAATACAGTATATAATGTAATTGAAACAGGCAAACAACATTGTGCTCCTTTTAATAAACTGCCATTTTGCTATGCTAGTTGTATTACAGTATAGTCACTTGAACCTAATAGTTTAATCACCATGTTGTAGTTACTTATTTATTTTCACACTTCACAGTTCTTTTATTTATTTAGTCTGAATTATTCCTCCATAAGAAATGGCCTGAAAAAGAAAGATCAACATCCCAGAATGGTGTTGCCAGAGCCCAGATTACCAAGACAGCTGTGCACATGAGTTCTCCTAAATTTGGCTGAGCTTGAATTCTTCTACAAAAAAGTGAAGTAAAAATGCAAAATCCAGGTATGCACAGTTGATAAATACCTTTACAAACAGTTACTACTGTAATCAGCTGCTGCATTAAAGGCTATGCAAACGTGTGCAACCAAGGAGTTGATTTTATTTTTTATTTTACTTTATTTAAAATACATTGTTTTGTTTTTCACAAACATGTTGTTGGCTGCAAGGCCTTGTTAATTTGTTTTGATGTCTGCCTTTACATTTCTTTAAAAGCTGAAATTCCTCTGAAGGTGTGTATAAATTTGATGTGCACTGTACATTAGGTTGTGTTTTTTTTTTGCTAAATAGAGTTGTTTAGTAATAATTGCTTTGGAAATTGTGTAATTGCACTAATTGGGATTAGTAACACTGCGTTTTGGCTTTACAGTATTTCCAAAGCTTAGTAAACTGAGAAGATGCATCCATACCTTTTATTGATGACAAGTGGTACATTTAATGTAAAGAATGACAATAAGCAAACCTAAACCTGCCGTTTATATTTTGTATTGGTCCAGTTGTGTCATCAGCAGCAACCTGTGCATAATGAACCACGTCTACAGGTGCTGGTCATAAAATTAGAATATCATGACAAAGTTGATTTATTTCAGTAATTCCATTCAAAAAATAAAACTTGTTTATTAGATTCATTTATTACACACAGACTGATACATTTCAAATGTTTATTTATTTTAATTTTGATGATTATAACTGACAACTAATGAAAGTCCCAAATTCAGTATCTCAGAAAATTAGAATATTGTGAAAAGGTTCAATATTGAAGACACCTGGTGCCACACTCTAATCAGCTAATTAACTCAAAATACCTGCAAAAGCCTTTAAATGGTCTCTCAGTCTAGTTCTGTAGGCTACACAATCATGGGGAAGACTGATGACTTGACAGTTGTCCAAAAGACGACCATTGACACCTTGCGCAAGGAGGGCAAGACACAAAAGGTCATTGCTAAAGAGGCTGGCTGTTCACAGAGCTCTGTGTCCAAGCACATTTATAGAGAGGCGAAGGGAAGGACAAGATGAGGTAGAAAAAAGTGTACAAGCAATAGGGATAACCGCACCCTGGAGATGATTGTGAAACAAAACCCATTTAAAACTGTGTGGGAGATTCACAAAGAGTGGACTGCAGCTGGAGTCAGTGCTTCAAGAACCGCCACGCACTGACGTATGCAAGACATGGGTTTCAGCTGTCGCATTCCTTGTGTCAAGTCACTCTTGAATAAGAGACAGCGTCGGAAGTGTCTTGCCTGGGCTAAAGACAAGAAGGACTGGACTGCTGCTGAGTGGTCCAAAGTTTATGTTCTCTGATGAAAGTAAATTTTGCATTTCCTTTGGAAATCAATGTCCCAGAGTCTGGAGGAAGAGAGGAGAGGCACAGAATCCATGTTGCTTGAGGTCCAGTGTAAAGTTTCCACAGTCAGTGATGGTTAGGGGTGCCATGTCATTGCTGGTTTTGGTCCATTGTGTTTTCTGTGGTCCAAGGTCAACGCAGCCGTCTACCAGGAAGTTTTAGAGCACTTCATGCTTCCTGCTGCTGACAAACTTTATGGAGATGCAGATTTCATTTTCCAACAGGACCTGGCACCTGAACACAGTGCCAAAGCTACCAGTACCTGGTTTAAGGACCATGGTATCCCTGTTCTTGATTCCCCAGCAAACTCGCCTGACCTTAACCCCATAGAAAATCTATGGGGTATTGTGAAGAGGAAGATGCAATACGCCAGACCCAACAAATCAGAAGATCTGAAGGCCACTATCAGAGCAACATGGGCTCTCATAACACCTGAGCAGTGCCACAGACTGATCGACTCCATGCCACGCCGCATTGCTGCAATAATCCAGGCCAAAGGAGCCCCAACTAAATATTGAGTGCTGTACATGGTCATACTTTTCATGTTCATACCTTTCAGTTGGCCAACATTTCTAAAAATCCTTTTTTTGCATTGGTCTTAATTGATATTGTAATTTTCTGAGATACTGAATTTGGGACTTTCATTAGTTGTCCGTTATAATAATCAAAATTAAAAGAAATAAACATTTGAAATACATCAGTCTGTGAGTAATGAATTTGTTTTTGAATGGAATTACTGAAATAAATTAACTTTGTCATGATATTCTAATTTTATGACCAGCACCTGTAATATGTAAATGGTTCGAAAAATTCTTGTGAAGCGCAGCAGAGCTGTTGAATCGAACATTGTTGCTTAAGAAGAGAGAGAATTGATGTGTGTAAGAACTTCTGAATGAATGGAATAGTAAACATAGAATGGCAAAAGCGAATGTAACTGCCAAAGATACTTCATGATAGTTGGAAAAGCTATGTACTTTATGCCAGTGCGTACGTGCAATGCTACAGGAGGCACGAGGCGTGCGTGCTTTCAAGCTCTCTGGAAGACCACGCCTCCGAACACTGCCCTACCCCTTTTAAACTAAAGACAACCTGGTTCTGCAGGGACTACGCCGCATCACACGTGATTCGTGATGAATAGGAAGTACTGTAACGCTTTTTCTATATCCTTAAACGTTTTGCGGTGTACTAAATAAAATGAAAGCACACTCCACCTTCACAAATGTAAGTGCTCAGAGTTAGATGATTTGTCTTGATCTCAGTCTTTATACAAACGGAAGCCTGCAGTCTTTCCTTTTCGGGTAAGTGCAGTCGTTGCTAGCCAGCGTACGAAACAACTGCATTGGTCGAAGCCACTTTTCGGTATCCTGTTCAAAAAAGACTTGTCGAGTGTTTCGCTTGGCAAACTACATGTAAACTCTTCACTTGTTGCATATTAAATGTTAACTGAGTACAGCAACAAATGCCTCGACTTTATTAGAACTACGCGCTCAGTTAGGCGCTGGTAGAACAGAAGTACACGACGAAGAACAAGGATCGGAAGGAAGATTCTTGTCCTTTAATGATTTTGTTCCCCCCACGTTCGATTAAGTTCGCGTTGTCGTAATGCATGATTGGACATACGCCCATGCGAGCTAATCTGTTGCAGTTTTTCGAATCATGGTAGTTTAATGTGGTATATTTTTGTTATTCAAGAAAGTACGTTTTGCTGGGTAACAGAAATCGTCCTTGTTACCTAGTTTACTAATGAACGGTTGTATAATTTTGAGGTGTTTTCTTGTTAAAGTAGGCGTAGCTGCTAACTAGAAGTAAAGGGTTTTTGTTTAGAGAGGGGGCGTGCCCGAGCTTTTGTGTTGAGCTACAAATTCTTCTGTAGTCCGGGAATGAGAGACACTTCCAGCACTTGTGTTTTTTTTTCCCCCAATTTCATTAAAATAACGTTAAACTGTCCATCACATTTTTGTATTTTAACACTTTGGATGAACTACTACTTCTGTTGCATTTTTAACCAAACATTTGTCTTCAAGATCTGACCCAGAAGCAGAGTATTTTAAGTTAGCCTGCGAAGTGAATCAATGCTATATTTGGTGCCTATGTGGATTGCTTTAGCCTGTCCCAGACACTAAGATGCAGATTGTTCGGCTGACATGAAAAGTAATGATTTATTTTTAAGGTATTTTTTAAGTTCACCTCAGTAATCCTGTTGTATTGCCAACGTTTTCTGCTTATAAATAGAAGAGGATCGAACAGTACGGCGATTGGACTAAATCCGAAATCCACCTCATTAGCTAATACCACACAAAATTCTGGCTCTTTTATAATTAGTTTAGACTGTTTTTGAATTCTGTTGGAGGCCCTCTCCCCATCTGTGATATAAACCGATGAGGTAAAATAGGTTTGGTGTTTTTTTTTTCCCTTATGTAGTATGTTTTTGACTGTAAAACTGGGATAATCGTGTATTCACGATGTGTTTATACAACTATGTATCCAGTAACTTGTCTGTGTATGATACTTTGTAGCTCCTGTTGAGAGCAAAGTTCACATTATCCGAAAACCAGCCTTTCATAATAGTTATCTAGTAATTAATCTCTTAAAACAATAAGTTACATTTTAAAGTACTAAAAATATTTTTTAAACTAATATGACTTCTTGCTTCTCTAGCAACCCAGTATTTGTTTATGTTGTCTTTTTGGAAGGAATTTTTGGTTCCTCTGTTAGAAAGAATCTATGTCTACAATTCTGTTATTTGATCTATTTCTTATTCAAGGATATCTTGTTGACCAAGAAGTTGGACTTTAAAAAATATGCATTCATCGGTTTAATCCTCATATTCTGCAGGGAAAGTCACTTAGCCTTGCCTGGTTAAAAACTATTATGTATGTTCTGGCTAAAATGGTGTATTGTATGTTTTTTCTTATACATTATAACATGGAAGGTGGCATATAAAAGTTTTTTGTTCAGTTGTATTCTTCATTGTGTTTCTCTTTTATATTGACTTTACAGACGAGACTGGAGTGAATAAGAAGCTTCTCATTTTGAAGTTCGTAATAACTGAAGAAATGGTAAGTGGGTGTCTGTCCCCTTTGTTTTAGTAAATAATAAACCTCATAATTTTAATTTTAGACTGGAGATTTCAAATGTAACTATATAAAAAACTTCTATTTCAGTCTGAATGTTGAAGTTGTTGTGGCTTACTATGTCAAAGTTAAAAATTAAAACATATTAATGCATTTTGTGATTACTTGCGGGATGTAGTGATCATCTCAAATATTGTGCGCATGCATATAATCTAAAGAAGAATCTAATCTTGGTTCTTATTCTTTTTGCAACAAATTGGCATGGGGATAATTTAATAACACAACTTGTCACTGTGATTGCTTTATAAAAAAGACTTTGTGTTTTTCAGCTCACTATTGTTTAAATTAAATGAGTGCCTAAGGTCCACCAGAAGACAAGATGTTTTTAAAAGCTGAAAGAGGATATTTTGCCTTTAGCTCAGTAGTAGCTAGATTGTCTGTTGGTATCTCTTTTAGTTATTAATCAGAGTTATGTGGATATATGCTTTGGTTTACCAGCTAACTTGAGTAAAAAAACTGCTTAATTCTATTTGCAAATGGTTTTTGTTGATTTTTAAACTTTTTCATTTCCAACAAATGCATTTTAATTTAATGATATTCTTTGGCTTACCTAAAAATGATGTGCTCTTTACCTTAACAGTATACTTGATAGTTATATTTGCAAATTGTAGTGGATCACACATCTGCGCTTACTGTAATTGGCCAAGCAATGTTTTGATCGGCCATTTCACATTTACAGTCTGGACTCTACCCCAGTTTTTATTAAAGAGTTCAGCTGAGAGTTTTTTTTTTTTTTTTCCTAAACATTCTAATCATTAGAGTTAGCATTGAGCGAGAGCTTCCTTAAGTGTGGTGTTTACCCCCCCCCCTTCTGTCCATTTATTTCTGGCTAGCATTAAGCTATTTGGTATGTTTTACCTTATGTTGTGAATTTCAGAAGCTTCAAAATCTTACATAATATTTTAGTGAGGGAGGGGGCGGTGTCTAATGTTTGAGCTTAGATATCCAGTACCAGTCTCCATCTCCTCTTATTTATCAACCTGTTGTCTTGGTGCCCGCATTGGCCCTTCAGCTTATTCTCAGGTTTTGAAACTGGGGTTGTGTAACTTGTGTGTTATAACTTGATTTATTAACTGTGTCTGTTTTTTTTTTTTATATACACTAGTATCTGATTTGATAAATTATTACATCTCGTCAATGAAATGCATGATTTGTGTATCTTTAGACGCTGGATTTCAACCATTTTCATTAATGGTGTAGGCAAAACTCTTTTAGGTGGCGTTTGTCATTATTTATTGTTGGATTTTTAACATGGAGAACTCCAGGATATAATATATAATTACATGAAATAGGTAAAAAAGCACTTGATTAAATTGACAGTCTTGACCAAAGACATTCTACTTTCTCCTTTTAAGGCAGACAAACTGTAAGGCAAGTAAGATGTCAGCTATACACAATTACTCCCTAAGTTTTACAATGCATGAAGATTAAACTATTGTTGAAGTGGCATCTCAAATGCATTTAATAGAGTGAAAATTCCATCATAACAATTTTCAAAAACACTAACCTGATTGGTCTCATTCTTATTTTTCATAGTTAAAGTATATGAGATCCCTCTCCTAACATGTAATATTATTTAAAATGTGGAGCTGCATAGTGGAATAGTTATTAAAACTGCAGAGCATAGAATGTAATCTTGTAGACTTTTGTAAAAGTATTAATTTTATTGTTACAGTTTACAATTGTGTCAAATATAACAAGTTTCTTATGAAAGTGTAGTTTCAGGGCCATCAAAATGGTGGTTTTGAATTCTTCAGGAAGAAGGCAAAAAATCATAATGGAACTTTTCAACATGGTGCTTAAAACGAGTTGCTAAAACTACAAATATACTGTATATATTTTCATGAGAAATTACTTTTTTGTGGTATGATTTTTTTTAAATGAGAATTTTCTTTCTTTACTTGGATTTAAATTCTTTCTGTTTTTGCATGTTTACACTGTGTATGTGATGGTGCTAGCATATATTTGAGCTTGCTAGTCTCTGAATTAACATATTTTAAAGAAGTTGATGAATGGAGAAACTTTTTATGTAAGATTTTAATGCTGGAATTTAGAATTTTAAAGTTCACTAAATGTTTCCTCAACACTTTAATTTCATTAATGCAAGTTTAAGTTTCACCTTTTTACAAAATATATGACTGTCAAATATAAGCATTTTAACTGCTGATACATTTTTAAGAATTTTCTAATTAAACCTCCTGTACATGTCTAACCTAGGTCCACTTTTGGTACTAGTTTGGCTGTCTTGACAAAAAAAAACAGCTTTTTTGAACATCAGTGCAGTCTCTTTAAATGTAATGGCAGATTATATAAATAAGTATCCTAGTTTCCACTATTCTTGAGTGTCTTGAACGACATGAGTACCTAAGTGTTACATACAGAGTCTTAATACATGTTCAGAATCTCTGTCTTTTCTCCATGTGTTGCAGAATCTTAGGGATTGTGGGGGTTAAATGGCAGGTAAATTACAATCAAAAGATGAATGTGAAGCCTTTGTTCATTTATCAGGGCAATGTATAGTACTGTATTAAAGGTGATTTAATCTTAACATCATTTCATCGCTCTCTCTCTCTCTAGAGAGAGAAAGAGACAGGTGAAGGACATACTGTATTTTCTTTTGGGACAGTTCTGTTGTGTGTTTTCCCAGCTTATGTGATGAACAGTAATGATGAAACTCTGAGGCTGGTCTGTGGATAAATTCACTTACCTGCAGCTGTAGTTGGTCAACGTTCAGTTTTCATTGAAGCATGTAATTTTTTAAGTTTGAGTAGCTGCTTTGCAGTCCCACCGCCCTGGGTTTGAATTGTGCATCTTATCTTGTTGTTCCTGTGTCTGCATTTATTTGGTTGATTGCCTATTTAGAATTTGCTGTTGCAGGAGTGTGAAGTTAGTTGTATGTGTAAATAAGCCCTGTGATGTACTGGTGCCCTGTCCAGGGCTGTTTCCTGCCTTATACCCAGGACAGGTTCTGGCGTTGATCATCCATCCCAACTCTGAACTGGATTACCGGTAGTTGAATTTAAGATATTTTTTTTTTTATTATGCTTAAAATATAGGGGATGATGGTACAACAGCAGGAAATTTGGGGGGGGGGCAGGGGGGTTTAACTTTTCTTTGTGTATGTATAGAAATCACAGTGACTGAGCTTAAAGGAGCAAATATGTAGGTTTGTATTATATATGGTGTAGTAATTTACATTCATTCACTGTTGAAATTCCTAAATGATAAATTTTATGCTGTTGGTTCTTGGCCAAAGATATTTTCAGAATTTGCTTGTTATGAAAAGGTTGATGGTTTACAGCTGAGAATACTTAAACATTTTACAGCCCCCACTTCCATGAGACAGTATTTCTGTACTCTCAACCTCAATTCCTGGATGACCACCCCTGGCTGCAGGTGATTGAGACAAATTCATACTTTTTAACAGAATATTTTATGTGGCTATCTCCTGTTCTCATTCAGTCACCTGAAAAATTGCTACTAAAATGGGGTATAACAGATAGCAATTCAGTAGTTCCTCAATCCCAGTTATCTTTTAATGTTCTAATTTTTGCATTCAGATGATTGAGATGGGCTTCCTGGCTGACGAGGAACAAGGCCACCACTGAAAGTGTCACTTCATGTATCATGAATAAATGAGTGTTTTTGAAGTTTTGTTGTTGATTATTACTTTTACAACTATAGCATTAGAGTGCTACCTGGTGTTTCTCTGAACCTGAAATAACTTAAATAGATTTGTAGGTCATATCAAAGTGGTACATTTTTATTGTTCCAAAATTACTCATGGAAGCACAGAACAAAAACAATAGTGAAGGTATGTTAGGAATTAGCAAGGCAGTGTAATTTGGTTAGGATTATTTGCTTTCCTTTTTAGTTGTTACTAGTGGTGTTTTAGTTTACATTTTTGTAAGTACTGCTGTTTAATTAAGGTTATTTGCAGTCAATTCAGCTCAGGAACCTGACAAAGAATATATTTTTCTGCACTAACACCCAAACAGAGATGATTGCTTACTAACCGGGGGTAGTTAGCACAGAAACACTAGCAGAGTATTCAAGGAGCAGTATTGGAGAGTTTGGTCCAGTACGCTGAAAGATAACAAAACCTTGTTGCTGATGGGATTTCACTAATTGTAATGAAAAGTTTGATTTGTAAATCCTTGTTAGGCATATTTGAGCAGTCACTTGGGAAAGAAGTACCTGAGGACTGGGAAGTAGCAAATGTGACTCTAGTCTTCCAGAAGGTGTATAAAATGGACACTGTGGATTAGTAGGTCTTCTGTGCCATGCAGAATTATGAAAACTATAATAAGAAATAAATTAGAAAATTACCTCTACAAAAATAACATATTAAATAACAGCATGGGTTTATTAGAGGAAGATCTTGTCATACCAATCCTTTAGATTTTTTTAACGGCAACTGTAATAGATGACAAAGCAAAGCACACAACACAACTTCGACTTTTAAAAAGGCTTTGATACTGTCCCTCACTTAGGAGTAATTGTAAAACTAGAAGCTGCAGACATCAGGTAACCTACAAAACTGGATCTCATGTTGTTTAGCTGACGGGAGACCACGGATACATCTAAGAGGAGAATGCTCAATATGGAGTGAGGTCAGTGGAGGGGGTCTGTCCTGGGACCATTTCTTTTTCTGTTTTACATTAATGACATAGATGTTGGTGTCGTTAGCAAACTTGTGAAATTTGTAGATGATACTAAAAGCAATGGCAGACACTGAGTAGGCAGCAAAAACAATTCAGAAAGACTTGTACAAGCTTCAGAACTGGGTAAACGTGGAAAATGCAGTTTGATTTGTTAGAAGAAAAAAAAAATGCAAAGTGCTAAATATGGGCAAAAGGTACATCAATTATATACAATTAGACACTGTCAGTCAAGCTCTGAAATGGATTTAGAGGCTTATGTTCACACATTTTTCTCATCCAAGTAATGTGCAAAAGCTATTAAAAAGGCAAACAAAATTTTAGGTTATATTGTAAAAATTGTTTTGAATATAAATCTAGGGATGTTATGCTCAAACTATATAATACATTAGTGAGACCGCCTCTGGATATTGCATGTCATTTTGATCTCTGCTCTACAAGAAAGACATAGCCACACTTGAAGCTGTGCCAAGGAGCAACCAAGTGCATCGCTGGACCTAAGGACATGTTATACTCTGACTTGAGAGTTAAACCTATGTAGTCTCAAGAAGAGAAGACTGTCAAAACCTATTCCAAGTTTTCAAAATACTCATCTGGCATTGATAAAGTAGTTCCAGCAGAATTCTTTCAACTTAACAGTGAATCATGTACTCAAGAACGCTACTGGAAATAAAAGGGAAGCGCATTTAGGGCTGAAGTTGGAAAGTAATTCTTTATGCAAATATTTGTGGGACTTTGGAACAAACTACCAAGTCATGAAGTTTAAGCAGAAACCTTGTTAGTCTTTAAGGCATAACTGGATAAGATATTGGAGCAGTTTAGCTATTAGCTAAGCAAATGATCTTTATGAAGTAAATGGTCTCTTGATTTGTTACATTTTTTATGTTCTTAAGGTGAGCAACACTAAAAACTCTTCATATTTATGGGCCTGGCTGTATAAGGTGCTATGTTGGAAGTTCAGTTGGGTGAACTGCACACCACAATGAAGTGTAAAGAGTTTCTCTTTAATGTTATACTAACTCCTCTTCTTTTTTCCAGTAAATGTTCATCTCAAAACCTTGCTGGCTCTTTGGTATAGGGCAGCCTTTGTACAACCAATTTGAATCATGTTCAGGCCCTGTCCTGGAATCCCTTCTGGGCTTCCCTCTGGCATCAGTTTAATTCTTGTTAGTATTAAGAAGGCCATGCATAGAAAATACTTGTTGGGCCAGTTGTCCTTGTTAAAGGGTAACATAACCCACACCAGAACAGTATGCTTCCTTGTAGTGCAATGATTAAATGACATTAGCCTCCTGTAGTAACCCCAGAAGAATAAACATTACTTCATGGCACCTAACATACTTCATCCCTCTCGCCTTCTGGCCTTTGCTGTTCAACCATTCTGGTTTGCAGGGGTGTATTCTAAAGTAAACTGGCAGAATTATATCAAGTCTTGCACCATTATGGTATCATCTTTGTCATGACATACCAGCTGGATGACTCTCTACAATACTCATTTATCTACAGTACTCCTTGCTCGTTTCTGTAGTGCTATGAAGATGTGTTACAGTGAATTTAAAGTGTCCCATAAGGAATAGTTAAATGAATGCAAAATATTACATTTTCCTTCATGCTACTTTGACTGAAAGTCTAAAAAAGTATAATCAATTTTTTTTTTAAATGTATACATTTAAAGAGATCATTAAAATTCCACTATCTGGAAATATATACTTTGTTTTAAATTAGGATATTATTAAGAGAAAAGCCAAATCATACTGGAAATGGCAATATTGGTGTATTATCACAGGCGTACAAAAACATAAGTACTGCACAATTAAAACAAATCAAGGAAGAACTACAGCATGATTAGCATTTCTGTAAATGTGGTCTGTAGCTGGCTAGTTTTTCCCTTTTAGAACAGCATAGAGCCAGCAATTTGCATTTCTCCTTCATTCTTCAACTCCAAGCCAAAATAAATAAAGTAAACCTATTGTTAAAACTTGAGTATCACTGACCTAGGGTCCATTAGAGTTACAGTATCACATTATTTCAAATATGTTATGTGAATTGACAGGACTAGATAGATACTTTATTAATCCCAAGGGGAAATTGGGCTGAATTTTCATTATGCTAATTAAACTGGCACAATGGTCAAATTTAAAAATGGTACTTAATGGGATTTTTAGAACCTGTTATAGAAAACTGTCCAGACTTAATCAGATTTTTCAGATTTTTTTTGTATAATATACTTTAATCTGCAAGCTGACAGTGAATGTGGTTCCTCTTTAGACTGCAGACTTAGTTTTGTTAATACCAAACTTAAACCCTAAATTGATACAGGAATACAATATTTTTTTGATTGTTTTCATTCACTACTGTATACAGTAGCTGCAAACTAAATGAAACATTCCTGCCTACCCCACTTCAAATAAATAAAACAAACTTAATGAAAACAAAAAAAGCTTCTAAATTCCAGTAGGGGCAACAAATCTCTGTAAGCCCTGCTTCTCTTAATGCATCACTATTGTAAAGGTGTGTCCCATAAATTCCAACATTGTGGTGAAAAAGTCCTCTTCAAAGTCACAGAATTTCTTTATGGATTTTGTTCTTATCCAAGCCTGCCTTTTTTTAGTTTTTGAAATTAATAAAGTGCAGCATTTTTCATTGAAATGTGATCTAGCAGCAAGAGCAACCATGTTGGGGGGGTTTGGTACATGAGCCCCCTTTGGAAAGGGGCACTGTTGTTGTCACATGACCATTTTGGTTATATTTTGGTGTCTACAATTACATTTTTTTGTGACTGACTTATTACTGTTTTGCCTAGTTTTAATCTGGGTAATAAAAAAAAAAAAAAACAGAATATTAAACTTTAATAACAATAATAATAATAATAAACAACAATTTAAAATAAGTTGACGACAATAAACGTACAAAGGAATTTTTGGCCCTACAGATGAACAAATTGGCACGTAGATAATATGTGCTTAATAAATGAGTGCATATTGATGCACTTTACTGTTTCATGGGAAATGCTAACTTGCAACTTGAAATTAGGTTGTAGGGAAAAAGTATTTTTCCTGATGTCTACCCATCTTAAAAAAACAAATCTGACATTACTGTGGTGTATTGCATGACTACCTTTTAGTTTTATCTTGCAAAGAGCTCTTTAAAATTGTAGCTATAGGGATGCACAAAAAATGATTAACCGCTAAATGCAGCTGCATGTTGAAAAGACATTTATTAAAAACAGGTGAGCAGGTTTGCTAAACCCAATTTTTATGTTTTAGAT
Organism: Polypterus senegalus; assembly: GCF_016835505.1. Lineage (NCBI taxonomy): Eukaryota > Metazoa > Chordata > Cladistia > Polypteriformes > Polypteridae > Polypterus > Polypterus senegalus. The sequence goes on from NC_053159.1 coordinate 114,041,743, forward strand.
CATTATTTTAATGAAAACAATACTTGGTGCAAAGCTCCAGAAAATTCGGCTAAGCTGCCAGTTTAATGAAATACTCTAGTATTAAGTCACAGTGTTCTTTTTCTTTTTGGTTATGAGCATGTCATTACAAATAAATATATCCCCTACGGTTGAGGGAGCAATGTTAAAAAGAAACAAGATGCATTGGGATTCTGTTTAAAACTGAGTCCACTTGTAAAATATTCCACCAAGTCTGCCTACCAGGTGGCCATCTGTGCATACTCAGTTTTCCAAAAGCACTAAACGTGTGTGGAAAACCGCTACGTATTCTCATTATTAATATAATTTTATAGCGGCAGAAGTGGCAGAAAGTTTTGCAGAGGCAGATGCCTGATAAATTTTCTGTTTGAAATTTCTCTAAATGAAATGCCTTCACTTCTAAGGGGAATAAAGCTCTCTCATTTCATTTAATTGCTGTTTTCTTGCCATTAGCACTAGAATTTACAACTTTCTACAGTGTAATATTGTCCAAGTAGTACTTTAAAGTGTGTAGTAACACAGTCTGTTCCAACTCTTCTTTAACACAGGCAGAGGGTTTTTAAGTATTCAACAGAAGTTGGGGCACCTGTGCAAAGTGTTTGCTTCAACTTTCAAGGATTCATTTACTTTAATTGCTGCAGAACATCTGTAGGTTGCACCCTAAAGAAGGATCATTTGAAATATTCTGTAATTTCCCTTTTCTCAATTTTTGCTAACCTAAACTTGAAATTTCAACTTCTGGCAGTTTACTGCTTACCTGTTTACCATTTTAGGTGTTTAATTGCATTTTAACTAAATTTGAAGAGAAACTGGAAAAACTGAGGTATTCTAAAACGTTTGGCTGCTAGTGTTTACTTGGTGATAATTTAATGTGTTTTTGTTTTAACTTGGTTTTAAAAAATGTTTTCATTTTATTATGGTTTTTCTGGGTATTCAGTATTTACCAATGAGCGCGTTGGTGGGTCTAACGTAGTTGCAGCCTTTTGGTATTCAGTATTGTTTGCATGGGTGTTTGCTCTGCTCCTTATTAATTGTCATTATTAGGACACAAATGAAGAAGCAGACTACAAAGAAAAAAACAAATGAAAAGGAAAGCAACAAAAGAATATTAACCATCTGCATCTAGAGATAAAATTGAATATTTGTAAATCGCTTACAAATATAAAAAATCACACTTTTGTTCTTTTCTGAATGCAGAATAAGAGTAGATAATTAAATAAGTTCAGTTACAGGAGAAAACGACTCCTTGATCATGAAACTGGTTGGAACAAACATTTACAGTGTCATGTGGTTCCCAGTCTGACTTTGAGAACCACTGGTTCACAATAACAAACTCTCAGTAGCCTCTCTGTGAGAAGATTTAGTTTCTCTGTTAGAGTACCGAGCGAGAGAATAATTTGTTTATCTGGGTTAAGCAGTTACATGGAGAGGTTTTAAAAAAGGAGGGTTTAATGTAATAGTGGAATATTTCAAGAAAGAAAAGATCACAACTGACTTGTATTAAAAAGAAAGACAGTCGGGCAGTTCTGGAATAGATGGAGAAAAGTACTGGGTTTACCAAAGGAACATAATTGTCAGAGTATCTAGGCGAGTCCAAACAGATGGAGTTCATTCCAAATTGGGGGTAGTTGGAGTGTCTGGAGCAGTATCTTACATCACTGTACTGTATATAGTATCCAATGGGAAGGGAAAGAAAGTTGGCATTAAGACTTGTCAAGATATAAATCTTCTTTGTAGAAAGCTATATTTTCCACTGTTCATTTAATCACCTTACCGTTTAGTTAATACAGTCCATTTCCAGATACTGGATATTATTAAAATGTTCCTACGGATAAATTAACTTAAGCATATGATTTAAATGTCTGTTAGGTGGGGGAAGTGCAAATGTGCTTCATCATAAAGTGTAGCTGACATAATTTTTAGTGCTAACATCCCTGTTTTCTATAGGGATTGTTTTTTATGCTTTTTGCTTATCTGCTGCTGTATACCTAAAGCAGCATTGTTGTTTTTGAATAATTTCTTTTTACTGAACTATATAATTTTTTTTTTTATAATTGCAATGGTATAGTTCTAATAAAATTGAGCATGATGTGTTTCATTTCACAGGCGTTAGCTGATACATTTGCTCAGTATTACTTGTATATAGTCATTGTCCTAGAATGTGTTGAAATTCATATGTACCAAATGTGCGTTTTAAGAAAATTTGCATGTCAGTGGCCAAGACTGGAGGTTTCAATAAATGTACAATGATGAAAGAAGCAGCAACTTCTTAGTAATTTTTGAATTCTTAAATAAAGACATCTGTAGGTAGTTTGATAGCCAAGTACACCTACCATATCAGTCAATTGTCTCTGAAACATGTTCATGCTGCATAAAACGTCCAGTTATTTTGTACTGAAATATCATTAAATTTAAAATCTTATGTAATCAAGAAACTGTTTTTCTTTAAGATTTTTTTTTTGCATTGAACTTTATATGTAAATAAACAAAGCTGATTCAGATTGCATAGCGTACCTAACAATTACAATAACATTATTTCTGTGGGCTTCATTACAGTGTAAAATGGGACCATGAACTCCAGTTCACTACCTTTTATAGTGAAATACAAATGTAATCATCACTGATATCCATTTGTTTTTACTTAACAGTTTGTATTTTTCTTTATATATCTGTACTTCTTCAAAAGATGAAGGGTAAAGTTTACAGCTGTAATCTGTCAGTCCATCTATAGACATACACTTATCGTATCTGCTTAACCAAAAATATATCCTGAGTAAAACAAAATGCGTCTGATTTAACACTCTTGATGAAAGTTCAGGAATCCATTTTCACTCTTCATATACTGAAAAAGTAATGAAGTAGTTTAAGTAACTTTAGTGTGTTGACAGAAAGGAAAATAAACTGTTAAAACATGTGAATGGCCAATACTGGGAGTTGCCAACCTTTTTTTTACTTTTAATTGTAATATGTAAATTTTTCACTTTAATCTAGGGGTAAGAATGGACCAACATGCCAGTCTCATCCAAATAGATATTTCTTATACAATGTAACATAATTTTTAAAAGGGAATAAATGTATGTCCTTTATAGCCTTCAAAAATCCTTCTTAAATCCAGTTAGAAATCTGACAAGAAAAACTTGTTTGTCAAGTAAATATCAGAACTAACAGAAATTGCATCTTCTCAGTGTCTAAAACCAGCACAGATTTAACAGAAATATTTGCTTCTGTATCAATCAATCAATCAATCAATCAACATTTATTTATATAGCACATATTCATACAAAAAAATGTAGCTCAAAGTGCTCTACAAAATGAATAGAAAAATAGAAGACACAATAAAAAATAAACATAAGTCAATATTAATTAACATAGAATAAGTAAGGTCCGATGGCCAGGGTGGACAGAAAAAACAAACAAAAAAAAAAAAACTGCAAAAGCTGGAGAAAAAAAATAAAATCTGTAGGGGTCCAAGACCACGAGACCGCCCAGTCCCCTCTGGGCAATCTACCTAACATAAGTCAAACATAGAATTGCATGTACAGAATATTTTTGGTGTGTATCATTAGGCAGTCCATTTTCCCAATTATTATACAGACCTCTAATTAACTTAACTTACAGTAGTATTTGATTTATTTCATAAAACTGTGGGCTATAATGTACCTCATTTTTCGTACAAGACTAATGTAACTATTGTACACATTTTTGGCATGGTTAGGATTAGATTAATTCCTGTTTTTAAAATACATTTATATTAGGTTATCTTCAGAAAATGAAAGAAAGTCCAGTGCCTTTAAATTACATAATACATACTTGCAGAAATTGGGCACTTTCCTATTTTTCAGTGGTTTTGGGTTTCTTTAATAAATTCACTAATTGTCAGTATTCCATACACAATGTGTTAGGATTATTGTTATTCATTTACGCTAATGTCAAGGGCTGACTCTTATTTCTGAAGTCATTTTGTTCACAGGTTAACTGTGAAAATGGTGCAGGGTGTCTGTCTGGATTATTGTGGATTGGTTTGTCTTGCACTGGATCAATCTTTTAAGTAATAAAGATTACAGAGGAGTGAATGCAAAGAGATGAAGAGAGAGCGAGAGAGAGAGAGAGAGAGAGAGAGAGAGCGCGCCTGAGCAAGCAAGCCAGTGCGTGTGCGTGCATGAAGCATGAACAACCAAGGTGGAGACTGCCTTATAGACAGTTCCCTCCCCCACCTTGTCTCCTCTTGCAGCTCTTCTGTGCACCTGCCGTTATTTTCATCAGTATGGACCTAAAATTCATCTTTTTGTTTTGGATCATCCTGTTTTCCTAGACTGGTCAACCTCCTTCTGTTTTAGCAGCAGGATCCCTGCATTTATTCAGAGCTTACTATTTAGAGCTGACATTGCGCCGTTAAAGCAGTAGGACACAGAAGGGTAACAATGGCTTTGCCGGTAAACCATGCTCCATCAGAGCTGCTTACTGCACCAGCGCAGCTTGCGCTGTCCTTCTGAACATGAGACTGGCTGGTGGAGTATCTTGCTCTATGCTAAACTGCTTTGTAAGTTGCTGTTTAACATTTATATTAAGATTTATTGCCGAGGATGTGTGGTGAGTGAGAGAGAGAGAGACACGCAGACAGATTTGATTGGAAGTAAATTCTTTAGATATTGTAAGCTTTTGAAAGGGAGTATACATGAGTTTACCTTCTTTGTCTGCAGTAAATTACTACTTGGTGTAACCAAAAGGGGCCATTCCATTCTCTTTCCATTTTTTTTATTTGTGTAATGAGACTAGAAAATTAAGTGTTCAGTGGTTTATAGATACTGGGGTGTGGCCTGAAAAATTAAGGTGTGCACTTTTCACATTCAAATCATCTTTTATTAAAAATACTGTTTTTGTAATCTTTGATTTTTAAATAAAGTTTACAAAAACTAAACTTTGGAAAGGTCAGTTTGCTATCCTTGTTTATAATTATCTCAAAATCACCTTTGCCTTTTTACCAAAAAGCATAGTGCAGTTTTTCAGACTAAGCAACATAGACATTTAACTATTGCTTTACAGCATTTCTGCCTCATGGGATTTAACATTGTAATTTTTATTGTTTGTCAATATGCTTTAAACCTTAATGAATGGACAGTATTTTTATTTGAAGGGTTAAACACCTATCGATCTGTTTTCTTAATTTAGAATACTTGAACTTTGACTTTCCATATGGCTATAACTATATAGGCATATGCATTTTAATATGAAAACTTAATGCTGATTTTTTTTTTTTGTTTTGTTATCCACACGCAAGTTTTTTTTTTTTTTTTTTTTGTAATCAGTTTTAGGCCTGGGCGATTATTTTAAAATTTCAAGCAAAGAAGTAATCTTTATACAGTTTGAAGTGATCTTTATAGAGAGACAATGTTTATGATTTATTATTTCTGACCTTGCTATTTGTCCTGGTCCTGGAATTGCTCTGCTGTAAATGTTGGTGTGTGTGTGTGTGTGTATGTATGCATGCATGTGTTGGTGTTCTAGCTCTTTTGGGCAGCCTGATCTGTAGTGTACTATATATAAAAATATTTTAGCCAAGGATACAAATAAAGAGCTCAGACCTGTTCATGTGTGTTTGTAAGCCATTCTGTTTTTAGAAACAATCAGTTTGATGTGATGTTTCATAGTAATTGTAAAATTGGTAAATCCTTTATGAATCTTAATCCAAGCTTTTTCTGTACATTTCTCATAAATGAATAGTTTTGTAAGATTTTTTAATGCATAATTTGTTTATATATATATATATATATATATATATATATATATATATATATATATATATATATGAGGCTTTTACACCTTTTAAAGATCATCACTAGACTAGTTGTCCTATAGATCATATACTTTTTCATTTAGCTTCATTGTCCCTTTATTTCAGAATTTTTGGCATCTAGTAAAGACAGTTGTGTTTTAATAAATAAATGCATATTTTTGGTTTGTTTATAGTCCCGCTCCTAAGTCAATATGACTTGAATTCTGTAGTGGGAGTATATTTTTTTTATCCTCTTAACTAATACTGTCAATTTCCAGAGTTTGTTTTATACTCCTTGAAATTACAGTTTGCTCCTTTTACCCCCCCCCTTTTTGTGACCTCTTCAGTTAGATGCCAGCTGGTTTCATCTTGTAAAGCAAGCAGCATCAGAGTCCCTAAAAAGGAGTAGTTCAAGGGCTACAAGTGCTTCTTAGGTTTTTCACCAGCTATTCTCAAAAGCCATGCCAAATGACTGTTTTTAACAACCTAACTGAGAAAAAATTGTTGGCTACTAATAAAGGCAGTGATATTGTGCATGGACGTGCATTTTGTAATTCTGCTTCACTTTTATCATGCAAATATTTAAACCTTCAAAAGTGGGCAGGGTAAAAATATGATGTAGATTACTATTGAATATTATAAACTCCTTAGTAATTATAATCATGGCATAGTTCTTCTGATGCAGTATTTACTCTAGATAGTTGCATGGGAGGTAAGGGTATTGTCCCATCCTGCCGCATCAAAATTGCGTCTCAGTCTGTGAAGTATTAAGGCTGGTGCTGCAAAACCCATGGGATTTCAACTGTAGTATGTTCTTCTAAATGTCAATCATGTGCTGTGCCTATTCACTTTATCAGAAGTTATCAAAATGTAAAACATGGACACATATATACATTTATTTTGTGTGATTTGTTTGTCATCTGTCATTTTTTTTGTTCATTACAAATATCACTATTTTTTTTTCTTTTGTAGTAGTGCATAAAAAAGGAACCATCCTTACAGTTTTATTACATTCAAGGCTTTACAGTAAGTTAACAAAAAGATCATAAATACTAAACGGTATTTTTTTTTTTCTTGTTAAGAACTGAAATTAGTGCCATATGACTTATTTTTAACAGAAATATCAGACCTATCTTAAGATTATTTTCAGTGTTTAGGAATATATTTATAACTGGCTTTGGCAATGCACGCTTCTCTCTCACCAAGATACAACTTCTGGGATAGCCTGCTGTCTTCTTTCTCATTTGCTGAAGTGTTGCCAGAGACCTCCTAAAACAGTGAGCTGTAATTTTAAAATGTTTAAGCAGTTGATTCCTTCCCACTGCAGTGTGCTAAGCAATGAAGTTGCTGACAGATTGGCAAAGGAATTATCTATGAAAGAACAGAAAGACCGGTCTACCACTTACCATAAAGCTAGAACCATTATTAAGTCCAATCGACACAAAAAAATGGTTGCATCAGTAACCTTGATATAATAGGAATGACCCATAACACCTGCTTACCAGTCCTGAGGAGGTGGCTTGTTTCAGACTCTGGACATGCCACAACAGCCTAATCCACCACCTGTACACCATGTTCCAGATTGGATGGTCAGAGCAGTGCCAATGCAAAATGGACAGCCAGGCAACAGAGCATTTACTGCAAGACAGTCCACCGTATAAGGCCATGAGATGCCAAACCTGGATGGAGGAGACACTAGTGATACAGAAGCTGTATTGCAGCCTGGAGGACCTAGAGTGTACAGAAACATTCATCTGCCATATCCATTTGAGTGAATGACAAAAAATATTTTCATCAAGTGAAGAAGATACAAGAAAACCTGAATTACTTTTAATCTTTCATTTCATTCCGCAATCACCAATAGCCTTTGTTACAATAAATCAGGTCAGGCTGTTCAAGAAGAAAAGTTTCTCCTTCAGTCAATTTTCACATACAGCCAGAACTAACTGGCATATTAGAGAGAGAGTGACATTTTAGCATTGTGCAAATACTTCCACAGCCAGACATCTCAAAGTCTGATACTGTACCGCATACCTGGTTGTGTTTGGGTAACTAGCTAGCAAGAGAAGGTTAAAAGCTATTTCAGGTAATTAACAGAAAGACTAATTCACATTATATCCTTTTGGCAATAATAGGCAGTTTGAAGATGAATGTGGTGAATAGCAGTTTAAAATCTTATGATCTTATAGATGTGTTTCACCACACTGAACTTTTGGCTATGAACAGGACATGTTAGGTTAAATATTGTGAATGATAAATGGTTAAGCATATGAATATCACATTAGTTTTGTATTCAGTTTTGTAGTTCATATTAAAATTCTTTTTTTATTTACCAAGGCTTGTATTTGTTTGAAGCAAATAGATCCTGATTCTTTTTGCATTCTCATCATAATCTACATCTTTTGTACTTTTTAATTTATTTATTTATTTATACTTCTTATTTATACTCATCAATTTTTAATTCTGATGAGGGCTTGAAGTGGGCCGTAGTCTCCTGCATGATGTACCAGCACTTCTCAGTTTTCCGCAGTGGCATACTGTCAGTGCTTGATGCATACCAGCAGTGTTTTTGAATGCCCCTTAGCTTATATGACACATATCTGAGACCTGACCCAGTCTTTGCTGGACTGACAGTGTATAGTGGTGTACAAAACTCTTGGAGGACCACATCATTCCTCTTTGATCGACTGTCACTGTATCACAATGCTTGAAACTTCAAGGGATCAAATAATAGGGGAAATTTTATTGTTTATTGTATTCATGTAGTAACATGGCGATGAAGAAGCAATGGATTTACTTAATATTGTCATGTTTTAGAGCCTTAAGAAATAACTGAACGTTCTTTATACACTCACGCTGTCACAAATTATCTATCCATCTATCCATCCATGGGACGAGTCTTTTTCTTTTCATAGAGATACTTTCACGTCCCGCGAGACAAGACTTTGTGCCAAGAGATTTAACCACACCCGCGGCCGGAAATAAAACACAAAAATAGATGATCAAGTAGAACGTTGTAAAGAGGTTCAAAAATGTTGGTGTGATACACATGCAGAGCAGGTTAGAGATAATGGAAGTAACTGTACTAAAATTCGAAAGTCTCAAAAAAATGATAGTAAAGATCGCATTAGCGCAAGCAAACAGAAATTATTACTCGGTAAAAATCTTCAACAAAGATTTGAGCGGTAAGGTAGAGGTTTTAGGCTGGTGTTGATAAACAGAGGTTTTGGGCTGGTGTTGATAAACACAGACTGTAAGTGTAAGAAGGGGCAAACGGCTAGCTGAATTAGGGATGAGTAAGTGTTGCTAACTGACATATTTGCAAAATAAAGGCGGCTGTCAGCAGGAAGTTGCTGTGCTGATGAGGACAGTACGATTTTCCTTGTATGTGTCTGGGGAAAGTAGGTTTTTCAGGGAAAACTAAACATTTTGCAGTCTTTGGGAATTCTAGTTCTAGGGACTTGGACATCTATGAAGTCCAAGGTTAGTTGAAGCAATAGGGAATGGTGGTTCCTGTGCAGTTCTGATCACATCGAAGCATACAGTTGTGCTTCGTGAATTCTAAAAAAAGAACATTTTTACACAGCATCAATAGCAAGGGTTTTTAGTGGTGGTTTGGTTCTCATTAAGAAGAAAGCTCACGTTTACTTCTGGTACTTAAAATTCAGAAATGTTTCTAGAGTACAAGATTTTACTAACGTGGCTTACAAAGTGCATTTTTTATGTGAAACTTTTTTTCTTTTGCAGAGATTTAAGTACATAATTCCCTGTTTGTCATGTTTATGTTAGCATTTTTTATTACAAATTAAAAAAAATATGTCATTCAAAGAATATTTCTGTTTTCATATGGGAACAAAAGAGTTCAAAAGAATTTGGAATAAATACATTTTGACATGTGGGCACTACAATTTTGATAGTCTTAAAGTGCCAAGTTCAAGTTTCCATATAGAATCCTAGTGCAGTGTCTTAATCTTGGAAATCATTTTTTAGTATTTCTCTTAACAGCATTTACAAAATTAACATTTTAAATATTTTATTAATAGTTTTGGCTTGCCAGGTAAAAATAAACAGAAGTAGCAGGTTATTAATATATTTTCCCTGTTAGGTTATTGACTTGCTATTACCTAACTAATAGACGAGATTTAAACCAGCAACTAATGCTTTGACATTTTTTTTTTTTATTTGGTTGTTTAAGGAAGTTGTGCCAATCTTTCATGGTTTCATAGATAAAATCATTAGCTTGCGTTTTGATTACTTGTTAAGCAGAAATACCATACTATTTCTAAATTGCAATAACAAAGACAAAAATCTGCTTAAATAGAAAAGTGTGTTTCTTTTAATATCTTGTTTTAGTAAGATCATAAACTTATAAATACATTTAATTGTAGAAGTTTTTTCCTTGTTGCCATGTGAATGCTTATTATTTACACTATTGGTATGTGTGGGGGACATAGGAGTGAAAAAGTTGTAATGTTAACAATATTCTGAAGTGATAATGAAAAAACATTAAAGAGTTCATCAGAACAGTTTTTATATTACAGGGATAACAACTTGTGGAAATGTTTTACTTTGTGGGGGTGCTGTCTTTTGTGTCTCCCCCCCTGCCCCCCAAACACACACACGCACGCACGCACGCACGCGACGCACGCACGCCGCACACGCCACGCACACACACACACACAATTTAAAGTAAAAATATAGAGTCAAATTTATTTTAGTCATTTATAATCTTTGGTAGCATTGTGGTGCAATGATAACTGCTATTATATACACAGGTCCTGAGGACTGGCATTGTATCTCTTCCCTATGACTATCCTTGTGATGCAGGATATGTACATTCTTCCCGAATGGGTTTTTATCCCACATACTAAAGAAGTATTTGTCAACAACTGTCCACATATAGGGTACATGTGGGGGTGTGTGCAAAGCATGAAGCTATTGAGATAAGAGTTCATGCTTGACCTGGATGTATAGATTTATTTAAACTTTGTAAGTCCTTCCTCTTATGTTTGTTTTATTAGTTTAGCAACCTGGGGTCCTTATTGTTTAGGTTTGTAAGGCTCAGGCTGTATGAGTTGAGGGACAAAGCAAAGCTAATGCAGTGACCTATGTAGATTGTTTAAATGCAGGTGTCAGAATGTCTGACCCCTATTTAAGTTTTGCTATGTTGTTCTATCGTTTCATTGTGTTGATTTTTAAATTACTTTATGCTAAAGATATTCACAAAAAATTAAGTTGTGTTCCTTCTTTAAGAAATATATTCTTTTATGTATTAATACATTTAGGAATTATTCCATTTAAAACTTAAATGGGTAAACAACAGGCAGAATTATAGCTACAAAAGTTGCACTATCATGCTATCAAATGATTTTTGTAATCCCAGTATTATTTCAGGTACTGTACATAAAACTGAAACAGCTTTATTGTTTTTTCTGAAAAAACTGCATTTTGTTAGTGAGCTATACAAGTGACTGGATCAGTAACAATTTATGTAGATCTACAGTAATGACCTTTTTTCCCCCATTCATTCCTTCATTAGTACACCTGGTTAATCCAATTTAGAACTGCATGTGGCGAGAGCCTATTCTGCCATCAGTGAAGTGCAGTGAATGGATACATGGATGGATAATAAGTAAGAGTGGTCATTTTTGACTAATTTTGTATTCAGGTAACCATATATTATTCTATAGCTCAAACAACCAATTAGTAACATCAGTAATAGTCCATGATAAAAAAAAATAGTTCTCAACAAATGTTGATTATTTGCCTAGTGGTGTATACCAAACATCTTTACTTCATTGACCAATACATTAACATTAATCACATTTTGAGATATGGTTGAGACAGAGGATGAAAGTAGGATGGAGCATCAAAGACCAAAGAACTGTCAAGTGTGAAGTTCTTTGAATTTTCTATCTAGTAAGAAATACATGTCTGGCAATATCTGTAAAAATTAGCTGTCTCAGTACAGGAGCATCTGTGAGCATCTGAAAAGAAACCATATCAGAGTAATGGTAATTCCTCTGTCATTCACACATCAGAATAATCTATATGAAAGTTAAAAATCCCCATCTGACAGTGTGGCATCTGTGTCATCAGAAAGATGCAAAACTTCCTGTTCAGAGTATTTCTTTTGATGATAGCAATAGTCTTTGCTGCCACCTAGCAGGTGAAAATTAAACAACACAGGTCACTTTTGCTGAACATCAAAAATGATTTCAGTTTTCTTCCCACTTAATGTTGACAAGCAGGCTTTTTGCTATCTTTTTTTTTTTTTTGTTTAACATTCTTGCACTTTTGGTCAAGTGTTTCACTTTTAAAAACTCATGATTAATCAAAATAATAATCAGCCAAGTAATCGATTAACAAAATAGTTGTTAGCTGCAACCCTCTTGTATTCATATTTTTCAAAGGCCAATCAAACCTTATATAAAAAAAAGATTTTTTTTTTTTGTAAAATTTAAAGTGTGTTAAATTATTGTTGTCAGTTGTTTACATTTGGAATGTAAAGAAACAATGCAATCTAGAAAATGCAGGTAGTATAAACAGTAAATAAACCATTAAGAGCAAATTGGGAAATGAGTAAACTAATTCAAATTAAAAGAAGAGTGAAGCAATTACATTATTTTGCGTATGGACCCTTAAGCAAATTACAGATCATGGAAAGATCCTACACTTTACAATAATACCGAACATATCAAAATCATGCACTTAGCAAAATAAAAAGGTTGATTGTGTAAACAGCTACATGAACGTTTGAAAGAATGAAGAAACAGATTATTGATCAGATCATTGATAATATCGAATGTGTAATTTTGTACCATGTTGGAGGGATCATACTAAATAACAAAATGACCTGTAAAATGCATGGAATGGGGCCAATATTTGGGTTGAAGGACAAAAAAAAAGAGCTGCCTATAACCATGAAACAGAATATGCTAATTATGAGACATAGGAGTCTATATGTAAGTTATGTAAGATTTAAAGAGAAAAAAATACACAGAATAAAAGCAGATTAGAACTGAAAAGTATCCATGTTAGGTAATAGATTTTAAAGAAGAAAAATTAGTAACCTTTTGTAAGTTCAAGGTGCAAATATTTCTCCAGTGTGATAACAGCTGGTGGCATTCAGTAACCTCTATTTCCAAGGATGGATTAACTTTATAAGAAGCTCTTTTGTGAATGTTAGTATTTGTGTCACCCTAGCAGTGCCTGTAGTTAACATAGTTATTTGAGAGGCATACACGTTTTTTAAAGCTTTACAAGGTACAGTAGTGAAAAAATGTTGGGCATTTGATTGGATTTAGTAGTATGATAACAATGGTTTAGTAAAGTACATCAAATTAAACTCATTGTATATTTATACTCATTCTTAAATAAAAGGTGGAATGTTTATAATGACCTTTACATTTGTGTCAATGAGCAGCTGCTTTAAAGCATTAGGTTACATGCCTTTTTTTTAATAAACATGAGGAGCTATAACTAATTGCAGTTTTGGATTTTTCTCTGAGAAAATCTCCATCTGTCTCGGCATTTAATATAGGCTGTCTATGCATTTTTTACACTCTTATTAAAAAAAAGAAAATGTGACATTTTAAGGAAATGGTTTTGAGGAAATTTGATTTGTTGATTTTAATATTTGTTGCTTGCCTTTTACATAGCCTTTTGTCCAACTGAAATCCTGCTAGACCCCTTGGACAACTATTGCATACAAATGAATATCTCTTTTTCCTTGCCCTTTACTCTTCAATTTGTATTGAAATATTTTTTCTTCAAAGCGTCAGAATTTGCAATTTAATAAACAAAAGTACATTAATAAAAACTGTCACGGACATTTAAACATTTTGTAATCCTGTTGATTGATGTTTTTGCATTCATATTTTATAGGAATGTTAGAATTTAGAGAACCCTGGAAAATGGAAAAGCAGACCTGTTATACAAGAACAAATCATGTAATTTCTTAAGCATCAATATATTCATATATATATATTATCATCAATATTATTAATATTATCAAACTTCTATATTTACAATGAATATTTTACTTTTCTGTATGTCTTTTTGTTTAGTACAAAGAAAAATGCCTATTGAGCATACTAAAAGAATGCACCTAGAGCGGTATTGCTCATACCAATTGCTGGCTTGTTAGTAATTGCCAGTTTATATATTGCATTTTTGTGTTGTACTTATGGCATGCAGTCCCCTCCTGTAGTGTGCACGTAAGAACAATGTCAGGTATTGATTTTTTTTTTTTTCTTTTCTATTCTTGTTCCTGGATTCTTGGGGGTTTCTTGTCAATGTAATGGCTTCAGATGAAATGTTCTCTCTCTTTTGATACTGCCCTTTGTTTCTAGTTTGCATGTACTTGTATTCAAAGACCCCAAGTGGAATCTTGTTTTCTACAAGTATCCTTGTTGACCACTTAAGTGAAACACCAAGCTTCCATTAATTTTAATTTACTTTACAGTTCACAAACTGAGACCATCAAGGTGTCTCTGTTTTCACTTTGCCATTCTTAAGTGGCAGACATGAATATATGAAATTATCTCTGTTCTAAGTGAGGAAGAATTATGCTGCCGATTGTCTGTGACAGCTAGCCCTCAAGCTTCCAAAATTCCCCAGTGCTCTACATGCACCTTTCTTCATTTCTATGGGCATATTTTTATTATGGTTTCTTTTTTTTGTATTTTATGTTTTGTCTCTGTTTCTGTCAGGATGGCTTTGTATTTGCTTTGTATTTGTATAGCATGGCTACAAGAGGAAAATCTTTACTTTGCGTTGCTGAACATTTCAAGAAGCTTTTAATAATGTTGTTGACTTGTGACACTAGAAAAGTCAGGGATTAACTTTTGTAATAAGTGGAGACCAGAGACGTGGAAAGGTTTGGGGCAGCCACCCGTTTATTACGGTTTCCCGGCTGCAAAAGTCTTTGAGGCATTGTAACAGTTGTTTACACAACAGAGTCCAAAACAGAACTGCCTGCCTAAGCAAAGGCAGTGAGCTTTATAGCACAGAGGGCGGAAATGATGTCGTCCTCTGGGCCGGAACTGGAAGTGACATCATCCTTGGGTCTGGAACCGGAAGTGACCTCATTCTTGGGGCCGGAACCGGAAGTGATGTGTCCTTCCTGGAAATGGCGGCTCCTGGTGGGATTTCCCGGGTAAGACCTGCAGAGAACTCAGAAAGAGCGTCAGTGCACCCCGCCCCCCCCGGGCAGATGTATAAACAGTATTTCCTAAGCCCTTCAGCTGCTTCCCATGCACACGTGTGTGACAAGACTCCCCCCTCAGCCCAGACCCGTCGGGTCGGGCGACCTGCACCGAGAGGTGGGGCCGGGAGAGGGCATCGGCGTTGGCATGAAGAGACCCCTGTCGATGAACGAGCGTATACTTGTACTGCTGCAGGTCAAGAAACCACCTCGTGACCCGTGGATTCGACTCCTGTGAAGGGCCATCCACTTCAGAGGTGCATGATCCGTCACCAGAGTGAACACGCGACCCAAGAGGTAGTACCGCAGCTGAGTTACCGCCCATTTGATCGCCAGAGCCTCTTTCTCCACCGCCGCGTACCTGGTCTCCCTGTCCAACAGTTTCCGGCTCAGGTACATAACGGGGTGTTCAACACCGTCGACGCTTTGGCTCAACACGGCACCCAAGCCTGTGTCCGAAGCGTCCGTCTGGAGGATAAAAGGAGAGAGAAGTTAGGGGAGATCAAGATAGGTGCTGAAGTCAGAGCCCTTTTAAGTCACTGAATGCAGCCCCGCTTTATCAGACCATACCACCGTATTAGGAGCTCTTTTCTTTGTCAAGTCGGTCAAGGCGCGCTCTCGAGAAGCGAGGCACAAACCGGCGGTAGTACCCGCCAAACCGAGAAAGGATTGGACTTGCCGCTTGGTTTGCGGACGGGCCAGGCCATTATGGCTTGCAACTTGGAACACTGTGGCCTCACAGTACCCCGCCCACTAGGTAGCCCAAATATTTGGCTTCCTCAATCCAAAGAAACATTTCTTGGGGTTGATTCGAGCCCGCCTCTCCCAGTGTCCGTAATACTGCTGTGACCTGCTGTATGTGTTCCTTCCAGGTGCTGGAATAGATGACAACGTCATCCAGATAGGCAGCACAGAGCGAGTTATGGGGCGGAGCACTTTGTCCACCAGGCGCTGAAAAGTCGCAGGCGCCCCGTGTAACCCGAATGGAAGGACACGATACTGCCAGTGTCCGCTAGGAGTGCTAAACGCGGTCTTTTCCTTCGGACTCCGTTAAAGGAACCTGCCAGTACCCCTTTGTCATGTCAAGTGTAGTCAAGAATTTGGCTGGTCCCAGTCTCGAGGAGGTCATCCACGCGAGGCATGGGATAAGCATCAAATGGAAACTTGGTTAAGCCGACGGAAGTCATTGCAAAACCTCCAACTGCCGTCAGGCTTAGCAATCAAGGCGATGGGACTGGACCAGGGACTACTACTTTCCTCGATTACTCCTAGTGCCAGCATTCGCTTGATTTCCAGTTCCACTTCTACTTTCTTTGCCTCCGGAGTCTGTAGGGTCGCTCACGGACGATCACCCCGGTCAGTCAATATGTCATGCGCAATCAGAGAGGTCCGACCGGTTTTCACTTACCACCTCTGGGACAGAGCGGATAGCTGCTTCGAGCTCTTGTTTCTGCCTGGGGATAGCTGCTCGCGAAATTAAGGGAACTTACTTCAGCGAGAGAGAGCAGGGCTGTCGGAGGAGGGATCGGGACCCTCTCCTTCCACGGTTTCAGCAGGTTTACATGATATATTCGCTCAGCTGGTCGGCGATTGGGCTGTTTCACCAAATAGTCAACCAATCCCTTCCTTTCCTTAATTTCGTAGGGGCCTAGCCAATGGCGAGCAGTTTAGAGTGAAGTTGGTACCAATACCATGACGCGATCCCGGTTGGAACTCCGGAGAGTCGTGCCACGGTCATAAAGGCGGGCCTGTGCTGATTGCGCCTCCTCTATATGACTTTTAGAATCGGTCTTATTGCATCAAATCTACGCGCAATTGGGCGATATATTCCAAAATATTAGTGGAGGGCTGTGCCTCCCCTTCCCAGCCCTCTTTTAAAATATCCAATAAACCCGGGTTGTCTTCCGTACAGTAATTCAAATGGAGAGAACCCGTAGAGGCTTGAGGAACTTCCCGATATGCAAAGAGGACAAGGGGGAGGAGTTGGTCCCAATCCCTCCCATCCTTGCTGACTACCTTACGTAGCATTTGCTTGAGAGTTTGATTAAATCTCTCCACTAGGCCATCGGTTTGAGGATGATACACGAGGTCTTTAAATGCTTTATTTTCAGTAACTTGGCAGTCTCCTTGAGCGTTTCCGAGGTAAAAGGCGTTCCTTGGTCCGTCAGGACTTCTCTAGGAATGCCTACTGAAAAGACTCCTACTAGTTCCGTGCAATATTTTTGTGGTAGCCGGCGCAACGGAACGGCTTCAGGGAATCGGGTAGCATAATCCACGAGGACGAGTATATATTTATATCCTCGGGCTGAGGGTTCTAGGGGTCCTACTATGTCAACCCCAATCCTATCAAAGGAACGTCAATAAGGGGAAGGGGAACCAGAGGAGCACGGTCCCTCCTAGGAATTTGCCGCAGTTGACATTCCGGACAGGAAAGCAAAAGCGCTAACCTCCTCATTAATCCCGGCCAGAAAAAGCGGAGCTTAATTCGCTCTAATGTTTTATCGGGCGAGATGGCCTCCAAGAAGGTGGGAGTGTGCTAACTTCGCAAACCTGCGCCGGTAGGTCCGCGGGATTAGCAACAACTTCCGGACCTTCCCCTCATGTTCAGCGACCCGATACAACAAATCATTATCAACGACAAAGTGAGGTCCCTGTGGCATGGGCAAATGCGTGCGTTGGCCGTTAACGAGAACCACTGCATTCTTTATGTGTTTCAGAGAGTCGTCATTCCACTGTTCTCTCTTGAAAGAAGCCGCGTCGCTCTAAACTGAAAGTGCAACTCAGAGAGCGGGTCGGTCTGACCTCAAGGCGGAGATTCCTCCCTCGCTGCGGGCGCTAGTGGATGGCGTAGTAGCCAGCGACGGTCCGGGAGTGTCTTCGTCACTCTCTTGGCCTACCGCCCCACTCCCTGTCGGCTGATTACGGTGTGGAAGCAACTTGAGATGAATCGTTGTCATCTATACGAGGCCATAAGTTTTCGGGAATGCTTACTAAACTACGCCGTTACTATCAGACCAGTCTCGCCCGAGGATTACGGGAAACGGAGGATCCGGATGCACCGCCACGGTAAGCTGTCGAAGGGTTCCTCCGAGACATACGTAACACCGGGCGGTATTGTATGTGCGGATATCTCCGTGTATACATTTTAGACTGGTCTTCTTTTAATCCACTGTTGCGGTAGAATAAAGCGGCGAGCAACGACAGACACGTTACTGCGGAATCGAACAGCGCTGTTATCTTATGTCCATTAATAAGAAGCTCCCCGTATGTTTATCCGCCAGGGATTGCTAAGGGCACACAAACAACCCCGCCATTGTCCCCTACGGTCCGCCTTGTTCCCCGACAGGTCGCAAGCCAGACGGCCCGGCGACTTCGGAACAAGCTCTGGAATGCGTGGAAGGGACTGCTTTAGTGGGACATAGCTCCCGGGTAGTCCACAGAGCGGCTGTTCTGCCCTCCCAGGTTTCACAGCCGGCCTCTGGGTTTGCAAGAGCTGCAGCAGCTCGTCCATAGAATGGAATTCGCCCCAGGCGGCTGGGCAAATTCCTGGGGTAGTCTTTTAGCAGCAGAAAACAGGCCACTTGCTGCACTATTTGTAAGGGGTTAACTCGAATGGCGTAGCCACTCACCCACCTGTTGCCAGAGAGCCATAGCCTGCTCTGACAGCCCTTTGCTTGGGTTAAACTCCCAGTTTATGATTTCCTTCACCTGCCGGCCTGGGGACAACCCATCGTTAACTGGGACCTTGGTCCCGATGGGCAGCTCGGCTTTCCTGCCAAGGAGAGCATACTGAGCCACTCGTGTGTTTCCCCAGAAGCCAGCCCACGCCTGTGGGTCCCCTCTACGTTCTCCACGAGATGGGTGGTCCCCACCGAGTTATGCTCATGGAGCAGAGCCTGCACCGCGTCCTTCCTGACCCTCTGGCGCACTCCCGCCCTGAAACTCGGCCCCGGTACTCACCCACCTGGTTCCGTGATAGTTCGTGTCCCGGGTTCATCGGGGACACCATCCTGCCGACTACGCCACTGTAATAAGTGGAGACCAGAGACGTGGAAAGGTTTGGGGCAGCCACCCGTTTATTACGGTTTCCCGGCTGCAAAAGTCTTTGAGGCATTGTAACAGTTGTTTACACAACAGAGTCCAAAACAGAACTGCCTGCCTAAGCAAAGGCAGTGAGCTTTATAGCACAGAGGGCGGAAATGATGTCGTCCTCTGGGCCGGAACTGGAAGTGACATCATCCTTGGGGCGGAACGGAAGTGACCTCATTCTTGGGGCCGGAAGTGATGTGTCCTTCCTGGAAATGGCGGCTCCTGGTGGGATTTCCCGGGTAAGACCTGCAGAGAAATCAGAAAGAGCGTCAGTGCACCCCGCCCCCCCCTGGGCAGATGTATAAACAGTATTTCCTAAGCCCTTCAGCTGCTTCCCATGCACACGTGTGTGACACTTTGCAGAATTGGATTAATGGTCCTTTGCAGTGGTGTTTTCTGTACAGTATGTTTTCACTTTCCATACATTATACAGATGGGGAATAAGGCAGGGTTTATACTTCACATAACATGTGCACCTGTGGATGCTGCTGCTACACAAGCAGTGTGCTGTTTATACTTGCACGTGTACTTTATGTAAATCTGGAGGATTCCACCAGGTGAGAAAACAACATTCGGCTTTGCTGTGTTGTGAATTGCCCAAAACATTCATTAATTCCTCAGGACACCTTTCTACAGTATCTCCGAAAAGGATGGATGTTTAATGATTACATTCATCAATCCAGGGACGTGCCTATTTCAGCAAATATTGGGCTTGAGACAGTAACAATCCCTGGACGAGGCATCAGCCTAGGTGAATACAAGCAAGGTGAATACAAGCACACATATACACTTAGCGTCATTTTAGCATCATCAAATCCTGCATGTCCTTTGAAGGAAACCAGAGCACACTGTGGAAACCCACCTGGAAACATCCAAATTCCAGGCATGGTACACCAGGTACGTGACTCCCTATTGCGAAGCTGCAGCCCAGGTTATTATAGTTAGCTAAAACTGAAATCAAAACTCAAACTATTATTAAAAAAAAAAAATTCATAAACTGAAATGAAATAACTAAAGCCAAAATGAAAAACTAAAACTAAACAAAACTATTAAAGTAGCTGGAAAGACTAAAATAAAATAATAAAATACGGTTTTTGAATGAATATTGAAGTTAGTCTTTAGCCCTTGTAACTTTTATCTTTAAAGCAGAATTCCGTCCATCACGAGCCCCCCGCATATACATATTAATCCAGCAAATGGCGGCTGGTGATGGAGGGCAGGTGTTCAAGAAGCATTTCCAGTGACAGAGCAAGCTCGTAAAGAGCGAGCGCGTAAAGCATGTGAAATAGAAAGTGATTTACTGTGCCGCCTTTCTTTGCACTTGATGTAATTCAAACGTCTGAAACCGGAATGTAATGATCAATAAAACCTTTACCGTATAGGCAGAAAAATCACAAGTGAGTAACGTTTCAGTTTATTTCTCAGATGCCTGCTTTTTGTAGACAATAATTCACCTGCCACTTCGCACAGGAGAAATCCTTTCTGAAAATAAAACGGCACTGATCGAGAGACTGATAGTCATCATACAAGATCAGCATATTGTTACTGACTAATCACTTTTGCTTTAAAAAAATGTACTTAACAACGTGGCAATGCAAACCTTGTACAAACCTTGTACAATTCCTGAGTTGTCTCTATTGAACCACAGGTAGGTAGGTAGGTGCAGAGAGTCTGCCAGCTGGTGAAAAACTAAACCTACTAATGTGTTTTTGTATTTATTCTATATTTATTAATTTATCTTTTTTAGTTTATATTCACATTCTTTTTGTTCTTAACATCAGCCATATCATACATATTGCATACCAGGGGGTTTTCCTACCTTACATTCAAACCTGCTGGGCTCTAGGTTCCTGCGATCCTGCTCTGGATGAACAGGTTTAGATAATATATATATTGTTCCTAATCTCAGATGCTGTCTCAGTCATTTTGTGCCTGTCCATACACTAATTACCTCCTCTTTCTCTGCTTATTAAGGGTTTACTGTTCTTACGCATGGGCTATTCAAGTCTCACTGTCCCTAACCTTGACATATGCTTGTTTTTCTTGGTTTCCCTCAGTAGAGCCAGGTGCAGTCTGCAAACTGATTCAAGCCTAAGAGCCCTGTTCTTCCTCAGCCCACATGATTTTCATGATCACACCTGTCAGAACACAGTAGAATCTATTTTCTGATTTTTGATATCTTTTCAGGCTTGCAGGTTAGGGCTGTCTTAATGCATGGGCATGCTGGGCAGTTGCCTGGGGTCCCCACAAGCTTAGGGGCCCCATGCTAATCTATGTATGTTGTGACTTGCTGTCAATAAATAAATACTATACTAAACTATAAATATTTGTCATTGTGTTACAAGTGGACATTGGCATTCGCCTCTGATTTTTATCAAGGTCACCCCTGCAACCTCATGTGCTGGTATGTGTATGGATGTCATGCACTACGTAACGTAAAAGTGTATATGTTATTTTTCAGTAACACATTTCTTTCACTATCTTCAAATTAAAAAATAGATCCTGCCCAATTTTCCTCACCTCCCACCTCCCTCTATGCTGGTAAATATATTGATAGTTTCAAGGGCTTAGACAGAATCTCTGCAATATATAAAACCATTTTACAGTCCCTCCCTTTCAAAGATCCAAGAAGACAATGGGAAAAGGATCTCTCCCTCAACTTATCAGAAAAGGAGTGGAAGGTAGCAATGCAGAGAATTCACTCAAGCTCCATATGTGCAAAGCATACAGTTCAACTCAAAATTATATATCGAACACTTCTGTCTTGTTTAAAATTGTGCAAAATGTTTCCAGGGCAAGATCCAACCTGCGAACGCTGCAATCAAATTCCAGCCGCACTGGGTCACATGTTTTGGGCCTGCACCAAATTAACATCATTCTGGACCAAAATCTTTAAATGCCCTTCAGACAGCCTTGGTGTCACAATCCCTCCTAACCCATTAACAACTGTGTTTCGTGTACTTCCAGATGGGCTTAAAGTGGAGAAGGACAAACTAACTATAATTGCCTTTACTACACTACTGGCATGCTCAACTGGAAGAATCCTAACTCTCCCCTTTTAAGTCCGTGGGTAACTGATGTTATATACTATTTGAAATTTGGAAAAAATC
Organism: Polypterus senegalus; assembly: GCF_016835505.1. NCBI lineage: Eukaryota > Metazoa > Chordata > Cladistia > Polypteriformes > Polypteridae > Polypterus > Polypterus senegalus. Next base: position 114,063,941 of record NC_053159.1, read on the forward strand.
AAATTCTCACTTAGAGGAGCTGTGCAGAAATTTAACAAAAATTGGCAGGATCTTTGTATGGAATGTTGTGTGATTTCAATAAAATCGATAAAATAAAAAAATGTGTATGTTAATGTCACTTCAACTCAGTTCTCTGCAAAGAAATTTTGCAAATGTTTGTGTTGAACACTTGATTAATAATAAATAACTAGTAATTTCATACTGTGTCATCACCGTCTGTATGGTTTACCGATTTTGTATACTTTAGATGTTGAAATTTTGGAGTTTTTCAAGGCTCATGTTCTATTGTTCAAATGTTTATGTTGATTAATTTTGCTGTACAGTATGTTTTTTAATGTTTAAACACTGATTTTGTTGGAAGTACCAATACAATAAATATATTTTTAATTTTATCGACCATTTTTATTCCTGTGAGTGGTTGTGTAGGTGGGGGCCCCAGCACACTGCTTTACCTGGTGGCCTATAATGCTGTTAAGTTGGCTCTGCTGCAAGTGGCAAAATTTTGTCTATAAATTGTAAGTGCCTGAGATGGAATCAGAGATCAATATGGATGGTATAAAATAAAAAGCCCAGTATGGGAGATTTTTTAATGCAATGTTGAAGACATTCATTATAAGCACATTTGTCTTAGAGCGAGATATGTTGTGTGGTATGGACATTTAAATAAAAAAAACCTCAAACCTTAAAATTCACCTAAATTTCATTACAAATTGGCCCATTCTGGGCCATAAAATGAAAAGAAAAAAATGCCAACAATCAGCTCACATTTGTTCAGCATAAATGACATATATATTTTAAAAATTAAAAAAATTGTATAAATTGTTTATATTCAGTATCTGGTTTTGATTCTGCTTGTTTTTATCCGACAAAATAGATAATAAACCATGTAGTGCAGTAAGCTTCCACTAATATATCCAAATCCATGAAGTCTACAGTTCTCTCCGATTGTGACACAAAACTAATCTCCATATTAGCTCTTTAACCGTACCATAATTACTAAAACTGAAACTAATAGATATAGAAATAAGATAGAAATGTCTTTGTGAAATAAAAACTAAACTAAAACTAAAAATACATGATGAAGGAAAACTAAAACTAAACTGAATTTCCAAGTAAGGTAAAAATATAGAAATAAAAACTAATACAAAAGGCATAACTATAATAACCGGTCTGGCACTGTGCTGCCCCAACGTGTAATTGTTAACAGTATTAATTATTTAAAGTTAAAAATATATCTGTAAAATGTAACATATATGCTTTACCACATTTTATCATGAAAGTGATATTGAGTATAAATATAAGGATTCTAAATGTGCAGAGAGCTGTAATATCATAAATTTAATGTGCTGTGTGTGTCAGCACAGGAGGAAGCCCCAGAACAATGTAGTGATTAACAACTGGGTCAGTTTTAAGATGATGTTTACGACGTTCTACTTTAATGACAACCTGAGATTAAAGTGGAAATTTCGACCTTAATCTTGAAATTTACACTGTAATCACGAAATAGAACTTTTGTTCTCCACTGTGCCCCTAATTCCCACCAAAAGTGGCTGAATTACACTTCTGTACATTGTGATGCTGTTGCAGAGGTGAAAAAAAAAGATCGCACAGAAGATGGTATGTGAGACCTTTTAAAATGTCATTATGATGGAGAATACGCAACAGTTATTTTGCCTGTGCGAGTAATAGGTGAAGAAAAGCACCATGAATACATTTGTATGTCACCATTTAAGTCTGATGATTTGCTTCACCTCATCGAACCATTCATCAAACATTGAAGCACACACATTGATCCTGTTGGATCTCCAAACCAGCTCGCTGTTGCATGTTGATAGTAAACAAAGACTCTGGCATCACGTTCCAACTTGAACACTCTGCTCCCCACTATTTTGTTCAGAACTGCAGCTTGCGCACACGTTGCATTAATTTCTGAGGACGTGCTCAGAGGATGCATCATATTAACGTTGAGAGTGCATGGCAGCCATGATGTAGTATAAATCAGCCCAAACAGTTCTACCTAAATGCAGCAAATTTAGTGCATTATACCATGGTTCTTGTTTTTTTTTCTTAAAGCAGACATTTAAATTCCTGCTTTTGATTGCACACATTTTTGTTTGCCTTTGTGCTTCATTTTAGCAATGGTAATTTCATGCAATACAGGATAGGAGGCCATATTTTGCCAGTATTTTCTATTACAAAATTTGATACAACAAAATTTTGTAATAATTCAAGATAGAAGATAAAAGCAGACAACAAACCACTTGATTGTGAAAGTAGGAATGTTCAGCCAGTGGAGAGCTAATTTGATCATCCTTTTAGTAGAGCAATTACTTACTGTATTGCAAATGTACTTCCATGGTTAAAGTGACGCAGAGAGTATACTGGCCCAGAGAACAGTGGGTTAAAAAATCATATTGTCAGATGAGTCACCTGTCACCCTATTTTTCAATAGGGGAATTACTACATATGTGGCACAGACTAAAAGAAGGCTTCACTCCCAAATGATAGATCCTGTTGAGTACATTGTTATGGTATCTGCTTTATGTGTGGTGTATTTTCCTGGAATAGCTTTGGCATACTGATTCTCTTGTGGTCAAAAGTAATTGTTGCTGAATGTAAAGAGTTTGTTTTTTTTAATTTAATTCTGCTCTAAGAATTTCTATCCTGCTAGAACAACAATGTGACAACCAATAGAGCTGATGTGATGAATGGAGAAAATGACAATAATGTTGAATTACAATTCCAAATCTCCAGTTTAGAACTGAAGGAAAATTCAACTATTCATTTCAGCACCATTATCCAAAATCTAAAGTGTGGAATTTCTTGAAGAAGAATAATGTCATATGCCTTTTTTTATTGATCCAGACATTTGTAATTTGTAATTTGTAATTGCCCTATTAAGACAATCTCTATAAGTGGACCTTTTTTGTCACTTTTCTGTGCATATATTGCGTTACTAGCTTTCAGAAGTTTTTAACTACAGTAATGTTCTGGATACATTTGCTTCAGTTATGGTAAAAAAAAAAGTAGCATTTGTGCCTTGTATTTTTAATTATTTTTGCAAACGTGGTTCTTTTTCAGCTTTTTTTTATTATAAGCTGTGCTCATTTATGGTTTTATGTTTCAAAGTAGAAAGAGGAAATATTTTTTAAACAGTAGATTTTCAAAAATATTTCACATTTACATTTTTACGTTCATGTTCTTCATTCAGTATAGTAGTTAATACATAGGTTCTTTTAATTAATTAATGTGCTACTTTTGGATTCAATAATACATCCAAAATTAGAAATAGCCTGAGAGCTAGATGAGAATAAATTTTAATTAAAGCAAAAGTCTCATTATCCAAAGAGAAATTCTTGTATGTATTTGTTTGCATCAACAAAGGCTTTCTTGTGTGTGTTTTTTTTTTTAAAAACAACTCATTCATTGCTTCTGAAATAGTAGAAGATAAATGTACTGCAATCAGCTAATGGGCTGAACTTGGGCTTTGCCAATTCGTTATTTGTTAAATTACTTCACCTTTAAAATTGCACATTTCCTAATGAAAGAAAGGAGTTGTGCTTTGCGTTTTGGTCAATAATTGATCATTACTAGAGCCTGTGCTAATACTTTAACTCATTTTAAATATGAATCTTGTACAGAAAGGTTTATTTTTAGTTTTAACTGTCACTTCTTATGATACAAACTCTATCAAAGTAAAAATTCATCTTACTTGTTGTTCATTAAACATGCATTGCCCCTTCCTGTGAATATATTTTTCTTTTTGTAGTTGTGTCTGTATGGAGTTTCTGAAAAGCTTTTATTAGTCCAAAATTAGCTTTTTCTGTTTACATTTTGAAACTTCGAAAGTAGCAGTATTGCAGTAAGTAAATATCAAGTGTCTGTGTTTTATTTAGAGTGCCAAACCAGTTGAAATGCTGTGTCAGTCTTATTTTCTACTTTATAAAGAATGATTGTAAAATATAGAAATGTTTTTTGTTCCCTAAGCATGCAATTATTATTTTTTTGGCTTGTGGTGTTAGGGATGTGATGCCAATATTCAATAGCTTTTAAGAGCTTTGTAAATGAATGTTTTTAGTGGTTTTGCAATTCACTCTGAATAACCAACATTTTGGAGGAGAATTATCAATGATATATTGGTACAGGGAGTCAAAATAAATGGCCAATGTAACATGCATTTCTGTATAGATTGTAGATTGTATCCACATATACAGGTGCTGGTCATAAAATTAGAATATCATGACAAAGTGGATTTATTTCAGTAATTCCATTCAAAAAGTGAAACTTGTATATTAGATTTGTTCATTACACACAGACTGATGCATTTCAAATGTTTATTTCTTTTAATTTTGATGATTATAACTGACACCGCTAGTCAAATATCTGGACACACCAAGAAAGGTTAATGTTTTAGAGAAAAAAAATGATAGAAAAGACATTATTAGTGTTTCTAATGGCTGATACTGCTTAAAATTACTTTGATTTTTAATTGTATTCACATATGACTGCAAAACCCCATTTTCAGCAGCCATTCATTAAATGCTAATTGGTTAATAGAGAAATCTTTGTAATTGCCTTAGCGCCACTGAAACTTGTTGGGCTACAAGGTACTGTCATTCCTAAAGTTTAGTTCTAGGTTTTAAAATGACCAGAATGAAGCAGCTTTTTTAAGAAACAGATCAAGTCTATTTTTAAAAAAATGATGGCTGTGCATTGAGACAGATTGTCAAGTAACTGAAGATTTCTTAGTTTCTGTTACTGTCTTGAGAGAAGAGAACAATCTGGATGTAACCAGGATAAAAAAGAAGAGAAAGGCAAAGATGCATAACTGCATAAGAGGATAAGTACATCAGTCTGTACTGAGAGAAAAATAAACCCTTAAAGATCCTCTGTTAGCTTCTTCCTTAATGAAATGTAAAGTACCAGCCATAATACCCATTTCCAGTGATCTCCAGACCTACTGTATGTCTGTGTTCTTTTGCCCATTTTAACCTTTTCTTTTTATTTCCCAGTTTCAGATATGGCTTTTTCGTTAAAACTCATCCTCTAAGGTGAGCATGCCAAAGTAGTCATTTCTCTTTTGAAGATAGCACTGGTATTTGGAGTGTATTTAAGATGGAAGCCAACATATAAGGCATTTGTTTCTCAATGACATCAGAGTCTGTAGTTTATCTTAAGCAGTTGTGCACCTGGGCATTCCTCTTCTTTTTCTATTCTCGTTGCATCTACTTTGCACTCTTCTGTCAGAAGTAAGTAAGACAGTAATAGATGCCTTTGTATAAAATGTTCAGTTTCTTGTTATACTCCCACATGGAATAATATCCTTCATTTTGCAAAAAAAATAAATAAAATAAAATAGGACTGATGTTTCTTGAGAAACCGGTTTCATTTTGGCCATTTTCGAACTCTGTACTGTACTTTAGGAATGCCAGTATCTTGCAACCTGACTGAACAGAATAATAGGTTTCAGTGGTGCTAATGCAATTACAAAGGTTTCTGTAATAACTAATTAGCCTTTATACATGACTAATTACGGATAAGCTAAGGGAGATTACATATTGGACAGTTGGAATGTCTGCTGAAAATGGAGGATTGCAGTCATGTGTAAGTATTTAATTATCAGTTTCAAGCAGTATTAACCATTAGAGACACTAGTAATGTCTTGGCTGTATTTTTAAATCAATTAAATGGTATCTTAATATAAAAGGTATTAAATTCTATCAAAAACATGAATATTTCTAGGTGTGTCCAGACTTTTGTCTAGTAGTATACACTCACCTAAAGGATTATTAGGAACACCATACTAATACGGTGTTTGACCCCCTTTCGCCTTCAGAACTGCCTTAATTCTATGTGGCATTGATTCAACAAGGTGCTGAAAGCATTCTTTAGAAATGTTGGCCCATATTGATAGGATAGCATCTTGCAGTTGATGGAGATTTGTGGGATGCACATCCGGGGCACGAAGCTCCCGTTCCACCAAATCCCAAAGATGCTCTATTGGGTTGAGATCTGGTGACTGTGGGGGCCATTTTAGTACAGTGAACTCATTGTCATGTTCAAGAAACCAATTTGAAATGATTCGAGCTTTGTGACATGGTGCATTATCCTGCTGGAAGTAGCCATCAGAGGATGGGTACATGGTGGTCATGAGGGGATAGACATGGTCAGAAACAATGCTCAGGTAGCCCGTGGCATTTAAACGATGCCCAATTGGCACTAAGGGGCCTAAAGTGTGCCAAGAAAACATCCCCCACACAATTACACCACCACCAGTCTGCACAGTGGTAACAAGGCATGATGGATCCATGTTCTCATTCTGTTTACGCCAAAGTTTGACTACCATTTGAATGTCTCAACAGAAATCGAGACTCATCAGACCTGGCAACATTTTTCCAGTCTTCAACTGTCCAATTTTGGTGAGCTCGTGCAAATTGTAGCCTCTTTTTCCTATTTGTAGTGGAGATGAGTGGTACCCGGTGGGGTCTTCTGCTGTTGTAGCCCATCCGCCTCAAGGTTGTGCGTGTTGTGGCTTCACAAATGCTTTGCTGCATACCTCAGTTGTAACGAGTGGTTATTTCAGTCAAAGTTGCTCTTCTATCAGCTTGAATCAGTCGCCCATTCTCCTCTGACCTCTAGCATCAACAAGGCATTTTCGCCCACAGGACTGCCGCATACTGGATGTTTTTCCCTTTTCACACCATTCTTTGTAAACCCTAGAAATGGGTTGTGCGTGAAAATCCCAGTAACTGAGCAGATTGTGAAATGCTCAGACCGGCCCGTCTGGCACCAACAACCATGCCACACTCAAAATTGCTTAAATCGCCTTTCTTTCCCATTCTGACATTCAGTTTGGAGTTCAGGAGATTGTCTTGACCAGGACAACAACCCTAAATGCATTGAAGCAACTGCCATGTGATTGGTTGATTAGATAATTGCATTAATGAGAAATTGAACAGGTGTTCCTAATAATCCTTTAGGTGAGTGTATAATTTTAATTGGCTCACATTTACGCCTGGTATTAAAATGCATACCCAGTGTCTGCTTGTGTGTATTTACACAGTACAGAGTACCACAGCTGCTTAGCATTGGTTAAAACAGGAACTTGATGCTTCTAATTACTAAACAACAAAAACTGCCATAAAACATTGTTTTAGGATGAAGCCAAAGATATGACATTCACATGAAGGAGATGGTAGCTCAACATCACACTCAACTGATGCCACTCCACTCACTTTTTAAGCTGCACAGGTGTCCAGGCTGGCTATCCTTCCGGAGCTGACATGACTTTGTGTTTTTGTCTTAAAGGAAATGTCTTTTCGTTCGAATGTGTATGTGATCTGTGTGTAATATGTGAACCTTCCTCTTTAATTGTATTACCCAGAGAGATGTGCAATTCATGAAAATTGGAAGGCGTGAAGAATCCATATGCTTTATTGTTGTCCTTATCTGGTAGCAGCAGCAAAAATTTTACTGTTCTGATATTTAATTCTATTAATGTTATCACAGTGAGGCATGGTGGAACAGTGGTCAGCACTGATTCCTCACAGCTCAGGTCACATTTCTGGCCTCAGTTGGTCCAGAATAGTTGGCAGACACTTCCCTAGCCTAGCCCTCAGGAATACTGAAAAGATAATTGCACCATTATAATCCACTGAAAACAAGTTCAGCTTCACATTCTCCATAGTCTTCATTGCATTTTGCTTAGATCGGTGAAGTTCTGAACAATGCTGCAGCTTTGCCAGACTTCAGGCAAAGTGAATTCATTTGAATTCACTCATGTTTATTCATGGCATTATTTTTTAATACATTCCCAGATAATAGCTTTTTTTTTTTTTTTTAAACAAGTGCCTGAGACTTTTGCAAAGTATTATATACTGTAATGTAACTAAATAAATATTAGATTTTTTTATTATGGTTGTATGTAAAAATAAGATGTCAGTATTGATATATAAATTGTAAATATTTCTTTCACAGAGAAATAAAGTACCAAATACCAAGGTAGACTAGGTATGGTTTTTATTTAGACTTTCCCCAACTGGTTCTCTCAAAGTAACATATGAGGACTCTTTTGAAAGCTGTTAAGCTGAGGATTTCCGTTATCTTTTTGGAGAGAGACCCGTCCATCAGTTTGACATGAAAAATATTATTGAATCAGGAACAAGCACATGCCAATGTGGATTTATTGAGAAAGATCGCCTCATGTCACGTTGTCAGTGTGAGTTATGGTAGTTGAGACGTGCATTAAATAGACAAACTTTTGTTCTTTTTTTTTTAGCATGTAGAAGCATCTCCACTGAAAGACAGGTGATCATAGTTATCTAGTGCAAAAGTGCACACCCAACCCTTGCCTCCTCCAGCTGCAGTTACTGGCACTTAAATGAGTCTGTGACCTATAAAAAGTGATTGGCTTGTGCTAGAATAATTTGTAATGACTATTTTAAAAGTTGATAAGCTCAGGGTTTTAAGAAATCTGATTTAATAACAACCTGTACTTCACTTTGTTATGAAAACGGGTGCTCTAATACAGGAAAAAATTAATACCAATCTGCTTACCCTCACTGTAAGTGCTCTATAAAGCAATCACTGTGGCTTACAAAGACAAATGAAAATCCATTTGAAAATAATCTTCCTCTCTTTACCTGTGAAACGAAGATGACCTTAGTTATTGAGTGGTGATGTAACCATTCAGGGCTGCTCACAGATAATTTATGTAGTTGTCATTGTGGCAGGCTATGTGGACAATGGAGAATCATAGAAAAACAAGGATTATAACATTTTACTTACTGTTATGATTTAGGTTCTTATAAACTTTTTTAGTTAAAGAAATGATTTTATCTTTTTTTACAGTATTAGCCCTACTGTCATTGCATTTCAAAATAAATGGAGCTGGGGTAACCAAGGAAATTGTACGAAGATCATTTTCACATTTTTTGGAACCCCGGGAATTGTTCAGCACTTACATTGTTAATGCTCAGTTTGTTACCATCATTGTGCATATTAGTCAAGGTTTTTAGTTACTAGTTGTGTGCAACGGTTTTACAGTTTATTCATACACAATCTGATACAAGTGTTGAATAACACAAATGAGTAATCAGTTGTTGATTCCCGATTGATATCATCCATTGGTGCATGCCTACTTGAGGGGTCAGTCTCTGTCCCTTTACTTTTATCACCTCCCAAACCCCAAAAATTCAGTTTGTTCATCATGGTTAATTTTTTTTGCTGGTTGTACTCCACTTTGTTTCATTCAGGCAGGCAATCTGAATGTTGTCTCTTCTCCTGTCTGATTATTTGTCTCAGTGATATATTAAAAGTGAATGATACAGGTTCTCCGGAATCTTTTTAAATTTCCTTACAGGCTCAAAAGCTACTCTTAAAAAAAATCTTTGACTCTTCCATTAATGGCGTTCTGGCTTTTAAACCTCATTTTAATTCAAGCAAACTCAGCATGTAAATTGATAACCATCTGTTCTTCAGAGATCATTTTGCCTCAGTCTCTTGCTCTTGTAGATTTATTCTATAAAGTATGAGAAAAGATCAGCCTGTATTTAACAGAGTGTGCAGCACAACTCCTGGTCCAGGCTTTGGTTTTATCACAAATAAACTACTGCAACTGTCTCCTAGCAAGGATACCAGCATGTGTCTGATGTTCAATTCAACTGAGACTGATTATACAGTGGTGTGAAAAACTGTTTGCCCCCTTCCTGATTTCTTATTCTTTTGCATGTTTGTCACACAAAATGTTTCTGATCATCAAACACATTTAACCATTCGTCAAATATAACACAAGTAAACACAAAATGCAGTTTTTAAATGATGGTTTTTATTATTTAGGGAGAAAAAAACCAAACCTACATGGCCCTGTGTGAAAAAGTAATTGCCCCCTGAACCTAATAACTGGTTGGGCCACCCTTAGCAGCAATAACTGCAATCAAGCGTTTATGATAACTTGCAATGAGTCTTTACAGCTCTGGAGGAATTTTGGCCCACTCATCTTTGCAGAATTGTTGTAATTCAGCTTTATTTGAGGGTTTTCTAGCATGAACCACCTTTTTAAGGTCATGCCATAGCATCTCAATTGGATTCAGGTCAGGACTTTGACTAGGCCACTCCAAAGTCCTTCATTTTGTTTTTCTTCAGCCATTCAGAGGTGGATTTGCTGGTGTGTTTTGGGTCATTGTCCTGTTGCAGCACCCAAGATCACTTCAGCTTGAGTTGACGAACAGATGGCCGGACATTCTCCTTCAGGATTTTTTGGTAGACAGTAGAATTCATGGTTCCATCTATCACAGCAAGCTTTCCAGGTCCTGAAGCAGCAAAACAACCCCAGACCATCACACTACCACCACCATATTTTACTGTTGGTATGATGTTCTTTTTCTGAAATGTTGTGTTCCTTTTACGCCAGATGTAACGGACATTTGCCTTCCAAAAGTTAAACTTTTGTCTCATCAGTCCACAAGGTATTTTCCCAAAAGTCTTGGCAATCATTGAGATGTTTCTTAGCAAAACTGAGACAAGCCCTAATGTTCTTTTTGCTTAACAGTGGTTTGCGTCTTGAAATCTGCCATGCAGGCCATTTTTGCCCAGTCTCTTTTTTATGGTGGAGTCGTGAACACTGACCTTAATTGAGGCAAGTGAGGCCTGCAGTTCTTTAGACGTTGTCCTGGGGTCTTTTGTGACCTCTCGGATGAGTCGTCTCTGCGCTCTTGCGGTAATTTTGGTCAGCCGGCCACTCCTGGGAAGGTTCACCACTGTTCCATGTTTTTGCCATTTGTGGATAATGGCTCTCACTGTGGTTCGCTGGAGTCCCAAAGCTTTAGAAATGGCTTTATAACCTTTACCAGACTGATAGATCTCAATTACTTCTGTTCTCATTTGTTCCTGAATTTCTTTGGATCTTGGCATGATGTCTAGCTTTTGAGGTGCTTTTGGTCTACTTCTCTGTGTCAGGCGGCTCCTATTTAAGTGATTTCTTGATTGAAACAGGTGTGGCAGTAATCAGGCCTGGGGGTGGCTACGGAAATTGAACTCAGGTGTGATACACCACAGTTAGGTTATTTTTTAACAAGGGGCAATTACTTTTTCACACAGGGCCATGTAGGTTTGGATTTTTTTTCTCCCAAAATAATAAAAACCATCATTTAAAAACTGCATTTTGTGTTTACTTATGTTATATTTGACTAATGGTTAAATGTGTTTGATGATCAGAAACATTTTGTGTGACAAACATGCAAAAGAGTAAGAAATCGGGAAGGGGGCAAATAGTTTTTCACACCACTGTATATAAACACTTTGGAGGTTCTATGTTCTTTCTTGACCATTCAGGTCTACTGATAAATGACATCTAATGATGCCACCTTTTCAAAGTACTAAATCTCACTTCAGACTCTCTTTCTGAGTAGCTCCCAGCTGGTGGAACAGATTGCACACCTTTATTCAGAATTCTGACTCCCTCAATGTGTTTAAGAAATGTTTAAAGACTGTTTTCTTGGTGAATTTCTGTTTGTTAGGTTTGTATTATCTATAAATTGTAACTTGCTTTTATTTCTGATCTGAGCTCTTCAGCTGCGATGACCAATTTTATACCCTTGTTATATACAAAGTTATTGTCTGTTTTACCTGCATTTTTATCACTCTTTGATTTAATATTGCTTTTTATCAGTATGCTGCTGCTGGAGTATGTGAATTTCCCCTTGGGATTAATAAAGTACCTACCTACCTACTCATTTTTTTACTTGATTATGCTGTCCTCTTTTGTAAGTCACTTCAGATAAAAACCATCATTCTACAAATCTAAACGTAATTCCATATATCCTATTGTGACCTCCATAACATGTTTGCAGCTCCAATGTAAAATCATGTAAATGTCACCTCTGTCAAGAGCTTCCCTTTTTAACATGTAGGAATCCATTTTTCTATTTTTTGCATGTATGGTGTAATTTCTTTTTGCTTTTTTTTATACATGTGGGTCTAACGAGCAAGTAGAAATGTTGCTGTACTCTGAACATAATGCAAATGGCAGGGCATTTACTATATAGATGTGCCATACAAAAAATAATCTATAATGTAGTTAATTTAGTTTTCATGAGCATTTAAAGATTCCTGTGGAAGACTGACACTGTGTAGGAAGGTTTCTTGCCTTGTGTCTACTGTTCCTTTAACGTTCCCCTGCCCACAAAACTAAATGTAGGTTAAGCTGTCCTTCAGAATGTTATAAGTCAATGAGAGATTTTAAAGTAAAGCACCTTTCTGCCAGGATGGGGAGCATGAACCAGTACAGTGTGTTGCCACACTCGCCACACGACGAAACAGTTCGGGATCCTGGTTGGCAAACCCCCAGGCAGATGCACAGTTCAGTCCCAACATCCGGAGATGAGTGTCAGTCTGCCGCAGCCAGGTGTTCTGTGGGTGTCCCCTTGGCCTGGTCCAGCCACTCAGGTCCTCAACAGTGAGTATCTTATGAGCCGGATCACCCTCAAGGTATCGTGCCACATGGCCATAGTGCCATAAATAACGCTCTCTCACAATGCAAGTAATGTCCCTCATTCTGGATTCTGTGAGCAACCACTCATTGGACACAAAGTTAAACCGGCGGTACCCAAGGATTCTCCAAAGAGACACAGTACCGAAGGAGTCCAGTCTTTGTCTCAGGTTACTGGTTAGCACCCATGTCTCGCAACCATATAGCAAGACAGGATGCACCAGGACTGTAAAGACTAGGACCTTTGTCCTTTTGCATAGATATTGGGAGAGCCACATACCCCTTTCTAGTGACCTCTTGACTCTTTCCCCCCCCCCCAAGCTCGCCCAGTCAGGTTTTTATACAGGACATTTGCAAACCCAGACACTCAGACTCCTCACTTAGTCTCTCAAGAGCCATGATCAGAGCCTCCATTGTCTCTACAGAGATCACAGCATCGTCCGCAAAGTCATGATCAGTGAATCTTTTGTCGCCAACACCCAGTCCATGCAAGCATTGAACAGAGTAGGAGCAAGAACACACCCCTGTCAAACCCCAGAATCAACTGGTAAGAACGCAGCAGTACAGGCCAACTTTGATATCCAGCAGCCTTGAGGGGATCCTACGAAGTTTCAGGATGTCCCACAGGGCAGCGTGATCAACTGAGTCAAACGCTTTACGAAAATCAACAAAGACTGCAAAGAAACTCTGTCGATATTCGCATTTGTGCTCCATGAGAACCCTCACTGCCAGGATGCAGTGGATGATGGACTTCTTGTAAAACCTGCTCCGGTCGATGGTAGTTGAACAAGTGATTATGGATCATATTGAGGATGACCCTAGCAAGGACCTTACACGGGACAGAGAGCAATGTTATCCCCCAGTAGTTGTTGCAATCCAGGTAATTACCCATCGCTTTCCAGATAGTGGCAAGAAGTCCCGATTTCCAGTCCGTTGGGATGATCCCCGTCTCCCAAATGAAAGCAAAGATTGCTTGCAATGCCAGGAACACAGTCTTACAACCAGCCTGGAGAGGTTCACGCCAGTCGCCAAAAGATTCCTGCGGCCTTCTCTTATCTCAGCAGGTTTACCACCTATGCAACCTCAGTGAGATTGGGGGTTTCACAGCTAATTGGAGGATCGGCCTCAAGAACCTTGGAGCTAGAGATATCCAATGTCCTAGCCGGAGGATCAGCTTTAAACAGCTGCTCAAAATAGCCAGCCCAGCAGATCACAACTGCAGTGTCATCCATAACGTGCATTCCATCAGCCACCCTGACTGCAACTCTTTGAGGAACAGATTTGGATTTGCGTAATAATTTGATTCCCCTGCAAGCAGAATGTGGGTCACTAGACGATCAATGGTGTGTCACTTGCCCTTGGAGCCCTCGCAGCTGTCCTTCTCAGTTCCTGGTACAGACTGGACTTGCCATCAAGCCGTGCACTGTGACTCTTTTCAACGTTATCTAGAGTGCCCTGCAAGGTGAAATACCTCCTTCAGGGGACACTGGTAACATCAACACAACACCTTTCCGCACAGTATTTATATATAAAAAAAAAAAAAAAGATTCACTCTGATCTTAAGACTTTAATGGCGTGCTTATTTTTGTGTACGCAACAAGCTGGACTTGCTATATTCATCGCAAGGCATTAACATTTGTTCGTTTGGACAGACATAACCATCCTGTATGGCACCTACAATCCTGATATTGAGAGCAGAAGCTCTCCAACATCCAAGCCAGACATATTTATGCGTGTTTGTTGTTTATATATGGTATATACAATTTTTTTGTTCTTCCTCGGGCTTTTGTAAAGTTATCTATCATGTGATGTTCAGAAATGTAAAAAGCCTTGGTTAAAGAAAAAAGTTTTTTTTTAAATTTTGTAAGTATTCTGGTGTAGGTGGTGGTGACACATTGCACGATAAATAATCTGGAATTATTTATTTTCAGGGCGAGGAAGGTCCTCCTAGCTTGGAATATATTCAGGCCAAGGACCTTTTCCCTCATAAGGAGCTGGTGAAAGAAGATGAGAGCCTGCAGGTACTGCATAATGAATTTGACTGAGTATTTTATAGCTATCATTATTAGACAGTTTTAGTCCATTTAACTGTTATGTAACAACAATCTAATTTCAGATATCTTGGGTAAGGTTTTTTTAACATTGTATTGCAGTAATTGAGCTATAAGATGTAAACAACTGTTCATGTTTTGGCAATAGATATTCTAATATGTGTTAATTATACATGTAAACCCTCTGCCAACAAATTTATGGAGATTGTTTTTGACAGTCTTTTTCTTGGCGAACCATACCATATTGCTGTCAAGGAGGTTTTTTTTTTTATAAGTATATCTGTGGAAGGTGATTTGAGACTAAAGACAGTCTTAAAAGTGTAAAAGGTACAGTTGGCTTCTCAGTGTTAATTCTAATTTGGAAACTGCAAATGATTTAAAAATTACCATAAAGGCAGGGTCATAACCTAACCAACCTACCTAAGAAGATTCGGCTTGCCTCAAAATTTCTAACGCAAGCTTATGCCTGGCATACCCAAAAAGTGAACTAGCAAAACAATTATCGAGGCAAGTGTTGATTTTTAACATTTTAAAATTACACCAGTACTTTCATAATATTGATTCTACAGTCTGCATTATGAATGCACTTCCAGGTTGTAATGGCTAGAGTTGTAGCCCTGTGTTCACCCATTCATTGGTGTTAAAATAGCAGTATATCTCTTAATGGGTTCGCCAGCTCAGCTTAAAGGACCATCACGCAAGTCAACACACAGAATTTCAAGAGGTGTCTCAAAATTCTGGAAACATTAATAAGTATAAGCTTGTTAACTGTGGTGTCAAATAAAATTCAGTGTAAAACATTTTTTTGTAGCTGGTTAAACGCTTTCTGCACTAAGACAGGAGTCTACAGTTTGTTTTAACTGGGCCTCCTTTGCTTCCTCTATTTTTAAACTGTCAGCACAAAGTCTGTTACTTTTTTATTTTATTATGTGCAATTTAAAGATTATATTTCATCAGGTTTACTATATAATGTAAGACACTGTTAACTTTTCAGTCCTAAATTGCATGAATAGTGGAGTGACCTCTCCATGTGCTCATACGCTCTGTGTTTCAGAGCATGTATTTAGTACATCAGGGCTCATTTCAGACCAACAAAAGCATGCCTTACAGGAGAGCACGTTGACAAGCTAGTCTTTCTTTCAAAAATATAGAAGTTGCAAGACATTGTAGTTCATTTGCATAAAAATGCAATGTGCATTGTTTGCAATAATGCAAAGCCTTTAAATGTACTAGTGGTCTGTGTTTGGTTTCTAAACAGTTGTTTACAAAAGACCACTTTATTGTTGTTTTTACTTTAATGTTTGTTTTTCATTTTTATGTACATTGTTTACAAAAGATTGCAATACTTATTCCATTAAAATATAATGACTTTTGTAAGATTTCATTGCACTTCTTCTATCAATCTAAAAAAATGCTGACTGGATTTAAACTTCTTTGGTTTTTATTGTTTACAGAACTGTGCTCCTTACCTTTTACAAAAGAGTGTATGACTCATACGGAATTGCAATTTATTTAAATAAGGTTTTTTTTTTTTAACTGAGTGACAAAATATGCTATTTTGGGTATATAAAATGGTAGTCTTAGTATCATACTGAAGTTTAAAATTTTGGTATTGTAACAAACCTTATTTCTACATATTTGCTATTTTATACAAGTAATGATTTAAAATATATTACACACTTGATTCCCCCTTAATAATAATTAAAGCAATATCAAAGCTTATCACACAATTGCATAATCTTTGCAGCATACATCACCGCCAAAATCATTGGCCCCACTGCTTTATCCAACACCTATCAATTACTTTGCTCACAAGGAAGCATAATAATAATTTTTTTGTATGTTATTAATATGCATGTGTTTTTGCAGGATTATGAATTATTTAACACGCAGAGGGACAGAAAACTGGTTACCCCTAATTTTCATATTTATTCTTATTCCTGCACCCCCTAATTTTAAAAATTATTCTTATTCGTTTGATAACCTAGTCTTTTTACCCTTATCCTACATGGGAAGCAAGAGGATGGCCAATTCAGTTCCAAGTTGTTATTTGTAGAATGGCATTCTGCACACACAGTCCACTTGTCTCTGAAAGCATTGTTACATAAAAATTTTAAGAGTATATTCTTGTCTTTTATGGCAAAAATGATTTCTAAGTATAAAGCAGCTGGAAAAAGTTTACACATCAGTTAGAATTGATGTCCCTTGTGTACCATGAAAAAGTGTAAGCATGGTAAAAGGAGTTTTAATTATTCAAGTGCATAGAGCAGTGTTTGGGAAACAGCTTAGAAAGTTGCCTTACATATGCCAAAGAATGCATAGGAAATAACATCGACCTAGATGATTTTTTTTTTGATTAATTAAGAATGTCAAAATATTCCTCAATGAATGTTACACAAATGTAAATAGTTTATCAGTGGACAAAATAAGGCATTTGGTCATTTAGACTCGATAAAATAAAAATTACAATGAAAAGAAATCCCAGCAAATAGCTGGTTTAGATTCAGTCTTCAGTCTTAGTCCATTTCTAATGGGCAGTGGCCTCCAGCTCACTGATATTCTTGGGTTTGTGTGCTGCAACCTCCTCAAATCCCACCAGAGATTTTCTGTAGGGTTCAAGTCAGGTGACTGTGATGGTTGCTGTAGAATCTTCAGGACTTTTTTTGAAACCAAGCATAGGTGGGCTTTGAATTGTCTTTGAAGGCCCAGTGACGCGCAAGCTTCAGCTTCCACACTGATGTCATGATGCTTTCTCCTAGGATTTTTTGATATTTGATTGAATCCATCTTGTTCTCCACATACTGCAGGTTTTCTGTGCCAGAAGAACAAAATCAGCCCCAGAGCTTCACCAAGCCATTGCAGTAGTTCACTGTAGGGAGGTTGTTCTTTTCAGCAAATGTTTCATTCTTCCACCTCAAGACATACTGTAGAGCCATGGGCCTGAAAGGTTCCAGTTTTGTTTCATTGCTCCACAGAACAGAATTCCAAAACCTCTGTAGCTTATTTACTGTATATAGTTTTAAGCGTATTGGAGCTGACTTTTCTTGTGCTTTTGGCCAGTAGTAGTTGTGCATCTTGGAGTTCGGACATTGAGACCTTCAGTGTTTAGTATGTGCCTTAGTGTGGAAACTGAAGCTTTGGTGCCTGCTACCACCAAGTCTTGCTGCAGGTCTTTTGCAGTCACTCTTAGGGTTTTTGGCTACCTGCCACCTCAGAAATCTGGTGGCAGATGTTGATAGCTTCCTCTTTCTGCTGCGTCTAGGTAGTGAAGCCAGTGTTCCTTTATCTTTGAACTTGCAAACTATACTTCCAACGGTGTCTCTAGGAACATTCAATGCCTTTGATGTCATTTTGTATCCTTGTCCTTGTTTGTGCAAGGCAATGACCTCTTCTCTTAACTTTTTGGACAATTCTATTGACTTGCCTATATTTTTAATATGCATTCAAACATCACTGTGAACACACCCGTAGCCAGTCCAGCTATTTCTTTTAACAAAATTAAAAGATTTTGTAAATTAAAAAAAAACTACCTGGAAAATTAAAATTTGGAACTATTTGTATATAAAGTACAAATATGTTGCATATTTAAAGATATACACGTTTCTTAATCTCTAGTTATCCTTGTGTTAAATGCTATATTTTAATATGTTAAATGGGAGCAATAAATAAGAGCTTCTCTACCTTGAAATGCATCCTACATTGGTTATATATTTTAAGTAATTGGTGGAACACTGAATTCTTTATAAACTCATGATATAACTGGAGCACAGATCTAAGCACAGTGGCCTTTGGGAACACCAGGAGATTTCCAGGTTAGCCAGTGATGCTTCTAGGCTGGTAGAGCTGCCATCCACACCTTTTCAAATTATCATTAATAAATACACAATACATACATTTGTACAATGATCCCTTGCCTATCGTGGAAGTTACGTACCAGACCCATCAGTGATAGGTGAAAATCTGCTATATAGAAAGACTATATAAGTAAACATTTTTTTTTTTATAGTTTAAGCCTTAAAATACCCATTCCGCATGCTTTAAACACATGTAAACTTATTAAAACACACTTTGTAAACACATATGATATGTGGATGTCGGGCTAAGGATATGAGTAACATCTCTCTATTATAAAACATTTTAATGTCACACAAGACAAGGCAGTGAGACAGAAGAACAGCTGCTGTACAGGCTTTTAAATGATTGACGCACAGAGCGACAAGCAGAAACCGCACACAATCCACTTCTCCTTAGCATGAATTCAGCTCCCCCCACTTCACAACACAAAGTGGTTTGAGCGAAGCAATTGAGACCAGATCATCTCGGACAGACACTTTGATGACATGCCCTACTTACAATTTAAAACAAGTTCACTGACATCTAACCTAGCAGTTGTTGGAATGCTTTTGGCCGACAAACTTCAGGTGCTCCCAGCTCTTAAAACAACGACAAGCAGAACTTGCAGCTTGCGAGCAGTAGCTGCAGAAAGCCAGCAGATGATCCGAGCACTTCTTAGCGTGCATTCAGCCCTCACACTACCACCCCCCCCCATCATCCCCCTCCTTCAAAACACTCAGAGCGACAAGCAGAACAGGCATCTTGGCAGAAGCAGCACAAAGCCAGTAGCTGATCTGTCCACTTCTGCATTCATACCAAACAAAAGGCCACCCTTTAAAAGCGAGCGGCAGAGACGCAAAGTGGCAAAAGGACAGCTGCTGTACAGGCTTTTAAGTGATTGACGCAAAGCGCGACAAGCACAACACACAGCTGGCCAGCAGCAGCAAGACACCAGCTGAACCGATCGCATTTGTTTAGCATGCATTCAGACCCCCCCCTTCACAACACGAACAGTGCTGCGAGAAAGAGATTTAACCACGCCCAGGGCAGGAAATAAAGGACAAATATTGTTTTTACAAAAGTTTTAAAGTAAAAATGAAAATAATGCATATGTAACAATTCCTATGAAAATAACAATCTCTTTCAATTGTTTATCCAGTAAACTAAATCCGGGGTTGGGCGAGCGAATCGAACAGGGGGCGGAGCCCCTAGTAATAATAATAGTATTAATAAATCCGCAATGTATCGAGGGCACGATAGCTGAACCGCGATATAGCTGGGGTTCACTGTATATCCATAAAAAGATTGCCTCTCCCTGAGTCACATGACCCTGTTTTGCATTCAGGTATCCATTCTGGGGTAAAAGGAGGCAACCAACCCCCAACGTCATGTGCCAATTCCATCCTTCCTTCTATACTCTTAACCTGCTTACTGCATTAAACCATTTTATAATGGACACCAATGGTTAAAGAAAGGAATAGGTGGTTCAGAGGAAGCATGTATTAAGTAAAATAACCAAAACTCGAGGATGCAGCATAATGTATGAATAAATCAGCCTTATTTAGAACAGGTGGGAAAATTTGTCATCTGTTAACCCTTAAACTTCCGGAACTGGCTATAGTCGGTTCTCAGTGTAATTTGGCAGCATGCCGGAGCCAAGTATATTCGGCAACATACATTCATTGAACGCTGCAACTGGCTATAGTCATTTCACAGAGCAATTTGCCAGCACATCAGAGCTGATCAGTTAGTGCCGTATATTCGTTGAGCAGCCAGCTCCATGATCACTGCTGGTCACTGCAGCCTCACTGTCCTTGGGATTCAGCTGCTGCACTAGACAAGCCTGCAAGCTTCAGCGCTTACCTCTCTGTGCTTGCGTGCAGCCAGTTAAGTGCAGTTGTCTTGGTGATTTACTGAGTTTCATTCATGGCGTCAGTTGCACCTTGTACATATTGTTCCAGTAGTTTTTAAAATATTTTTTACAGTTCATTGGCAGCGTGTAAAATGATCAGTGTTGCAGTAATTGTGATGCTCTTTGCATGAATAAAAATGAGTTACATTAAAATTTCACATTTTCTTTGTGAATTGTGACATTTACTTAAAAATGTGCAGCAAAAAGGTATTTGCCGACCACGGGGTTAATTAATCTCCAAGTATGTGGGAGTTTAAGGGTTAACTTTACAACACTGCATTTGCTCATGACCTTAGTAGTACTAGGCTACAGTAGCAAATGTGATTGACCCTAAAGTCTGTGATGTTGCCTGAAACGCACAGAATTTGTAGCATTAACACACTGTGTCTAGTGGTGCTTCACATTTCAACACTGTTAGTGTTATCTCAGTAAGTAACTTAGCAGTCAACAAGTGTGGTTGTAATTTAGCACAAGCTGTTTTTAGAATTTAGGTATGTGTAGTCAATTAAGAAAGGGAAAATGTTTATTGAATGTACCCTACAATTATCCAACCAGAAATGCTGCCTTCTATAAATGGCAAGGGAGAACAAAACACTGAGCAAGTTTCACAGTTGTACTCCAATCTATAGTTACAGAGAGTGACTCTAGTGATGCTGATGTGGCAGAAGTTGGTGGTGGTAAAAAAAAAGTATTTCAACAGATATGTACAACTTTGTTGCACTGTGGTGTGATGATAGGATATAGGTTTGTGGGTATTTTTCAACATTACAATATTGCCTGACCATTGTGATATATTATTCTGACTGTAGAATATGAAGAAATGATCTATGAAAGAACATGCAATAATAATGCTAATTTAGTTGCAGTGCTCCTTTATGCAGGTTAATACGATTGTTGAGCCAGCATAAGTCTTCGTTTGTTTGTTTTTTTTTTTTGTTTTTGTTTTTTGCAGCCAACACTTCTTGCAGTGTAAACAAAGAGCAGCAAGTCAATGCTTGTTTTATCAGACAGTGAGAGACAATTAGAATATTAGCCTTTATGTTAAAGAAAGTGGTGTAATAAACTGAGATAGAGGAATCAGAGAAGTACTCCTGTGAAGTTGGACATACAGCAAGAAAAGCTACTTTAATGAATTCAGACCTTTTTATTTTGCCTTCTATTTTACAACAGACTCTGAGCTTGGAAAGTGAGCTTGTTTTAATTGCAGCTGCTAGCATTTTTAATTAGAAGAAGAAAAGATCAAGACAAATTTAAAATTGCAGCTTAGTAAACAATAGGCATGTTAGCTTAACAGCAAAATGTATCTCTTACTTTTAAACCTGTTAAGCATGTTAGTCTTGTGTCTTCTTGGTAAACAGCTTATGAACATTTCTTACATTTGCGTCTGTTTTGAACATTTGTTCTGTGTTTTTTATTTATTTGTGTGTCATACTGTATAAGTTTTGGTAAGAAACAAATACCACATAATTAAAATGGTGATCAGTATTGTATATTTACACTTCAAAAATAATGAATGTCTAGCTCATACACTGAAGAAAAAAAACAACTTTATAAATATAGTAAGTGTGTATTTTAACAGCCAAGAAATCTGGAGTGTAATTAATGATTTAAAAATTATTAACTTATAAGTACATGTGAATAATAGGCTTGTTAGCTTAACAGCAAAATGTGTCTTTTACTTGTAGATCTGTTAGGCATGTTAGTCTTTTGTATTCTTGATAAACAACTTATGAACATTTGATACATTTGCAACTTTTTTGCTTTTTGTCATTCAGCATACGTTTTGGTAAGCAACAAGTACTACACTACTACACTATTGTACACAATAATACAAAATTGTAATCCATATTTAGAATTACTCATTAAGAATTATGAATGTCTAGCTGATACACTGAAGAAAAAACAAATACACCTGTATAAATATAGTAAATGTATATTATAACAGCAAAAATATCTGTAGTGCAATTAATGATTTAAAATACAGTATATAAGTGCATATATACTTGCATTTAATTAGTGTTTAATTGCCAATACCAATTTATTGATTGTTTGAGAATATACTGTATATAAAATGTATTTTTTGTTAGAGAAATAGTGAAAATTACTTTTTATTAAGGCTTGTTTCAGATAGGTAGATTACAGAAAAAAAATTAACATTGTAACAGCTTTGTGCCATATTTTTTATGGGTAAATATTTTTTTTTTACAAATTTCATTAATTGTTTTAAGGAAATTTTAATATTGTTATGGTCACAGATCAAAAAGCCCACAGAATTTCATTTTGTCCAATAAAAATTAACACCTGTAGCCTATAGTTTAACTCTTTTAGGGCTAATTTTTTTTTTTGTTTCTTATCTCCCAGGGCTGAATATTTTTCCAAAAACTAACATTTTTTAAAAAAGAACACAAAGCAGTTGTTTAACATATCAAATCAACAAAAAATATTTACTTTTGACAAATGTTACTGTCTTGCATGTTGTATGAGCCTGCATACTCTCTGATTTCACATACATATCACATACATTTTACACAGCAAAGTCCTGCAAAGTCTGATCTCGCTCAAAGCAGCCAATTTCAGTCATTGCCACATTGCACTGCTTACAATACGTGTTGCTTTGGTGCCTACTTTTCAATTGTCTGTTGCTGCACTTTCTCACATATATTGTTAGTGTGTACTGTAGAGAGACAAGTCACCCTTTTGCCATTGTGCTATTCCACTGCCACCAAGTTTTCTGCCCGCATGAAAACCGTATTGTCACTTCTTTTCATCTTCTGAAATTTTATGAACTTTATGCATGGCATTATAGCCTGGCTCACCCCATGGGATTTGCTTCTGTTTATTACAGAAGTGAATAAAACTTTGCAGCAGCATGTACCTATCACCATGCTGCATAACCTGCCCAAAGCCACCAGGGGACAAAGCACGTTTGGACCAATGCTCCCTGAAGTTATATCAACAGTTCTGTCCCATCTCTGTTTGTAATACCACAGCACGCTTCATCTCGTCTTTGTTGTGGGTTTACACTTTGAAAAAGGAGAATGCAATGCAAACGCAGCCTGCGATTCAAAAAATTTCTCTGCCTACTTGTTTATCTCGTCTGACGGTAGCTGAAAAGCAGCATCAGGAAAGAGCAGCCTGAAGTACAGCAGCTGGTGATCGGTTGTGTCCAACAGCAAGCCATGCCGTCTTGTGAAGTACAGCAGCCAGATCGGCTCTCAACGGATCAATGTCTGTGTATTTATCCCACGCGAACCTTGCCGTAGATGCATCGGCTACGCGAAGTGCTCAACTGGCAGCAGATCCGCTAGCACGGCATCGGCTGGTGTTTGATCAGCTGATGCCGGCTTCTCGCTCTCTTGCTCGATGTCCTGATCACTGTCAATAAAATCTGATTCTGAAAAATCAGAGTCCGACTCCGCGATAATATGCAAAACATTGTCTGCCGAGTGTTTTCTTTTCTGCGCTCACTTTGCTCCCTTGTCACATGTTGATGCCATCTTGCCATTGTTTACATTTCGCAACTCACACACACGCTAGGATTAGTTGCAGAGTCAACGAATCTAGCATTCCTCCAAGCACAGAGGGAATGCCTGTGACGTGACAGTGAGATTTGTCGCCATTAACAGCTGATTATCGCCCTCTATCCCTGGATGTCGACTTTAGTCGACATTCGCCCTCAACACCTCCTGTCGACAAAAGTCGACATCCGCCCTAAAAGAGTTAATATAGGACATAAGGCTTCTATGCATCTGGTTATGCAGGTGCTTAGTGTAAAAAGTTTTCTAAAAGGATAAAGGGGAAAAAAAATCTGAATTGGTGCTGGAATCGGTCGATCAAGTAACATGAAACCGGTAAACAGTATTGGCCTTAAGATCTGATCAGAACATCACTGCCTTTATCCTATACAGTAACCCTTCCTCAATCGCGGGGGTTGCGTTCCGGAACCCCCCGCAATAGATGAAAATCCTCGAAGTAGAAACCATATATTTGTATGGTTATTTTTATATATTTTAAGCCCTTATAAAACTCTCCCACACTGTTAACATTATTAGAGCTCTCTAGACATGAAATAACACCCTTTAGTCAAAAGTTTAAACTGTGCTCCATGTCAAGACAGAGATGACAGTTCTTTCTCACAATTAAAAGAATGCAAACATATCTTCCTCTTCAAAGAATCTGTGTCAGGAGCAGAGAATGTCAGAGAGAGAGAGCGAGAGAAAAGCAAACAATCAAAAATTAATACGTGCTTTTAGGCTTTTAAGTATGCCGAAGCACCACGATAAAGCGGCATTTTTTAGAGGAGCGTCCGTATCCTCTAGGCAAACGGGCTCTGTGCAAACAGCCCCTCTGCTCACACCCCCTCCTTCAGGAGCAGCGAATGTCAGAAAGAGTGAGAGAGACAGAGAAAAGCAAACAATCAAGCACCGCGTGAGAAGCATATCATATATCATTGAGGAGTTTTATTTAATACGTAATACATGCTCTGATTGGGCAGCTTCTAAGCCATCCGCCTATAGCGTCCCTTGTATGAAAATCAACTGGGCAAACAAACTGAGGAAGCATGTACCATAAATTAAAAGACCCATTGTCCACAGAAATCCGCGAACCAGCGAAAAATCCGTGATACTGTATATATTTAGATATGCTTACATTTAAAATCCGCGATGGAGTGAAGCCGCGAAAGTCGAAGCGCGATATAGGGAGGGATCACTGTACTGTACTCTTTGTATGCAATTATTATATCAAAGCCCTGTAGAAGGAAAACAAAAGGTTAAAATTTTACAAAGTTAGTCAGGCAAAGACAAAACAAGAATGTTAGAAAAGAGGTTGAATAGCGGCAAATATATATTAAAACTGGTGTAGGTTACAAACACAAAGTCTAAGTCAAGCTTACACGTTACTGGTATTCTTTTAATTTTACTCCTGCTTTTATAATGCTCATTGCATTATTTAAAGATTGACTGAATTATTTTTTTAGGTCTTGTTTGGCTTCCTCTGGAGAGGCTAAGATGCAGAATTGACTGTCAGCCTTTACTTTGAGTTTAGCTGGAAATGTAAGACTGTACTTGATTTCAGCTCAATGTAGGTGCTGTTTGATGCTTTGAAATGCAGTCTTTTTCTCGGGAGTTGTAGCAGAAACATATCTAAATATATGGATTTTGCTGTTTTTGATTATGATCCCATCTTACTGAAATAAGTTTTCTTTATCCCATAGTTTATTAAATCTAATTATGAGGCTTCTAAGGCCCAAAGCTTTCAGTGCATGCAAACAATAGTCAGTTAAGGTCTTGGTGTTGGGTTTAAAGTCCTCTCCCAACATTTTAGCTAAAAAGTTCAAATTTTTTAGGTTGTATATGAATTCTGATACGTTTCCTTCTATGTCTATCTTCAGATGCTGTGAGTTTATTGTGAAGCAAATTATATTTGGAGTCTAGGGCAGATATTCATTTTTGGCAGCAGACATCATTTCTTCACCTTCCTTGATGCATTTTGTGAGCATGTGTTTTACTACTTATTTTCTCTATGCTTTTGTCCATTTTTTCTTGATTTTTTTTTTTATTTTTATTTAATGTCAAAATTATGACTTAACAAAAAAAGTTGTAATGCCGCGAACCTTAAATTCCTTCGCAACTCTTTATCAGTGTTTTTGTTTTGTAAATGTGTCATTCAGCACAGGCAACAAGCAGCCTGCTATCCCATCCCCCACCGATTCAGCTGAAGTCAATTGCAAAGTTCTGCCAGCTCAAGTCTGTTTATCTGGGTGTGAAGTGCCTTGAGTTGTACAGGGAAAATAATATAACATTATTTGGAATTCATACATTTCATGTGTGTTCCATTTCTACAACAATCTGGATAAATGTAGGATGACAGGAAATGTGAGGCAAGAAATGTTGAACACATAACTAATACAAACTTTTTTCATGTAGAATTGATAAAATATTGACGTGAAATGTATAATGTGTGAAGAATGAAGTTCAAATATCAAATAGATACTTTCAAAAAAAGGTTTAACAAAACCAGTGTGCCTTTATTCAAGAATATAACCAAAGATAAAGAAATTATTCAATTTACATGTTGCTGTCAATATGTATAAATCAAAGTCCAAATATCAATTGCATGGCTGTGTTAAATGTAAGAATGGCTTCTTCTAAATCAAGAGGTTGCGGGTTCGACCCTGAGTCTTCCCCTCATTTTCTGTTTTGAGTAGTGAGCTGTTATTATTACTATTATATAATAAAAAAATGTACATTTGATTTGAATCTGTAACACCCATTGCAAATTTTTGCTACTTGCAAAATTTAGTGGTTTTTTTTTTATTCAGTTTTATTCTCTCTGTCCCATGCATGTGGTACAGTGAGCTTGCCTCTCTCTCTGTGTTACATACAAACATATACAGTGGAACTTCGGGTCTCGAATGTCTCAGAACAGGTACAAATCGGGTTACGACCAAAAAGTTTGCCAAAATTTTGCATTGTCCAGTTTGTACGCACCAATGATTTCCACACATTTTCAGTCTCTCCCTGTGCATTTACTGTGAACTCTTTGTGCTCTATTTAGTTTCCCTTTCGGTTCATACGCGGCAGTGATATACGCACGTGTTCAGTCTCTCCCTGTACAGTACATTGTTCTCGGTCAGACGTGCAGAGGGACTTTACCTCAAGACTGTAATCTCCTCTCCACCCAGTTCCTCCTCCTTCATGCCAGAACTCAACTTATGCAAGGTTAGTTTTCTTGGTTGTTTATGGTTAGTTTTTGTATAGAGAAGTTTTCAAATGTTCATTTTTTTCCCTGTGCTTAAAACTCATTAAAATAAAAGTGTTTACAGCAACCGGTTCGTAAGGCTGAACTCAGTGTTATTCAATGTTTTTACATTTAGTTTACTATTACAGTTTCCATTCTATGGTATAATTAACTATTTTTGTACTTAAAAATCTTAAAAAAAATATATATATATTTACATACAGTTTGTACGGTCCGTAACGGATTAATTGTATTTACATATAATCCTATGGCGGAAATTACTTCGGGTCATGACCAAATCAGGTTGCGACCAGAGTTTTGGAATGAATTACGGTCGTGACCTGAGGTTACACTGTATAGTAATAATAACAGCAGCTCACTACTTATAATGGTAAATGTGGGGAAGAGCCTTGATCAAACCTTCAACCTCTTGATTTTGAAGCAGCTGTTCTTACCTCTACACCAGCTATACAATTAACATTTGAGCTTCAGTTTTTACATATTAACAGCAACATGTAAATTGAATGTTTTTTGGTTATATTCTTGAATAAAAGCACACTTGTTTTGTTATACCTTTTGTGAAAGAGTTTGTTTGATATTTGAACTTCAGTCTTCACACGTTATACACTTTTCATCAGCATTTTACCAATTATTAGTAGAACATGAAAAAAGTTTGTTTTAGTTATGTGTTCAACATTTCTTGTCACACATTTCCTGTTATGCTGCATTTACCCAGATCGTTGTAGACACATAACACACATTACAGTAAATGTATGCATTCCAAATAATAATAATATATTAATTACCCTTTACAACTCATGACACCTCACACTCAGATAAACAGGCTTCGGTGGGGGATGGGATAGCAGGCTACTTGTCCTGATTGACACATTTGCAACAAAAGATGCTGATGAAGAGCGTCAATGCAACATGTAAGTTAGTTTGCTTGTCTGCCACTAGGCGGAGAGCAAAACCCACACTATTATTGTTTACATTCTCAGTAACGTACATGCATCCTGTACAAGTGGTTGTGCCTTTGGCTGTATCACTATTTATGTTGAGCTTACATGCTTTATTTCAAGCCCGAAAAGTCTGGAATTAAGTGTAAAAGCAGTGGTGATGTATTTTTAAGAAGCATCAGGCAATAATGATGGAAGCAAAAGTGAAAATAATTGCAAGAGTAGAGTGAGGTGAAAAGATCGATGTCGCTTGTTCATATAATGTGAACCATTTAACCATTGGCATTATTTTAAAGAACAAGGACAAGATTGTGGAACGTGGATCATGGAACCTATTTTTGATACATATGCCAGCTTGCTAGCCTTCTAATAAGATCAGGTGACTGAAAACATGGAGAGAAAAAAAGAGAAAGAGAGATAACTTGATTGTTTTTGTTAAAATGCACTTAAAATCAATACAAAAATACTTTACATAAAATAATAGACTTGCACAAAGAGAGAAGAGGATTCCAGATTTATAAAAAAAAAAAACAAAAAAAAAACAAACAGGAGCTGTCTCTTAAACACTCTTAGAAACCCCACCATCCACGCAGTGACCCTGTCGTCATCTTGCAGTCGCTACATTCACAGATTAAAAAAGGAGACAGATGTCATGCACACGTGAGAAAACAGCAAGTGAACACATGGCTAGGTCAGTGGCTGGTTTTAAATATTCCATGTATAAACCAGCGAGCGACAGAAATGTTACTCAGCAGGCTTCTAAATTTGCAGTTGCACCGGCAGCAGACAAGCAATCCCAGCCTGTGTTAAGAGTTTCAGCACAGTAGGAGGGTTGTCAGGGTCTCAAAAATCTCACAGTAAAATTAACTTTTTCAAAGCTATTTGTACTAAACATATACAGCACAAATAGTTTTCGATAAGACTTGAGGAGAGAGAGGTATGCAGGTCTGCATACATAGGCTCATTCACTAGCGGCAAGCAAGTCTACTGTACTGAGAGCATCTGATGGAAAACAGGGATAAAAAATAACTTTCAGTTGTTAAAATGCACTAGAAATCTGTAATAAAAAATACAAATATTAACTTCAGCACTGTCATATGTACATATAGCTGTGCATGTTTTCTGTATGAGCTGACGGTTGTGGGGTTCCATTTTGTTCATTGAGTGCCAAGGCTAACTTTGCTGGACTTGGGAACAAATTCGATTTGTGAATGTGCTCTCAGAGCAGAACTTGTTCTTATGTAGGTGACGTACTGTATTTTTCTTAGATATAAGATTGCAGTCTAGTGTATGTAAACATGTAAATGCATCTTTCACATTAATAATATGTTTAGGTATTTATGAATATAGGCATTTCTGTATTCACACATCACAGTACTGCAGTGTAATATGGTATTAATATTTATAGCAACAATTTAAAAGATAAGACTAAAAATGCCATAACATTGAGGACCACAACACCAAGATGTTTTAAGACATCATAGTAATAAACATTCATATTCAGAAAGCATGATTTAATGTTGTAAACCATCATAAAGCATACTTGGAAAACATTTAAAAATAAATTAAAAAATAATAAAGGTTCAGTACTGTATTGCAAACTGCAAATGGTCACAAAGTGCAGAATACAAATTCAGGATGATGGATCCCCAAGGCAGCAGTGCTAACACTGAGCCTATGTTGAGACCCATATGAACATTAAAAAAGGTCCCAAATTGTCCTGATTGGAACATTATGAACATTAGAAATAAAACCATGACTCTGTTATTATTTTAATGTTGTAAATATGCCATTAACTGTGTAAATATTCTGCTTTTTGTAAGGCAACCATTTTGACTGTTACAAGAAAACCCCCACATATTCTGTCCCGTTTGACTCATCTTGATGTCTAATTTTGCAGATGTCAAGCTTTTTGGGGTTTCCCCAACCCCATATTTTTGGCCCTGTACACTAAGAAACTCACATTTTTAGGCCATTTTTTAACCATATTTTGTTCAGGAAATCACACTGTTATGATTAAAGAGTAAACCAATAGTTGTCTTCAGCAAAAATGATGAGATGGACTTAAAAGTTGTGCATGTTACATCAACTGACTAATGGTTCACCGCCTAAGAGATACGAGGGGTCAAGTTACACATGGTAATAATTTTAATATTTGATTCTTTACAAATGGTCCTAGCCTTCTAACAGCCACTCCAGGTTAAAAATGACAAATTTAAAAATTAGCATATGACATATTGTTTTAGACTATTTCATTGTTTGTGATTATGACTAATGAAAAACAAATCAAAAATAATCATGAAGTCAAGAATATTTAGACTTTAAATCAAACCGCACATTTTAATATTTCAAATATTTGATGCAACTAATCTTGTTTAATAGTTACTTCTACCTCATGAAGTAAATAATTAGATTTCTTATGAACACCTGAAACTGGTGTGGCTTACACTAATTAATAGATTTTTTCATTGTGACTATTAAAAGGTTCTCAGAAGCCCTGGGATGGGGCTCTAGTATAAGGTAATACAGCCAGCCATGCTTGTATTCTTTATTAGTAACCTTTTGCCAAAAAAGTAGATGTCCTTATAAGTAGCAGGTGTGTTAATCTCTGTGGGATTTATGGAGTAGCCTGTCAGCCGGAGTTACTGCTTCTAGACTCTCCTTCTTTTATTAATTTTCCTTATAGGGAAAATAACTTGTGAGGTTGCTGTCTGTGAGATGTAACACCATGCATACGTTAGCACAATTGGTAAACGTTTTAAATAATAGAAATTCTGTTTAATTTTTTTTTTTTTTTTTGTAGATTGTAATCCTAATTTTTGCTTTGTTTTCTCAAGCATGCTTGATCCCATTCGTAGCTACATGAAACTTTTTAGTTAAAATATTTTTTGTTTTAACATTTTATGTTTTAGTGCTCTGTCCATAGTTTTCTAGTCTTGCTTTGAATTGAAATGTAAATCAAAGTGTACGTCGTTTAAAAGTCCTTCTGGAGTACTTTGCTTTTCCTGTTTACTAGATTGCTGGGCTGTCTTAAAGAATTTATGTACCCTAAACATGCAGACGTTAAACACTCAAACTAATGGAATTAAGACTGTTCTCTGAAAGAGCAGAAACAATGATATAAGAGATCTGTACACATTAAGGCTGTTAGTCCAGAAATTTCATTTATAAAGGTATACTAAAATGAAATGTACGCTTGTTCTTATCAATGTTCACGGTGAGCTGGAGCCTTTCTTGGCAGTGCCCAGTGCATGGCATGACCCTGCCCTCAACAGGTCCCTTGCAGTGTAAAATATACGTTTGCTCATCCTAAAAATATATAAATTGATTAATACCTAATTTTACTGACATTGATTCTGTTATGATTATTGATGTGTTTTTACGTATGTAAACTGTTTCTTTTTGCAGCTGAATTTATGTCGATCTGAAAACAGTAACTCTGAAGTCATTTTTAACAGTTGTGAAGATGCCAATTTAGCATTTATCACACTAATAATAATATTTATGCCTACTGCCTTAGTGCTCGTGCTTTGATTTACAGTAGGCTTTAAAATTAATTATGAACACAAAAAAATCCAAATTGAAAGACCTTTTTAATTAGAATGGTTGATTCATACATGTTCTTGACTTTATATAGCTGCAGTAAAATAAATCATCCTCTGGTTTTTGCTTAACAGAGTTAAAATATGGTACTTCTTAAGTCATAGACCTGAATCACTTGACAGAAATGCCAACTTTTGCCTCTTAATATATTTATTCAATGTAATCCATTAGTTCCTCGTCACACTTTTTTTAGTACACTGTATTTATTACATAATTTTTAGGGTTGTCTGAAGTAACTGAAGTATAGTTGCAAGTAAAGCAACGATTTTTCTAATGTAACAGCTTTTATAAAAACAGTTAATTTTCTTGAATGTTTTGTTTAAATAGCATATTTTTATTGTATGTTGTTATTAATATAAAGTATATCTGTTCTAATACAAATCTTCGTCTAAGTGATCAAATGGTCAATATCAGCTCTTCTGTTTTCTGGTAGAGTAAACTAATGTGAAAATTATATTTATGAATATAATATATGCCAGCTGAGCCCTGGAATAAATTGATTCCTTTTCTAATTGGAAAGTATCCATCGATAATGTGCAATGTACCTAAATCGTTAGAGAACAGTCAACCTGCCAAACATATTTCACCTTGGAGGATCCTGTAAGAATAAAATTTCCACCATATGCCCCACCTAGCTTTGAACTGTACAGTTAAAGAAATTTTGGGATAACTCTTATCTCATACATAACTTAAAATATCTATGTATTGGATACTTTCACATACATATAAGATTTATTCACACGGAATCAAAATTTGAAATATGAATTCCTTTCATAACTTGTGCGAATAGGAAACTAGATGTAAGCTAGTAAGTGAGTAGTTAGCTAACTAATGTCATTTCCTTTTACTACACAGCAGTGCAGTGCTTAGCGCTACTGCATAACGGATCCAGTGACCTTGAATATTTAACTTGCTTTTATAAACTTTCCAACATCCATTTCCATGGAATTTAACTGTGTGAGTAAAACATCAAACTGTTTAGCGATATGTCCTTTTTCCAGAAAATGTGCGTACAGTTACATGCAATGGTATTTGGTGTTCATCTGAACGTATACGGAGCACACACAACAATAGTTGGTGTGACCTTGAAGTACCTGGGGCCTCATGTATAACACCGTGCGTAGAACTCGCACTATAACATGGCGTAAGCACAAAAGCCGAAATGTGTTTACGCACAGAAAAATCCAGATGCAGGAATCTGTGCGTACTCCAACTTCCACGTTCTTCCGCTACATAAATCCCGATCAGCGTGAAAACTAACGCCGCACGCGCATTATGTAATGCCCCAAATCCTCCCAGAATTACGCCTATTTGAATATGCAAATCAGTATAAATCGCCCTTAAGCGCAGCCTTCTGTGAAAAGACAATGGGAAAAGCACTGGGGAAAATATAAGAATTTCAGCGAATACCAAGTGGAGGCAAATGAAAAACATACTATTTGTTCAAATAAACCGTGGTATAATCAACAAAAGGAAGTTGATCGAGTGACACAGCGTGTTGGAGAAACTTAAAAGCTCACATTCACAAATCGCACAGTGCCGGAAATAAAAAGAAGTCACATATCAAAGTCGCCGTGAAAAGCCGAGTTGTAAGCCCACTGTCTGAGTGTCATATGAAAGCTTATTAGGGTACAGAGAAAAAGGCACACAGTGAGGAAAAAGCACGAAGTGTCAACTTCAATCTCGACATTTCCACTTTAATCACGTAGTTTATTTTGTCATTAAAGTAGAACATCATAAACTTCATCTTAAAATCGTTTAATTAACCAGTTTCTCAAATCACATCGTAATTAAAGTAGCACGTTAAATGCTTTGTTTTGTATTTGATCTTCTATGTGCTCTGTGTGTAAATCACTACTTGCTTTTTAAACCAGCTCTCTTCCTCCAACTGGACACAGAATCAATTACATTCGTAATATTACAGTTCTCTGAATAACTAAAATACTGAGATGTATACGTGATATCATTTTCATGATGATAGGAGTTAAAGCACGTTATTAAACATGTGTTTCACTTGATGAAATAATTTATTGCAGCAGTACAATCAGGGGCGCTCTAGGCTTGTGGTGGCACTGGGCAGAGGAAGAATCGGTGGCTCCTTCGCCCGCCCGTAAGGTAGCTTATGCACAACGTCCGTTGCGGACACTGCATAGCCGCCTCGTGCTCATGACAAAAGCATTTAACTTTTGCCGAAATTTGTCGCTGTGTTGTTATTTTCTCTTTCTGTTTTATATTCAATATATATTGGCGTAGCCGTCACTGCAGTCAGTGCTTTTCTTTCCCAAGTAACCGATCGCCATACAATCAGCTCTGTAATAGACGTTAAGCCATCTGTAAGCTTAGCACCGATTCTTCAAAACGTTTAAAGAACATTGAAATATCTTCGTAGTACATGTTTAATTATTCTATCCTTAACGACACTCCCAGTGAAGAGTATAGATTATTTAAATGAAGTTAAAGTTTTATCTGTATAATTTAATAAACATATTTTGCTGAATTTCACCTTATAAATGATATCGTTTCTGTTTCTGAACCGCGAGGTCCGTACAGGAAAGACTTTAAAACATTTTGCAGTGGCTGAGACAGCGTGTCCTTGAAGCTGTATACCGATAATTCCCTTTCCGATCAGCTGCTGCTGTGATTCACACTCAGATACAGTGATATAAATACTCTGAGTGGTGCAGTGAGAGAAATATTGAAAATGATGATCCGCTGTGGCAACTCCTAACAAGAGGAGCTGAAAGAAGTAGAAGAAGAAGAAGTGAGAGTAACAACGCTAAAGCAGTTATGGTATTTGGAATACTATGGCTGTTCCCTCTACCATTATATTGTTACAAGTTAATTACAATCAGATGCATTACACTAATAAACAATATGCGGTTAGTTTCGGTGTATTTATAAAGCCGCGTCAGGAAAATAAGGTGTAACCACACAGGAACAGTAGCACTGCTTTGACGCTGGGTGCCGCCAGTCTGCAAAACCGAGCGGAGAACTTGCGTACGACAAGGCATGAGGTACCGTGGAAAAGTGCGTGGATTTACACCAAGTGTAGGTTTTATACATCGCGATTTGAACGTGGAAAAGTTCTTACGCAACGTTTCTGTGCGTACGCACCGTTTATACATGAGGCCCCTGGTGTGTACGAGGGACGTTTAAAAAATTTCCGCACTTTTTTAACTCTTAAGAATTTCAAAAACAATTTGCATCTCTTTTCTACATAGTCACCTTTGTTTGCGATGCAATTTTCCCAGCCTTGTACCACCTATTTAATGCCCAATTAGTACTCCTCCCGCCTTTACCATTTCCAACGAAAATATAAAAGTGCGGAAACTTTTTGAACATCCCTCGTAACAGGCATGAGATAGTAAGTGGTGAGCACAAGATAGTAAATTGTATGCGCTAAATTGTTTTCCCAGAAAAAAAATGCACTATATCTCCTCAAGTGCTCTGTACAAGTGTGCAGACCGATAACTGTAAACATAAAGCATGTACCTAAACCATCACACACTCCTGTAATAAATTATAGCCCACCTGTCTGCTTTTTATATCACCACACTACAACAGATGGAAGTGATGTCAAACTGATGTGCCATAGCCTCGGTAAAGTTGTAATTCGGTAGCTCAGAAGCACACTTTTTTGTAATTTTGTAATTTAACTTCATCCCATAAGTGTGTGAAAACATCCTTTACTTATGAGATATTTTCACATATATCTATATTAATAAAAGGCAAAGCCCTCACTCACTCGTCACTAATTCTCCAACTTCCCATGTAGGTAGAAGGCTGAAATTTGGCGGGCTCATTCCTTACAGCTTACTTACAAAAGTTAAGCAGGTTTCATTTCGAAATTCTACGCGTAACGGTCAACAACGTCCGCCATGTTGAACTTTCTTATTTATGGCCCCATCTTCACGAAATTTGGTAGGCGGCTTCCCTGCGCTAACCGAAACCAATGTACATACTTATTTCGGTGGTATGATGCCACTGTCGGCCGCCATATTGAACTTTTCAATGGTCTTTGTTACTTATGGGCCCATCTTCAAAAAATTTGGTACGCGGGTTCCCAACGCTAACTGATTCCTACTTACATACATATATACGTCCATAGCCTGCAGCTCAGTCACTGTGTGAGGCGGCGTTGGGTCCCCTATCCCAACGCCTCCCACATTGTTGGCTGCTTGCCTATATAAGGCAGTCCGTCGCTCCAGTCTCTACATTCCCTTCCTTGCTATGCCACAGGATTCACGTCTTCCTGCTGATAACTACAGCCTTTTAATTTAATCCACGGCTTCTCCGCTGTTTTATTGTTCATTTATTACAATTATAGTTAATGTGTAGGTATTTTAGACTTACTTTACATTGTTCAGGTACCCATTTCCTTTATCATTCCAACCGTACCCCCATTAACATGTCTATTGAGGTGATCACCATCGATCAAAGAACTGTCACTTACCGATTGGTTTCCATGCCTATAGATGGCACCCGCCTTTTCCATTCTCTTCGTTACATATTGCACGGCCGTTTCAGGCTCACTCTTGATATCCAGAGGAACATTGTGTCTTATGTATTGAATGACTGGGACACGTTCAAGGTGTGAACTGATGACGGTACAGGAGATAATTATACTACACAGGAGCACTATAAGAGTGAAATGCTTAAGCCCTTCACCTATGGATCTGCATGTGAGCTGATGGCTGCCGCTGAATTGCTCGGTTGTCACTCTTAAGTGTACCGAAATGGCCAAATATTTTACACCTTTCTGAGAAACATCTGAGATTCACAGGTGATGAGTTCAGTAGTGGACACTTTGATGTTTATGAATGTTTAAACTCTCAAAAGCTGGATTTGAAGTTATCGATGAAACCGGTTGTATACTTACAACGCTTGACAGATGCTGAATGTCTCTTCAACACAAGTCCTACAAATACTGTCATAATTGAAACAAACCATGAAACTCAAACCGATTATGACAGCAGCACTCCAAGCTGTGAGATTTGAAACAAGATTACTTTTCACATGGCCAACTGTACGTTGCATGCTCAAGTGTA
This sequence comes from Polypterus senegalus, assembly GCF_016835505.1. Lineage (NCBI taxonomy): Eukaryota > Metazoa > Chordata > Cladistia > Polypteriformes > Polypteridae > Polypterus > Polypterus senegalus. The sequence continues at coordinate 114,100,576 of NC_053159.1, forward strand.
TGCTCAGTGCACAGCTTGGTCATATTACAGTCGGAGGGCCGAACTCACAATGTGGTATACAAGGAGATCTTTAACAAATAATTATTGGTATATTTTCCCTCAGTTTAAAAAGGTTTAATTTTCTTCTTAATAAAAATTTTAAGGCAGTACTTCGCCGCTGCAAAGCGCGGGTATTTTGCTAGTATGAGATCAGGATTATCCCATATTTTTTTTTTCACTGTGTGGATCAGAGCTTCCATATAAATTAAATGTAGTAGAGTGAATTTTTTAAGTTTTTAATTAAAACAGATTATTTTTTAATAAATATGCATTTGGACATTGAATTTATGTTATGCATGCTGTACATGACTTTAATTCCTACTCATTTACATATTAAACCATTCACTGTTAAGAGCATTAGGTTAGTAGCTAGCAACCTGAGTTTATAAAAGTACTACTCTGCCACCTTACTGTATTTAGATTCTAATGTGATGTCTGGTGAGTGTACCTTGGGGATAAAGTTTGCATCTGGTTTTTATGTTCGTGTGGGCTGCTTGGACTCAAGTCCACTGCTTTACAAAAGATTTGCTATCGAATTGATTGTTTTGCTATAAAGGAGTACTCCGCCCAAAAATATATTGTTTCTTGTGTTACTTAACCTATGTAGTTTGTAGTGGTGACCAAGAAAAAAAATTGTCATGTTTTTTTGCAGAATGGAAATAAAAAAAAGTTTCTCATATAATGTAAGGCAATGGTGACTCCAATGCTAAACAACAGCAAATAATGTCAAAACATCCACAAAAAAATCCCACGTTACTTGTGTCACATAATCCACATGTGAAGTCATCCAGTCATATACAGTACTCATAACGTCTCAAACACATACATTTTTACTAAAATACTATTAAATAAGTCCCTTTCAGAAAACGCTCTTGTGAACTAAAATGGAACATGCTCACACCCAAACGAGCATTTGAATTGTAGACTTGCCTCCCGTTGTTGTTTTTTTTTTTTTTTATTAATTTTATTACAATCAATACATAGCAATCACATTTTACAAAAAAAAGAAAAAAAGAATTATGCTAAGAACAGATCGATCCCCACCCTTGAGAGAGAGAGCAAGCCAAACGGTGTAAAATTTAAGGCTTTTAAAAAATACCTAAATCAACAAATTCTCTGTGCTTTATAAACTTATTTCAAAATATTACTGATTAGATCCTGCCATGTTTTGAAAAAAGTCTGCACAGATCCTCTAACTGAGTATTTGATTTTTTCCAATTTTAAATATAACACATCAGTTTCCCACTGACTTAAAAGAGGAGAGTTTGGGTTCTTCCAGTTTATCAGAATAAGTCTGCGTGCCAAAAGTGTAGTGAATGCAATCACAATTTGTTTGTCTTTCTCCACTTTAAGACCCTCTGGAAGAACCCCAAACACAGCTGTTAATGGGTTAGGAGGGATTGTGAGTCCAAGACTGTCTGAGAGGTAATTAAAATTTTTGTCCAGAATAATGTTAATTTGGTGCAGGCCCAGAACATGTGACCTAGTGAGGCTGGAGCTAATTTGCAGCGTTCACAGGTTGGATCATGTCCTGGAAACATTTTGAGAGTTTTAGTCGAGACAGATGTGCTCGATATATAATTTTGAGCTGTATAATTGTATGCTTTGCACATATGGAGCTCGAGTGAATTCTCTGCATTGCTACTTTCCACTCCTTTTCTGATATATTAATTGAGAGATCATTTTCCCAGTGTCCTCTTGGATCTTTGAAAGGAAGGGATTGTAAAAGGATTTTATATATTGTAGAGATGGAGTCTAACTCCTTTAAATTGAGCAATAAATTTTCCAGCGTGGATGAGGGTGCCAGATGAGGAAAATCTGGAAGGTTCTGTTTAACAAAGTTCCTGATTTGAAGATAGTAAAAGAAATTTGTAGCTGGAATGTTAAATTTGGAATGTAATTGTTCATAGGATGCAAAGACGTTGTCTATATAAAGATCCCTAAGCAAGTTAATTCCAAAATTTTTCCAGATATTAAAAACTGCACATGTTTGTGAGGGTTGAAAGAGGTGGTTCTTTTGCAGGGGTGCCACAGAAAGAAGCTTCTCCGTCTTAAAATGCTTTCTACATTGGTTCCTTTTAATTTTTGTGTCCTCTACTGGAGTTCTTGGAATTATTTAGCGGTAGGCTATGAAGCTGCACTGGAGAAAAGACCTTCCACTTGTTGAAGCATCTCAGATATGCAACAGTCCAAGGTTTATTCTCTTATTGGTAATGGTTTCACTTTCCATTTCTCATTTCACTCACAGTGAAATTTGTTCTGTTTTATAGCGTTAAATGCAATGTTAGACAATAAATAACCTGTTACTAGGTGGACTTATGACCAGTTTGTGAGGGGAGGGAGGGTGATCAAGTCAGATGTACATTCAGTTTTTAGCTCACAGGTACATTTTCCAGAAATTGCATATTTAACAATATTTTAGTAAAAGTACATGCGTTTGAGATGTTATAAGCCTATGACAGAATAACTTTACATGAGTAATGTCAATTTTTTCATGAATGTTAAGATGTTGTTTGCTGTTCTCCAGTGTTAGTCGGTATTAGTCTGTATTGTATCAAGATCTTTTTAATCTCCATCACTACAAATTGCATTGGGTAAGTAACATAAGAAAAGAGTTTCATTTTTGAGTGGAGTATACTGTACCTTTAAACTGGCCCTTTGTGAGTGAATGCAGGTGTGTCCATGTACTGCTGGCATTCAGGGCAGGGTCCTGCTTTGTGCTCCTTGTTGCAAGTATAGCCAGTGGCTTCCTGCAAACTTGCACAACCTGAAAATGTACAGTACTTTCAGAAAATGCATGCAATATAATATATATAATTAATTTTGTTTTCATTAGGCTTGGTAAGACGGAGTCTGGATTTTTTTTTTTTATTTAGTCCCAGATGTTAGCCTCATCAAGAGGGAAGGAGTATTTTTATTAAAGAAATTAGTTGTATTGTTACTACTATTAACAAATATTGATGGACAGGAGTTGATGCCAGTGGGTTAGGGTGTATTTAGCCTGTAATTATTTGGTTAATAGACTGCTACAGAAATTACGGGACTCCATGGGACATGGGGCTTCCTGTACAATTGTAAAAAGTGTACATTGTTAATGTATAGTACCAAAATCTTAAAGTACAATATTTTGTTACTGAAGGAGATCTGGAAAGATTTTGGTGAAAATGCTGTATGTCTTTGCAGTGTCTCAGATGTGACTATTTTGTTAATATAAAAAAGTCACATATATTCTGCCCTTAAAACAGATTTGTTGGGATCAAATTAAGCTTGAGTTAATAAATTCTATAAAAACGACGTAGTACCAGTGGTTCATTAGGGCAAAAAAATGCCACTGATGGAACTGGTGTGATATTCTTGCTGAAAAGAGTACTTTTCATCTATTAATGGGGAACACTTGGAGCACACTGCTATTGCAATGTTGCTCCTACATTTTGACACCTCTTTCATCCTTTAAAGTTCTCTCATATTTTCTGTCTAGTTCAATGATGTACCTAGAGCATCTGAAATAAAAGCTGGTGTTACTGTTAGTGGTGTAGTGTACTCTAAATGTATATTATATAATAGATCTCTTAAGTTCTCAGAAAACTTGAGCATGATTTGCACTTACAGAAAATACACTTAAGAGTAAAGAGTAATGTAAATTGCATTAAAATATTAAAATTCAGGCTAAAATTCAAATTCAGATTTCCTAAGGTTGCTAACCCCAAATTGATTGAATATTTCATAGATGTATTCATGCAAGGTGGCTCGCTTCCATAGGATATAGTACAGTTGTTTCCATGTGTTTATTTTTTCTTGAAGCGCAGGTAGGTTAGGTAACTTGCTCAGCATTGCACAATATGTTCTTAAGCAGAAATTAAATTGCCATCCTTGAGTTTTAAGGTCCTTGGCCAATGCAACACATAACCTGCCTAACTAAGTAAAGCCTTGTATCATTTACCGCTAAAAGATTAAACAGTAGTGAGTGGATTTGATAACTTTTCATTACTGATGTTTCAGCTGTATATAAATTGGATGGACCAGAAAAAAACCATCCCTTAGCAGTAATTTCACATACCTTATTATCATAACATTACTAAAAAGCAACTGACAGAAAACAGCTTCACCAAGACCTTCTTACACGGCTTAAAAATAAGTACATCTCATCTGAGTGTTATTTCTTTGTAAATCAAAATATATTTTTTATCCTAATCTTATTTTTTTCTACACAGTAATTGTTTTTTTTTCTTTCTTCAGGTTCCATTTCCTGTTCTTCAGGGGGAAGGAGTAGAGTATCTTGGACGTACTGATGATGCCATTATTGCAATCTCAAACTACAGGCTACACATCAAATATAAGGATTCTATCATCAATGTAAGTTAACATTTGTAATGTAATTTAAATACCATGTATTAAATTGTTCTTTATATGGCACTCCTTGATAGATAGATATTTCTGTACGTCTTAACTCTTTACTTGTTAAGTGAACAAAGATAAATTTGAGTGATCATCACTTGTAGAATATGTATTTGTTACACAGACTTCTAAGTACACAATCAAAATATTTACAGTTAAAATAATTTGCAAAGTCCTTTGAATATTTGTTGCGTCATTGTGCCTGGCATGGCTCACTGGATAAACACAATAGGTAAAATCAGAACATATTTAGGGAATTATCTCTTTTGATTGAACGAGAAATTCCATAGGAGAAGTGGGAAACTATTGCTGGAGAAAAGGAACTCTGAGATCACTAATTATTAAATTAAATTTACTGTACATTTGCCCAAACCTGCAACCATTGAGGAGCACACAACTGAAAAATAAATTTAGCAAACCAGTCCATTTTCCTCCATAATATTACACAATTGTTATCTTTTTTGCTTTGTGCCCTCCACCACCATAACATGTCATCTATGGGGGAGGAGCACTTTAGATTTGTGAAAAATTGCAATCTCTGATTTTGCGACAAATCTCGACGTTTTAAGGTCCCCTGATACCGAAAACATTGATATCTCAATGGTGGGTTTGTGTCTGTCTGTCTGTCTGTTTGTGTGTTTACAGTTCCTTGAGGACTGTCTACAGCTACAACAGCTAGATGGGAAAACATCAAACTCGAAGCTTAAGCCTATTATGAGATGTGCTCATTAGTTTTTGAGCCAAATCATGCAAGAGAAAGAGGCGATCTAGGGGAACCCTCAAATGTTGTAATGCTGAAATTCATTATGAATTCTTCTCGTCAATTGCTATTGTAACAACCTATTTTATGATCAGAAAGATCAGCATCAGATTGGTAAATAATTATCGAAATGTTATAGAATAGTTTGGGGGACTTGGCTCCTATTTTTTTTTTTTATATATATTTAATCCCTAACCTGTGGTTTATATATTCCCATATTATTGTGAGCCAACACTATTGTTTTCCTTTACCTGAACCCATAAAGTGGTCCTGCCTGTCATTAACATTTTACAAAAACCTGCCATGTTATTTATGTAAATTTAATGCCTTTATACTAAAACTTATAAAGCTTGCCAAAGTATAACATAGGGTGTGAAGCCAGAAATGCCCAAATGTAGTCAACTTTTGAAAACTAAGGAGGGATTTTTTAAAAGAATGCTCTTAACAGTCAGTCTGTGGCATAGCAGACCTTGGTTTCACTTGAGGGCTGAAGAGAACCCCTGGACACCATTCATCAGAGGTTTGTATCTCGCATCGGACGCCAAGGATCTGTGGGAAAGTCTTAACACCATTCTCTGTTTAGCAGGGAAAATCAAAATATTTTATTAATCTAGATTTATGAAGAGAGTCAGACTTCTAAGAAATCTGTTTTGATTTGTATACAAATGCAAAGTTCTGGGAAAATTTTTTTGGACTAGTTTAGATCATCTCCTCTGATTAATAGTATTGTCCTTTTTATTGAACACACCCAAATGCACAGTGTGTAAAATGATCAATGGCTTAAAAATTCAATAGCATAGTTGAAATGTCTGTTTGCTATTTTTGATAGGGAAGATTTCTATTTCCGTAATTAACAAGGTTGTAGCATTGCCAGTAGACCATACAAATTAAGGAAGTGTCATATAATTCCCCAAAAACCATGAGGTCATGTTCAGCCAATACTGTGTCTGTCATTCATAGCTGGGACTAGTCCTATTATTCTGATTACCTGGCCTCTCCAAAATGTTACATTTTAAAATTACCTTATTGCTTAACAATTTGAACTTAGATCTCTGGAGCTGCAAGGGAGCAGTGCTAGCCATTGCACCATCTTCTTCTCCTTGGTTTTGTTGTTCAAACAAACAAAAAAAAAAAAACTGAAATATCCCCCGGGATTGTTAAAATTTCATCTAATAAAATGCAGGCAAGGACTTAAAGGCTTATATTAAATAATGTATACAGGTGGAATCCCTTTATAACAAAACTCAAGGGACCATAAAAAATTTTGTTATAACAGAAATTTTGTTAAAGCGAATATTGAGAAAATATATATAGTATTGTGACCGGGGCCTCCAGCTTTACACCGTGTCTAATGGCAATAGTGCAAGGATAGCACTGTAGCTGCTTTGCTGCATCTGTATACCATAAACATTCCAAGCCGCTGGTGTTCTCCTAATCTGAAGATAGTGGCTAAAGCTGGACGATCGCCCATGCCTTGGCTTCTCACAGCTCCTATTCTGAATGAAGTCTTGAGACTGTATGTACCTTCTCTATACAGTAATAAAGTACCAGTATTTTCCTTGAAAACCTGGAATCGCCTTCCTGTCTCTTGTGCAACTCTGTGACCCAGGCTTGACAATATCTGTATAAAAAACAGCACTTCTTAAACTGCAAAAAGTATTTTATTTAAAAATGAGACATTAGATTTATAGTAACTTTTTTTTAAATAGAAATACAGGTATGAACACAGAATAAAAATGAGATGTTGGATGTAATTTTTTTTATAGAAATAGAGGTATTAATACAGAATGAAAATGAGATGTTAGATGTAATTTTTATATATATACTAGCAAAATACCCGCGCTTCGCAGCGGAGAAGTAGTGTGTTAAAGAAGCAATGAAAAGAAAAGGAAACATTTTGAAAATAACGTAACCTGATTGTCAATGTAATTGTTTTGTCACTGTTGTGAGTGATGAGTGTTGTTGTCATATATATATATATATATTTACACACACACACACACACACATACATATATATATATATACATATCTATACATATACACATATATACATACATATATATCTACATATATACACACACATATATACACACACATACATACATACACACACATATATACACACAAATACATATACTATATATATATACATATATACACACACAGCTATTTCGTATCAGTGCAATACGCTGTTTGTTAAAACGGTTGACTCCCGCTTCTTACGTGCAATAACAAATCAAATCATTCAGTTGTCTTTGCTCATATGTCATTTTAGAGCTGGACGCCTGGCATCTTTTTTTGGCCACAGGTTCGTTTCTGTTTGCTGTGAGGTTCTGTGTTGTGGAGATTCTCAGGATGGATTGCAGGTGCTCATCAGTGAGGCGACTCCTGTGTGCTGTTTTGTTAGTCTTTATCACTGAGAAGAGCTTCTCACACAGATATGTGCTACCAAACATGCACAAGGTTCGAGCCGCATGTAGACGGACTTTTTTTGTTCATCAAAGTCACCAAAGCGCCGTGGAAACTCAGTGCGCAGTGCGCTCAGTTTATCAGCAAAGTGCGTATTTGGGAACACCGTAGTGACGACTTGGTTTAACAGTACTTGGCAACAGGGAAAGTGGGGCAAGGTGAACTGGTGCATTTGTGTCTCCCATAAAAGCAGCTTCACTTGAAATCACTTTGTGATTGTGCACGGGTTAAAACGTCCGCTGAAGTGTCAGATTCTTATTTAATTATGCTGTTTTCTG